>NC_091977.1:23165288-23849164 GCF_044704955.1 Pristiophorus japonicus
GAGTATGTGTGAAAGCAGCCTACAAATTTCAAGCTTCAAGCCAATAATGGACTTTCTTTCTCCTTATGTCCAAATTGCTCTTCACCAGAGTAATGTATGCACCTGTGAGTATGCTCACAGATTTGTGGAGCTGTTTACATTGTGAGTGATGATCACGAGACTCAATAAAACCCCAGCCAGTTGGGTCTACGATGAGATGTGCAGTTGTGAGCCGAGATGAACTGGTAATGTGCAGTGTGATTTGTTAAACCTTTGTTAATAAATCAACTAGTTCTTAATAGCAATGCATTGTTATGAATTCTTAAGCAAAGAACCCACGAAGCAAATACATTACAGCCTGCAGCACGTGAAAGACTTTGAAATATGAGGCTAGAAATTCAAGTTGGAGATGCACAATTCAGCAAAAGGGACCACAAATTGGGGCAGAACCCAACATTTCTGGGCTTTTCCACCAACAATAACTTGCACTTGCATTACGAATGGTGGCGATCGTAAAGACAAAGAAGTCCATGAGCTCCTCACACGTGTTGTTGGAGTCGAGGGGGGAGGATGCAGGGGACAGAGGGTTTAGGAGGCAAGAAGCCAGGAGTTATCTTTGCATTCCTAGATGATCCTTGAAGAGTGAGCAGTTTTGGCAGAGGAGAGCAGGACCCAATAGTGCTTAACGTGGCCCAGCCAGATGTGGCGATGAAAGGCTAAAGCAGTTGTGCGCCATAAATGTTCCAGTCTGCACCTCTTAGACTTAAGGGAGCGAAGGTGGGGGCTGTACCAGAGAGACCAACCAGAGTGGGAGAGAGTGAAAGTTTTATTGCGGACAGTGTTTGAGCAGATGATAGCTGCAGAATTATCATGGCGAATGGAGGATTCAAAGGCTGAACAATTGAGGATTTGAAAGTGCCATTGTAAGTGAGTTAGAGGAGAGGTTTTTCAGGGGCAGACACCGAAGGAGGTGGGATTGGAAGCGGGAAGGGGGGATGTGAGCAGTGAGGATACAAGGAAGTGATCAGAGATTGCCTTGTCTGTGTTTTAGACAATGGGAATAGAGAGGCCACCTGAGTTGGCATGGTCCAGAGGCTGGCTATGAATATGAGTGTTTATATGGAGGGAGTGATTAAGGGAGGATGGGAGGGCAGTGTACTCAGAGAAGGTGGGTTGAGATGAAGATTGAAATCACTGAGGATGAGAAGTCACGGTGCAGAAGCTGAGGGAAGTAAGGAGTGGGGATATCTCAGTGAGAAACTAGGTGTGGGGCTTGGATGGGCTGTAGAGAAAGATGATTTTAAAGGAGAGATGATAGGGGTGGAACCAGATGAGATACTCAGAGGAGGAGAAGGTGCCAGAGGATTAGGGGGATAGACCAAGGTGATATTTAGTGATCAGGGTTACATTGCCAAGATGGAGGTTGGGGTAGGGCAAGTGATGGCTGGTGTAGCCAGGCTTAAGGGGAAAAGTGTCATTGCAGGTGAACCACATTTCCATCCATGTCATTGTAATCATCCACAATAAGGTCAATAATGACAATCATAGAATCATAGAAAAATTGTGTCATAGAAGGAGGCCATTGAGCCCAACGTGTCCGTGCCGGTCAAAAAAGAGCTATCCAGCCTAATCCCACTTTCTAGCTCTTGGTCCGTAGCCCTGTAGGTTACGGCACTTTAAGTGCACATCGAAGTACTTTTTAAATGTGATGAGGGTTTATGCCTCTACCACCCTTTCAGGCCGTGAGTTCCAGACCCCCACCACACTCTGCATGAAGAAATGTCTCCTCATCTCCCCTCTAATCCTTCTACCAACTACTTTAAATCGATGGCCCCTGGTTATTGATCTCTCAGCTAAGGGAAATAGGTCCTTCCTAGCCACTCTATCTAGGCCACTCATAATTTCATACATCTCAATTAAATCTCCCCTCAGCCTCCTCTGTTCCAAGGAAAACAAACCCAGCCTATCGAATATTTCCTCATAGCTAAAGTTTTCCAGTCCTGGCAACATCCTCATAAATCTCCTCTGTACCCTCTCTAGTGCAATCACAGCCTTCCTGTAATGTGGTGACCAGAACTGCATGCAGTACTCCGGCTGTGGCCTAAATAGTGTTGTATACAGTTCTAGCATAATTTCCCTGCTCTTGTATTCTATGCCTTGGCTAATAAAGGAAAGCATTCCGTATGCCTTTTTAACTACCTTATCGACCTGTCCTGCTACCTTTAAGGATCTGTGGACATATATTCCAAGGTTCTGCCACACCGCTCATTATATTATTGTGCAATCCCTGCCGTGTTGTCCCTCCCAAATACATTACTTCACAATTTTCCGGATTGAATTCCATTTGCCACTTTTCTGCCCAACTGACCAGTTCATCGATATCTTCCTGCAGTCTGGAGCTTTCCTCCTCAGTGTCAACCACACGGCCAATTTTTATCATCTGCAAATTTCTTTATTATTCCCCCAACATTTAAGAATAAATCATTAATATGTACTACAAAAAGAGAGTACTGAGCCATGTGGAACCCCACTGGAGACAACCTTCCAGTCACAAAAACTCCCATGAACCATTGCCCGTTGCTTCCTGCTACTGAGCCAATCTTGGATCCAATTTGCCGCTCTTCCTTGGATCCCAAGGGCTTTTACATTTTTGAACAGCCTACCATATGGGGTCTTGTCTCTGGGGCAGAGAATTCCATAGATTTACAACCCTCTGAGAGAAGAAATCCCTCCTCATTTCAGTTTTAAATGGGCGATCCCTTCTTCTAAGTCTATGTCTCCTATGATACTAGGGAGAATTCCCCTGGTCTTCTTCAAAATACAGCCATGGGATCTTTCGCACCTACCTGAGCAAGCAGACGGAGCCTCTGGTTAATGTCTTACCCAAAAGACAGCACCTCCAACAGTGCAGCACTCCCCTGGGAGCATCTGCCTAGATTTTGAACATAAGTGCTTGGAGTGGGGCTTGAACTCACAACCTCCTGATTAGTGAGGTGAGTGTGCAACTCGCTGAGCTAGGAGAGAGGGACCCAAGAAAAGTAAAAGCGAAGAAAGTAATTGGCTCGGGTCCAGAACAGCGCACAACCTTAAGGACCCCTGATGAGAGTTTTGGGAGATGAGGTTGGGAAGACCATGGGTTGACGATGCTAGTCTTTACTCAGTTACAATGCATTATTCTGTTGCTAAGCAGGAGCTGTGTGTAATGTAAGCTGTGCCTTTTGGGTTACAAGATCTAATTAAGGTAAATATGACTTCTTGAGGAGAAATTACAGGGTAATTATATTTTGGTGCTGCTGGGGAAAAAATGAACATTTGTTAAAAACAACTAAACGAATAGAAAATAGACAAAATTATATTTACATGAATTGAAATATATTAACTGGATGTGAAAAAGAAGTTTATATAATTTACATCTTCACAAGGAAAGGGAAAGTATGTAAATGATAACTTAATGTGAAGTGAAATTGTACATGAAGAGATATTGATGAGAAATTCATACACAGTATATTAAATTCATAGCATGCTTGGCTGGGGATTTCCACTTCCTCATTCGCTAACCCAGGCTCAGTAAAGCAAATGGCTGTATAATCCTGGGTGAAAGAGCACAGAATTCGAAAAGTCGAGTGTTGGGTTAGAAGGCCCTGGGTTTGAGCCCGAACTCGGTCTCCAACCTGTAATCCGGGGGTGACAGTCGAGTGCAGTACTTAGGAAGTGCCGCATTGTTGCAAATAATGCACTTTGGATGAAGTCTTCAACCGAGACCCTGTCTTACTTTTCAGCTTGACGCTGAAGCTCTTTTGAGTCACTGGTAGCATTCCCGCCTCAGGGTTAGAAGATGCAGGGTTTGAACTTTGCCCCACCCGGTGAGTGGAGACTGGAAGCTATGGGATACTCACCTCAGGTGGGTGCCACCACACCCCCTTCCCCCCCCAGCCCCATCAATTGGGTTGTGGGAGCCCATAAAACCCTCCTGTCATATAGGACGAACCCCCCTATCAGCTGGTATACCAATGGTTGCGACATTGGAAGCAGCAATCAGGATGCAGTCTGTTAATTAGTCTGAAAACCCTTCCACAATTTCACACCATTTTTCAAATGGATGTAAACATCAGCGTCTGTGTTCCAATCCTGCTCTGATTTCCATGCGCACTGTGGCCGCAGTGTGTACCATCTATACGATGCACTGCCGCAACTCACCACAGCTTCTTCGGCAGCATCTCCCAAACCCGCGACCTCTACCACCTAGAAGGACAAGGGCAGCAGGCGCATGGGAACATCACCTGCAAATTCCCCTCCAAGTCACACACCATCCTGACTTGGAAACATATCTCCATTCCTTCATCGTCACTGGGTCAAAATCCTGGAACTCCCTTCCTATCATCATCATCATAGGCAGTCCCTCGGAATCGAGGAAGACTTGCTTCCACTCCCAAAGTGAGTTCTTTGATGGCTGAACAGCACTGTGGGAGTATGTTCACCACACGGACTGCGGCGGTTCAAGGCGGCGGCTCACCACCACCTTCTCAAGGGCAATTAGGGATGGGCAATAAATGCTGTCCTTGCCAGCGACGCCCACATCCTGTAAATTAATAATATAAATGTTTCATATGGTTAACTATGTGTCAGTCGGTAGCACCCTCGCCTCTGAGTCAGAAGGTTGTGGGTTCAAGTCCCACTCCAGGAACGTGAGCACAAAATCTAGGCTGACACTCCAGTGCAGTGCTGAGGGAGAGCGGCACTGTTGGAGGTGCCGTCTTTCGGATGAGACGTTAAGCCAAGACCCCTTTTTCTGTCTTAGGTGGATGTAAAAGATCCCATGGCACTAATTTAAAAAAGAGCAGATCTGTTCTCCTTGGTGTCCCTCAGTCAATATCACCAAAACAGATTATTTGATCATTATCACATTGTTGTTTGTGGGACCTTGCTGTGCACAATTGGCTGCTTTGTGACATCCTGAGGTTGTGAACGATGCTATAGGAATACAAGTTCTTTCTCTAACTGTGGAATTGCTGACTTAGTGATTATCAGCCAGCCATGGATATTTCATCTCTCACTATTACAGCACTTAATCATATCTTAAGCAGGACCTGTCTTTCTAAAGAAATAATGAAGATTAATTTATGAAAAATGACTGAAACAATTTGAACACAACCTTGAATGCCAATGCAATTAATCAGTATACTGTTTACTTAATCATTGATTGATCGAAAATGCCTCTCATTTTATACAGTCGAAGGAGCCATCATTTAAGCTTACAGTCTGGTTAGATAAAGTAGTGCCCATCTTCTTCTTTCAAGGTGGGATTGACTTCAGTTATTTTGTCTTGGTTTTTGGTGTTTAGGTTCTGATGCGCTAGCATTAGTAATGCCACCTGCCCCACCCACCACCGCCTGTGTAGCCCCACAGGTGTAAAAATGGACACAAGCATCAATCACCGTGAAATGGATGCATGTCGAAGGACCAAGTCAACTTAATTAAGAACATAAGAACATAAGAATTAAGAGCAGGAGTAGGCCATATGGTCCCTCGAGCCTACTCCGCCATTCAATAAGATTATGGCTGATCATCGACCTCAACTCCACTTTCCCGCTCGCTCCCCATATCCCTTGATTCCCCGACAATCCAAAAATCTAAGGTTGTTGTACTTTGTGCCAGAATCAACCCTCTCCCTTATCAGACGGGCAATGCCAGGCTGCCAGTCTTCTACAAAATCGTGACTAAAGCAACACCTTAAGTGTTGCTATTGCTTGAGTTGTGTTTCGTAGAATCATAGGGCCCAAGTTTCCACACGAAGAAAAATGGGTGCCCCTCCGAGCTGGGCGCTCGTTTTTCGTGCCTAAAATGGCGCCTAAAAAAAAAAATCGCGATTCTGGAGCGCTTTGCAGCTCCTTGTCTGCCTAGCGCAGCGCCCAGGGGGGCGGAGCCTACACTCGCACCGATTTTGTAAGTGGGAGGGGGCGGGTACTATTTAAATTAGTTTTTTTCCTGCCGGCAACGCTGTGCGTGCGCGTTGGAGCGTTCGCGCACGCGCAGTGTGAAAAAAACATTGGCACTCGGCCATTTTTGTAGTTCTTTTTAGCTGTTTAATTTTTGAACATTTTTTAATAAAAGCACATTGCCATCAGCACTGAGGCTTCTTGCAACCTTCTCACTGTCTCCTTCCCCACCGCCCCCCTCCCCCCCCCGGGAACGAGCGGCTGTTTCCTTCCCCCCCCCTCCCGCACAGCGGCAACGAACGGCTGTCTCTTCCTCCTCCCCCCCTCCCGCTCAGCGGCAACGAACGACTTTCTCCTCCGCCCCCCCCTCCCGCTCAGCGGCAATGAATGGCTTTCTCCTCCCCGACCCCCCTCCCGCTCAGCGGCAACGAACGGCTGCAGAATTCTCCGTGCCTGAAGCACTTTCACACAGGTAGGAAGATGGTTTATTTAATCTTTTCTTTGCTTATAAATGTTTATTCAGGTTGGACTTATTTGTATAATATTTGTAGAAGTATAAATAAGGATTGATTGTAGAATTTAATGACTTCCCCCCCCCCGTCCCCCCCACCTCGTTCTGGACGCCTAATTTGTAACCTGCGCCTGATTTTTTAATGTGTAGAACAGGTTTTTTCAGTTCTACAAAAATCTTCACTTGCTCCATTCTAACTTAGTTTGGAGTACGTTTTCACTGTGGAAACTTTGAAATCAGGCGTCAGTGGCTGGACACGCCCCCTTTTGAAGAAAAAGTTCTGTTCCAAAGTAGAACTGTTCTACCTGATTGGAACTGCAGAAAAGAAAATGTGGAGAATTGCGATTTCTAAGATAGTCCGTTCTCCACCAGTTGCTCCTAAAAATCAGGCGCAAATCATGTGGAAACTTGGGCCCATAGAATCATACAGGATGGAAGGATCCACTCAGCCCATCGTGCCTATGAAAGAGCTCTCCAATTAGTCCCTCTTCCTTGCTCTTTCCCCCATAGCCCTGCAAGTATATATTCAATTCCCTTTTGAAAGTTACTATTGAACCTGCTTCCCCCACCTTTTCAGGCAGTGCATTCCAGATCACAATAACTCACTGCATAAAGAAATTGCTCCTCATCTCACTTTTGGGTCTTTGCCAATTATCTTAAATCTTTGTCCTCTGGAAACAGTTTGACCATCCTGCCACTGGAAACAGTTTCTCCTTTGCTCTATTAAAACCCTTCATGATTCTGAACACCTCTATTAAATCTCCTCTTCGATCTTCTTTGCTCGAAGGAGAACAATCCCAGCTTCCTTGTCTTTGCACTCTGTCTATAAAGCTAAGGATCCCGTTGATACCAGAACGACATCAGTTGAAAACAGCACTGAAGGCTATTCTGTGGAAACCCTCGTCCATGCCTATGTCTCCTGCAGATTCAACCACTCTCAACGCTCACCTGGACAGCTTCTGTCCATAAACTTTAGCGCGTCCACAACTCTGCGGCCCGTACCCTATCTGATGAGCGTTTGTGCTTCACATGCAATGAATGATTTTTTTTTAAAGTGGAGTGAGCCTCGATATGTAGGGATAGACAATAACCAATTTGCAAAGAGCAAGATAACACAAACAGTTTTGGTAGTGTTGACTGAGGAAGAAATATTGGCCAACACATGGTGAGATCATCCTGGTCTTCAAACAGTGTCACAGGCTTTTTAACAACCAGCTGAATCATTGGAAGATGTGGCCAGTTCTCGGCTTAACACCTCAGTCTTGCTTGCACCTCTCGTCTAAAAGCAAAATCCTCAGTACTGCACTGGAGTATTGGCCTAGTCTTTGTGCTTAAGTCTAATGCTTGACTTTAACCACCATCACTACCCATGCCCAGCACAATTTTAAATGCATGCGGGTATCCATTTTGCTATCAAGTAGAATGGCATTGATTTTTTTGAACACCTGACTCCTCGAAAGCCTATTATGGTGTTTACATCCGAGGCTCTGCATTTGAGGTACTCTAAGGTTACGACTGTGCTTCAGTCTTCAGACGAAGATATGTTTAATCAACAGAACCCTTCTCCATGATCTCATTCCATGGCATTAATTATATTTTTTCCCACAAAAGTTGCACTGTAAAAGCTGTTATAAAGTGGGCATTTCTCAAGTAAAAAGAACGAAAGACCTGCATTTATTTGGTGCCTTTCACGACCACTTGTAGAGGGTGGTGTGTGGGGTCAGGTTCACCTCTGATCTTCTGAGCGGTTCGAATCACTCCCACTCCCTGGATTCTAGACTTTGGATTTATTTGGGGGATGTGACAAAGTGCAAGAGACAACTGGTTTGATGCAAAGAACTTTATTACAGACAAGAAAAGTACAATGTCACGGTTGAAATGACTAGAATAAAGAACACTTCACCACACACACAGAAAATACTACACTCCCCACCTCCCAATGCCTAACTCTGACTATGTTAAACTCCGGGGCAAACAGGAATCATGCTCACCAATCCTTTATTGTCAGTTGGCGGTGGTTTGCGATTTCGGGGTTCGCTGGACTCTGTAGGTTCTGCTTGCCATACCCCGAACATCATAGAGGACTTCTTACTGCGTAGTCTTTAGTTGGGTGGTGTCCGCTGATGCAGTAGGGCGCATATTGGACTTATGGGGTGCGTACCCACTTTCTTCCATTAGAAATAGGTTTTAAAGTCTTTTTAGGTAATGTTTCACCTGTTGGTAGTTAGGACCAGATTGTAGAGTGGAAACTTCCGAGTCTTCGGTTTCTTTTTGAGGAGGTTTTGGTTTTGGAATTGGTCGATCGCGGTGCTTTCGATGTTACCATGTTGGCTGTGGTCAGTTGTTGCCGCGATAGCGATGTCCGAAGTTATTGGGGCTGCTTTCTGCCATGATGATGTTCTTCCTTCTTCTTTTTGGTAGTTGGGCAGTGTGGCCCAAGAGTGTCGTCGAAGTTGGAGATGTTGGTGCTCAGATGAGCTGCATAAACTGTTGCGGTGGTCTTTCTCCGTCCTTCCCCTCTTCGAATAGATGAATGCCTGCTCGCTCTCTCGCCTTTTCTTTTCGTTACAACCGGGCCCCAGTTATACTTTTGGAGCCGTTCTATTCTACGCGCCAAATCAGCCCTGATTCTTTGTTTTAATTTTGGCGGGCTCGATATCTCTTTGTCATATTTTGGCGGGCCCTTTAAGGGTAACCTGTCTCGGATGTGCTGATCGTTTTAAATTTATTTCTCGATGGGGAAAAATTAGCAATGTCTGCCTAGGTCTGGGTTTCCATGCAAACTGGATAGGCCATTATCATTATGTATGCTCTAGAAGGGTTTCCTGCTCAGAGTGGTGGCTGGCTATTTCTGGGTTGATTGTTGCGATGTTAATGTCTCCCGGGGAGAAGGGTTTTCGAGCTTACACAATTCCCCAGATGATTTGTTTAGCTTCAATACCCCAGACAGCTTCAATACCCAAAACTGGTTTCTTCTTGAAGGATAGTTATCCTTTATTTTTCAGCCCTTTCCACACGGACCCAATCTGCTTGTAAAATCTCAAATGCGATTAAAACTCGTAGTTTCTTCCAGGTGCATTTTAGGATCCCAAACTTTCTGTTGACAGTTCCAAATTAAATTCCCTTTTGTAAGGGGAGCTTGGGGTGTGGGTTCGAATCCACACTCCCCTTGGGGTTCTGTACATGCGATTTATGAGGATGGGTGAGTAATGAGGCACCAGACACAGTGGGTAAGAGTACAAAATGGCTAATGTTGTTTATTTAGAATAGTAAACACAAAGATAGAGGGCATAGGAAGAGGTCATAAAATAGCAGTAATGGCAAAATCTCATTCAACAACCCGAAAAATCTCGCAACAGGGAAGGGGAAAATAAGAGGTTAAAACATCCCACTCACACACAACCCCACCTCCCACTTCCACCCTCTCTACCAATTCCTATCCTAAATTGAGTCTGTGAGGGGGTTTGGGAAAAACTCACAATCCCATCAACTCCGGGGTTCTGGGGGCACTTATTTCAGCTCGGGATCCCTCTGGGGTGGGTGTTACGTTGTTGTTCAGTTTTCCTCCTCGATGTTGCGTCGGTTTCTTCTATCTGCCTCTCGGTTATGGTCAGACTACAGCTGTGAATCCAGGTTATTGAACCAGGTGTCCAGGTCTGCGCAGCTCTGCGTGCCCCGGCCTGATGCTTCGGTTATTCTCACCCTGTCCAGTGTGTTCAGGGCTAACAGCAGCACCTGCTGCCACTTACTAACCAGGAGGTTGGCTCGTGGGTTTTTCGTCTCAACCAAAATCAAAGTTTGCAAAACTCTCTCAGCTCCTTTCCCCCCAGCAGCCAGCAGCCCTTTCAAGAACTGACCCCAAACTGTTTTACCTACTGCTCCAGCTGCATTCCCCCTCCAGCAGCCAGCAGCCTTTTCTCCACACACTTTTTCCAACCTCTGTTCTCCCAGTTCTTCTCCCCTGACTTCTGCAAATCTTTTCACACAACTGTTTTTTTCCACCTTTCTGCAAGTTATTCCTTTCCACACCTTTCCTCCCCTGTGAACTCTGCCCACAACTGTTTTTCTCCACAACTGTTTTTCTGGTGGTTCTGTGTCCTATATTTGTATTCAATTCAGTTCTGGTCTTTTCGCGCTCAAACCCAGTGGGTGGTTCATTGTGTAAGTTTGGGCGGGGAGATAGCTTTGAATATTTAATCAGAAGATGTCACAGGTACACGCAGGTGTGAGGACCAGGGTATTGTTACGGGGCACATTGGTGCCTGAAAGTCTGTAGGTCCTTTGTTATAGTCCTGGGAGTCAGTGGGCCATTCCTGCAGTGATTCATAGTTTTGATTCAGGTCTATTGTCCATTGTCCATATTAATTAGGTCGATGATGGCCCACATTCATAGTTTGATTTAGGGGGGGGGGGGGTGGAGTCATTTTCAAACTGGGCCGGGGAGTCCTTATTGGTTGAAGATTTCCCTGCTTCAGGCCCGACTTGACCCCTGATTGGCCTGCCAGAATGCACTTTTCCCCCATTGGCCAGTGCCTCTGTCTCGCTTGTGAGCCAGACTCCACAATGTCTGCATCCGTCCACATGTTTTCCCAGCCTGCTTTTACTTGGCTAAAAATATTCATTTAGTGTATGGAACAATCCCATGTTAGTTTTCTTGTCCTTAGGGTGTTTCAATTGGGATTTTTGAACATTACACTTTCCAATGAGTCCAAACACTGGGGGGGTTTTCCACGAATTTTGCAATCCTACACACCTGATGTCTCAAAGTGCTTTACTGCCAACAAATACTTTTTGGAGTGTGGTCACTGTTGTAATGTAAGAAATGCAGCAGCCAATTTGCTAACAGCAGGCTCCCACAAACAGCAATTTGATAATCTGATAACCAGATAATCTGTTCTTGTTATGTTGATAACTCCCCTGCTCTTCTTCGAAATAGTGCCATGGGATCTTTTACGTCCGAAAGACAGCACTTCTGACAGTGCAGCACTCCACTGGAGTGTCAGCCTAGATAATGCGCTCAAGTTCCTGGAGAGGGACTTGAATCCACAACCTTGTGGCTCAGAGGTGAGTGTGTTACCCACTGAGCCACAGCTGACACTATACATGACAACGTGGAATTAACCACTGTTGGCGGGGGTGCTGGTGGCTGCATTTGGTGTCCGTATATTGATATATGGGAGATAGTTGGAGCTGGGAAATCAGAAATTGTTGTTGCTTCGTACGCCGGGAAAAGCTTACAATAGGATATCGAGTTTGGCATATCCATTTGACGGCCTCCTGAGATGCTGAGTGAAATGAGGTTCCTCCTGCTACAGATCTCAGTGGGCAGGTTGATGTGACGTGTTCCAGGGTCTGGGACTCACAGCCAAAGTCGCACTTCGGGTCGTCCCTCACTTTCCTAGTGCGGAGCAGGTGGTCGCATCGTCCGTGCCCCGTGTGCGGATTGGGCTGAGCGCGGCCCACTGTCTTCGAGGGAGGTCGAAGCCAGCGACCTCTGCTGTTGGGTCAGTGGTGAGGTGTTGGTTCTTCATGTTGCCTGCATCCCACAAATCCGTCCATCTGGATAGTCGGTCGATACCAGCTGGGTGAATGTTGGCTGCTGTTTCTCAGAATGACCGGCGCCATTTTAAACACTTTTGTGGCGGGTTGGTCAAGTCTTCGTGAATTGGAAATCAGAAATGCCGACAGAAGAATATTATGAAATCCAAATATAAAAAATTAATGAATAAAAATCCAATATGGAATTCAGGAGAAACCTCTTTACCCAGAGAGTGGTGAGAATGGAATAGTTGAGGCGGATAACACAGATGCATTTAAGGGGAAGCTGGATAAACACATGAGGGAGAAAGGATTAGAAGGATATGCTGATAGGGTGAGATGAAGAGGGGTGGGAGGAGGCTTTTGTGGAGTATAAATACCAACATGAACTTGTTGGGACTGAATGACCTGTTTCCGTGCTGTAAAAACAATGGGCTAGACTTTCCACTTCACATCGCCCATCTAAGGCCCATCTATGGCCCAAAACGGACCTCTATCGCCCATTTTGAGCAAAAAGTGGAAACTAGGCCCAAAATATCGCCGAAAAAATAGACCCCCAAGTTTCCACTTTGATCGCTGAGATGATCGCCCAAATGATCGCCCGCACAAGGCCCATCCCAAGTTTCAGCACTTAGCATGCACTTCGCTGGGCCAATGCAAGGCCCAAAAGAGTGCTCAAAAATAGTTGCTTTTTCAGGGCCTTAGAGAGGGAAATGGGCACTATGGACGCCATTTTTAGCCTCTGAGGAAGGGTGGAGAATTGTTCTGAGTTATTTAGAGAGTAAATTTGATGCAAATTGTACTCAGAAATTTGGGACAGGGAATATAAATAGGTATTATCACCTTATTTATGCATATATTTGAATTATTTATTAAATAGCTTTTACATAGTGAAGTTATTTAATGATATTCCGTGGGGAAACAGAATAAACAAACAAATCTGCATGAAGAATTGTACGTTGTAAAACTTATGTAAGTAAGAGAGAAGGTTCAAAAGTTGTAGAAATTTTTTTTTTTATTAACAAACAAAGAACTAATGAACAACACCCTCCCTCCAACCCCCCAACCCCCGCACCAACCCACCCTTCCCTCAAAATCCCCAAAACGTTACAAGAAGAAGAAATTAACATTTTACAGAACAAGTGGCCATTTAAGTAATGATTACAAGTGACCATTTCAGTCACGCTAACAAGTGACCATTTCAGTCATAACAACAAGTGACCATTTCAGTCATGGCAACAAGTGACCATTTCAGTCATGCCAACAAGTGACCATTTCAGTCATGAAAGCAAGTGACCATTACAGTGATGATAACAAGTGACCATTTACAGTGATGATAACAAGTGACCATTTCAGTGATGATAACAAGTGACCATTTCAGTGATGATAACAAGTGACCATTTACGGTGATGATAACAAGTGACCATTTCAGTCATGCCAACAAGTGACCATTTCAGAAAGAATGGAAAGGGAACAGTTAAGTAATGATAATCAACACGCACAGATATAACACACGTTCATATACCACAGATGTCCCTTTGGGATTCACTTGGCTGCGGCCATCTTCCAGAGGAACATGGAGAGTCTGCTGAAATCGGTTCCGCGCACCGTGATGTTTCAAGATGACATCATGATCACTGGTCGCAACATCACCGACCACTTGCACAACCTGGAAGAGGTTCTGAAGCAATTGGACAGGTTGAAATGCTCCAAATGTGTTTTCCTGGCGCCAGAACTTCTGGGGAGAAAGATTGTGGCGGACGGCATCAGACCCACGGACTCCAAGACGGAGGCCATCAAGAATGCACCCAGACCACAGAATGTGATGGAGTTGCGTTCATTCCTGGGACTCCTCAACTATTTTGGCAACTTTCTACCGGGGTTGAGCACTTTGCTCGAACCTTTGCATTTATTGCTATGCAAGGGTGATGACTGGGTTGGTGTAAATCTCAAGAGACAGCCTTTAATAAGGCCAGAAACCTGCTATGTTCTAACAAGTTATTTGTATTGTATGACTCGTGTAAACGTTTAGTACTAGCTTGTGATGCATCTTCGTACGAGGTCGGTTGTGTGTTAGAGCAAGCCAATGTGTCAGACAAACTGCAACCAGTTTTATATGCATCCAGAAGTTTATCTCAGGCTGAAAGAGCCTACAGTATAGTTGAGAAAGAAGCATTAGGGGTTAAGAACATGCACCAATACCTATTTGGACTCCGGTTCGAGCTTGAATCCGACCACAAGCCGCCCATTTCGCTGTTCTCAGAAAGCAAAGGTATTAACACCAATGCTTCGTCCCGCATCCAAAGATGGGCACTAACATTGTCCGCCTATGACTATATTATCCGCCACAGACCAGGCACGGAGAACTATGCGGGTGCCCTCAATCGGTTACCATTGCCCACCAATGGGTTGGAAGTGGCGCAACCCGCAGACTTGCTTCTTGTAATGGATGCTTTTGAGAGCGAGGGGTCACCCGTCACGGCTCACCAGATCAGGACCTGGACAAGCCAGGCCCCTGTGCTACCACTAGTAAAAAGCTGTGTCCTCGATGGGAGCTGGTCAGCGGTTCCTAGGGAAATGCAAGACGAAATTAAGCCATTACACCGACGCAAGGATGAAATGTCCATCCGTTCGGACTGCCTCCTATGGGGAAATCGTGTAGTTTTGCTGAAAAAAGGCAGGGAAATGTTTATACGCGACCCTCACAGTACCCACCCAGGCATAGTCATGATGAAGGCTATCGCCAGATCGCATGTTTGGTGGCCCGGCATTGACTCGGAATTGTGGAGTCATGCATTCATCAATGTAACACTTGCTCACTGCGTTGAGCAACGCACCAGGGAGGCCTCACTGAGTCTGTGATCATGGCCCTCCAAACCGTGGTCCACGGTCCACGTAGATTTTGCTGCCCCTTTCTAGGAAAGATGTTCCTAGTAGCAGTGGACACTTACTCTGAATGGATTGAATGTATAATAATGTCGTCATGTAGGTCCACTGCCACCATTGAAAGCCTCTGGGCCATGTTCGCCACCCATGGTTTACCCAATGTCCTTGTTAGTAACAATGGACCATGTTTCACCAGCTCGGAATTCAACGAGTTCATGACCCGCAATGGCATTAAGCATGTCAGGTCTGTCCCGTTTAAGCCCGCATCCAATGGTCAAACAGAACGGGCAGTCCAAACTATCAAGCAGAGCTTGAAATGCGTGACGGACGGTTCCCTGCAGACCCGGTTATCTCGGATTCTGCTCAGCTACCGTACGTGATCCCACTCGCTTACTTGGGCTCCCCCTGCAGAATTGCTAATGAAGAGAGCACTCAAAACCAGGCTCTCCTTACTCCACCCGAATCTCAATGATCATGTAGAAACCCGGCATAACGTGTATCACGATCGCGCGGCTGCATCGTGTGACATTGAGGTTAATGACCCTGTGTTTGTTCTTAGTTACGGTCATGGTCCCAAATGGGTTGCTGGCACTGTTTTAGCCAAGGAGGGGAATAGAATGTTTGTTGTCAAACTTTTGATTGGACAAAGGTGCAGAAAACACTTGGATCAGTCCAAACTGCGATTCACTGACAACCAAGAACAGTTTGAAGAGGACATTACCATCATTGATCCACCTACATTACACACAAATCCAGCAATCGATCTCGCGGTCAACCA
Organism: Pristiophorus japonicus; assembly: GCF_044704955.1. Classification (NCBI taxonomy): domain Eukaryota; kingdom Metazoa; phylum Chordata; class Chondrichthyes; family Pristiophoridae; genus Pristiophorus; species Pristiophorus japonicus. The sequence goes on from NC_091977.1 coordinate 23,180,917, forward strand.
CGAGGATGAACCCACCATGCCCAACAGTCCTGTCAGACCAGCCGTGCTGCAGTGCAGCAATTATCCAACCGACTCACCAGGACTTTAACTCAGGTGATCAACCCGAGTACACAGAGCCCCAGATCACGTCAACTTGTAAATAACTTGTATGTAAAACTTTGGGGGGGGAGAGTGATGTTATGTATGTAAACGTTACTAATGTGTAAGACTTGCCACCAGAGGGCGCACCTGTGGGAGACCCAAGGGTCACTGGCACACCCCGGGCAAGCAGGTATAAAAGGCAATCTACCATGCTGCCTCCTCACTCTGGAGTTACAATAAAGAGACCGAGGTCACAACACTTTGAGCTTACAATATACAAGGCCCAAGTTTCGGGCCGTGCCTAGAACGGCGCAGTCCCGACCTGGACGCCCGTTTTTCGCGCCACAAAGTGCGCCTAAAAAAAACTCACAGATTCTCCGGCTCCCTGTTGGTCCTCTTGAGTCAGGCACGGCGCAGCACGAGCTGTGGGGGGGGCGGAACCAGGTCCCTGCACTGAAAACAGTGCCGGGACCTCTGCACATTCGCGCTACAGTGGGCACGCATGTACAGTAGCTCCAGGCGCCCAAAACTGTGTGGGAGGGGCCCGAAGCATGCAGCCCCTAGCCCTGGCCGAATGGCCTCCCTGGGTCTGCGTGCATAAGGCTGCCTCCCACGCCCAGCTCCTGCTTCCTCCCGACCCGACCCGACTCCCGCTCCCCCCCACCCACCCCCCCGGTCCCGGATCGGACCCGACCCGTGCTCCCCCACCCCCCCACCCAACCTGACCTCCCTCTCCCTCCCTTCCCCCCGACCTGAACCGAACTGATCTCCCTCCCACCACCTCCCCCCCGACCCGACCCGCGCTCCCCCCCCCCACCCGACCTGACCTCCCTCTCCCTCCCTTCCCCCCGACCCGAACCGAACTGACCTCCCTCCCACCACCCACCCCGACCCGACCCGCGCTCCCCCCCACCCACCCGACCTGATCTCCCTCTCCCTCCTTCCAAACCGACCTCCCTCCACCCCCCAGACCCGACCCGCGCTCCCGACCCCAACCTGAGCTCCCCCCGACCCCAACCCGCGCTTCCGACCCCGGTCCCGACCCGACCCAACGCCACCTACCTGTAAATCTGGTGCTGGGGACGGGCCCTGCTCAAAGTCTTAGGCCCGGCCGGGCCCGGTCCGTTAGCCTCCCTCCCCCTTCTCCTTCCCCCCCCCTTCTCCTTCCCCCCCCTCTCCTTTCCCCCCTTTCTCCTTTCCCCCTTCTCCTTCCCCTCATTCTCCTTTCCCCCCCTTTCTCTTTCCCCTTCTCCCCCCTTCTCTTTCCCCTTCTCCTCCTCCCCTTCCCCTTCTCCTCCTCCCCCCCTTCCCCTTCTCCTCCTCCCCCCCTTCCCCTTCTCCTCCTCTCCCCGTCCCCTTCTCCTTCCCCCCCTTCCCCTTCTCCTCCCCCCTTCTCTCCTCCCCTCCCCCTTCTCCCCTTCCCTCCCCTTCTCCCCCATCCCTCCCTCCCCCTCTGCCTCCCTCCCTCCCCTCCCCCTCCCTCTACCCCCCTCCTCCCCCTCCCCTCGCTGTCAGAAACACAGACAATGACAGACAGAGAGTGAGGGACACACACAGACAGACAGAGAGATAGAGACACTGACAGAGACACACTGAGGGGGGCATCCCAGCACACTGTTGGAGGGCTCCCGGTGCTGCAGTCGGTAAGTAGAAAATGTTTTATTTATTGATTTAAAAAAAAATAATTTCTTATTATTTTTTTTGATTGATTTATTGGTTGATTTATTGATGTTTTTATCATTTATTATTGATGATGGCTCTTTATTTGTAAAACTGAAGTGTTTAATGTTTGTAAACTTCCCTTTAAACACCCCCCCCCCCCATTCCCTACGCCTGATTTGTAACCTACGCCTGGTTTTCTAAAGTGTAGACAAGGTTTTTTCGAGCGTACAAAAATCTTCACTTACTCCATTCTAAGTTAGTTTGGAGTAAGTTTTCACTGCCGAAACTTTGAAAACAGGCGTAAGTGGCCGGACATGCCCCCTTTTGAAAAAAAAATTCTGTTCCAAAGTGAAACTGTTCTAATTGACTAGAACTGGAGCAAACTAAATGCTGAGAATTTGAATTTCTAAGCTACTCCGTTCTACACCAGTTGCTCCAAAAAATCAGGAGCAACTGAGGCCGAAACTTGGGCCTACAGTCTTGTGGAGTTATTCTGAACATAACTCTCTTTCTTTCTTTCTTTCTTTCTTTCTTTCTTTCTTTCTTTCTTTCTTTCTTTCTTTCTTTTCTTTTCTTTTCTTTTCTTTTCTTTCTTTCCACCCTCAGTTCTCTGGCGGAGTCCACCGGTACCATTTGATCGCATGTTTTGTTGCTGCTTAAGCCCCTTTGTTGAGTTCTGGGTGCTTTGCTGCTTTTAAAAATCCCTAATCCAAAGCAGCATCAGATGACTTTGTGTTACGGCTGGTACACCGATGGAGGATGTGGATTGACACTCTTCCATATGTCGAAGAGCCTCGTAACAGCTTCTGTCCCCCCAAAAACTCTGAAAGCCCCACAGATCATCTCGCAAAATGCTGCATTGTGATCGAATGACCAACACGGTCTGGGACAGCTTTTACTGTTCCTGCACCAAGGTGTATGGGATAACTGGGACACAGTGCACAGAAGGTAAATCAAGTGAGGAAGATTGGTTACCCATCAGGGTATCTACCCGACAGTTTTGCCATAGATATGTGTCCCTTGCCCCACTTGACTTCGCGCTATGCGCTGTGCTTGTGTAATCCAATATGCCCAATTACAAGAAAATGAGAGTAGGAATAAATGGGTCTTTTTCAGGGTTGCAAGCAGTGACTAGTGGGGCACCACAGGGATCAGTGCTTGGGACCCAGCTATTCACAATATATATAAATGATTTGGATGAGGGAACAAAATATAATATTTCCAAGTTTGCTGACGACACAAAACTAGGTGGGATTGTGAGTTGTGAGGAGGATGCAAAGACCCTGCAAGGCGAGTTAGATAGGTTGAGTGAGTAGGTAAACACATGGCAGATGCAGTATAATGTGGATAAACGTGAAATTATTCACTTTGGTTGGAAAAACATAAGGACAAAGTATTACTTAAATGGTGATGGCTTGGGAAGTGTCGATTTACAGAGGGACCTGGGTGTCCTTGTGCACCGGTCATTGAAAGCAAACATGCAGGTGCAGCAAGCAGTTAGGAAGGCAACTGGTATGTTGGCCTTCATTGCAAGAAGATTTCAGTACAGGAGCATGGATATCTTACTACAGTTATACAGGGCCTTGGTGAGACTGCACCTGGAGCATTGTGTGCAGTTTTGGTCTCCTTACCGAAGAAAGGATATACTTACCATAGAGGGAGTGCAGCGAAGGTTCACCAGACTGATTCCTGGGATGGCAGGACTGTCGTATGAGGAAAGATTGGGTCGACTAGGCCTGTATTCACTGGAGTTTATAAGGATGAGAGGGGATCTCATTGAAACATATAAAATTCTGACGGAGTTGGACAGACTGGATGTGGGGAGGATGTTTCCCCTGATTGGGAAGTCTAGAATAAGGGGTCACAGTCTCAGGATATGGGGTAGGAAATTTAGGACCGAGATGAGGGGAAATTTTTTCACTCAGAGGGTGGTGTTCTCTACCACAGCTGACTGTGAAGGCCAAGTCACTGAATATATTTAAGAGGGAGCTAGATTTCTAGACACAAAAGGCATCAAGGGGTATGGGGAAAAAGTGAGAATATGGTGTTGAGATAGAGGATCAGCCATGATCATATTGAATGGCGGTGCAGACTCGAAGGGCCGAATGGCCTACTGCTGCTCCTATTTTCTATGTTTCTATGTTTCTAGGAAAATATGCTCCTGCATAAAGGAAGAGCTTGCATTTATATAGCGCCTTTCACATCCTCAGGAAGTCCCAAAGTACTTCAGAACCAATAATCACTGTTATAATATCAGCAAACACGGTAATGTTCCCATGAACATCAATAACAGTGCATAGGATATACAGCCATTCAGCCCAAACAGTTCGCGCTGGCGTTTTTACTCCACTCGAGCCTCCACCCATCCTTCCTCTATCAGCATAACCTGTTATTATGTATTGAATAAAGAGTCTGACCAAATACTGTGAGCTCAAAATAAGGTGTGACCACAGTCCTTTATTACAGGTCTCCAGAGTGCCTCTCCAGCCTGTGAGGCCTCCTTATGTACAGGTGCTCCCAAGGGATTGTGGGATCCCTTGGGACTCCAGGGGATGAGACCTCTGGTGGTTAAACAAGCTATTTACAGGTTTACATATAACAACACTACCTCTACCACCCCCCCGCCCCCACAAAGTCAATAGTGTAACTATTTACAATGTGAGTCGATCTGGGGCCTTTCTATCCCTGGTTGATCGTCTCGGTGCAAATGCTGATTTTGGTGAGTCGTTTGTTGGGCCCTCGCTGGGCTGCTGTGTAGCTGGCCTTGCTGGGCTGCCTGGCGTGGTGAGTCCTGCTGGGCTGCTGCGGGTGATGGGTTCTGCTTCGTGGTCAACCACTGGGTCGGTTGCCACTGGTGTGTATGTTGGGGGTTCCAAAAAGGTAGAGTCTATTGTGGGTTGCTCTGGATAGTCCATGAATCTGAGTTTGGTTTGGTCCAAGTGTTTCCTGTAGGTGAGTCCATTTGAAAGTTTGACCAGAAACACCCTACTCCCCTCTTTGGCCACGACAGTGCCGGGAAGCCATTTGGGACCTTGTCCATAGTTCAGCACAAATACAGGATCATTAATCTCGATTTCGCGTGACACATTTGCGCGATCATGATATGTATTCTGTTGAAGCCACCTGCTCTCTACTTGTTCGTGTAGAACATGGTGGACTAACGAGAGCCTTGTCTTAAGTGCCCTTTTCATGAGCAGTTCAGCAGGGGGAACCCCAGTGAGCGAGTGGGGTCTTGTGCGGTAACTAAGCAGGACTTGGGATAGGCGAGTTTGCAGTGAGCCTTCAGTTACCCTCTTCAAGCTCTGCTTGATTGTTTGCACTGCTCTCTCTGACTGACCATTGGACGCTGGTTTAAACGGGGCAGATATGACATGTTTGATCCCATTACGGGTCATGAACTCTTTGAAATCGGCACTTGTGAAGCACGGCCTATTGTAATTCACAAGGACATTAGGCAGGCCGTGTGTGGCAAACATGGCCTGCAGGCTTTCAATGGTGGCAGCGGAAGTGCTTGCTGACATTATCTCACATTCGATCCATTTGGAGTACGCATCAACAACCACGAGGAACATTTTTCCCAAGAACGGGCCTGCATAGTCGACATGGACCCGAGACCACGGTTTGGAGGGCCAAGACCATAAACTTAGTGGTGCCTCCCTGGGTGCATTGCTTAACTGTGAACATGTGTTACATTTGTGCAGTATTGTAAGTCTGCATCGATACCGGGCCATCACACGTGGGATCTGGCTATCGCTTTCATCATTACAATGCCTGGGTGAGTACTGTGGGGATCACTAATGAAGGTGTCCCTGCCCTTTTTTGGGTACCACTACCCGATTACCCCACAGAAGGCAGTCTGCTTGTATAGACATTTCATCTTTTCGCCACTGGTCCGGCTTTATTTCTTCCTGCATTTCTAATGGGACACTGGACCAACTCCCCTGGAGCACACAGTTTTTTTACTAAGGACAGTAAGGGGTCCTGGCTCTTCCCGGTTCTAATCTGTTGGGCGGTAACAGGTAGTTGCTCACTCTCAAATGCTTCCATTATCATAACTAAATCTGCGGGCTGTGCCACCTCCAGCCCTGTGGTGGGCAATGGCAGCCTACTGAGAGCATCGGCACAGTTTTCTGTGCCTGGCCTGTGGCGGATGGCGTAGTTGTATGCGGACAACGTGAGCGCCCATCTCTGATGCGGGCCGATGCATTCGTATTTATCCCCTTACTTTCAGACAAGAGGGATATCAGTGGCTTATGGTCGGTTTCCAATTCAAATTTGAGCCCAAACAGATATTGATGTATTTTCTTTACCCCATAAACACATGCTAACACTTCTTTTTTGATCATGCTGCAGGTCCTCTCCGCCTTAGACAGACTTCTGGATGCATAAGCAACTGGTTGCAATTTCCCAGATTCATTAGCTTGTTGCAATACACACCCGACATCGTATGACAACGCATCACATGCTAGCACCAAATGCTTACATGGATCATACAACACAAGCAATTTTGTTTGAGCATAACAGTTTTCTAGTTTTTACAAAGGCATTTTCTTGGCTTTTACCCCATACCCATTCATCTCATTTACGCAGTAAAGAGTGCAGTGGTTCTAACAGTGTGCTAAGACCCGGTAAGAAGTTACCAAAAGAAGTCCTAGAAACGACCGCAGCTCCGTCACGTTCTGTGGTCTCGGTGCGTTCTCGATTGCCTCCTTCTTCGAATCGGTTGGCCTGATGCCGTCCGCCATGATTCTTCTCCCCAGGAACTCCATTTCAGGCGCCAGGAAAATGCACTTCGAGCATTTTAACCTGAGCCCCACACGATTAAGCCGACTAAGAACTTTCTACAGGTTCTGCAGATGCTCGACTGTGTCCCGACCTGTAACCAAGATGTTATCCTGGAAGACCACGGTGCGTGGGACCGACTTCAGTAAGCTTTCCATGTTTTCTCTGGAATGTCGCCGCGGCTGATCGAATCCCAAACGGACATCTGTTGTAAATAAAGAGATCTTTGTGCATGTTGATGCAGGTGAGGCTCTTCGATGATTCCTCCAGCTCCTGCATCATGTAGGTCGATGTCAAGTCCAGCTTCGTGAACATTTTTCCTCCCGCCAGCATTGCAAATAGGTCGTCTGCCTTTGGTAGTGGCTATTGATCCTGCAGGGAGAAACGATTGATAGTTACTTTGTAATCACCACTTTATAACGATTGATAGTTACTTTGTAATGACGGTGCCGTCTTCCTTGAGGACTGGAACAATCGGACTTGCCCACTTGTTGAATTCGATTGGTGAAATGATGCCCTCTCGTTGCAGCCAGTCCAGCTCGATCGCCACCCTCTCTCTCATCATGTACGGTACTGCGCTCGTCTTGTGATAGATGGGTCGCGCCAACGGAATCAGGTGGATATGCACTTTTGCTCCTTGGAACTTTCCGATGCCTGGTACAAACAGCGAGGGGAACTCGTTTAGAACCTGGGCACATGAGGTGTCGTTGACAGGCGAGAGTGCTCGGACGTCGTCCCAGTTCCAGCGTATCTTCCTCAGCCAGCTCCTGCTGAGCAGCATGGGGCCATCGCCCAGTACCACCCAGAGTGATAACTCGTGCACCGCTCCGTCGTAGGAGACTTTTACAGTAGCACTGCCGATTATGGGAATCAGTTCCTTTGTGTACATTCTCAGTTTAGTACGAATGGGAGTCAGGACTGGCAAAAGGCCTTGCTGCACCACAATTTATCAAATGTCTTTTTGCTCATAATGGACTGGCTCATACCCTTGTCCAGCTCCATTGACACCTGGAGTCCATTTAATTCAACCTTCAGCATTATCGGGGTAAACTTTGTGGGAAGTGTGTGCACCCCATATACCTCTGCCTCCTCGGTCTGAGGCTTTGGTTCATCATGATCCACCGTGGATCTATCCTCCTTTGCAACATGGTGGTTTGCAGAATTAGCAGGGTTTGCAGCTCGCCTGCACATACATTGGAGATGTCCCATTGTTCCACAGCCCTTGCAAACATATCCTTTGGAGCAGCATGAATGGAAACGATGATCACCCCCGCAGCGCCAACAAGGTATTAATGGCCTTGCGTTCACCACCCTTGATGGTGGACTCTGAGACATCTGCGGACGTGCAGCTGCAGGCATGTGAGTCCTGCCCTGTATGTTACGATTCAAAAACAACATTACTTTGTTCACAGTACTTGTAGCAGCACTCGTGTGCTGAGAGATTTGTTTGGTATTGTCACTGGTGGCGATGAACGCCTGGGCTATTGCTATGGCTTTACTCAAGGTTGGGGTCTCTACAGTCAAAAGTTTGCGAAGTATTACTTCATGGCCAATGCTAAGTGCAAAGAAGTCCCTGAACATGTGCTCAAAGTGTCCTTCAAATTCACAATGTCCTGCAAGGCATCTTAGCTCGGCGACATAGTTCGCCACTTCCTGGCCTTCAGACCTCTTGTACGTGTAGAACCGGTAGAAAGGATGCTTTCCTTTGGGCTAAGATGCTCCCGGACCAGTGTGCACAAATCATCATATGACTTCTCTGTGGGTTTCGCTGGAGCAAGCAGATTTTTCATGAGGCCATACGTTGGTGCTCCGCAAACCGTGAGGAGGATCGCCCTTCGTTTGGCAGCTTTCGCTTCTCCTTCCAGCTCATTGGCGACGAACTATTGGTCAAGTCGCTCCACAAAGGTTTCCCAATCATCCCACCCTCATCGGCAGTTATTATGTATTGAATAAAGAGTCTGACCAGATACTGTGTGCTCAAAGTAAGGTGTGACTGTAGTCCTTTATTACAGGTCTCCAGAGTGCCTCTCCAGCCTGTGAGGCCTCCTTATGTACAGGTGCTCCCAAGGGATTGTGGGATCCCTTGGGCCTCCAGGAGATGAGCCCTCTGGTGGTTAAACAAGGTATTTACAGGTTTACATATATAACACCCGCCATTCCCTTCTCCCTCATATGCTTATCTAGCTTTCCCTGACATGCATCTATACTATTCGATTCTGCTACTCCCCGTGGTAACAAGCTCCACATTCTAAAGACTCTCTGGGTAAAGAAGTTTCTTCTGAATTCCCTATTTGATTTTTTGTTGACTATCTTATATTGATGGCCTCTAGTTTTGCTCTTCCCCACACCAAAACTCTTTCTCTCTCTGTCTAACTCTATCAAAACTTTTCATAATATTAAAGACATAAATGATTGGACGATCTGTTTTAGTGATTTTCTTTGTGGAATAAATATTGACCAGCACATCGGGAGATCATTCTCTCTCTCTCTTTCTTTCTTTCTTTCTTTCTCGATTTATTTCTGAGTTCTTTCTTTCATCTCTCAAATAGCACCATGGGATCTTTTATATCCACCTGAGAGGGCAAAATGATTTATCATCTCATCCAAAAGAATAGCACCTCCAGCACTGTACTGAAGTGTCGGCTTAGATTTTGTGCTCAAGTCTATGGAGTGGAGCATCAAGCCACAACCTTCTGACATCTGAGGCAAGAATGCTACCACTGAGCCATGGCTGATAAAACAGTTTTAAAAACAGTGTAGGAGGATTCCAATTTGTTTGGCTTTCTGACTGCACCACATGGCGTCCAGCACCACCATATGATTCCTTTGCACAAGGCTCTTGAAGTGATCCTGATATTTTATTATTCGCAGTACAAAACTTTTTTCAAGATTAAAAGCTCAAGTTATTTTTTTTTTTGGTCGGGGAAGGTTGGGGAATACATTGGACCTGTTAGCAACTCAGGAGTTACCAAAGAGATGAGCTACTGGAAGTGGAAGCTCTTGTTGTCTCCAAACTAGGCCTTTTGAGAGCCTTTAAAAAAAATTGTGTTAGCACTTTATTCCACAACTTTTACAGTTACAGTTCTGTTCACCACATGACAGGAAAGATGTGATTGCACAAGATAGGGTACAGAGGAGATTTACGAGGATGTTGCCTGGACTGGAGAATTATAGTTATGAGGAGAGATTGAATATGCTGCCGTTGTTTTCTTTGGTATAGAAGAGGCTGAGGGGAGACCTTATTGAGGTGTATAACATTATGAGGGGCCTAGATAGAGTGGATAGGAAGGATCTATTTCCCTTAGCAGAGGGGTCAATAACCAGTGGGCATAGATTTAAAGTAATTGATAGAAAGAATAGAGGGGAGTTGAAACATAGAAACATAGAAACATAGAAATTTACATCGCGGAAGGAGGCCATTTTAGCCCATCGTGTCCACGCCAGCCGACAAAGAGCCGTACGCCCCTTGGTCAGAAGCCCTAAAGGTTACATATAAAAACCTATGAACAATGACAGAAAGGCAAAGAGCTCCCAGCCCAACCATTCCGCCTCACACAACTGCAACACCCCTTACACTGAAACATTCTACACTCCACCCCAATCAAAGCCATGTGATCTCCTGGGAGAGGCAAAAACCAGATAAAAAACCCAGGCCAATTTAGGGAGAAAAAATCTGAGAAAATTCCTCTCCGACCCATCCAGGTGATCGAAACTAATCCAGGGGATCACCTTGGCTTTATTTGATTCCCTGCAGTACTTACCATTATACCTGTGCCGTCCAACAAAATGTCATCCAGTCTATTCTCAATTACCAGCTCTAGGTCCGTAACCCTGCAGGTTACTGCACTTTAAGTGCCCATCCAACCAACTCTTAAAAGTGGTGAGGGTTTCTGCACCCACCACTCTTCCAGGCAGTGAGTTCCAGATCCCCACAACCCTCTGCGTAAAGAAGCCCCCCCCTCAAATCCCCTCTAAGCCTTCCACCAACTACCTTAAAACTATGCCCCCTTGTAATAGATCCTGGAGAATGTTTTTCACCCAGAAGGGTCTGGAACTCACTGCCTGAAAGGGTAGTACAGGCAGAAACCCTCACCACTTGGATCTGCACTTGAAATGTTGTAACTTACAGGGCTATGGACGAAGAGCTGGAAAGTGGGATTAGACTGGATAGCTGTTTTTTGGTTGGCACGGACATGATGGGCCGAATGGCCGCCTCCTGTGTCGTAAACTTCTATGATTCTATGATTCACGGGCAATAAACTGTGGAAGCCCTCGGGGACAACATAGCAGATGCAGGATTATGAGACTCCTGTTCAGTATGTAACACTGAAATTTATTAATTAAGAATATCATAATTTTGTTGAAGCACAAGTAATTCTTACGCGGAAATGCAGACTTTTATGATTTGCAATTAAAATACCCAGCTTACTGTAAGCCATATTTCAAAAAACTGTTCAGCTCCAGTATCTATTTTCTCTGAGATTGAGAACAATAATGCACTGTTTATAAATTATATGGGCAATGGTTTTGCACTGCTTGCTCATGTCAGTCACAAAACCCAGCTCTGACGATTACAGAATAAGTATGAGCAGCTTTTGTTTGCATGCTTGCTTGCCTGAAATGGATCATTCCAGAAGCGCGCTCACAACACAGCAAAAGAAAGGATGTCTTGCATTTATATAGCGCCTTTCACAACATTCCAAAGCGCTTGACAGCCTGTGAAGTACTTTTGAGGTGTAGTCACTGTTGCAATGTAGGAAGCACCCCAATCTGCACACAGCAAGCTCCCACAAACAGCAATGTGATAGTGACTCGATAATCTGTTTTGGTGAGATTGATTGAAGGACAAAATATTGGCCAGGACACCAGGGATAACCCCCCTGCCCTTCTTCGAAATAGTGCCACGGGATTTTTTACATCCAACTGAGAGGGCAGATGGGATCTCGGTTTAACGTCTCATCCGTACGACAGCATCCTCGACAGTGCAGCTCTCCCTCAGTACTGCACTGGAGTGTCAGCATAGATTTTTGTGCTCAAGTCTCTGGATTGGGACTTGAACCCACAACCTTCTGAATCGGAGGTGAGTGAGCCACAGCTGACCAAATGAGAAGAAAAGGCTAAGGGGTGACCATAGAACCATAGAAATTTACAGCACAGAAGGAGGCCATTCGGCCCATTGTGTCCGTGCCGGCCGACAAAGAACTATCCGGCCTAATTCCACTTTCCAGCTCTTGGTCATAGCCTTGTAGGTTACGGCACTTCAAGTGCATATCCAAGTACTTTTTAAATGCTATGAGGGTTTCTACCTCCATCACCCTTTCAGGCAGTGAGTTCCAGACCTCCACCACCCTCTGGGTGAAAACATTACTGCTCAAATCCCTACTAAACCTCTCCCCAATTAGTTTAAATCTATGCTTCTTGGTTATTGACCTCTCTGATGAGGGAAATAGGTCCGTCCTTTCCATTTCATCCAGGTCCCTCATAATTTTATACACCTCGATTTGGTCTCCCCTCAGCCTCCTCTGTTTCAAAGAAAACAACATTTTGCAAGATCTTCAGCCTCCGCAGCTCCAATCTTCAGACTCCCCCCAACCCCCCCCCACCCAGCCCCGATCTCCAGTCTCCCCCCAACCCCCCCCACCCAGCCCCGATCTCCAATCTGCCCCCCAGCCCTGATCTCTGTCTCCCTCCACCCCACCCCACCCAGCCCTGATCTCCAGTCTCCCCCCAACCCCCCCCACCCAGCCCCAATCTCCAGACTCCCCCCACCCCCCCACCCAGCCCCGATCTCCAGTCTCCCCCCAACCCCCCCCCACCCAGCCCCGATCTCCAGACTCCTCCCATCCCCCCCACCCAGCCCCGATCTCCAGTCTCCCCCCACCCAGCCCCGATCTCCAGTCTCCCCCCAACCTCCTCCCCACCCAGTCCCGATCTCCAATCTCCCCCCAGCCCTGATCTCTGTCTCCCCCCACTCCCCCCCACTCAGCCCCGATCTCCAGTCTCCCCCCAACCAGCCCCGATCTCCAATCTCCCCCCAGCCCTGATCTCCAGTCTCCCCCCAGCCCCAATCTCCAGCCCCCCCAGCCCCAATCTCCAGCCCCCCAAGCCCCAATCTCCAGCCCCCCCAGTCCCAATCTCCAGCCCCCCCAGCCCCAATCTCCAGCCCCCCCAGCCCCAATCTCCAGCCGCCCCCCCAGCCCCAATCTCCAGCCCCCCCAGCCCCAATCTCCTGCCCCCCAGTCCCAATCTCCAGCCCCCCGCAGCCCCAATCTCCTGCACCCCCCCAGTTCCAATCTCCAGCCGCCCCCCAGCCCCAATCTCTAGTCCCCCCAGCCCCAATCTCTAGTCCCTCCAGTCCCAATCTCCAGCCCCCCGAGCCCCAATCTCCAGCCCCCCGCAGCCCCAATCTCCAGCTCCCCCCAGCCCCAATCTCCAGCCCCCCAGCCCCAATCTCCAGTCACCCCCCAACCCCAATCTCCAGTCTCCCCCGTTCCCTTCCCGCCTCCCCATCAATATCGGGGCCATCAACTCTTTGTCTCCCAACAGATGCTCCCTGACTTGTCGAGTATTTCAAGCATTTTCAAACTACAAATAATTTTTGCCTCATTTTCTAATATGGCTCACATTATAAACAATTTAAACTATAAAGACAACCTATAATGGATGGATATTTAAAAATATTAACTACCAAAGTAAATATGCATTTAAAGAGAGAACTTGCATTTCTAAGGCGCCTTTCACAATCTCAGGATGTTCCAAAGTGCTTTACTTTTGTTTTGAAGTTTCTTGGTTCGGCCTTAAACTCACAACCTTCTGACTCAAAGGCAAGAGTGCTACCCACTGAGCCACAGCTGACACTATAGGAAGCTTAGATAATATTATCTGCATTTTATTTTCACTAGACGCTCCACATCTACTTAATAATTATTTCACGTAGCTGAATCAGAAGACGTTAACGGCTGCAGCAATCGTTTGACAGTGTCACTCTCATGCCAGCGACACCGCTGAAGAAAAGAGGGGAAACAAAAGCTTCGAGAGAGTTGGCGCACCATTTTCCAGATGAATAATTGGCTGCAGGAACCCAGGCAGCTTAAGAAGCAATTCTCTGTCAGCTTCAGTAAGACAGGATTTGAGTGAGACATGAGGAAGTGTATGCGACTCGACAGGGCTAAGGTTGCAATAGGTCACTTATTGTGTTTGATTTACTTGTGTGCTGTCAGTTTTATACGGTCTGTGTTCGAAAATTCCAACAGAGAGCGGGCATCCTTTTCAAACCAGGTGAATAAACCATTGTGCAAACTGGTTTTACTCAGTTACACTTTGATGCCTGTTTCGAACTCCTATTATTTATAATTACCATACAATTATATCAATAGGTTTGTTCGCTGCCATAAAAACATAAGAAATAGGAACAGGAATAGGCCCTATGGCCCTTCGAGCCTGCTCCGCCATTCAATAAGATCACGGCTGATCATCGACCTCAACTCCACTTTCCCACCCGGTCCCCAAAAATCTATCGATCTCAGTCTTGGATATATTCAATGACTGAGCATCCATAGGGTAGAGAATTCCAAAGATTCACCACCCTCTGAGTGAAGACATTTCTCCTCATCTCAATCATAAAGAAGCCCTCATCTATGCCTTTGTTACCTCTAGACTTGACTATTCCAACGCACACCTGGCTGGCCTCCCACATTCTACCCCATGTAAACTAGAGGTGATCCAAAACTGGGCTGCCCATGTCCTAACTCGCACCAAGTCCCGCTCACCCATCACCCCCTGTCCTCGCTGACGTACATTAGCTTCCGGTTAAGCAACGTCTCAATTTAAAAATTCTCCTCCTTGTTTTCAAATCCCCCCCATGGCCTCGCCCCTCCCTATCTCTGTAATCTCCTCCAGCCCCACAACCCCCGAGATGTCTGCGCTGCTCTAATTCTGCCCTCTTGAGCATCCCTGATTATAATCGCTCAACCATCGGTGGCCATGCCTTCTGTTGCCTAGGCCCCAAGCTCTGGAACTCCCTGCCTAAACCTCTCCGCCTTTCTAACTCTCTTTCCTCCTTCAAGACGCTCCTTAAAACCTACCTCTTTGACCAAGCTTTTGGTCACCTGCCCTACTTTCTACTTATGCAGCTTGGGATCATTTTTTTTTTCTCTCATAATACTCCTGTGAAGCGCCTTGGGACATTTCACTACATTATAGGTGCTATATAAATACAAGTTGTTGTTGTAAATCCTGAGACTGTGACCCTTAGACTCTCTAGCCAGGGGAAACAGCCTCTTGGCATCTAATGAATCGTTAGTGAAACAAGGTTTATGCAGAAAAATTTACCTTGCTTCGATTTTAGTGGAACTGTGCCCTGCATTCCCCACAGGCTGTACAATGACTTTTGAAGATTTAACATGCATCAGCATGCACAATATACTGAATAACTTTCTTGAAACTGTACGCATGGGTTAAACCAGTCCTTCATGTAGCGTAAAATTAATAAATCGCATATACATTCTCATTGCGTTGGCTCACTAACGTTGGCTCAAACCAACATGCTAACTTTGCCTCAGTACCTGGATCACATGACTCGGCCCTTCCCCCTACCGGCAGCTCTCCATAATCCAGCACAGCTGTCAATCATTCTTTTGGGCAGTTTTACCTCCCTGCCCTGTCAGGTTAAGTCCTCGGTGCCAATGGGGGTTTTTCTCATTAGCATGTTAATTTATTCAGAGCTTAAGACAACATCGATTAAACCTGAAGAGGCCGCCGTAAATGCAGGTTCTGTGACGGAATTAATGCTCTGATTGCATTTTCATCGCCAGATACCTGGCAAATAAGGAATTGGCAGGATCGAGCGATAACAGGGAGCTGCTGTCACTCACCGCTGGAGCTATCTCCGAAACAGCTTTGTTGCACTCGCTTGGTAACAAGACTGGCAACCGAGAGGTCTTCCTTAATGATATGGGAGCAGATGTGCGGAACTCAAGGCCACACATGTTCAGAATAATTGTCAGCAAGTCAAAAGCTTCGGCACGATTCTGTACTCAAATGACATATTTATGCATTTAATGCTCTAAAGATCCGAACACAGCAGAAACAAAGAAGGAACCTGCATGTATACAGGGTCTTTCACATCCTCAGGAGGTCTCAAGGCACCTCGCAGTCAAGAAAGAAAGAAAGACTTACATTGACACAGCACCTTCCATGTCCACCGGACGTCCCAAAGAGCTTTACAGCCAATGAAGTACTTTTTTGAAGTGTAGTCATTGTTGTAATGTAGGAAATGTGATAATAACCAGATATTCTGTTTTTTTTTTAGTGATGTTGATTGAGGAATAAATATTGGCCAGGACACCGGGTATAACTCCTTCTTCGAAATAGTGGCATGAGATCTTTTACATCCACGTAAGAGGGCAGACAGGGCCTCGGTTTAAGGCCTCGTCCAAAAGATGGCACCTCCGACAGTGCAGCACTCCCCCAGCACTGCACTGGAGTGCCAACCTAGATTTCTGTGCTCGAGTCTCTGGAGTGGGACTTGAACCCACAACCTTCAGACTCAGAGGCAGAGAGTCTGAGCCACAGCAGCCACCGAAATCAATGACGTACTTTTGACGTGTAGTCACTTCTGGAGAGAAACACGGCGGCCAAATTGTGCAAAAGAAGATCTCAGAAACCGCAATGAGATGAAGAAGCAGATCATCGGGTTTCTTTTCTCTTGCGACGTTGCATGAGGGATATATGTTGGCCAGGACACTGGGGAAAAACTCCTCTGCTCCTTTGTGATTGGTGAAATGGGACCTTGTACATCCACCTGAGCGGGCAGATTGGGGCAATGGTTTAACGTCTCATCCAAAAGACAGCGTCTACTGTCACAGTGCAACACTCCCTCAGTGCTACACAGGTTTGTCAACTTGGATTATGTGCTGAAGTCTCTGGAGGGTGGCATGCTGGTCCTGCTGACTCATTGCTGCCAACTAAAATTGAGTGAAACCATTGAAATTTCTCTTGTAGGCAATTGCATAGAGAGCTCCTTTAAAAGGTGGAACCCATTTTGTCCTTCAAAAATGTACGACGCGTGCCTGCTGTTGAAAAGGAATTTAGAGATCTGTGGCATTTCTTAATGACTGCATAAGATGACACCACTATTCCCGGCCAGAATGGAGATGATTGGGTAATTACCCCGGCAATCACAACTGGAGCCCGCACTGCTGTAAGTGAGTGTGCAATGTATGCACCTGTGAGCTATTGCCCCTGTTCCCATATTTGAAGGGGCTGCTCCTCAAATTCTGGTTGCACTTCAGTCCCATGCTCCTGATCTTTGGGCACCCTGTGCGGAGGGGAGCGGGCAGGTCGGGAGGCCTCCTTGTAGGACTGCCCCTGGGCATGGCCAAGGTGGCCATTAACCGGGCCCAAGCAGCGGGCAGTCGAGGGGGTCATTCAGCCCGACTGCCTGTCTCTCTTCCGCGGTTACATCCGAGCCAGGGTGTCCCTGGAGATGGAGCACGCAGTGTCTACCGGTACGTTCGCGGCCTTCCGCGAGAGGTGGGCACCGGAGGGACTGGAGTGCATCATCACCTCCGGCAACCAAATTTTAATTTGATCCTTTTAATGTCACAGGACTCAATAAAACCCCAGTCACTTGAATCTAGGTCATCCATGATGGGGTATGTAGTTGTGAGCCTAGTGGATGAACTGGCAATGTGTCGTGTGATTGTTAAAGCTCTGTTAATAAACCAACTAATTCTTAATAGAATTAAGAACATAAGAACTGAGCCAATATCGTTTCTCACTAATGCACTGATCTCATCCTTTATTAACAGTGCTACCTCACCTCCTTTTCCTTTCTGTCTGCCCTTTCAATTTGTCAAATACCCCTGAATATTTAGTTCCCAGTCTTGGTCACCTTGTGACCACGTCTATGTAATGGCTATCAGATCATACACATTTGTATCTATTTGTGCCGTCAACTCATCTATTTTGTTATGAATGCTGCATGCATTCAGACAAAGAGCTTAAAATTTGTTTTTTTTTACCATTTTTTCCTGCTTTGACCTCACTCTCTGATTCACCTTTATGTTTATACATTCTGTCCCTTCCTTTTCATTTCCCCCAGTGATACCCTGTTCTATTGCCTTCTCCTTATTCTATGACTTTTTACATTTTCGCTCACCTGAATCTCCCCCACACTAATTATTTTAAAGGCCTATTTTCTTATAAAAGATTTTGACATGCCTGACTACCTGTAATAAGTTGTGCCAATTCCTATCTTTAAACCTCTCGATGTACATAGAGGAGACTCAAATCTATGTGGTGGTTTGTAATCTCTCAAGTGGTTAGTTATACTTACATAGCAATTAATTTTGAAATGCAATTATTTGTTATATCGGCAAACGTGTCAGCCATTTTGAAATGAATGCCCAATTACTATTTATTTTTGGCTCTGAGACAAATGCTGACCAGGAAAACTCACTGCTCTTCTTATAATATTGCTGTGTCATCTTTATTAGCATACAGGGCCTCAGTTTAACTTCACATTCAAAAGACTTTTGACAATGCTGCACTCCCCCAGTGCTGGCACGGGAGTGTCTGCCTATATCATTCATTCAATCTTCCATCATGGGACTTGAACTCACAACCTTCTAACACGAACTAAAGATTGATAGGTTTGTATGAGGCAAGGGTATTCATGGATACAGAACCAATGCAGGGAGGTGGAGTTAAGATACAGGTCAGCCGTGATCTCATTGAACGGCGGAGCAGGATCGAAGGGCTGAATGTGTTCTGAAACCAATCTGACACACAAGCTGGGGACATTTTATGATCTCATGACTTGTCCTGTTATGGAAATGGTGGATAGGAAAAAAAAATTCCTTCAACGAGCAACAATAAAGATGCTTCACGAAGAATAGAACACAAGTTAATGCTTTTGTGTAGAAATAGTTTGGGAATCAGTCGTGAGGTTGTGAAACAGGCATGTCAGTCCCATTGTTATCCAATCCCAATTCCTGTTCAACCATATTGCTCGAGTTGCAGCTGTCGAAAGAGTTTTGACAGGGTTGATCGCTGGATTGCAATGCCTCGGTTGAAATATGACGGCTTACACCGTCAAACTGGGCAGCGGTGGGCGGAAGCTCTCAATCTCGGCGGCAAAGGACCTTGCCACCCAAGTGCCGCCGAGGATGGAGTCGGGCCCATGGAGGGTCGTAGAGCTGAAAAGTAAAAACATCACAAACAAAAATCACCGGGACACCTTCAGGGGACCTCGTTCAGATAAGTTGCTGTAAAAAAAAATGTTAAGATGTTTACTACCCTTCTTTTGCAGGTCTTTATACCTACCGTCGGGTAAGAACAGCCTCTATGCAGCGGTCCTTCCCCCTGCTGGCAAAGACTCCTGCCGACTCCCACCCACATGAATCTGGCATCTCGGCGGGCGGGAGGCCACTTGTGCTACTTGGCCACCAGAGGCCGCCAGCGGGCAGTATCCAGCGGTGCTCCCCTCCCGCTCGCTCCAGCCTGAGAGGAAAATGTCGAGGAGGAAAACTCGGCGGCAGCAGGTGGCAATGGGTGGTAAGGCCACCAATATTGGGGGCCTATATTCCTAGTCCTTCTGGAGAAATGATCTTCTGACGTAATTTTTGATCGTTAATTGTAAGGGGTTACCTGCATTGTTGATCCCAGTTGGGTCACGCTTAACATAATCCTGCAGAATTGCTGTAGTACATTGTGCCTCCCTGGTTTTCATCGCTCCACTATTGACAGCCGTGCCTTCGACTAGCTGGGCCCTAAACCCTGGAATTCTCTCCCTAAGCCTCTCCGCCTCTCTACCTCTCTCTCTCTTCTTTTAAGACACTCCTTAAAACCTACCTCTTTGACCAAACTTTTGGTCACCTGTCCTAATGTCTCCTTATGTGGCTCGGAGTCAGACTTTGTTTGAATACGCTCCTGTGAAGCACCTTGTGACGTTATGCTACCTTAAAGGCGCTATATAAATGAACATTGTTGTCGTTCTACACATGCTAGGTAAAGTCAGCTACAGCCAGCTTGGCTCGAGACAAGAACTGGGATTACTTCAATATATTGGTGCAATGAATTTTATTTAGCTTGCACAAAAAAGGACATTTGTCTCAGAATATCAATTGATGCATTGCTGGTTCTGTTACTTCTTTCAAACTTTCTGTACATCGTGCTTTAAGAGAGGGATGAAGGTAGTTTTACATTTGTAACATAATGTGCGAAGGTCATCCCTTCTCAGCATCTGTGTGAAATTCTGGCTTGCTGGTATGAACACTTGACATAAGTAGATGCAGACAGCCTTATTAATATTTATGTAACTGAGAAAAACTGCTCTTCATGTGGCACAATAATACTAAGTGAAATGCACCTTTGGGTGCCCAGAGATATCAAGCACTGAAGCATAGATGGAAGACACAATAAAAAATGAAACTTGTAAATAAAAGATATGTAAGATATTCAAATTAGCTTGCTTTTTGATGCCAGCTAAAGCCTTTAATTACTTGACACCACCTCGAACAAATGCCGTTGCTCGTCCCTCGATATCGAAGAAGGAGGCAGCTGGATAATCACCTCATTTTTAGCCAGTGAGTTCTTTGATGAGCGGCGAGACCTATTTGTGCTCAGAGTGAGCATCTGCAGATTGGATCCCGGATACACTAGGTTGTGGAACGATGATATTTCAGGTGAGACTCCCTCAAGGCGCTTACATTCAGCGTCAGCAATGCGATGGGCCTCGTAAACAGAATGAAAGAACTTGCATTTATATAGCGCCTTTCATGACCTCTGGACATCCCAAAGTGCTTTATAGCCAAATGAAGTGTGGGGAACTGGAGCTGAGCCCAAGGTCAGATCAGCCATGATCTTATTAAATGGCAGAGCAGGCTCAAGGGGCCAAATGGCCTACTCCTGCTCCTATTTCTTATGTTCTTATGAAATGTAGTCACTGTTGTAATGTAGGAAGCGTGCCAGCCAATTTACGCACAGCAAGCTCTCACAAACAGCAATGTCCCAACAGCCAGATAACCAGATTTTTTTAGTGATGTTGAGGGATAAATATTGGCCAGGACACCAGGGATAACTCCCTTGCTCTGCTCATCTTCAAACTCCTGCATGTGATCTTTTACATGAGGGACTGGCAATTATTTGGGCTGGAGGGCCACTTAACAAGTTTTAGTGATCCTTTGATGGCCGCACACATAAAATGAACTGTGTCAACAACAGCTACTCTTAAAATATGTTTTGCCATTTATTGCATAAAGGTCTCTTCATGACATTGCCACACTTAATGAAAATAACAACCGTTATTAACACACTAACAAACATGATATCGGTTTATGAGTCACATTTAAAAGTTCACAGTCTGTTTATTCCAAGTGGTCTAAATTAATTCTTATAGTGGAAAATGTGAGATTGATTCTGCTGTCACTGGCAATTATAAAGAAGGTATGAGGCACAATCAAAGATAAAATTATTTATATAACCTTTAAGAATTGCACATGAAATTGCTACTTTGATGTCTTTGAAACCTCGCTAAAAAATAATTAGATGCCTTGGCAAATGATTTATATCGCAAATTGTGCCCCAGATCAGCCATCAAATTGGGCTTGTTCATTGTCAACGTGCTATAACTCCTCAGAAAAGCCAAGACGCCTGTAGAGTTTTGTGGACTTGCACTTGAGAACTTGCATTTATATAGCGCCTTTCATGATCTCAGGACATCCCAAAGCGCTTTATAGCCAAATGAATTGCGCGGAACTGGAGCTGAGCCCAAGATCAGATCAGCCACGATCTTATTAAATGTGGATTATAATGGTGCGAGGAATGCACCATTATAATCCACATTTCTTCCCCGAGTGTTATTTATTATTGGGACTGGCCAACAACGTAAATCTCTACAACCCTCGTCCAGCCATGGCATTAAACATAAATTGTTCGTGGCATGGGGAAAAAGGGCTTAAATTAAATTAAATTAAAAATGTCCAATATACCCAGGTCCAATTAGTTATTCCTCCACTCGGCTAATGAGTGTATAATTGTGCAAGAACTAAATTAGCACATTCAAAAGAGGCCAAGGCATTGTGTTGACCATCACTCCCACTTCTACCCTCCCAATAATTTACAAAAACATAAATTCATGTAATAGTCAGATATTATCTTAAATACACTAAATATGGTGTAAAATAGTAAAAACTTCCGTTGCTAACTGAATGAAATGATTGATCGATCGATTATATGTTATACTGAAAATCTATGTGGCTGTTTGGCAGAGTGGCTCAAGTCTGCCATCATTTTAGTGTGTTGAGTACGGGAGCCTGAGGCTTCGAACTATAATTGTAGTGTCAGCTGTGGCTCAGTGATTGGCACTCCTGCCTCTGAGTCACCAGGTTGTGGGTTCAAGTCCCACACCAGGAACGTGAGCACAACAATCTAGGCTGGCACTCCAGTGCAGTGCTGAGGCAGTATGGCATTGTTGGAGGTGTCGTCTTTCAGATGAGATGTTACACTGAGGCCCCGTCTGCTCTCTCAGGTGGATATAGAAGATCCCCAGGCAGTATTTCAAAGAAGAGCAGGTATCCCTAGTATCCGAGCCAATATTTATCCTTCAATCAACATAACAAAAACAGATTGTCTGGTCATTATCACATTGCTGTTTGTGGGAGATTGCTGTGTGCAAGTTGGCTGCTGCATTTCCCACATTACAACAGTGACTACACTCCAAAAAGTACTTCATTGGCTGTAAAACACTTCAAGATGTCCGGTGGCTGTGAAAGGCGCTATATAAATCTTTCTTTTATAATTGCATGCCATTACCTGGAGTTCTTGTGCTCAGGGATGCACTCCCATATCTAAGATGGCGATGAGTACCCACCCACCCTCCGTATCAGGAGAGGATAGACACAGTGCCAGTCTCTTTCGTCAGTGAACGAGTCATCAAGATGAGCAGCCCTGACTCGACCCAGACTAATGTGCAGCTCAAGCTCATGTTCTCTATCTGTCCCATCCAGTGGCCCTGATGGAGTGAATTGACAGGCCGCATTTTGCCCGCCCGCTGCTTTACATCCACTCGAGAGGACAGATGGGGCCTCAAGTACATCTCACCTGACAGTGCAACACTGGAATGTCAGCAGAGATTTTGTGCTCAGGTCTCAAGGGTGAGATTTGAACCACCAACCTTCTGAACCAGCAGGCAAGCATGCTATCCACTGAGCCACAGTGAGCTGCCTTCACAGATGGGTTTTCACCAGGCTTTCTGATCTCGAGCAAGTCGTTCCAACTGATATTTTTCACTGTTTCAGATTTGCTTATCAGCAATCTTTATCTCTCTTTTGCTATCCAGCACAAAACCACTTGCCAGTTGTCAATGTGCCATAAAAGATCTTCGGGATTATACAGTGCAAGCACATTACCCAGTAATCACCAGCAAATTAGTTAGGCTACAGTTTCCAATCATATTTAGGAGGTAAGATATTTTTTGGACCAGGAAAAGGCCATTAAATATAAAGAAGAAATAGTAGCACCTTTCATGTCTTCAGGGAACCTCAAAGTGCTTCAGTCTGTGAATAACTTTTGAAGTGCTGCTTTGTAAGTAAATGTGACAGCTCATGTACCATAAAGAACACATGAGATGAGCGATCAATGAATGGCCTAGAGGTTTGGGTGGATCCATTTTTAGTCACGCACAGGGTGGTGGGGGAGGGGGGGAGGGAGAGAAAGGGAAGATAATCCCTATGCCTGAATGGTGAGATCCAAGGCATCTCCAGTATTGTCATTGAACCAGCAAGGTTTGTAGAGCAACAGAGTGGCTCAGTAGCACCACTACTGACCGAGCTGGCCAAGTCCTGAAGGACAAGGTACCCAGACTGGGCCTGCGGCAGGTGGTGAAAGAACCAACACGAGGGAAAAATCTACTTGACCTCGCCCGCACTAATCTACCTGTCATAGATTCATCTGTCCCTGACAGCATTGGTAGCAGTGATCACCGCACAGTCATTGAGGAGACGAAGTCCTGTCTTCACGCTGAGGAACATGGTGTTTGGCATGACCAAATGGATTAGATGAGATACAGCAGAACTGTATTGCACCACAATCTGTAACTTCATGGCCGGGCATATCCCTCACTCTATCATGGGGTACTGAAGTTGCATGTTCAGCCATGAACTCATTGAATGGCGGTGCAGGCTAGAAGGGCCGAATGGCCTACTCCTGCACCTATTTTCTATGTTTCTATGTCTATCATTATTATCAAGCCAGGAGACCAACCCTGTTTCAATGAGGAGTGTAGAAGAGCATACCAGGAGCAGCACCAGGCGTACCTAAAAATGAGGTGCCAAACTGGTGAATCTGCAACACAGGGCTGCATACATGCTAAACAGCAGAAGCAGCATGCTATAGACAGAGCAAAGCGATCCCACAATTAACAGATCAGACCAAAGCTCTGCAGTCCTGCCACATCCAGTTGTGAATGGTGGTGGACAATTAAACAACTAACAGGCTCCATTAATATCCTCATCCTCCATGATGGCAGAGCCCAGCACACGAGTGCAAAAGACAAGGCTCATGCAACCACCTTCAGACAGAAGTGCCGGGTGGATGATCTATATTGGCCTCCTCCTGAGTTCCCCACCATCAGAGAAGCCAGTCTTTAGCCAATTGTATTCACTCCAGGTGATATCAAGAAATGGCTGAGCACACTGGATACAGCAAAGGCTATGGGTCCCGACAACATCTCGGCTGTTGTGCTGAAGACTTAAGCTCCAGAACTAGCCGCGCCTCTAGTCAAGCTGTTCCAGTAGAGCTACAAAACTGACATCTGTCCGACAATGTGGGAAACTGCCCAGGTATGTCCTGTCCACAAAAAGCAGGACAAATCCAATCCGTCAATTATCGCCCAATCAATCTACTCTCAATCATTAGCAAAATGATGGAAGATGCCATCGACAGTGGTATCAAGCAGCACTTACCAATAACCTGCTCACCAATGTTCAGTTTGGGTTCCATCAGGATCACTCAGCTCCAGACCTCATTACAGACCTTGGTCCAAACATGACCAAAAGAGCTTAGTTCTGGAGGTGAGGTGAGAGTGACTGCTCTTGACATCAAGGCAGCATTTGACTGAGTGTGGCATCAAGGAGCCCTAGTAAAACTGAAGTCAATGGGAATCGGGGGAAAAATCATTACTGGCTGGAGTCATACCTGGAATAAAGGAAGATGGCTGTGGTTATTTGTGTACAATCATCTCAGCCCCAGGACATTACTGCAGGAGTTCCTCAGGGCAGTGCCCTAGGCTCAACCACCTTCAGCTGCTTCATCAATGACCTTCCTCCCATCATAAGGTCAGAAGTGGAAATGTTCGCTGATGATCTCACAGCGTTCAGTTTCATTCGCAACTCTTCAGATACTGAAACAGTCCGTGTCCACATGAAGCAAGACCTGGACGACATTCAGGCTTCGGCTGAGAAGTGGCAAGTAACATTCACACCACACAAGTCCCAAGTAATCATTGTCTCCAACAAGATTCTAACAATCTCCCCTTGACATTCAATAGCACTACCATCGCCGAATTCCCCACCATCAACATCTTGGGTGTCACCATTGACCAGAAACTTCACTGGTCCAGCCACATAAATACTGTGGCAAGAAGCAGGTCAGAGGCTGGGTATTCTGTGGCGCGTGTCTTACTTCCTGACTCCCCAAAGCCTTTCCACCATCTATAAGGCACAAGTCAGGAATATGATGAAATACTCTCCACTTGTCTGGATGACTGCAGTTCCAAGAAAAATCAAGAAGTTTTACACCATCCTGGATAAAGGAGTCCGCATGATTGGGACTCAATCCACCGTGGCTGCAGTGTGTACCAGCTACAAGGTGCACTGCAGCAACTCACCCTTGGCTTCTTCGGCAGCACCTCCCAAACCTGTGACCTCTACCATCAAGAAGGACAAGTGCAGCAGGCGCATGGGAACACCATCACCTGCAAGTCCCCCTCCAAGTCACACACCATCCTGGCTTGGAAATATATCGCAGTTTCTTCATCATCGCTGGGTAAAAATCCTGGAACTCCCTCCCTAACAGCACTGTGGAGCACCTTCACCACGCGGTTCAAGAAGACGGCTCACCACCACCTTCTCAAGGGCAAATAGGGACGGGCAATAAACACTGACCTTGTCAGCATCACCCACATCCCATGAATGAATAATAGAAAAGCACTTTTCCATATTGAAAGCATCCCAGTGGCTCTTAAGTAAGTGATTTGGGGTTGGACGACCGAGTTCAGGAAGAGGTGCCACTGAGTTGAAAGCTTGGTGTGATCAGTAGGGTGGGGTGTGGCGGGTGGGGGCTGCCTCAGGGCAAACCAATCTCACAGTGGAAGTCTCAAACATGCGTTAGACCCCTAATTTGGATATGCAATGGGCTAATGCCTGTTTCAGGCATGTGTATGGCATGCCGTTTCTTTTGGCATTTAACAATATGTTGCAATGCGCGTCCAATGTCTGACCACCATATCGGAAGTTTAGAAGGCTGTTTACCAAAAAAAAACACATTTCTAGGCCAGATGTTGATTGAAACTTGGTCAGGACTGCATAGCTCCTCTGGTCTTCTACAAAATAGTACCTTGGGATCTTTTACGCCCACCTGAGAGAGCAGATGAGGCCTCGGTTTAATGTCCCATCTGAAAGACGGCAATGCAGTAATAAATAATTGAATGAATAAATAATTGGCCTGTTTGGCAATCCAACCATCCAATTAGAGCACTGTGCTTGCTGCTCCTTGGGGACCACATGATCGCAAAGTCCCGTGTCATTGGTCATTGGCAGTCTCTTTGCATTGCACCCTGGTAACTATGTGGCCTTCTCTGACTATCGGATGACTATTGGAAATGGAAATATTTATAGGGCTATGGGGAAATGGTAGGGGGAGTATATCAAGTATCATTCTATGATTCTATGACTAACGGCCTTCATCAGCAAAGCTTCTTTCTGATAACAGAAATTGACTTTTACATCCCAAAAGAATCAGTTTGTCTATATATATGTATGTCTTTCATGTGTCATAAATATTTCATTCAGTAATTTTAGAGCTAAGCTTTTTGAAAGAAAAATATTTATCAGTTCTGAGAATGAACAGAAAAGCCTTTTTAGTTTTCCACCGGTATAGGCTGAACTAAATGTTTCCGCTGCCTGTACCAAGCATGTGGCCCGAGGTAGAACCATTCAATTCTATTTACTTTACACACGCTTAACAGAAGGATGATTTAACAAGAACCAACCATTGGACCCCATCACCCCTGTGCTCGCTGACGTACATTGGCTTACGGTCCATCAACGCCTCAGAAAGAACAAAAAGATATTAGGACAGGTGACCAAAAACTTGGTCAAAGATGTCGGTTTTAATCAGCATCTTAAAGGAAGGGAGAGAGGTATAGAGGCAGATGTAAACATTTTCTTATCACATTCAAATTCTTCCATGGCCTCGCCTCTCCCTATCTCTACGTAACCTCCTTCAGCCCTGCAACTCTCTGAGATCTCTACGTTGAAGGGATCAAGGGGTATGGAGAGAAAGCAAGAATGGGGTACTGAATTTGCATGATCAGCCATGATCATATTGAATGGTGGTGCAGGCTCGAAGGGCCGAATGGCCTACTCCTGCACCTACTTTCGATGTTTCTATGTTCCTCCAACTCTGGCCTTTGTGCCTCCCCCACTTCCTTTGCCCCCACCATTGGCGGCTGTGCCTTTAGCTGCCAAGTCCCTAAGCTCTGGAATTGCTTCCATAAACCTCTCTGCCTTGCTAGCTCTCTTTCCTCCTTTAAGACGTTGCTTAAAACCTACCTCTTTGACCAAGCTTTAGGTCATCTGTCCTAATGGTTCTTTATTTGGTTCAGTGCCAATTTTTGTCTGATTACACTCCTGTGAAGCACCATGGGACATTTTACTATACTAAAGGTGCAATATAAATGCAATTAAGTGTTGTGTTGTTAGCACCATTCATTCCTTTTTCAGTTATTTCTTAGTTTCTCAGGCTCACAACAATGCCATTTATTTTTCTGCAATTCTTTTTTTATTGTAGTTTATTTTTCTATTGTCAGCCTCAACAGGAAGGGCAGATTCAGGTACAGAAAGAGAAATAAGGAAATGGAATGAAAGGTTAGATTAAGAGAGAGAAAAATAAAAGATAGGAAAAATTTAAAAAAAAGGTGATAATTTAATATTTGTCATTTTTCAAATCTCAAAAACCAATTGACAGAGATTGAACAGTTTAAATGCTCCCTTTCTGGGCCAGAATGATTAATTGTAATTAGTATCACGTTGTTTGAAGGGTACTTACACCCTTAATTTCAAGACTTAACTTTTTGCGGCGAGTTTATTGGGCAGTTAATGTGCAAATCCAGCAAGTTCGTGAAAATAACGGGGAGGCTAAGGGCGAGATCCCGTTTGTGCGAAGCTAATGGTGGAGAGGCGTAAATCGACCAGCACGTTCTGGAGATTCGCAACTCATGGCGTAATTCTACTACCCCTGAACTTGCTGGCCGATTTTCAGGTTACTATCATCATCATAGGCAGTCCCTCGAAACCGAGGAAGACTTGCTTCCACTCTCAAAGTGAGTTCTCAGGTGACTGAACAGTCCAATACGGGAATTACAGTCTCTGTCACAGGTGGGACAGACAATGGTTGAAGGAAAGGGTGGGTGGAGAGTCTGGTTTGCTGCAAATGCCTTCTGCATGCTCTCGGCGACGAGACTCAAGGTGCTCAGCGCCCTCCTGGACGCTCTTCCTCCACTTAGGGCGGTCTTTGGCCAGGGATTCCCAGGTGTCAGTGGGGATGTTGCACTTCATCAAGGAGTCTTTGAGAATGTCCTTGAAACGTTTCCTCTGCCCACCTGGGGCTCGCTTGCCGTGTAGGAGTTCCGAGTAGAGCACTTGCTTTGGGAGTCTTGTGTCGGGCATGTGGACGATGTGGCCCGCCCAACGGAGCTGGTTGAGTGTGGTCAGTGCTTCGATGCTGGGGATGTTGGCCTGATCGAGAACACTGACGTTGGTACGTCTATCCTCTCAGTGGATTTGCAGGATCTTGCAGAGACATCGTTGGTGGTATTTCTCCAGCGATTTGAGGTGTCTACTATATATGATCTAATAATAACATGCTTTGTTAACATGCCGTTATATTTCCAGTGAGATTCGGCCCATTATCTCAGCCCCCCACTGCATTTGTAGACTTGCGGCACTCTCTGGATTAGACCATCTAATATTAATCGTTTGTATTTTGCTCAGTAGAATGGAACCAGTCTACCTGTAGAAAAGGTGACTCCCCATAATGGGGAAATTGTAGGGGCTTGAAACTGTGCTTTCTGATGCTGGTAACCAATGTTTGCGTGAAATTCCTTTATCCGCCATTTTATGAAAGGCACTTATTTTAAGTGAGATTACTCCTATGCTAAAATTTGGTTTGGAGAGGGTACAGAAGAGATTTACTAGAATGGTTCCCGAGATGAGGGATTTGAGTTTTTGAGTTACGTGAATAGACTGGAGAAGCTGGGGTTGTTCTCCTTGGAGCAGACAAGGCTAAGAGGAGATTTGATAGAGGTGTTTAACATTATAAAGGGTTTAGATTGAGTAGGTAAAGAGAAGCTGTTTCCAATGGTGGAAGGGTAGATAACGGCACAGATTGAAGGTGATTGGCAAAAGAACCAGAGGCAACATGAGGAAAAACTTTTTTTTACACAACGAGTGGTTAGGATTTGGAAGGCACTGCCTTATAGGGTGGTGGATACAGCTTCAATAGTAGCTTCTAAAAGGGAATTGGATAAATACTTGAAGGAAGAAAATTTGCAGGGATATGGGGAAATTGCGGGAGAGTGGGTCTAACTGGATTGCTCTTCAAAAGAACCGGCGCAGACTTCACGGGCCGAATGGTCGAATGGTCTCCTTCTGTGCTGTTCTATTCTATGATTCTATGATTCCAATAGCATATGGAGGAGTTCCATGTGAACGGGTTAACATGCACGGTGAGATTTTAAATTATAACTGTGGAAAAATAGGCAATCTAGATTCACAAAATATTTTCGCTGAGCAGGAATTAAAACAAGATAATTTAGTTACTATGATTGCCTAATAACTGAACAGACAGAAAATGATTTGGGTCTAAGTAGGTATTTTCATGAAGTGCAATTGACTGCACTGTTTGAATGAGTGCTGATGATCCACTCAGTGTTGTTAAGAATCCGTGTTAAATGCTGCAGTTCTCTATAAAAGTTATTGTATTAGGTGTGACGGTGCTTCAGGGCTAATGAGCAAGGTGACGTGTGATCAGTAATTAATGGAGAGAGGTGCCTAGTATGTTGTAAGATAGGCCAGGGCCAATGTTTCTGACTGCATCATAGAATCATTGAATGGTTACAGCATGGAAGGAGGCCATTTGGCCCGTCAAGCCTGTGCCGGCTCTCTGCAAGAGCACTTCAGCTAGTCCCACTCTCCCGCCATTTCCCCGAAGCCCTGCAATTTATTTTCCTTCAGGTACTTATCCTATTCCCTTTGGAAAGCCACAATTGAATCACCCTCTATCAGCCTCTCAGGCAGTGCATTCCAGATCCTAAAACTTCGCTGCGTAAAAAAGTTTTCCCTCATGTCGCCTTTGGTTCTTCTGCCAACCAGCTTAAATCTGTGTCCTCTGGTTCTCCACCCTTCTGCCAATGGGAACAGTTTCTCTCTATCGACTCTGTCCAGACCCTTCATGATTTGGAATACCTCTATCAAATCTCCTCTCAACCTTCTCTGCTCTGAGGAGAACCCCAGTATGCATTGATGCCAATGTTGATCGTTGGTATGCAGGGTAGCTTGGATTCGACGCCTGTTGGCAGTGTGTGCCGGGACACATGTCACTGCCATTGACCTTTGCTCCCAGGACCATCACTATCCATGCAGGACAGGTTAGGACTGGTTAACCACCCTCATTGGGATATGCCACGAGCAGAGAGGGAAATAGAGTGCCGGGGCAGCCTGAATCCTCGTGGCTAAGTGGGTAGCACTCTCGCCTCAGAATCAGTGGGTTGTATGTTCATAGTCCCACTTCAGAGACTTGCACACATAATCGAGGCTGCTGTTTCAGTACTGAGGGAAAGCTGCACTGTCAGGGGTCCCATCTTTTGGATGAAATGTTAAACTGAGGCCCTGTCTGCCCTCTCGGGTGGATGTAAAAGATTCTGTGGCACTATTTCGAAGAATATACAATATACATTAACGATTTGGATGAAGGAATTGAGTGTAATATCTCCAAGTTTGCAGATGACACTAAACTGGGTGGCGGTGTGAGCTGTGAGGAGGATGCTAAGAGGCTGCAGGGTGACTTGGACAGATTAGGTGAGCGGGCAAATGCATGGCAGATACAGTATAATGTGGATTAATGTGAGGTTATCGATTTTGGGGGCAAAAACACGAAGGCAGAATATTATCTGGATGGCGGCAGATTAGGAAAAGGGGAGGTGCAACGAGACCTGGGTGTCATCGCTCATGAGTCATTGAAGGTTGGCATGCAGGTACAACAGGCGGTGAAGAAGGCAAATGGTATGTTGGCATTCATAGCTAGGAGATTTGAATATAGGAACAGGGAGGTCTTACTGCAGCTGGACAGGGCCTTCGTGAGGCCTCACCTGGAATATTGTGTTCAGTTTTGGTCTCCTAATCTGAGGAAGGACGTTCTTGCTATTGAGGGAGTGCAGCGAAGGTTCACCAGACTAATTCCATGGATGGCTGGACTGTCATATGAGGAGAAACTGGATCAAATGGGCCTTTATTCACTGGAGTTTAGAAGGATGAGAGGGGATCTCATAGAAACGTATAAGATTCTGACGGAACTGGACAGGTTAGATGCGGGAAGAATGTTCCCGATGTTGGGGAGGTCTAGAACCAGGCGACATAGTCTTAGGATAAGGGGGTAAGCCATTTAAGACTGAGATGAGAAGAAACTTCTTCACTCAGAGAGTTGTTAACCTGTGGAATTCCCTGCCGCAGAGTGTTGATGATGCCAGTTCCTTGGATATATTCAAGAGTGAGTTAGATATGGCCCTTACAGCTAAGGGGATCAAGGGGTATGGAGAGAAAGCAGGAAAGGGGTTCTGAGGGAATGATCAGCCATGATCAGTCGAGAGCAGCGTGAGGACGTGCGTCGCTGAGGCATGAGTTCCAGGGTCGGCGAGAGGGCTATAAAGGCCCAGCCGGTGCAGCTACAGGGAGAAGGCAAATAAGAAGTAGAAAGTAACAGAAAGGTGACGTCACAGCCAAGGGGGTAAGTGATTGGCTGGTGATTGGTGAGTAGTTTTTTCTTTTTTCTCTTCTATATCAGTGAGTAAACTTTAGCATTGTTGTTACCAATTTAAGTGTATCTAAGGGTTAAGTCATGGCGGATACACTTCCGGTGTCCCTGACGACTACGTGTGTTGGAAGTGTATCCGCCTCCAGCTCCTGACAGACCGCGTTACGGAATTGGAGCTGAGGGTGGATTCACTCTGGCGCATCCAAAATGCTGAGAATGACGTGAGTAGCACGTTGGTCTTACCGCAGGTGAAGGGTCCACAGCCCAGCTAGGGAATGGAAGACCAGCAGGAAGAGCAGTGCAAGGAAGGTAGTGCAAGTGTCCCCTGCGGTCACCCCCCTGCAAAACAGATACACCGCTTTGAGTACTGTTGAGGGGGCTGACTCATCAGGGGAGGGCAGCAGCAGTCAAGTTCATGGCACCATGGCTGGTTCTGCTGCACAGGAGGGCAGGAAAAAAAGTGGGTGAGCGATAGTGATAGGGGATTCGATTATAAGGGGAATAGGTAGGCGTTTCTACGGCCGCAACCGAGACTCCAGGATGGTATGTTGCCTCCCTGGTGCAAGGGTCAAGGATGTCTCGGAGCGGGTGCTGGACATTCTGAAAAGGGAGGGTGAACAGCCAGTTGTCGTGGTGCACATTGGTACCAACGATATAGGTAAAAAAAGGGATGAGGTCCTACGAGACGAATTTAAGGAGCTAGGAGCTAAATTAAAACGTTGGACCTCAAAAGTAGTAATCTCAGGATTGCTACCAGTGCCACGTGCTAGCCAGAGTAGGAATCGCAGGATAGCTCAGATGAATACGTGGCTTGAGCAGTGGTGCAGCAGGGAGGGATTCAAATTCCTGGGGCAATGGAACCAGTTCTGGAGGAGGTGGAACCAGTACAAACCGGGCGGTCTGCACCTAGGCAGGACCGGAACCAATGTCCTTGAGGGAGTGTTTGCTAGTGCTGTTGGGGAGGAGTTAAACTAATATGGCAGGGGGATGGGAACCAATGCAGGGAGATAGAGGGAAACGAAAAGGAGACAAAAGCAAAAGACAGAAAGGAGATGAGTAAAAGTGGAGGGCAGAGAAACCCAAGGCAAAAAATAAAAAGGGCCACTGAATATAAAGGGGCTGCAGGAGGGGTCAAAACTAAAAATCATGGTTTAAAAACTAGTATTAAAACACTCTAGCTAAACGCACGCAGCATTCGAAATAAAGTAAATGAGTTGACGGCACAAATCATTACAAATGGATATGATTTGGTGGCCATTACAGAAACGTGGTTGCAGGGTGGCCAAGACTGGGAATTAAACATACAGGGGTATCTGATGATTCGGAAAGAGAGACAAGAAGGGAAAGTAGGTGGGGTAGCTCTGTTAATAAAGGATGATATCAGGGCAGTTGTGAGAGACGATATTGGCTCCAATGAACAAAATGTTGAATCATTGTGGGTGGAGATTAGAGATAGTAAGGAGAAAAAGTTACTGGTGGGCATAGTTTATAGGCCCCCAAATAATAACTTCACGGTGGGGCGGGCAAAAATCAAGGGAATAATGGGGCATGTGAAAAAGGAACGGCAGTAACCATGGGGGATTTTAACCTACATATCGATTGGTCAAATCAAATCGCACGGGGTAGCCTGGAGGAGGAATTCATAGAATGCATACGGGATTGTTTCTTAGAACAATATGTAACAGAACCTAAAAGGGAGCAAGCTATCTTAGATCTGGTCCTGTGTAATGAAACAGGAATAATAAACAATCTCCTCGTAAAAGATCCTCTCGGAATGAGTGATCACGGTATGGTTGAATTTGTAATACAGATTGAGGGTGAGGAAGTAGTGTCTCAAACGAGCGTACTATGCTTAAACAAAGGGGACTACAGTGGGATGAGGGCAGAGTTGGCTGAAGTAGACTGGGAACACAGACTAAACGGAGGCACAATTGAGGAATAGTGGAGGACTTTTAAGGAGCTCTTTCATAGTGCTCAACAAAAATATATTCCAGTGAAAAAGAAGGGCGGCAAGAGAAGGGATAACCAGCCGTGGATAACCAAGGAAATAAAGGAGAGTATCAAATTAAAAACCAATGCGTACAAGGTGGCCAAGGTTTGTGGGAACATAGAAGATTGGGAAAATTTTAAACGACAGCAAAGAATGACTAAGAAATCAATAAAGAAAGGAAAGATAGATTACGAAGGTAAACTTGCGCAAAACATAAAAGCTTTTACAGATATATATTCCTGTTCCTAATTCTTATGTTCTTATGTTCTTCTGTTCTTATTGAATGGCGGTGCAGGCTCAATGGGCCGAATTGCCTACTCCTGCACCTATTTTCTATGTTTCTATGTTTCTATGTAAGAGCAGGGGATCCCCAGTGTCCTGGCCAATACTTATCCCTCAACCAAAATCACTTAAGCAGATTATCTGATCAGTATCACATTGCTGCTGTGGGAGCTTGCTGTGTGCAAATTGGTTGCTGCATTTATACATTTCAACAATGGCTACACTTCAAAAGAACTTCATTGACTGTAAAGTGCTTTGGGACGTCCTGAGGTTATGAAAGGCGCTATAGAAATGGGAGTTATTTCTTTTTAAAGGCTGCAGCTAGTTAAAGGGGAACACAACTTTTCGAATAGCAGGAAGCTCAGGTGTAGTCTTGGGGAAGGGAGGAGTCAATAGTAGAGACACTAGGGCCGAAATTGCCCGTCTCCTTAAGGCCTGTTACCACTGCAAATCGGCGGCCAAGCTGCGGAGTGGAGTGGCTGCCGACTTTTGGTGAAATGGCCGCTGTTAACCCAATTGTCCTCCTGAGTTTTCCCGGTGGTGCCCCGATGCCCTCTTTACCGCTCCACTGCTGCCGATCCGTCTTAATCACATCATCGCCGTGCGCACTGCCGATCTACCCACCCCCCCCTCGCCCCCGATAGCTACATGCCCCATGGAAAATCGGTGGTCCAGTGAGGCTGTGGCCTTCTGCAGCGGCGGTGTGGCTTCCCTTAAAGGGGAGGGCGCAGTGCCACTGCCGCCATGTTTTTTTTTTGTCGGCCAACTGCCACGTCGGCACGGCAATTCTGACCTCGGTTTTGGCTGGGCTGCCAACAGGCATCGTAGCAGCCCCTCTTGGGTGCCAGGCCACTGCCCGGCCGAAAACTTCCCTGGTGGCTCAGTAGGCCGAAGTTTTGAAATCAGAAGGCTCTCCCCTTTAAGCGAAGGGGAGAGCCTTGGTGACGCGGCGCCGTGATGATGTCATCGCAGCAGTGACTCTGCTCCGCCCCCAACCTCTGCCCCTCAGTCGCTGTCACCGCCTCCATTATGACCGACTTTCGGATCAAAAGAAAAAAAAAAACAAAGGGCCGAATGTCGCTCAAGAGGCGACCTGAACTGCAGCTGCGGTAATAACCACCGAAACGGGGTGGGAGTGCCCCTTTTCGGGCGGGGGGTGCAATTTCTACCCCACAGTGTCTCTGATACATCAGTGGAGGTGGCTGAAAGGAATTGACTGCTGCGCCCCATAAGAGGATGGTTCAGGAAATGTGGAGGCAGGTTGCTGAAACAGATGAAATTGATTCTGACATTTCCTGCTAACTCCCAATTGACTCAGGATCAATATGGCTGCTGTACAACATTGCCATTTACAAGTTGCAGCATCACATGCTCCCTCCGCCTCACCTGCCCCGAGATACTGAATGTCAATAGACAGCATTAATATTCTCAGCAGCCTGCCCAGAATCGACTGTGATATCTTCAGTTCAATTCACTTGTGAAGTTGAACTCCGTGAGGTCAATAGAGGAATTAAGTTTCTCACAGATGATATCATGTCAAGAAAGGCGGTTTCTTCCAAATGTCTTGCAGACTGTTGTAATGTGGCAAAAATAAGTTCTAAAGTACTAAAGAGAATGTGTTAGAACATAAGAACATAAGAATTAGGAGCAGGAGTAGGCCATATAGCCCCCTCGAGCCTGCTCTGCCATTTAATACGATCATGGCTGATCCAATCATGGACTCAGGTCCACTTCCCTGCCTGCTCCCCATAACCCCTTATTCCCTTATCAGTTAAGAAACTGTTACCCCTTATGGATTGATTTCATCTTTGTTGATTCAAGTATTGTACTAAGAAATCATCCTTGTACATTACTGCTTCTGTATATTCCCTTCATTATGCATAAATTCCAATATGAGATTTAGCCAACACACTTAGGACAGATGGTGTGATATTTCTCAGCTTTCAAGGTGGCCATCCCCCGTAATCTCTGATGCATTGCCTTTTAATACAGGGTTAATTGTTAATTCTGTGGCACAGCCACAAGTTGAAAGTGTCAGAAGGATTACTCTCTGTGCTCACCTTGAATATGCATTACAAGATTAGAATCGCTTCTTTTGATTTATCGAGGAAGCTCCCTTATTTGCAGTCCTATTATCCACCATCCACCAATTTCCATTATCCAACAGGGAGTGGGGTGGAGGTGGGCGGGGTGGGGTGGGTGGTGGAGTTAAGTGATCTTGAGATGCATCCCAGTATATGATTAACATTGTTGATAATAGCTTTAAAGTGTCTGGAGATGTTTCAGTGAATGGTTAATGATCACTTAAAGCCGTTTTTTGTTCACTTTTGTTAATAGCCATCATTTCATTGTATATACACCTCACGCTTCATGTTCCAATGTACATAACCTTACATTTATCTATATTAGAATTGACAGGTCAAATTGTTTTCACACTGATAAAAGACTGTAATGAGATTTATTGGGCTAAGTAGATTGGAATTTAATTGGAAGTGCTCTGTAGCACAACAGTTATCCATCTTTTTATTCCAGTGAATTCTAATAGCTTCTAACCATTCCATTTATTGTATAAGATTTGATTCTGAAGGGGATACAAGAGAAATAAGGATGGTAAATGGTGGAAATGCACAGCAGGTTGATCAGAGAAATGGTTGATGGTACTGCAATGAGTTACTCATTTCAAAAGGGCCTCATAGCCCCAAGGTAAAGAAAGAAAGATTTGCATTTATGTAGTGCCTTTCATGACCTCCGGAAGTCCCAAAGCACTTTACAGACAATGGAGTACTTTATTGAAGTGTAGTCACTGTTGTAATGTAGGAAACGCGGCAACCAATCTGCCCACAGCAAGCTCCCTCAAACAGCAATGCGATAATGACCAGTTAATCTGTTTTAATGATGTGTGGTTGAGGGATAATTATTGGCCAAGGACAACGGGGATAACTCCCCTGCTGTTCTTTGAAATAGGAACTTTTACATCCATCTGAGCGAGCAGGTGGGGCCTCAGTTTAACATCTCATCCGAAAGAGGGCACCTCCGACAGTGCAGCATTCCCTTAGCATTGCACTGGAGTGTCAGCCTAGATTTATGGGCTCAAGTTCCCGGAGTGGGATTTGAACCCAAAGCCTTCTGACCCAGAGGCAAGCGTGCTACCCAATGAGCCATGGCTGACAAGAGTTGCCACAGATAGTAAGCACATCGTCTAAGCCACCATCTTTTGTATAACTGATGTGAGGATGATGGCGAAATGTTCCTGGGGAAGGGGTTTCACATCTGATTCCAGAGGCACAGTGTTGTCTAGGCCTTCCACGCAGGCCAGCAATGAGCGGAAAGGTCATCGACCTGAAGCCTCGATTTCAAAATTTTCATCCTTGTTTACAAATCCCTCCATGGCCTCACCCCTTCCCTATCTCTGTAATCTCCTCCAGCCCCACAACCCCCCGAGATATCTGTGCTCCTCTAATTCTGCTCTCCTGAGCATCTCTGATTATAATCGCTCAACCATTGGTGGCAGTACCTTCTGTTGCCTCGGCCCCAAGCTCTGGAACACTCTCCCTAAACCTCTCCGCCTCTGTACCTCGCTTTCATCCTTCAAGACGCTCCTTAAAACCTGCCTCTTTGACCAAGCTTCCTGCCCGAATTTCTCATTACACAGCTCAGTGTCAATTTTTAAAATCTCATAATACTCCTGTGAAGCTCCTTGGGATGTTTCACTACGTTGAAGGCGCTCTATAAATACAAGTTGTTGTTGTTGTCGTCATTTCTCTCTCTCTCCACAGATGCTGCCTGACCCGCTGAGTGCCTCCAGCAATTTATATTTTGAGAATAACCGCCCGATGAATTTGCCTCTTTAATAGAGTAGATTTTTAAAAAATGTATTAAACCTTTAGGCGTGCATTGCGAAAGAAAAGAAGCCGTGGATACTGAGACACTTGGAACTTCCAAGCCTGAGATGGACAGAACTTGGTCGGAGAGAGTGCAGAAAAGATTTACGAGAATTACTCCAGGGATGGAGTACTTCAGTTATGTGGATGGACTGGAGAAGCTGGGGCTGACCTTCTTAGAGCAGAGAACGTCGAGAGGAGATTTGATAGAGGTATTCAAAATCATGAGGGGTCTGGACAGAGTCGATAGAGGGAAATTGTTCCCATTGGTGGAAGGGTCGAGAACCAGAGGTCATAGAGTTAAGCTGATTGGCAGAAGGTTCAAAGGCGACATGGGGAAAAACCTTTTGTCACAGCGAGTGGTTATGATCTGGAATGCACTGTCTGAGCGGGTGCCGGAGGGTGATTCGATTGTGGCTTTCAAAAGGGAATTGGATCAGTACCTGAAGGAAAAATAATTGCAGGGCTACGGGGAAAGGATGGGGGAGTGGGACTGGCTGATGTGCTCTTGCAGAGAGCCGGCACGAGCTTGATGGGCCGAATGGCCTCCTGTGATGCAACCATTCTATTATTCTATGGTATCAAAGGAGCTAAGGCGGGCAAATGGAGTTGAGTTACAGATCAGCTTCGATCTAATGGTGGAGCAGGCTGAGGGCTGAATGGCCTACTGCTAGTCCAGTGAAATGTAGCTGTTGGGACTTGTGCAACATTTCTGAAAGTGACAATTCTGGGTGCTGTCGCATTGAATTTCAATGTGATTAAATTCTTCTTCTTAGGCAGTAGTTCGAAGTCGAGGATGACTTGTTTCCACACTAGGTTCTGTGCTGGGGCCCCAGCTGTTTACATTGTACATTAATGATTTAGACGAGGGGATTAAATGTAGTATCTCCAAATTTGCGGATGACACTAAGTTGGGTGGCAGTGGCGGTGAGCTGCGAGGAGGATGCTATGAGGCTGCAGAGTGACTTGGATAGGTTAGGTGAGTGGGCAAATGAATGGCAGATGAAGTATAATGTGGATAAATGTGAGGTTATCCACTTTGGTGGTAAAAACAGAGAGACAGACTATTATCTGAATGGTGACAGATTAGTAAAAAGGAAAGGTGCAACGAGACCTGGGTGTCATGGTACATCAGTCATTGAAGGATGGCATGCAGGTACAGCAGGTGGTTAAGAAAGCAAATGGCATGTTGGCCTTCATAGCGAGGGGATTTGAGTACAGGGGCAGGGAGGTGTTGCTACAGTTGTACAGGGCCTTGGTGAGGCCACACCTGGAGTATTGTGTACAGTTTTGGTCTCCTAACTTGAGGAAGGACATTCTTGCTATTGAGGGAGTGCAGCGAAGATTCACCAGACTGATTCCCGGGAAGGTGGGACTGACCTATCAAGAAAGACTGGATCAACTGGGCTTGTATTCACTGGAGTTCAGAAGAATGAGAGGGGACCTCATAGAAACGTTTAAAATTCTGACAGGTTTAGACAGGTTAGATGCAGGAAGAATGTTCCCAATGTTGGGGAAGTCCAGAACCAGGGGTCACAGTCTAAGGATAAGGGGTAAGCCATTTAGGACCGAGATGAGGAGAAACTTCTTCACCCAGAGAGTGGTGAACCTGTGGAATTCTCTACCACAGAAAGTAGTTGAGGCCAATTCACTAAATATATTCAAAAGGGAGTTAGATGAAGTCCTTACTACTCGGGGGATCAAGGGTTATGGCGAGAAAGCAGGAAGCGGGTACTGAAGTTGCATGTTCAGCCATGAACTCATTGAATGGCGATGCAGGCTAGAAGGGCTGAATGGCCTGCTCCTGCACCTATTTTCTATGTTTCTATGTTTCTATGTTTCTGATATGAGTTCTCAGGTGACCGATGAGGCCAATGCGGGACCTACCGTCTCTGTCACAGGTGGGGCAGACGGTGGTTGAAGAAATTGGTGGGTGGGGTGCTTGGGTTGCCGAGCGCTCTTTCCACTGTTTACGCTTGGCTTCAGCTTGTGACGCACGAGTTGTGATGAACTGGGGACGGGTATCATGCTCCGCAGGGGCCACGTAGCCAGCTTGCCAACTTTCAGCAATGCGGGCTAGAAATCCGTCCTGGGCGGCAGCTCAGAAACAGGGCTTTTGCACAGGCCACCCATTATACGTGGGAATGGTAGCATAGTGGTTATGTTACTGGACTAGTAATCCCGAGGCTTCTACCAATGATCTGGAAATACAAGTTCAAATGGCAGCTGGGGAATTTAAATTTATTTTATTAAATAAAATCTGAAATAAAAAAGCTGGTGACCATGAAATGTCGTAAAAACCCATTTGGTTCAATAATGTCCTGAATGGAAGGAAATCTGTCGCCTTTACCTGGTCTGGCCTATATGTTACTCCAGACCCACAGCAATGTAGTTGACTCGTAACTGCCCTCTATAAGCGTAGCTCACCACCACCTTCAATTAGAGATGGGATAATAAATGCTGGCCTTGCTGGAGATGCCCACATCTCGTAAACGACTAATTAAAAAAAACATCACAACCAATATTTGCTTCCATTGACTTCAGTGGGAACTGAATATGGGGTAGAGCCTATAATGAGGAGGAGACGTTAAACCGATCCTCTCAGGTAGACGTAAAAGATCCAACGGCACTATTTCAAAGAAGAGCAGGGGAGTTATCCGTGGTGTCCTGGCCAACATTTATCCCTCAATCAACGTAACAAAATCAGATTATCTGGTCATTATCACATTGCTGTATGTGGGAGCTTGCTGCGCGAAAATTGGCTGCTGCGTTTCCCACATTACAACAGTGACTACACTCCAAAAGTACTTCATTGGCTGTAAAGCGCTTTGAGACGTCCGGTGGTTGTGAAAGGCACTATATAAATGCATGTCTTTCTTTTCTCTCCACTTTGACAAGACTGTGCTCATTTTTCAACGCGAACGATTTCTCTTCCGCTATTTAAAACACCAGGTCAAAAAATAAGAATTTCAATTAACCCCTGATATGCAGACTGACAAAGAGAGATAAATATTTCATTACAATTAAGCACATGTCAATTTAAAGCATCAGCCGTTTAATAAAAGGGGCAGGAGTTGAACGCTGACAGCTTGAATCTTAATTAAAATGCAACAATTACAGTGATTGATGCGAGTATTGTTTTTAGAATGAGCGAGCTGTAGCAATGCTTTGCTAATTTACCCTTTTTATGCTCCATGTGAGACGAGGTTGGAGATTTATTAATGGCATTCTACCAATCATTCTCAAAGTCGGCAAATGCACAAGCTGTAGGCTTAGCGTTAACTGAAAACTGTGAAAATACCTACGATTAGTACACGGATAGTGTGTACCATCTACAAGATGGTAACTCTTGTAGATGGTACACGACAGCAACTCACCAAAGCCTCTTCGGCAGCACCTGCCAAACCCGCGACCCCGACCGCCTAGAAGGACAAGTGCTGCAGGCGCACAGGATCACCACCACCTGCAAGTTCCCCTCCAAGTCACACAACACCCTGACTTGGAAGTATATCGCCGTTCCTTCATCGTCACTGGGTCGGAATTCCTGGAACTCCCTCCATAACAGTGCTGTGGGAGCACCTTCACCAGATGGAATTGGGTGGGATGGGGGTTGGGGGGGGTGGGGGGAGGCGGGCAGAAGAAGCACCCATTCCCCCATCAGTGCTGTCGGAATTTCCGAAGGTGGAGCGGAAATCCAGGTTTCACCCCCAAATTCTTCCTCCACCCCCTCCCGAGGAGACAGAATTTTGAGGCTGACTTCTCTTCGCGACCATAATCCACAGAACCCAGGCTTAGTCTGAAATCTCTACTAGTGTCTGGTCACAAGAGCTCAAACACTTTAAATCAAGAAGTGTGACACTGTCTGCAGCTAATGGAGCAGTCGGTGTCCGCATGCAGCAAGACCAGGGAAATCCAAGCTCGGGCTGATAACTGGCAAGTAACATTTACACCACACAAGTGCCAGAAAATTACCACCTCCAACAAGAGAGAGTCTAACCACCTTCCTTGGACATTCAATGGCATTGCCATCTCTGACTCCCACACCACCAATATCCTAGGGGGGTCATCATTGACCTGATACCCAACTGAAACAGCCACATAAATGCTACAACTATGAGAGCGGGTCAGAAGCTGGGTATGTTTTCAGTACGACATCAAAAACACACAGGCTCTAAGATGGCTGATAACTTCAGGCAGCCCAGTCAGGTGACTCCCTCTTTATTGTTGTAAACAGCAATGGCTGCAATGCCACAGTAGTCCACAGGGTGGAGCTATATATAGAAACATAGAAACATAGAAATTTGCAGCGCAGAAGAAGGTCATTTCGGCCCATCGCGTCCGCGCCGGCCGACAAAGAGCCGCACAGCCCTTGGTCAGCAGCCCTAACGGTTACATGTAAACCTATGAACAATGACGAAAAGGCAATGAGCACCCAACCCAACCAGTCCGCCTCACACAACTGCAACACCCTTAATACTGAAAACATCTACACTCCACCCCAATCGGAGCCACGTGATCTCCTGGGAGAGGCAAAAAATCAGATAAAAGCCCAGGCCAATTTAGGGGGAAAAAATCTGGGAAAATTCCTCTCCGACCCATCCAGGCGATCAAAACTAGTCCAGGAGATCACCCTGGCCGCATTCTATTCCCTGCAGTACTTACCATTATATCTGCGCCGCCCAACAAAAGGTCATCCAGTCTAATCCCAATTACCAGCTCTAGGTCAGTAACCCCACACTTCTCCCTCCTTAATGAATAAGTAATTATAACAAACAATCATCATACATATCTTGCATGGTTATACATAACAAAAGATATTGACTTATTTTGCCATATTTACAAATCAAGCTTAACCACTTATTTTTTGTTTAGAAGAGGATACCTTCGCTCTCGAACAGAACCTTCCCAAACATGGTGTAGAACTTAAACTTAAAGCCTTCCCACCATCTACAAGGCACAAGTCTATAATGTGATAGAATACTCTCCACTTGCTTGGATGAGTGCAGTTTCAACAACACACAAGGCGCCCAACACTATCCAGGATAAAGCAGTCCGCTTAATCGGTACCCCATACAAAATAGGTCCATATAACCTGGCCCACATACACCATGATGGTTGGAGCACCATGAATAAACACATTTAAGTATTATTTATTATTCTATCTATAATCAGTGAAAAACCAACTGCCACACTCACTAAGTTCTCCACTTGATTTTAAATAATGCAATTGACAAAATTGTTAAAAAACAAATTTATGAAGAAAAATCATTTTCTTTAACGACCTTTATTTTTAAATGTCAGCTTTTAGTGTCAGCTGTGGCTCAGTGGGTAGCACTCTCACCCCTGAGTCAGAAGGTTGTGGCTGCACGCCCCACTCCAGGGACTTGAGCACATAAATCTTGGCTGATACTCCAGTGCAGTGCTGACGGAGTGCTGCTCTCCCTCTATTCTCTCGGTGAACGTAAAAGATCCCATGGCACTATTTCGAAGAAGAGCAGGGGAGTTATCCCTGGTGGCTGGCCAATATTTATCCCTCAATTAACATAACAAAAACACAGATTATATGGTCATTATCACGTTTCTGTTTGTGGGAGCTTGCTGTGCACAAATTGGCTGCTGCATTTCCCACATTGCAAAAGTGACTGACTTCAAAACGTACTTAATTGGTTGTGAAAGTGCTTTGGGACATTCGGAGGTCATGAAAGGCGCTGTATAAATGCAAGTCTTTTTAAATACTGTGTGGAGAGGTGGGGTGAATTTTCATGCGTCACTGTGGTGGCAATGGAGAAAGATTTGAGCCCACTGGTAGTCAGGAGAGGTATTTACATGATGGCATCTTGGGTCAGCTAATTTGACTGCTAACCGGAGTAGAGATTGATGCAAATCAACAACAACAACTTGCATTTAAATAGCGCCTTTAACATAGCAAGATGTCCCGAGGTGCCCGTGTAAAATGGATGTAAGCTGCTGCAGTGATTGGAAATTAGAGCCCAGCATTTAAAAGAGAGTTCTGGCGAAGACTTTAGCAGCATGCTGTGTTCAGCGGGGGCGGGGGGTGGGGGTGACGGAGGTGCGGTGGGGTAGTCTACCAGGTAAAGCAGGACCAGCGCTTGGCTCACTCACTTGACTCTAAGGAAACTTCATGGCATGTCGAATCAATATTTTTCTTATATGTGTCAAGAAGTATGAAACAAGCACAAAA
Source organism: Pristiophorus japonicus (assembly GCF_044704955.1). Taxonomy (NCBI): domain Eukaryota; kingdom Metazoa; phylum Chordata; class Chondrichthyes; family Pristiophoridae; genus Pristiophorus; species Pristiophorus japonicus. Next base: position 23,225,108 of record NC_091977.1, read on the forward strand.
ACAGGTCATGGCATCCAGGGGTAGAAGTCTCATGGCTTCAAGTCAGGCAAGGACAAGGAAACCTCCTGCTGATTACCACCTACCGCCCTCCCTCAGCTGACGAATCAGTATTCCTCCATGTTGAACACCACTTGGAAGAAGCACTGAGAGTAGCAAAGGCACAGAATGTACTCTGGCTGGGGGACTTCAATGTCCATCACTAAGAGTGGCTTGGTAGCATTACTACTTACTGAGCTGGCTGAGTCCTGAAGGACAGAGCTTCCAGACTGGGCCCGCGGCAGGTGTTGAGAGAACCAACACAAAGGACAAACCTATTTGACCTTGTCCTCACCAAGCTACCTGTCGCAGGTGCATCAGTCCACAACAACATTGGTAGCAGCAACCACCGCACATTCATTGTGGAGACAAAGTCCCATGTTCACACTGAGGACACCCTCCATTGTGTTGTGTGGCACTACCTCCGTGCTATGTGGGATAGATTCACAACAGGTCTAGCAGTTCTGGGCATCCATGAGGCGCGATGGGCCATCAGCAGCAGCAGAATTGTATTCCACCACTAACTCATGGCCTGGCATATCCCTCATTCTACCATTACCATCAAGACAGGGGACCAACCCTCGTTCAATGAAGAATGTAGAAGAGCATGCCAGGAGCAGCCCCAGAAATACCTAAAAATGAGGTGCCAACCTGGGGAAGCTGCAACACAGGACTACATGCAGGTTAAACAGCGGAAGCAGCACTCTGTAGACAGAGCTAAGCGATCCCACACTGAACGGATCAGATTAAAGCTCTGTAGTCCTGCCACATCCAGTCGTGAATGGTGATGGACCATTAAACAACTAACGGGACAAAGAGGCTCCGTGAATATCCCCATCTTCAATGATGGCGGAGTCCAGCACGTGAGTGCAAAAGACAAGGCTGAAGCATTTACAACCATCAATATTGGCCTCCTCCTGAGGTCCCCACCATCACAGAGGCCAGTCTTCAGCCAATTCGATTCACATCATGATATCAAGAAACGGCTGAGTTTTACCACCACAATTTCCAGGAGCTCAGGACTGTAGTTCTGTTCTGACGCAAAAGCAAAATACTGTAGATGCTGCAATCCGAAATAAAAACAGAAAATGTTGGAAATCTCAGCGGGTCAGGCAGCAGCTGTGGAGAGAAAAGCAGAGTTAACGTTTCGGGTCGACAACCCTTCGTCAGACCCATAGTGCTGGTCTAACTTAGTTAGAATCTCCGTCAGTGGTGTTTCCTTTGGCTTGACGGGAACAAGCACATTTTTCAGGGTTTCATACACCTCGGGGCCTGCTTCAGTCAAGAAAATCGACCGTTTCCTTGCTAACACTACCCTGTTAGGATTTTCATCATCGGAGACTTCGCCAATACTATTTGCGGTGGTAAACATTTCTAGCCGCTCCACATATGCTCCGAAAGTCTCTTGGTCACGATGGAACTCATCCAAGCGACCTATTATTCCCATCTGGATTCTGGCGATGTTGACAATTCAGCCAAGTGTACTGTTAATTTACCTTGGATTTTATAGCTGTTCTGCAAAACAAAGAACCTCTGAAAAGTTCTCCGTTGGTTGGCTGGATGATCTACCAACAAAAGTTATAGTTAGGGAATCCAGAAATCCTATCCTCATCATCAATGTGATATATTCTTAAGACATCATCAACAAACACACTCTACAAGATGACTCTTACACATAAACCTGTCATCATGATCCTGTATTATTTATATCAATAGTTGCAGTACATCAGTAGTCCACTAGGTGGAGCAGTAGTCCACTAGGGGGAGCTCTATTACAAGTGTCCAGTGTACTAGCTTGCCTGCCCGAAAATTGGCACATGGGGGCACCTTCACCTCCAAGTTCCCCTCCAAGTCACACACCATCCTAACCTGGAAATATATCGCCGTTGCTTCATTGTCGCTGGGTCAAAATCCTGGAACTCCCTCCCTAACAGCACTGTGGGAGTATATTCATCACACGGACTACAGTGATTCAAGAAGGTGGCTCACCACCACCTTCTCAATTGCATTTAGGTATAGCAATAAATGTTAGCCTCACCAGCGATGCCCACATGCCATAAATGAATAAAAAAACAAAAAATAAATTGGTTTCCCTCCCTAATCCTCTCTGTCACTATCTCTCTTTCCTCCTTTAAGATGCTCCTAAAAACTTAGCTCTTTGACCAAGCTTATGGTCACCTGCCCTAATTTCTACTTATGTGGCTCGGTGTCTTATAACACTCCTGTGAAGCTCCTTTGGAGGTTTTACGCCGTGAAAGGCACTACATAAATACAAGCTATTGTTGCTGATGTTATAAAGAGGTAGAGAGGTTTAGGGAGGGTATTCCAGAGCTTGGGGGTCTAGGCAGCTGAAAGTACTGCCGTCAATGGTGGAGCGATGAAAATCGGGTATGCACAGGGAGCCAGAATTGGAGGAGCGCAGTGAGCTCGGGGGATTGTAGGGCTGGAGGAAGTTACACAGGGATAGGGAGGGGCAAGGGAACCGAGCCGGATAGATAGCCTGTCAGAAGACTCCACATGCAAGAGAAGTGTTGTGTGAAGCATCAGAACAGCGGCCCTCAGCAATAAACCACTCCGAAAATTTTAATTAACTATATTTCGGCCTGCAACTCAAGCATTTAATTAGCATGGGAGACATTTTTTGCCTCGTACCGTCATGACAAATTTGAAATTGTTGCTCAGGCAAGCAGGAAACCTGCTTCATTGAATATGCCATTATCAAGCCAAAAGCCACTGTGATTCACAACTTTATCCAGGAACCCGAAAGTCTGTGGGGTAGAGAGCACACACCACCACCCACCCCGCAGCATTGGTTCTGGGATACGCCTGCTCAGTAACTCTGCCACTGACCTCTGCCATAGAGCCTGGAGTCAGGGAGAGATGGGCCGACAAGAGCAGGCTTTTGGTGATTTGTGGGCACACCTACAAACTGGGAAGGAAGCTGACTGATCCATTCGGTGGACACTCAACCCCCCCCCGCCTACCACCAAGAGAAACAAGGGCAGCAGGCGCATGGGAACACCATCGTCTGCAAGTTCACCGCCAAGTCACACACCATCCTGACTTGGAAATATATCGCCGTTCCTTCATCGTCATCGGGTCAAAATGCTGGGACTCCCTCTCGAACAACACTTTGGGAGAACCTTCACCACACGGACTGCAGCGGTTCAAGAAGGCGGCTCACCACCACTTGCTCAAGGTGAATCAAGCGATAGGGGGGTAGTGCAGGAAAGTGGAGTTGAGGTGGAAGATCTGCACTTCATACAAGTGCAACTTCCCACTGGAAGTGGTGGGATTGGGCAATTATCCTTAATAAGGCATGCAGGTGTGAGCCTAGTGGGTGAACTGAATAAATTTACCGCAGCTGAATGCATGATAAGTGCATACGCTAGTTCACAGCAGAAAGCCCCACATGAGGACAGTGAAATCCAGTGATAGCAATTAATTGAACGAGGCTTCTTCTACAGTACCAAATTCATCTTCTCCGTCACCTCGAAGGACAAGGGCAGCAGGTGCATGGGAACACACCTCCAAGTTCCCCTCCAAGTCACACACCATCCTGACTTGGAAATATATCGCCGTTCCTTCATCATCGCTGGGTCACAATCATGTAACTGCTTCTCTAACAGCACTGTGGGAGTACCTTCACCACACGGACTGCAGCGGTTCAAGAAGGCGGCTCACCACCACCTTCTCAAGGGCATTTAGGGAAGGGCAATAAATGCTGGCCTTGCCGGCGACGCCCACATCCCACGAATGAAAAAAAAAAGCCGCAAGTGGCTCACTATTCAATAGGACTGCTTTCAAATCCTTTTTTAAAATGCGCTTCTTGCCTAACTCGCCCTCAATACCTTCTCATTCAGAATCATAGAATGGTTACAGCACGGAAGGAGCTGTATTCAGCCCGTCGAGCCCGTGCCGGCTCTCTCCAAGAGCCCCTCAGCCAGTCCCACTCCCCCGCCCTTTCCCCTGCAGCCCTGCAAATGTTTTTCTTTCAGGTACTTTTGGAACTCACTCTTGAAAGCCATGATTGAGTCTACCTCCACTACCCAATTACAGATCCTAACCACTCGCTGCGTAAAAAAGTTTTTCCCCATGTCGCCTTTAGTTCTTTTGCCAATCACCTTAAATCTCTGTCCTCTGGTCCTCGACCCTTCCACCAATGGGAACAGTTTCTCTCGATCTACTCTGTCCAGACCCCTCATGAATTTGAACACCTCTATCAAATCTCCTCTCAATCTTTTCTGCTCTAAAGAGAACAACCCCGGCTTCTCTGGTCTATCCACGTAACTGAAGTCACTCATCCCTGGAACCATTCTTGGAACTCTTTTCTGCACCCTCTCTCAGGCCTTCACATCCTTCCTAAAGTGCGATGTCCAGAATAGGACACAATACTCTAGTTGAGGCCGAATCAGTGTTTTATAAGAACACATAAGAACATAAGAAATAGGAGCAGGAATAGGCCATACAGCCCCTCGAGCCTGCTCTGCCATTTAATAAGATCATGGCTGTTCTGATCATGGACTCAGCTCCACTTCCCCGCCCGCTCCCGATAACCCCTTATCCCCTTATCATTTAAGAAACTGTGTATTTCTATCTTAAATTTATTCAATGTCCCAGCTTCCACAGCTCTCTGAGGAAGCAAATTCCACAGATTAACAACCCTCTGAAAGAAGAAATTTCTCCTCATCTCTGTTTTAAATGAGCAGCTCCTTATTCTAAGATCATGCCCTCTAGTTCTAGTCTCCCCTATCAGTGGAAATATCCTCACTGCATCCACCTTGTCAAGCCCCCTCATAATCTTATACGTTTCGATAAGATCACTTCTCATTCTTCTGAATTCCAATGGGTAGAGACCCAAACTACTCAACCTTTCCTCAAAAGTCAAATCCCTCATCCCTGCAATCAACCTAGTGAACCTTCTCTGAACTGCCTCCAAAGCAAGTATACCCTTTCGTAAATATGGAAACCAAAAGTGCACGCAGTATTCCAGGTATGGCATCACCAACACCTTATATAGCTGTAGCAAGACTTCCCTGCTTTTATACTCCATCTCCTTTGCAATAAAGGCCAAGGTACCATTGGCCTTCCTGATCACTTGCTGTACCTGCATACTATCCTTTAGTGTTTCATGCACAAGTACTCCCAGATCCCGCTGTACTGCGGCACTTTGCAATCTTTCTTCATTTAAATAATAACTTGATCTTTGTTTTTTTTCTGCCAAAGTGCATGACCTCACACTTTCCAACATTATACTCCATCTGCCAAATTTTTCCCACTTACTTAGCCTGTCTATGTCCTTTTGCAGAATTTTTGTGTCCTCCTCACACATTGCTTTTCCTCCCATCTTTGTATCGTCAGCAAACTTGGCTACGTTACACTCAGTCCCTTCATCCAAATCACTTATATAGATTGTAAATAGTTGGGGTCCCAGCACTGATCCCTGTGGCACCCCACTAGTTGCTGGTTGCCAACCAGAGAATGAACCATTTATCCCAACTCTCTGTTCACTGTTAGTCAGCCAATCATCTATCCATGCTAATATATTACCCCCACCCCCTTGAACCTTTATCTTGCGCAGTAACCTTTTATGTGGCACCTTGTTAAATGCCTTCTGGAAGTCCAAATACACCATATCCACTGGTTCCCCTTTATCCACCCTGTTCATTACATCCTCAAAGAATTCCAGAAAATTTGTCAAACATGACTTCCCCTTCATAAATCCATGCTGACTCTGCCTGACCGAATTTTGCTTTTCCAAATGTCCTGCTACTACTTCTTTAATAATGGACTCCAACATTTTCCCAACCACAGATGTTAGGCTAACTGGTCTATAGTTTCTTGCTTTTTGTCTGCCTCCTTTTTTAAATAGGGGCGTTACATTTGCAGTTTTCCAATCTGCTGGGACCTCCCCAGAATACAGGAAATTTTGGTAAATTACAACCAATGCATCCACAATTCCTGCTGCTACTTCTCTTAAGACCCTAGGATGTAAGCCATCAGGTCCAGCAGATTTATCTGCCTTTACAGAGAAACATAGAAACATAGAAAATAGGTGCAGGAGTAGGCCATTCGGCCCTTCTAGCCTGCACCGCCATTCAATGAGTTCATGGCTGAACATTCAACTTCAGTACCCCATTCCTGCTTTCTCGCCATACCCCTTGATCCCCCTAGTAGTAAGGACCTCATCTAACTCCTTTTTGAATATATTTAGTGAATTGGCCTCAACAACTTTCTGTGGTAGAGAATTCCACAGGTTCACCACTCTCTGGGTGAAGAAGTTCCTCCGCATCTCGGTCCTAAATGGCTTACCCCTTATCCTTAGACTGTGACCTCTGGTTCTGGACTTCCCCAACATTGGGAACATTCTTCCTGCATCTAACCTGTCTAACCCCATCAGAATTTTAAATGTTTCTATGAGGTCCCCTCTCATTCTTCTGAACTCCAGTGAATACAAGCCCAGTTGATCCAGTCTTTCTTGATAGGTCAGTCCCGCCATCCTGGGAATCAGTCTGGTGAACCTTCGCTGCACTCCCTCAATAGCAAGAATGTCCTTCCTCAGGTTAGGAGACCAAAACTGTACACAATACTCCAGGTGTGGCCTCACCAAGGCCCTGTACAACTGTAGCAACACCTCCCTGCCCCTGTACTCAAATCCCCTTGCTATGAAGGCCAACATGCCATTTGCTTTCTTAACCACCTGCTGCACCTGCATGCCAACCTTCAATGACTGATGTACCATGACACCCAGGTCTCTTTGCACCTCCCCTTTTCCTAATCTGTCACCATTCAGATAATAGTCTGTCTCTCTGTTTTTACCACCAAAGTGGATAACCTCACATTTATCCACATTATACTTCATCTGCCATGCATTTGCCCACTCACCTAACCTATCTAAGTCGCTCTGCAGCCTCACAGCATCCTCCTCGCAGCTCACACTGCCACCCAACTTAGTGTCATCCGCAAATTTGGAGATACTACATTTAATCCCCTCATCTAAATCATTAATGTACAGTGTAAACAGCTGGGGCCCCAGCACAGAACCTTGCGGTACCCCACTAGTCACTGCCTGCCATTCTGAAAAGTACCCATTTACTCCTACTCTTTGCTTCCTGTCTGACAACCAGTTCTCAATCCACATCAGCACACTACCCCCAATCCCATGTGCTTTAACTTTGCACATCAATCTCTTGTGTGGGACCTTGTCGAACGCCTTCTGAAAGTCCAAATATACCACATCAACTGGTTCTCCCTTGTCCACTCTACTGGAAACATCCTCAAAAAATTCCAGAAGATTTGTCAAGCATGATTTCCCTTTCACAAATCCATGCTGACTTGGACCTATCATGTCACCTCTTTCCAAATGCACTGCTATGACATCCTTAATAATTGATTCCATCATTTTACCCACTACCGATGTCAGGCTGACCGGTCTATAATTCCCTGTTTTCTCTCTCCCTCCTTTTTTAAAAAGTGGGGTTACATTGGCTACCCTCCACTCTATAGGAACTGATCCAGAGTCAATGGAATGTTGGAAAATGACTGTCAATGCATCCACTATTTCCAAGGCCACCTCCTTAAGTACTCTGGGATGCAGTCCATCAGGCCCTGGGGATTTATCGGCCTTCAATCCCATCAATTTCCCCAACACAATTTCCCGGCTAATAAAGATTTCCCTCAGTTCCTCCTCCTTACTAGACCCTCTGACCCCTTTTATATCCGGAAGGTTGTTTGTGTCCCCCTTCGTGAATACCGAACCAAAGTACTTGTTCAATTGGTCTGCCATTTCTTTGTTCCCCGTTATGACTTCCCCTGATTCTGACTGCAGGGGACCTACGTTTGTCTTTACTAACCTTTTTCTCTTTACATATCTATAGAAAGTTTTGCAATCCGTCTTAATGTTTCCTGCAAGCTTATTCTCATACTCCATTTTCCCTGCCCTAATCAAACCCTTTGTCCTCCTCTGCTGAGTTCTAAATTTCTCCCAGTCCCCAGGTTCGCTGCTATTTCTGGCCAATTTGTATGCCACTTCCTTGGCTTTAATACTATCCCTGATTTCCTTTGATAGCCACGGTTGAGCCACCTTCCCTTTTTTATTTTTATGCCAGACAGGAATGTACAATTGTTGTAGTTCATCCATGCGGTCTCTAAATGTCTGCCATTGCCCATCCACAGTCAACCCCTTAAGTATCATTCGCCAATCCATCCCAGCCAATTCACACCTCATACCTTCAAAGTTAGCCTTCTTTAAGTTCTGGACCATGGTCTCTGAATTAACTGTTTCATTCTCCATCCTAATGCAGAATTCCACCATATTATGGTCACTCTTCCCCAAGGGGCCTCGCACAACGAGATTGCTAATTAATCCTCTCTCATTACATAACACCCAGTCTAAGATGGCCTCCCCCCTAGTTGGTTCCTCGACATATTGGTCTAAAAAACCATCCCTTATGCACTCCAGGAAATCCTCCTCCACCGTATTGCTTCCAGTTTGGTTAGCCCAATCTATGTGCATATTAAAGTCACCCATTATAACTGCTGCACCTTTATTGCATGCACCCCTAATTTCCTGTTTGATGCCCTCCCGAACATCACTACTACTGTTTGGAGGTCTGTACACAACTCCCACTAACGTTTTTTGCCCTTTGGTGTTCTGTAGCTCTACCCATATAGATTCCACATCATCCAAGCTAATGTCCTTCCTAACTATTGCCTTCATCTCCTCCTTAACCAGCAATGCTACCCCACCTCCTTTTCCTTTTATTCTATCCTTCCTGAATGTTGAATACCCCTGGATGTTGAGTTCCCAGCCCTGATCATCCTGGAGCCACGTCTCCGTAATCCCAATCACATCATATTTGTTAACATCTATTTGCACAGTTAATTCATCCACCTTATTGCGGATATTCCTTGCATTAAGACACAAAGCCTTTAGGCTTGTTTTTTTAATACCCTCTGTCCTTTTAGAATTTTGCTGTACAATGGTCCTTTTTGTTCTTTGCCTTGGGTTTCTCTGCCCTCCATATTTCCTCATCTCCTTTATTTGTTCAGAGTTTCTGCCATCTCCATTTTCCCGATTACTAATTCCCTGGTCTCGTCCTCTAAGAGACCAACATTTACTTTAGCCACCCTTTTCCTTTTCATATACCTATAGAAACTCTTGCTATCTGTTTTTATATTTTGTGCTAGTTTACTTTCATAGACTATCCTCCCTTTCTTAATCATTTTTTTAGTCGTTCTTTGCTGGCTTTTAAAAGCTTCCCAGTCTTCTGTCCTCCCACTAGTTTTGGCCACTTTGTATGCCCTTGTCTTTAATTGGATACCGTCCTTTATTTCTTTAGTTTGCCAAGGATGGCTATCTTTTCTCTTACACCCTTTCCTCCTCACTGGAATATATTTTTCATGAGAGTTGTGAAATATCTCCTTAAATGTACACCACTTCATCAACTGTCCTGCACTTTAAACTATTTTCCCAGTCCACTTTACCCAACACTGCCCTCATAACTTCATAATCTTCTTTATTTAAGCTTAGTACGCTGGTTAGAGATCCAATTTTCTCACCCTCCATCTGAATTTGAAATTTAATCATGCTGTGATGACTCATTCCGAGGGGATCCTTTACTAGGAGATGGTTTATTAATCCTGTCTCATTACACAGGACCAGATCTAAGATACCTGTCCCCTGATTGGTTCCGTTACATATTTCTCAAGAAACCCAGCCCTTACGCACTCTATGAACTCCTCCTCAAGGCTACCCTGACTAATTTGATTTGTCCATTCAATATGGAGGTTAAAATCACCCATGATTATTGCTGTTCCCTTTTTCCAAGCCCCCACTTTTTCCTGGTTTATGCTCCGACCAACAGAGTTGCTACTGTTAGGGGGCTTATAGACTACGCCCACCAGTGACTTTTTCCCCTAATTGTTCCTTATCTCCACTGAAACTGTTTCAACATCCTCATCATTTGAGCCAATATCGTTTCTTACGTTTATACAGGTTCATCATAATTTCCAAGGCTCCAGGCCCCAAACGCATTTGGGCTCCATTTCTGCCCCATTTCAGCCGTGCGAGACCAGGCACACACCAATGTTACACTGAGGGCTAAGAAGTGAAAACTGCTGACTCAGGAAGAAGTCCCTACCATTTGTCCCATCCTCCTTTGCGTCAATGGACTTGTAGAAGCAGGCAAAGGCTTCACTCCACCAGGCTATCCCAGTAATATCGGTGCAAGGCCAAAACCCAGTGTATCCAGAAGCACTGCATATCATCGGGGAGCTTGCCTTTAAATCAGTCTTGGTGTATGTGTTTGGTTTTTTGCCTTGCACGTTTTGGTAAATAATTTTGTACTGCTCAGTTATATGATTGTCCCTCTTGAAAGAATGTTTGGAAAAAGGAAGAAGGAGGACTTGCATTAATATGGTTGCCTTCTCGAGAAGTGCCTGCCTGCCCTTGTGTAAAACAAATTACTTTGAAGTTCAGGCAAATGTGGCAACTCTTTTATGCACAGCAAGATCCAACAAACAAACGTGCGATGGTGGTCAGCTATGCAGTTCCTGAGGGTATGGATTGAGGGAGGAATGTTGGCCAGGATGCTGGGAGAGGTCTCAGCTCTCCTTCGAAAAATGCAATTTGATCTTTAACATCTGTCTGAATAACTGGAATAGGGGGACAAGAGCTGTTTCCCGCTTTCTGCCGAGTCTGGAGAAGGATCAGCAACAACAACAACAACATCTTGCATTTATATAGCGCCTTTAATGTAGTACAGCGTCCCAAGGTGCTACAACAGGAGGGATGAGGGCAGATGACCAAAAGCTTGGTCAAAGAGGTAGGTTTTAAGGAGCATCTTAAAGGAGGAGAGAGAGGTAGACCGCCAACACAGCTGCACTCCCTCAGTACTATCGCCGAGTGCCACCCGAGATGATGGGCTCAGCTCCTGGCATGGGGCAAGAGTGCTACTAACTGACCCCAAGATGTCGTGAGAGCCAGCTCCGGGTGTGGAGTCTCACTTGCCAGGATGGATAACGGAAAATCTCAGGGCGACCGCTTCAGAGTTTCCTTCCTTTCAATTTTGGAGGACATACCATGGGGGAGAGGCCATCTGCAATCTATACCAATTCCAGTACTCGGAGTTCAGTCACATTTCTCAACAACAACAATCTGCATTTATATAGCGCCTTTAATGCAATAAAACGTCCCAAGCCGCTTCACAGGTGCGTTATCAGAAACAATTGGATACCGAACCATTAAGGAGGTTTTAGGACAGGTGGCCAAAGAAGTAGGTTTTAAGGAGCATCTTAAAGGAGGAGATACAGTTAAAGAGGCAGAAAGGTTGAGGGAGGGGCTCAATTTTCCCCAATTGCATGTGCCGTTTTTTGGTGTGCACCGTTTTTTTTTGAGTAAACAAATATCTCCAAGTTGCCCCGAAGTTTCTCCGACAGCTTAATTTAGTTAGGTGCGTTTTTTTTTAAGGTTACGATTTTTTTGCATCATAGGGGCATAACCTGATGTCTGCGCCAGTTTTTCGCATTTAAGCACATTTGGCCAACTTACATTTTTCCGAGGGCAACGAATGTGACCACTCCCAAAAATCCTTCTGGTCACTTAAGAAAAAGCAGCTCACATTACAAAATCGACGCAGAAAGACGCCATTGTTTTTAGCCAAAGCTTTGGAGGGAGTGAAGAAGGCAGAGAATATGCATCATAACTCTTAATTTTTTTCAAAGTCAAAAGGGAGAAATTGGAAGTCTAACGCAATTGTTTAATTTTTGATTTTTTTTCAAAATACCACCAAACCACCAGCCGATCGTCTCCTCGGCGGGTTCAAGGGTCGGAGCATCGGCTCGCAGAATCTCTCCCTTGCCTCGACACAGGGGCTCGGCTTCAAAAGAAGCCTGGCGGTGGCGGGTTCGTGGGAGGGGGGGGGGTCGGTGGGGGCAGGTGGAAGCCAAACTGAACTGCCAGCGACTTATATTACTTATGTAAGGGATGAGGACCCTTAGGCTATAAATGATCAATTTCTAAAAGCTCTGCTTTCATCCTCAGTAGCTTCAAAAGAAGCCCGAGGGGACGGGGGTGGAAGACGAGCCCCGCGCCTCCAGCCCCTTGTGTCCGGGCGAGGGGACGATTCTGCCAGGCGATGTTCCGACCCTCGAGCCCGGTGAGGAGACACTCAATCGGTGGTGAGGTGGTACTTTGAAAAAAAAAATCAAAAATTAAAGAATTGCATTCGACTTTCTTGCCCCAAATGTCTTAATTGAATGCCTAGCTTCTCCCTCGAGTGTGGGCCCAGCTTGTGCGGTGTTGGTTGCTTTTCTCCAGGCAGGATCCATCAAAGCAGCGACCCTCTCTTCCACGGGTGTCAGTGGATGCAGATTTGCTGGGCCACCTCCTGTTAGAGTTCTCTCTCTTTTGTTGTGTGCCACCTTCCTCTGCAAACATGAAAATATAACTTTTTAGAGGGGGTGTCTCTCTGTTCGGTGAGACATACAGATGGTCACATTTACAATTGCAATTCCAGTGAATAAATGAAAATATTACTTACACTAATTGCTTGACCAAGGTCCTGCCACTTCTTTTTGCACTGGCCTCCGGACCTCGGGGTGGTCACCATTGCAGAGTAATCTTCTGCAAATTGGTTCCAGCGTTTCTTCATTTCTTTTGGTGAAACTTTTATTTGACCTCTGCTGGTGTCCAGCTCGTGCCATCCGGCCTCAATCATAGTAAATAGTGCCTCCACTTCATCCTGTAAGAAATTCTTGGTCCTTGAGCCGCAATGCATATTGCAGCTCTGATTTCTTCCACTTAGAATTAAAGTTCTCACGCACAACTGGGCTCTTTAAAATTGGCTGAATGCAGTCCGGGAGGTGTACTGGGCATGTGCGCCCATACCAGTCACGTTAAAAACGTCATTTTTTTTTTCACGCATGCATAGAAGTGGGGCTTACTTTTTTCGGCGCAGACATTAGGCTCCACCGTCCCGTCCCCCCAAAGCTAAAGGACAAGCTGCACCGTGCCTATTTCAAAAATTAGAACGGGGAAACTTTCAAATTTTTTTTGATGTCGTCGGGCCCCCCCCCCAAAAAACGGGCGTAATTCTTCAAACGTGCCAAAAAACAGCACTGGGGAAAATTGAGCCCAAGGAACGGCCGCCAATGGTGGAGCGATTAGAATCGGCAATGCGCAAGAGGCCAGGCACAGTGAAAAGGAAAATGGGGTGGGTTCCCTTAAAACTGTGTAGCCACGCAGCGTTCCGGGGTCCTGTGCAGCCGGTGAGTCTGCTTTCGAATTGGAAAAAACTGCGCATGGGTGGAGATTTGAATGGGCCGCGCGGCCCCCAAAAATTACAGGGAACATTGGTGGAGACCCGTCAAACCTGCTTCGAGCACGTTGCACCAGGATGTCTGAGCAGAGGGGGTGGGAGAGTGGGTTCTCCTCGTGGGGATAACTGTACCTCGGCCTGCAACAGGTACAGACCCTATATAGTTGTTGATATGAGCGAGGGGGCATTCCTAGCCCCAACCCTGCCTCACTTTCCAGTCCGTCTGTCGGTGGGGGTCATAACGCAAATAAAAACTGGTGGTTATGCGTGTTCTGCGGTCCTCCTCAGACCAGAAGGTCAAGAGGAGTTCTGGGGAAAGCCAAAGAGAGATTCACCAACGGATAAGATGATCCTCTCGTTTCTCCAGCAGAAGACCTTCAGGCCTTGCTGCCCCTTGGCTGCTACTCTCCACCAGGACCCTGAAGGCCTGAGGCCTGTACCCAGGAGCACAGCTCCAGGTTTCTTCGGCCTACCTCTGTACTTCAGTTTTCAGTTCAACACCAGCCCTCCACCTCCACCTCGCAACACCACCGCACCTCCCCAACCCCTCTGGCCTGCCACCTATACCCAGTTTTTAAAAAAGGAGGGAGAGAGAAAACAGGGAATTATAGACCGGTCAGCCTGACATCGGTAGTGGGTAAAATGATGGAATCAATTATTAAGGATGTCATAGCAGTGCATTTGGAAAGAGGTGATATGATAGGTCCAAGTCAGCATGGATTTGTGAAAGGGAAATCATGCTTGACAAATCTTCTGGAATTTTTTGAGGATGTTTCCAGTAGAGTGGACAAGGGAGAACCAGTTGATGTGGTATATTTGGACTTTCAGAAGGCTTTCGACAAGGTCCCACACAAGAGATTAATGTGCAAAGTTAAAGCACATGGTATTGGGGGTAGTGTGCTGACATGGATTGAGAACTGATTGTCAGACAGGAAGCAAAGAGTAGGAGTAAATGGGGACTTTTCAGAATGGCAGGCAGTGACTAGTGGGGTACCGCAAGGTTCTGTGCTGGGGCCCCAGCTGTTTACACTGTACATTAATGATTTAGACGAGGGGATTAAATGTAGTATCTCCAAATTTGCGGATGACACTAAGTTGGGTGGCAGTGTGAGCTGCAAGGAGGATTCTATGAGGCTGCAGAGCGACTTGGATAGGTTAGGTGAGTGGGCAAATGCATGGCAGATGAAGTATAATGTGGATAAATGTGAGGTTATCCACTTTGGTGGTAAAAACAGAGAGACAGACTATTATCTGAATGGTGACAGATTAGGAAAAGGGCAGGTGCAAAGAGACCTGGGTGTCATGGTACATCAGTCATTGAAGGTTGGCATGCAGGTACAGCAGGTGGTTAAGAAAGCAAATGGCATGTTGGCCTTCATAGCGAGGGGATTTGAGTACAAGGGCAGGGAGGTGTTGCTACAATTGTACAGGGCCTTGGTGAGGCCACACCTGGAGTATTGTGTACAGTTTTGGTCTCCTAACCTGAGGAAGGACATTCTTGCTATTGAGGGAGTGCAGCGAAGGTTCACCAGACTGATTCCCGGGATGGCGGGACTGACCTATCAAGAAAGACTGGATCAACTGGGCTTGTATTCACTGGAGTTCAGAAGAATGAGAGGGGACCTCATAGAAACGTTTAAAATTCTGACGGGGTTAGACAGGTTAGATGCAGGAAGAATGTTCCCAATGTTGGGGAAGTCCAGAACCAGGGGACACAGTC
Source organism: Pristiophorus japonicus (assembly GCF_044704955.1). Lineage (NCBI taxonomy): Eukaryota > Metazoa > Chordata > Chondrichthyes > Pristiophoridae > Pristiophorus > Pristiophorus japonicus. Next base: position 23,240,183 of record NC_091977.1, read on the forward strand.
TAAGGATAAGGGGGAAGCCATTTAGGACCGAGATGAGGAGGAATTTCTTCACCCAGAGAGTGGTGAACCTGTGGAATTCTCTACCACAGAAAGCTGTTGAGGCCAATTCACTAAATATATTCAAAAAGGAGTTAGATGAAGTCCTTACTACTAGGGGAATCAAGGGGTATGGTGAGAAAGCAGGAATGGGGTACTGAAGTTGCATGTTCAGCCATGAACTCATTGAATGGCGGTGCAGGCTAGAAGGGCCGAATGGCCTACTCCTGCACCTATTTTCTATGTTTCTATGTTTCTATGTTAAGAAGAGGGGGCAGGAGATTTGGTCAATCTGTGACCGTACCTCCCCCCGCCTGCAACCCCCTCCCCCCCTGCACCCCCCCCACCCCCACCTTCATCGGCATGGGGCGTAGGGGGAGAGGAATGTCAGCCGGGCTTGTCAGCTTGAAATCTCATCCGAATGATGGTGCATATCTGGCAATCAAAATTTCCTCAATAGTATTGTACCAAAAAGATTATAATTGCACTCCACTGGGGCCAATACCAAATACTGAATCATTTTCATGGAATAAAAAAAATAACCCAAATTGAAAGCCAAAGCAATAATGGAATTGATTGCGCTAACACAACAAAGAACTGGCTTGCATCAAAGGCTTGAGGGTCTCGGGGTAGTGTAAAGAATTACTTAATATTAATTCCGTTATCTCGCTCCTGAATGTGGAGAGGGGAAGCTGCCTGACATCCAGAAAATGGACACTCACGACAATTATCCTTTAATGAGCAAAAGGCAGACTGTTGCAGGTATTTTAAAAATAATTGTCACATTGCCACCTTTGGCGTCATCTGTCTCTTCGTCTGCCAGACAATCACTGGTAGCGAGGTTGGTCTCGGAACAGAACACAAAGGCACAGCGGGGACATATGTTACGCTGCGCCACTCTCACCATCCCTCATGAGGGGCCTGTTCCCCGGCCAGTCTTGATGCAAATAACCAAAGGAGAAACACGAAAGATGCCTGACACACCGAGCCACAGTGCTGAACCTAAAACATAAGAACATAAGAAATAGGAGCAGGAGTAGGCCATGCGGCCCCTCGAGCCTGCTTCGCCATGGCTGATCTGATCATGGACTCAGCTCCACTTCCCTGCCTACTCCCCATAACCCTTTATTCCCTTATCACTCAAAAATCTGTCAATGTCCACCTTAAATATATTCAATGACCCAGCCTCCACAGCTCCCTGGGCACAGAATTCCACAGATTTACAAGCCTCAGAGAGAAAAAATTCCTCCTCATCTCAGTTTTAAATGAGCAGTACCTTATTCTGAGACTGTGCCCCCTAGTTCTAGTTTCTCCTATTAGTGGAAATATCTTCTCTGCAACCACCTGTCGAGCCCCCTCATTATCTTATAATTTTCAGTAAGATCACCTCTCATTATTCTGAACTCCAATGTGTATAGGCCCAACCTACTCAACCTATCCTCATAAGTCAACCCCCTTATCTCCGGAATTAACGTCGTGAACTTTCTCTGAACAGCCTCCAATGCAAGTATATCCTTCCTTAAATACGGAGTCCAAAACTGTACTCAGTACACTATGTGTGGCCTCACCAATACCCTATACAGTTGTAGCAGGACTTCTTTGTTTTTATAGTCCATCCACCTTGCAATAAAGGCAACTATACATTTGCCTTCCTGATCACTTGCTGTACCTGCATACTAACCTTTTGTGTTTCATCCACAAGGACCCCCAGGTCTCTCTGTACTGCAGCACTTTGCAATTTTTCTCCATTTAAATTATAATTTGCTTTTCTATTTTTTCTGCCAAAGTGGATAACCTCACATTTTCTCACATTATACCCCATCTGCCAAATTTTTGCCTACTCACTTTGCCTGTCTATATCCCTTTACAGATTTCTTGGGTCCTCCTCACATTTTGCTTTCCCACCCATCTTTGTATCATCAGCAAACTTAGTTACATTACACTCAGTCCCTTCATCCAAGTCATTATATAAATAGTTGAGGACCCAGCACCGATCCCTGAGGCACACCACTAGTTATTGTGTGCCAACCGGAAAATGACCAATTTATTCCCGCTCTCTGTTTTCTGTTTTCTGTTAGTTAGCCAATCCTTGATCCATGCTAATATTTTACCTCCAACCCCCATGAGCTTTTATCTTGTGTAGTAACCTTTTATGTGTTACCTTATCGAATTACTTCTGAAAATGCAAATACACCACATCCACTGGTTCCCCCTTATCCACCCTGCTCGTTACATCCTCAAAGAACTCCAGCAAATTTGTCAAACATGATTTTCCTTTCATAAAACCATGTTGACTCTGCTTGATTGAATTATGCTTTTCCAAATGTCCTGCTACTGCTTCCTTAATAATGGACTCCAGCATTTTTCCAATGACAAATGTTCGGCTAACTGGTCTATAGTTTCCTGCTTTCTGTCTGCCTCTTTTTTTAAATAGTGACGTTACATTTGCGGTTTTCCAATGCGCTGGGACCTCCCCAGAATCCCGGGAATTTGTGTATATTACAACCAATGCATCCACTATCTCTGCAGCCACTTCTTTTAAGACCGTAGGATGCAGGCCTCAGGTCCAGGAGTCTTGTCCGCCTTTAGTCTCATTATTTTACCGAGTACTACTTCTTTAGTGATAGTGATTGTATTCGTTCCCCCTCCCTATAGCCCCTTGATTATCCATTATTGGGATGTTTTCAGTGTCTTCCACTGTGAAGACCGATACAAAATATTTGTTCAATGTCTCTGCCATTTCTCTGTTCCCCATTATTCATTCCCCAGTCCCATCCTCTGGGGACATTTACTTTAGTCGCTCTTTTCCTGTTTATTTACCTGTAGCAACTCTTACTTTCTGTTTTTATATTTCGTGCTAGTTTGCTTTCATAATCAATCTTCCCTCTCTTTATTAGTCTTTTAGTTGTTCGTAACTGGCTTTTAAAAATTTCCCAATCCTCTCGCCTCCCACGAGTCTTGGCCACTTTGTATGCCTTTGTATTCAATTTGATACCATCCTTTATTTCCTTAGTTAGCCCCAGATGGTTATCCCTTTTCTTACAGTATTTCCTTCTCATTGGAATATATTTTTGTTGAGAGTTATGAAATATCTCCTTAAATGTCTGGGACTGCTCATCAACCATCTCACACTTTAATCTATTTTCCCAGTTCACTTTAGCCAACTTTGCCTTCATACCTTTGTGTTCTCCTTTATTTACGCTTAGGACACTGGTTTGAGATCCAACTTTCTCACCCTCCAAATGAATTTGAAATTCAACCATGGTCACTCATTCCTAGAGGATCCTTTACGAGGAAATCATTTATTAATCCTGTCTCATTACACCCTGGTTGGTTCCGCAACGTACTGTTGAAGGCCCAGCCCGTCAGTGAGGCGGCGGGTCGGAGGAGTTCGGGCAGTCCGGGGAGCGTCGAGAGGCCTATAAAGGCCCAGCGCGTCGGAGAGGCGGCAGTCGGAGGAGTTCGGGCAGTCCGGGGAGCGTCGAGAGGCCTATAAAGGCCCAGCGCGTTGGAGAGGCGGCAGTCGGAGGAGTTCGGGCAGTCCGGGGAGCGTCGAGAGGCCTATAAAGGCCCAGCGCGTTGGAGAGGCGGCAGTCGGAGGAGTTCGGGCAGTCCGGGGAGCGTCGAGAGACCTACAAAGGCCCACCTGGTGCAGCTGCAGCAGGGAGAGAAGGCAAAAAAGAAGTAGAAAGAAATTGAAAGGTGACGCCACAGCCAAGGGGATATGTGATTGGCTGGAGATTGGTAAGTAGATTTTCTTTTTCTTTTCTTTAGCAGTAAGTAACCTTTAGTATTGTTGTTGCCAATTTAAGTTTATCTAGGGGTTAAGCCATGGCAGGAGAGCTCGGACACGTGTTATGCTCCTCCTGTACTATGTGGGAAGTCCCTGACAACTACGTGTGCTGGAAGAGTATCCGCCTCCAGCTCCTGATGGACCGCATTGCGGCACTGGAGCTGCGGGTGGATTCACTCTGGAGCATGCACGATGCTGAGAATGACGTGAATAGCACGTTTCGTGAGTTGGTCTTACCGCAGGAAAAGGTTACTCAGGCAGATAGGGAATGGATGAGCAATAGGAAGAGCAGTGCAAGGAAGGTAGTGCAGGGGTCCCCTGCGGTCATCCCCCTGCAAAACAGATACATCGCTTTGGGTACTGTTGAGGGGGATGACTCAGCAGAGGAGGGCAGCAGCAGCCAAGTTCATGGCACTGTGGGTGGCTCTGCTGCACAGGAGGGCAGGAAAAAGAGTGAGAGAGCTATAGTGATAGGGAATTCAATTGTAAGGGGAATAGATAGACGTTTCTGCGGCCTCAACCGAGACTCCAGGATGGTATGTTGCCTCCCTGGTGCAAGGGTCAAGGATGTATCGGAGCGGGTGCAGGACATTCTGAAAAGGGAGGGTGAACAGCCAGTTGTCGTGGTGCATTTAGGTACCAACGATATAGGTAAATAAAGGGATGAGGTCCTACAAGATGAATTTAGGGAGCTAAGAGCTAAATTAAAAAATAGGACCTCAAAAGTAGTAATCTCAGGATTGCTACCAGTGCTACGTGCTAGTCAGAGTAGGAATCGCAGGATAGCTCAGATGAATACGTTGCTTGAGGAGTTGTGCACAAGGGAGGGATTTAAATTCCTGGGACATTGGAACCGGCTCTGGGGGAGGTACAAACTGGATGGTCTGCACCTGGGCAGGACTGGAACCAAGGTTCTAGGGGAAGTATTTGCTAGTGCTGTTGGGGAAGAGTTAAACTAATACAGCAGGGAGATGGGAACCTATGCAGGGAGACAGGGGGAAGTAGAATGGGGGCAGAAGCAAAAGATAGAAAGAAGCAAAGTAAAAGTGGAGGGCAGAGAAACCAAAGGCAAAAAACAAAAAGGGCCACATTACAGCAAAATTCTAAAGGGGCAAAGTGTGTTCGAAAGACAAGTCTGAAGGCTCTGTGCCTAAATGCGAGGAGTATTCGGAATAAGCTGGATGAATTTACTGCGCAGATAGCAGTTAACGGGTATGACGTAATTGGCATCACGGAGACATGGCTCCAGGGTGACCAAGGCTGGGAACTCAACATCCAGTGGTATTCAACATTTAGGAAGGATAGACAGAAAGAAAAAGGAGGTGGGGTTGCATTGCTGGTTAAAGAGGAAATTAATGCAATACTAAGAAAGGACATTAGCTTGAATGATGTGGAATTGGTATGGGTGGAGCTGCGGAATACCAAGGGGCAGAAAACGTTAGTGGGAGTTGTGTACAGACCACCAAACAGTAGTAGCAATGTGATGGAGGAGGATTTCCTGGAGTGTATTAGGGATGATTTTCTAGACCAATATGACGAGGGAGCTGGCCATCCTAGCTTGGTGATGTGTAATGAGAAAGAACTAATTAGCAATCTTGTTGTGCAAGACCCCTTGGGGAAGAGTGAACATAACATGGTAGAATTCTTTATTGGGATGGAGAGTGACATAGTTAATTCAGAAACTAGGGTAATGAACTTAAGGAAAGGTAACTTCGATGGTTTGAGACATGAATTGGCAAATGATACTTAAAGGGTTGACGGTGGATAATGGCAAACATTTAAAGATCACATGGATGAACTTCAGCAATTGTACATTCCTGTCTGGAGTAAAAATAAAACGGGGAAGGTGGCTCAACCATGGCAAACAAGGGAAATTAAGGATAGTGTTAAATCCAACGAAGAGGCATGTAAATTGGCCAGAAAAAGCAACAAACCTGAGGACTGGGAGAAATGTAGAATTCAGCAGAGGAGGACAAAGAGTTTAAGTAAGAGGGGGAAAATAGTGTACGAGAAGAAGCTTGCCGGGAACATAAAAACTGACTGCAAAAGCTTCTATAGATATGTGAAGAGAAAAAGATTAGAGAAGGCAAATGTAGGTCCTTTGCAGTCAGATTCAGGTGAACTTATAATGGGGAACAAAGAAATGGCAGACCAATTGAACAAATACTTTGGTTCTGTCTTCACGAAGGAAGACACGAATAACTTTCCGAAAGTAGTAGGGGACCGAGGGTCTAGTGAGAAGGAGGAACTGAAGGATATCCTTATTAGGCAGGAAATTGTGTTAGGGAAATTGATGGGATTGAATGCCGATAACTCCCGAGGGCTTGATAGTCTGCATCCCAGAGTTCTTAACGAAATGGCCCTAGAAATAGTGGATGCATTGGTGATCATTTTCCAACAGTCTATCAACTCGGGATCAGTTTCTATGGACTGGAGGGTAGCTAATGTAACACCACTTTTTAAAAAAGGAGGGAGAGAGAAAGCGGGTAATTATAGACCAGTTAGCCTGACATCAGTAGTGGGGAAAATGTTGCAATCAATTATTAAGGATGAAATAGTAGAGCATTTGGAAAGCAGTGACAGGATCGGTCCAAGTCAGCATGGATTTATGAAGGGGAAATCATGCTTGACAAATCTTCTGGAAATTTTTGAGGATGTAACTTGTCGAGTGGACAAGGGAGAACCAGTGGATGTGGTGTATTTGGACTTTCAAAAGGCTTTTGACAAGTTCCCACACAAGAGATTGGTGTGCAAAATCAAAGCACATGGTATTGGGGGTAATAATCTGACGTGGATAGGGAACAGGTTGGCACACAGGATGCAGAGAGTCGGGATAAATGGGTCCTTTTCAGAATGGCAGACAGTGACTAGTGGAGTGCCGCAGGGCTCAGTGCTGGGACCCCAGCTCTTTACAATATACATCAATGATTTGGATGAAGGAATTGAGTGTAATATCTCCAAGTTTGCAGATGACACTAAACTGGGTGGCGGTGTGAGCTGTGAGGAGGACGCTAAGAGGCTGCAGGGTGACTTAAACAGGTTAGGTGAGTGGGCAAATGCATGGCAGATGCAGTATAATGTGGATAAATGTGAGGTTATTCACTTTGGGGGCAAAAACGCAAAGACAGAATATTATCTGAATCGTGGCAGATTAGGAAAAGGGGAGGTGCAACGAGACCTGGATGTCATGGTTCATCAGTCATTGAAAGGTGGCATACAGGTGCAGCAGGCAGTAAAGAAGGCAAATGATATGTTGGCCTTCATTGCTAGGAGAGTTGAGTATAGGAGCAGGGAGCTCGTACTGCAGTTGTACAGGGCCTTGGTGAGGCCTCACCTGGAATATTGTGTTCAATTTTGGTCTCCTAATCTGAGGAAGGACATTCTTGCTATTGAGGGAGTGCAGTGAAGGTTTACCAGACTTATTCCCGGGATGGCTGGACTGACATATGAGGAGAGACTGGATCGACTGGGCCTTTATTCACTGGAGTTCAGAAGGATGAGAGGGGATCTCATAGAAACATATAAAATTCTGACGGGACTGGACAGGTTAGATGCAGGAAGAATGTTCCCGATGTTGGGGAAGTCCAGAACCAGGGAACACAGTCTCAGGATAAGGGGTAAGCCATTTAGGACTGAGATGAGGAGAAACTTCTTCACTCGGAGAGTTGTTAACCTTTGGCATTCCTGCTGCAAAGAGTTGTTGATGCCAGTTCATTGGATATATTTAAGAGGGAGTTAGATATGGCCCTTACAGCTAAAGGGATCAAGGGGTATGGAGAGAAAGCAGGAAAGGGGTACTGAGGGAATGATCAGCCATGATCTTATCGAATGGTGGTGCAGGCTCGAAGGGCCGAATGGCCTACTCCTGCACCTATTTTCTGTGTTTCTATGAAACTATCCCGGATACACTCTATGAACTTTTCCTCAAGGTTACCCTGGCCAATTTGCTTTGTCCAATCAATGTGAAGGTTAAAATCGCCCATGATATTGACGTTCCTTTTTTACAAGCCTCCGTTACTTCTTGATTTATACTTCATCCAACAGTGTAGGTACTGTTAAGGGGCATATAGATTATGCCCAGCATCGACTTGATCTTCTAAGCCAATATAGTTTTTCAGTAACGCACTGATCTCATCCTTTATTAACAGAGCTACCCCACCTCCTTTTCCTTTCTGTCTGTCCTTCAAATTCTGAACAGTGTCAGGGTGCAGCCTTACTCCCTCACATAAGAAATAGGAGCAGGATTAGGTCACATGGCCCCTCGAGCCTTCAATAGGATCATGGCTGATCTGATCTTGGGCGCAACTCCACTTTCCTGCATATTCCCCATAAACACTTGAGTCCTCAATAGTCTATCTCAGCCTTGAATATACTCAATGGCCTCGCATCCACAGCTCTCCAGGCAGAGAATTCCAAAGATTCACGACCCTCTGAGAGAAGTAATTGCTCCTTGTTTAAGAAGGGAGAAAGGGATAGGCCGAGAAATTACAGGCCTCAGTGGTGGAAAAATTATTGGAAAAAATCCTGAAAGACAGGAAAAATCTACATTTGGAAAGCAAGGATTAATTAGAGACAGTCAGCACGGATTTGTTAAGGGAAGATCATGTTTGGCTAAACTGATTGAATTTGTTGATGAGGTAAGCAAGAAGGTCGATAAGGGTAGTGCGTATGATGTAGTACATATGGACTTTAGCAAGGCTTTTGATAAGGTCCTGCATGGCTGAATGGTCATGAAGGTTAAAGCCCATGGGATCCAGGGCAAAGTGGCAAGTTGGATCCAAAATTAGCTTGGAGGTAGGAAGCAAAGAGTAATGGTTGATGGATATTTTTTTGACTGGAAGGATGTTTCCAGTGGGGTTCTGCAGGGCTCAGTATTGGGTCCCTTGCTTTTTGTGGTATGTATCAACGATTAGATTTGAATATAGGAAGTATGATTAAGAAGTTTGCAGACGACACTAAAATTGGCTGTGTGCTTGATAATGAAGAGGAAAGTCATGGGTTACAGGAGGATATCAATCTATTGGTCAGGTGGGCAGAGCAGTGGCAAATGGAATTTAATTCAGAGAAGTGTGAAGTGATGCATTTTGGGAGGGCTAATAAGGAAAGGGTATACACATTAAGCTTAATAGTGTAGATGAACAAAGGGACCTTGGAGTGCTTGTCCACAGATCCCTGAAAGTAGCAGGCCAGGTGGATAAAGTGGTTAAGAAGGCATACGAAATGCTTGCCTTTATTGGCCGAGGCATAGAACATAAGAGCAGGGAGGTTATGCTTAAATTGTATAATACTTTGCTTAGGCCACAGCTGGAGTACTGCATGCAGTTCTGGTCACCGTATCATAGGAAGGACGTGATTACACTAGAGAGGGTGCAGAGGAGATTTACTTGGATGCTGCTTGGAATGGAGAATCTTAGTTTTGAGGACAAATTGGATCGGCTGGGTTTGTTCTCATTGGAACAGAGGAGGTTGAGAGGAGACCTCATTAAGGTGTACAAAATATTGAGGGACCTGGACATAGTGGATAGTAAAGGCCTATTTCCATTGGTGGAAGGGTCTATTACAAGGGGGCATCATTTTAAGGTGGTTGGTGGAAGGTTTAGAGGGAATTTGAGAGGGGGCTTCTTTATGCAGAGGGTTGTGGGAATCTGGAACTCATTGCTTAGAAGAGTGGTGGATGCAGAAACGCTCACCACTTTTAAGAGGTGGTTAGATGGGCACTTAAAGTGCCGTAACCTGCAGGGTTACAGATCCAGAGCTGATAATTGGGATTAGACTGGATGACCTTTTGTTGGACAGAGCAGGTATAATGGTAAGTAATGCAAGGATTCGAATATGGCCAGGGTGATCTCCTGGACTAGTTTCGAACAACTGGATGGGTCGTAGAGGAATTTTCCCAGATTTTTTCTCCCAAAATTGGCCTGGGTTTTTATCTGTTTTTTTGCCTCTCCCAGGAGATCACATGGCTCCGGTTGGGGTGGAGTGTAGAATGTTTCAGTGTAAGGGACGTCACAGTTGTGTGAGGCGGACTGCTTGGGCTAGGTGCTCTTTCACTTTCTGCCATTGTTCATAGGTTTATATGTAACCTTTGGGGCTGCTGACCAAGGGCCGTGCGGCTTTTTGTCAGCCGGCGTGGACACGATTGGCCGAAATGGCTTCCTTCTGCGCTGTAAATTTCTATGTTTCTATGTTTCTATCTCCGTCTTAAATGGGTGAACACTTATTCTGAAACTATGCCCCCTAGTTCTAGATTCCCCCACTTGGTGAAACTAATCATTATCATCATAGGCAGTCCCTCGGAATCGAGGAAGACTTGCTTCCACTCTTATCATGAGTTCTTAGGTGGCTGTACAATCCAATACGAGAACCATAGTTTCTGTCACAGGTGGGACAGACAGTGGTTGAAGGAAAGGGTGGGTGGGACTGGTTTTCCGCATGCTCCTTCTGCTGCCTGTGCTTGATTTCGGCATGCTCTCGGCGACGAGACTTGAGGAGCTCAGCGCCCTCCCGGATGCAATTCCTCCACTTTGGGCGGTCTTTGGCCAGGGACTCCCAGGTGTCAGTGGGGATGTCGCACTTTACCAGGGAGGCTTTGAGGGTGTCCTTGTAACGTTTCTGCTGCCCACCTTTGGTTCGTTTGCCGTGAAGGAGTTCTGAGTTGAGCGCTTGCTTTGGGAGTCTCGTGTCTGGCATGTGAACAATGTGGCCTGCCCAGCGGAGCTGATCAAGAAACATCCTCTCAGTCTCGACCCTGTCAAGCCCCTCAGAATGTTATATGTTTCAATAAGATCACCTCTCATTCTTCTAAACTCTGATGCATACAGGCCCAATCTAATCAACCTTTCCTCATAACATAAACTTTTCATTCCAGGAAGCAATCTAATGAACCTTCTCTGAACTGCATCCAATGCAACTGTATCCTTCCTTAGATAAAGAAACCAAAACTGTACGCAGTACGGCAGGTGTTGCCTCATCAATGCCCTGTACAGTTCTAGCATGACTTCCCTGCTTATATGCTCCATCTGCCATGCAATATTGGCAATGTATATCTGCGTTCGCTCACTGTGTGTGTGCGTGTGTGACACAGGCTTGCAGAAGGTGTGTTCTACGTCTGTGCTGCGCCTGTGGTATATTTTTACGACATCACAGCATACACAGACTTTACAAGATGGCTCTTCGCACAAGAACCTGTCAGGTGACCTGTCACCTGATGCCTTTATTATAAACACCACATCTTTCTTCTGATCACTTCATTTTTCATCCCACAAACAAAGCGATCATGTAATGCTCGGTCCTGAAAGTTTCCGAAATGACAGTGAATAGATAGTTTCTTCAATGCTACAATGTACTCACTGATACTTTCATCAATGAATTTATCTCGTGTTCCAAAACGATAACTTTCAACAATTTCCAGGGGCTCAGGACTGCAGTGCTACTTTAACTTAGTCAGAATCTCCATCAGTGATGTGTCCTTTGGCTTGATGGGGACAAGCACATTTTTCAGGATTCCAAACACCTCGAGGCTTGGCTCAGTCAGGAAAATATCCCATTTTCTTTCTAACGCCACCTGCTTACAATTTTCATCATCAGGGACTTCGATGATATTATTCGCATTGAAAAACATTTCTAGCCGCTCCACATGCACTCCGAAAGTCTCTCTGTCGAGTTGATATTCCCCCAAGCACCCTATGATTTCCATAGATGCAGCCATCTAATTTACCTTGGATTTTTAGCTGTTATTCAAAACAAAGGACCTCTCTAGTCTTTCTGTTGTTTGGCTAGAATCATCCACCAACAAAAATTTCATCTAGGGAATCCAGAAATCTGATCCTACATCGTCAAATGTGGTATCTTCCTTAAAATCTCACACTGCCCAATAATACAGAGAGATGAGGAACTCCCTAGGCTAGACAGTTAAATTGAATGCCCCAGAAATGCAATCCACCGATATCGATGTCTGAAGGTCTGTTTGGGGAGTGTCATAGAATCTTACAGCACAGAAGGAGGGCATTTGGCCCATCGTGCCTGTGCTGGCTCTTTGAAAGAGCTATCCAATTAGTCCCACTCCCCTGTCTTTACTCCCATAGCCCTGTGACTTTTTCTCTTTCAACTATGCATCCAATTCCATTTTGAAAGTCACTATTGAATCTGCTTCCACCACCCTTTCAGGCAATGTGTTCCTGATCACGATACAAGATTATGAGGGGGTTTGAAAAGGTAGATGCAGAGAGGATGTTTCCACTGATGGGGGAGACGAGAACTAGGGGGCATAATTTTAGAATAAGGGGCCGCCCATTTAAAACTGAGATGAGGAGAAATTTCTTCTCTCAGAGGGTTGTAAATCTGTGGAATTCGCTGCCTCAGAGAGCTGTGGAAGCTGGAATATTGAATAAATTTAAAACAGAGATAGACAGTTTCTTAAACGATAAGGGAATAAGGGGTTACGGGGAATGGGCAGGGAAGTGGAGCTGAGTCCATGATCGGATCAGCTATGACCGTATTAAATGGCGGAGCAGGCTCGAGGGGCTGTATGGCCTACTCCTGCTCCTATTTCTTATGTTCTTTTATTCTCTTATTACAACCACTCACCGCATTAAAAAAAATTATCCTCACCTCCCCGCTGCTTCTTTTTCCAATTATCTTAAAGCTGTGTCTTCTGGTTACTGACCCTACTGCCAGTGGAAACGGTTTCTCCTTATATATTCGATTAAAACCCTTCACAAATTTCCCCTCAATCTCTTATTCCTTTCAAACACTGCTTCAAAAAGCAGACCACTGATTGGCTGAATGCAGACTGTACAGATCAGAATTGTGACTCCGACCAAGGCTGTTCCCAAGACCATTCCACTGGATGAATGGCACTCCCAATGCAGTAATAAGGGAACCCTCCGCTGCACTGTTAGAGGGGCCGTCTTTTGGATGAGACGTTAAACCGAGGCCCCGGTCTGCTCTCTTGGGTGGACGTAATAAGATCCCACGGCACTATTTCGAAGAAGAGCAGTAAAGGAAAGCAAAATTCACAAGAAACCCCCCCCTGTGTTTGGGCTCATTTGAAAGGAAATTTAATTTGGGACTATCTACCGAAAAGTTTACAACTCTAAAGTGCTTATGGAAGAAACTACGAACTTTAATAACGTTTTGGATTTTAAAAGACAAACTCAAGACTGTGGGCGGACCTACGGAACCACTAGCAGAGACAGTCTAAAGCTACCTTAAATAAAGCTTACCTGGGTGTGAGAACTGAGTTAAACTGTCTGGAAGAATGAGTATTTGAAAATCCTTCTCCACAAGAGACATTAACATCACAAAATCACCCAGAGGTAGCTCCCCATCAACATGGGTCTGGACAACCATTTCAGCATATAGATCACAAAGAGGCACAATCCAGCCTGTATGTGAAAGATTAATCACAAAAAGACATTGCAATGACCAAACTAATATTTCCATCAGGAAACAGTTTTCAAACATTAACCCACCCAAGACATCAAATTTTAACGGGCCCGACAAAATATTACAAAGAAGAACCAAGCCCGCCAAAATTATACAAAGGATTTTGAACAGATTGGGCGGCAAGATTAGAACACTGAAATCGTATAACTGGCCACTGTTTTTAACAGAGGTTAGTGAGGTGGTTGCTAGGTAGCTACAAGGCTGCCACTACCTCATCAAGACAAGGAGAGAAACCAACGCGACATTTGCAAACTAACTTCTCCAGCCTCAAAGTCCTGAAGTCCTGAAGGAAGGAAAAACATCACCATCGCCGCAGCGACCGGCCAGCAACATGATATCAAGGGAAAAACAACCGCGATCTACCATTAACTATCAAAAGAATTGGTAAGCATAAGTCCCTGCCTGCCCTGGAGTCTAACCGAGCTGGAATTAGGTATTGGGAGGTGGGATGTATAATTTACTGTGACCCCCTTTGAATGTGTAGTGCATGGTTCTTTATTAGAGTGATTATAAGTTTGACCTTGTAACTTTCCTTGTATTGTTCTTTATTAGAGTGATTTTTTACTAGAGTAATAAGCCTGTATTACCTTGACTGTAATAAAACCAAAGTTATTTGCATCAAACCAGTGTCCTTTGCACTTTTGTCACCCCCCCAAATAAACCCAGAGTACAGAACCCAAGGGAGTGGGAGCGATTCGGACCGCTCAAGTTGGTCAGAAGGGAACCTGACCCCCTCATAGAGACCACACACACACACACACCCTTTTTACAAAATGGCGACCGCGGCAGGACTCTGGTACACAGGGTGTGATGTGGAGACTGCTGGTTTGGGGCAAAGAATCAAAATGGAAAAGAGGATTTCCTCCTATGTGTATAAGAAAGTGAATGTCACTAAAGAATGGGTGCTTAGTCTATTGCGCGCTGAGCGTCCAACTAACGCTGCAGCCCAGAGGACAGCAAGCAAAGATCACAAAGAAGCAGTAGAGAAGGCAATCTGGTTGGTCTGTCTACAGCAACAGGTCCAACTCCTCGATAGAATGAATGAAACATTACAGGCAGAGTTATGGGAATGCGCAGAGAACTATCAGGAAAGGGTTATGTCAGAAGAAAGATTATCGGGAGAACTCTGTAAGCTAAAACAGGAAAGGACCCAAATAATGAAAAGGTTTAAAAATGAGTCAGGACTATTTTCAATGTCAGGTTACCGAGGCCAAAAGTAATGAAAAGTCACAGAGGGAGGAAAGCATTCACCTCACCCTACAAGTAAAAGAGCTCCAGGAAAGATTAAAAGATGTGCAAGCAGCGTATAAAGTAGCTAGCACTAATGGGTTTGAATCGGGAGACCACGGTCCCTGGCAGCAACAAATTAAAAGTTTAAACCTTGCTCTGTCCAAGGCAAAAGGCAAGGTATGCCTAATAAGCTCGGGTATGCCCCAGGTAAACCTGGAAGAGAAGGAAGAATCTATCCGGCCACGACCTGTGTCACCGGTGACTACACCGGTTCAGCAGCCCGAGAGGCAAATCAGTTGCGGAGCGGACAGGGATAGTGAACCACCACCACCTGTAGCACCGAGTTTCAGCTCGGCTTGGCTGCACGGAGGAGAGGGAGGCGAGCCAGAACAGGGAGAGCCAGAACCAGGGCCAATGTGCCCAGTCCGTCAACAGAAGTTTGGCCCGCCCACCCTTAACGGGGGTCCAGAGCCTCTGGAAAGTCAGTTTGTGGTCCCCCACACTCTCCAACAGCTTAGGGCTATGATAAGCCACCTGGGAAAGCTAACTCCAAAGGGAGACCCCTCGGTTCACTTTGTGGAAGTGGAACAGGCAGGAGATATAAATGGGTGCGATGATGCAGAAATGGCAAAGATGCTTCTCTTATCTCTCGACAGAAAACTGCACCAGTCCCTCTCCACTGAGAGCAAAAGAGGACAGAAAACACTTGCTGCATTCCAAAAGGGCATTTTAGAAGCTATGGGCTTCAATAACAGGAGTCCCTTCTCTAGAGTAGAGAAAACGGTGCAGCTCACAGGAGAAACCCCACAGGCTTTCGCAGACTGACTGTGGCCAGTGTACAAAAGCACCTGTAGTGGGGTCATAGACAGAGATCACTTAAACCCGGACGAATTAGCACACTGGCTCCGAAGCCTAGTAGCTAACAGTTTATGCAGAATAAGAATCAAGGCTGAGGCCCGGTTCGACCCCAGAGATCCCCAAGCCACAGAGCAGGGAGTGCTTAGGCAACTGATCCTAGCTTACAGAAACGGCAGAGAGACAGAAGAGCACCCACAAAAGGGAAGGGTTCACAAAATCCGACCTAACCAGGATAAGAGGGAATGGCACCACGAGGGGGGCAACCCCTCCGATACAAAACATACCTGCTTTGGGTGCGGAAAGAGTGGGCACTGGAGAAGGGATTGTAAAAATCCTTGGAAGAATAGCGGGAAAGAATTCTCCAGCCCCTGCCCAAAAGACCGAGAAGATAAGCCAGTGCCTCCTCACTCGTTTGAGACCTTTTTAACTGCGCTCCGAGCCATGTTAGATGGCCCTGGAAAGGTAGCCACCGCCACCGGTACTGAAATCCCATCTGCCCCCTCACAACCAAAACCGTGACTAGGACAGGTGCAGCCTGTCCTCCTGTGTGCCCTCGAGTATGATGCGTGGGGGAGACCGACCGTACAGATGGAAGTGGAAAAGGTGAAAGGGACTTACCTGCTGGAAACCGGTGCCTCAAGCACCCTTGTCTATGCAGCTAACCCCGCCGCCTCACCTCTATCTAACGGGGTCTTCTACAGCTTGGTGCATTTCACAGGCACTGAACAGACTGGCTCATTCTCCGTTCCGTTCTCCATTCATTTAGGTACACTCCACATTAAGTGGACTTGTGTCCTGATGAAGTGGGAGCAGGAAGGGAGAGGGATCCAGAGGGCTGACTTCATCCTAGGCCACGGGATCCTAGTGGATTTAAGAAACCACTGTCTTTGGGGGTCAGTCTGTACAGGACAGGAGAGTGAGGTGATGGTTATCCCGGGAAAACAGGGAAAAGGGACGGTGTGCACCATGAAACCAAAGGAGGGTTACGACCTTGAATCACTGGTCAGTAACACCCCTGTAGAGTACCAAGAATATGAGAGGAAAAACCTTGCTGCTTTTGCCACTCACAAACACGACTGCGGGAGAATAAATGGAGTCGAGGTTAGCATAGATGGTGACCCCATGACACGACCACAGAAACAGTACAACTTCCCCAGGGAGGCGGAGGCCAACATGGAAACAGCCTTGGGTTCGCTGGTTAAACGGGGGGTATTGAGGCCAATAGCTAGCCATGTGAACTCTCCATTGTGGCCGGTTAAGAAACCGGACAACTCCTGGAGAGCCACGGTGGACTATCGAGTACTCAACCATAACATCCCCGCCTGTGCACCCACCGTTGCTGCCGTCACCGACCTCATTGAAAGTATCTCAGCCTCCGCGACCACCTTCACATTGGTGGATATTTCCAATGGGTTTTGGTCCATCCCTTTAAGAAGAGAAGATCAGTACAAGTTTGCTTTTATCTTTAAAGGACAGCAATATACTTGGAACTGTCTCCCTCAGGGCTTCCACAACAGCCCCGGTATTTTCCACCAGTGTATGGCCAACTGTTTAAAGAGTTTCAGCAGACCCCAGCAGTTGGTGCAGTATGTGGATGACCTGCTCCAGTTCACCGATGAGGGGGAGGAGCATGGCCCACTGCTGGCTGAGCTGCTGGAGCTGCTGAAAGAAGAAGGATTTAAAGTAAACCCCAAGAAGGCACAGATCGCCCTGAAGGAAGTAAAATTCCTGGGACTGGCTGTGCGCCCTGGAGCGAGAGCCATTGACAAAGCTAGAAGGGAAGCAGTGCAGAATTTACCCGCCCCCAACACAGTGACGGGAGTAAGATCTTTTCTCGAGCTAACCGGGTACTGCAGAGACTTCATTGAGGATTATGCAGCCACAGCAGCCTCTCTGCTCCGATTCCTACACAAGGGAGTGGAGTGGGAATGGGACAAAGGTTGCGAGGCAGCATTTATCCAACTCAAGAAAGACCTGTAGACTGCTCCAGATCTAAGGGCCATAGATGGGGCTAAAGAGTTTTTCCTGGAGATAGCAGCCAGTGGGGACAGCCTGAGCGCAGTACTGCTCCAAGAGCGGCATGGCCGGCTGAGGCCAGAGGTCTACTCCTCCAGGATACTCACGGACATGGAGAAGGGATACTCTGCACCTCCTAGCCACTCACTGGTTTGTGAAAAGATCACTGATCTTTACAGGGGGTGCCCCTATCACACTCCTTACCCACCATACGCCCACCCAAATGCTCCTGGATGGGAGAATCAAGGACAGGACAGTGAGCAATGCCCGCATTGTTCGCTGGACCCTGCTCCTCTCTCAAATGGACCGAAGGGTAAAGGGTCTCTGCGAGCCAAGACTCGCAGCCAACATGATTTATCCAGGGACAGCCCACCGGTGTTCCATAGAAGGGGTATGGGAAATTAACATAGGCTTTTGGGCTGGGTTACACCCCACAGACCGAGAGATCTATGTGGATGGTTCACATAGGTGCGGGTGAACGACTCACAGGCTGCGGAGTTTATGACCCCGAGGCAGGCATTGCCCTGGCGATTAAACTCCCCAGTACTATGAGCGCCCAGCACGATGCACTGTCTGCGGTGGTGTATGTAGTCACACACCCCGAAGAATTCCCTACCCCATACACGATTTGCTCGGACAGTATGTTCACATGCAAGTCGTGTACGGAGTACCTGGCTATTTGGTCCCGCCGCGGATACACATCCGCAGACGGGAGACCCCTGGCAATTAAGCCCCTACTGGAAAAGATCATGAAAGCCATATGGGAGGAAGGGAATATCTACATATATAAAGTGAAGGCACAATCCACCACTGAACCCCGTAGCGAGGGAAACCAGCAGGCTGACATGTTAGCCAAGCAAAGTGCCCGCACGAGCAAGTTCTGGGATCCGTACAACCCAGGACCATAGCAGCAGTCAGGGGCAGGATAGGGACGGCAGGGAAGGCAGGGATAGCTTTGCCCCCAGACCTAAAAATGGTCCAGACCCAAGAGCCCGTCCTCAAAACTGTCC
This sequence comes from Pristiophorus japonicus, assembly GCF_044704955.1. Taxonomy (NCBI): domain Eukaryota; kingdom Metazoa; phylum Chordata; class Chondrichthyes; family Pristiophoridae; genus Pristiophorus; species Pristiophorus japonicus. The sequence goes on from NC_091977.1 coordinate 23,258,573, forward strand.
TGAACACGCTAGCAAAAGGGGAAAGGATAGACGGCCCGTACGGCACAGCGGCAATTGCCATTAAAGAAAGCATGCTGTTCAGGGGGGAGCAATGTACTGGAACAACACAGGAGAGAATTCCTCCAGCTGGCCCATGAGGGTCCAGGAGCAGGACACCATGGACCTGAGACCACTTGACAGGCAGGGTGGTGGTCAGGACTCAGGGAAGATGTCCGCAAGTTCTGTGCTAGCTGTCTGGTGTGCGCGGCCAACAACCCCGACCCCCAGAAAAGAAAGGTGTCTATGGGACATATCAGGAGGGTAGAGGGACCTTGATAGTCGATACAGATCGATTACATCGGGCCCCTACCCACTGCCCAGGGAGGTTACAAGTACTGCCTAGTATTAGTGGATGTATTCACTAAATGGGTGGAAGCCTTCCCATGCCGAACAGCCACTGTCCTGGGAACAGCTGGGATCCTGGTCAGAGAAGTGTTCTCCCGATGGGGTCTACCACAATACGTGGAGTCCGACCAAGGGAGTCACTTCACCGGGCAGGTGATGCAGGAGACCTTTAAGGTACTCGGCATCAAAGGAAAATGGCATGTCGCCCACAACCCGCAGTCATCCGGGTCTGTGGAGCGTTTAAACCGTACCATCAAAGAAAGGCTGCGCAAAGAGACAAGGGACTCACCCAAAGGGTGGGTAGAGGTCCTACCACTGGTCCTCATGGGGATCCAGGCCAGCCAGTCAAAGAGCACGGGGTACTCCCCGTACGAGCTCATGACCGGCAGAGCCATGCGAACCCCGACCCATGTGTTAGCCCCGGGACTCACGGAAGGCCAGCTTAGGGAAGCGAACTGGGACAGCTTTGTCAGGAATCTGTTTGAACACCTTAAACAGATTCACTGGCAGGCTGCTAACAACATGGGAAAACAGCATCGGAGCAACCGACTGCTGCTGGAGCCTCGCAAGCACCATGAATGGGAGGCAGAGGACTAGGTTATGGTAAGGAATTACGCTAGAGTAGGGGTCTTTGAGGCACTGTACATGGGACCGTACCACATTGTCGACAAGGCAAGCCCTATGGTCGATGCCATAAAACTGCCCCGCCGAACAAAGTGGTTCCAATAAATCAGTGCAAACTTTTCAACCCAGGGGCGGCAGCTAAACGTAAGTGACAGCCAAAACCTGTAAACCGTACTAAAGACAGGAACCCCCAGCTAACAACCCCCGACTGTGGAAATCCCACAGGGGACGTGGCAGACTCACAGAGTGTACCTAGAGGGGCGGTGGACTGTGTTACTGGAGGAGCTCTCCCCCCAATCATTTGGGACTCGGACACACCCCCAGCAGCCGGAGCCTTAAGAAGGATCCCCGCACACCACGGCCAAAGACACCGTGGTCACCAGCGCTCCAATTTGAATGGTTCAGCACCGGGAGAGGGACCAGCCGCAAAAGGGCACCTAAGGTCAGAGACCAGCCCGCGAGCAGGGACACCCAGCTGGTAGCCTCTGGCAACAAAGATCCCCCAGAAGAAATAGCGGTGGACCAGCCACTAAGTGAGAGTCCCCAGCCCGTACCCTCGACCAGGCAGAATCCCCAGGGGAAGAAAGGAACCAGGCAGCCCCCGCTAAAGGAGCGGTGTGCTGCAGCACCGGAGGGGACGTTCCTCCGATAGTGTGGAACTCAAACCCACGTCCGGTCAGGGTACTTAGGGTTAGGCGGTGCAGACCAACCTATCACCTACCTCGCTGGACACCCAGCGGGAGAAGAAGAAAGAGAGAAGGCAGAAATTAACCTGGCCACCCGGAGACGGGTGGCAGATGTACATATATAACGATGTGAATTTAGGTATGTTTAGTGAATAAGTTTAGAATAGTGTAAGATTTATATGTGTAATGAAATCTATACATGTATTAGTTACCGGGGTAAGGAAAAGAATCTACCTGTGCAGCTGTTAAAAGAGGCACAGGCCGGGTAACACCCGGGAGTAAGAAGAATCTACCGGTATAGCTATTAAGGAAGCACCGGTAAGATAACAAGCAAAACGGCTATGAGATAAAAGTAAACAGCAGAAATCAGTCCATGAGGAACTAATAAGACAGCCAGTCAGTTAAAGACTATGAGCCCAATTTAGAACTCGGTCACCTTTGTCAAGCCAGAGAACTTTCTCTGTTTTATATGCCCCGACAGGAAAGAGAGCAGAATGAGAAGGATCTTGTTCCTGCTCGCCCTGATAAGGATGACCAGCAGCGACCGAGGAAATGTGGAAGAATCCCTCATTTACGGGTGTTCAGGAGGGAGAGCACTGATCGTAACCGTCGGGAGTGGCCCCCGAGACGTGGAAGAACTCGCCGTTTACGCCCACGAGGGAAGATGGCCAGGGTGGCTGGGATCTAATTCTACCCGCTACTCCAGCCAGGAAGGTTTTACCCACGGGGAGGCCTTAGTTCCATGCCCCCGGATACGGATCATCGCTGCTCGTGTGTGTTTGACTTGCAAAGGAAACATTCCCCTGGGATAATGGTGGTGGCTCAGAAAACTCAGCAAGGACACATGGGACCAGGAATCGGACTGGGAAAGGCTTGGTAATAATACGTACCACACCATCACAAGGACACGGGGAGGAGTAAAAGTGTGTTGGGACAAATGGTGGGAATCCGAACAAGGAATTTATGTTTGCATGTGGGGATCAAAGAGTATTTGTCTGGCAGGCATATCGATCGCCTTCGCCAAGCAATGGCAAGATGACGGGGAAGGGATGGGGTGGGATTCTAGCCTACACGGGTGTGCGGTCCCACACTCCCCACTCCCAATTAACGTCACCGAACTAAGAGCAACATTAAGAAACCGCTACCCACAACTCCGCCAATACGCACAGTAATAGAAAGGTGTCCTACCACCACCAAGAGACCTGGGAACGGATTAGTATTGGTACCGACCAAAAAGGTGTTATATCAGGGGGTACATTATGCAATAGCTTCAGTAATATTAAACCTTACCGGTGTCCGAAGGAAAGAGAGCTGCTATACCAGGCCCTACTTAGAGACATGTTTTATGAGTAAAGAAGTTTTATGAGTTAGACTTTGGAAATGTAGACAAAGCAGACCTATACACCCTAAACGCTAGGGATACCATGGGCTCAGGGAGACCTAGAAGGGGAACCATAAATGCCATTTTCACTACCTACAATACAGCATCCTCTGTAATAAATAGCCTAGATGACATAGAACTGCAAACACAGATAAACAGTTTAAAGACCCAATTGAGAAAAATCCTGAAACAGGAGAACACCATAGTAGGACCAGGCTATGACTGTCCATTTAAAAAAAATAGTGGCCGAGCTGGAAAAACATGCACAGATAGTGAATGCACTTATACGGGAGGATAGAAACGCTTCGGACCAGGCTGCACAGAACGAGGTGTGTGTACTAAATGGGGCATGGTTGTTGGGCGAGGGCCGGAACAACCTGCAGGATTTATAACAAGGTGTAGTCCCCTCTTGGATCAGGAACAAGCACCTCGCAGCCCTCCACCCGTACAGCAATTCACTAAGCCCGTGCCAGCTCCGCCTAGCCTCTGAAGCCTACCCTGTCCCAGTAGACTGTGGGAAATCTAACCACACTACTATGGGGATAGTATTAAGGATGCCGGTCATGGGTGGGACAGCCCGACCCGCACAGGTATACCGGGTGGAAAATATTGGAGTTATTCAGGGAGGTGCACACATTCGTTTTGCAGCAGTCTCACCCGATGTCAAAAAGTGGGAGCATGCTGTAACGGGTACTGACCTCCCCGGGTGCCGGAGCCGGGGTGCACACGTAATACTGTGTCCCCAGTACTTGAGTGCCCATTCAAAGTCACAGTGTGGGTTTAAAGCTGCTGGCACACAGCCTATTAACTGCACCCAACAAGACCATGTCCCTCCACAGGTAACATACATAGGGGGTGGGACGTATTGTGCCACCACCAGTGCACCCCACTACCAACATGGACACTTCTGGTGTCCGGTAAGTGACAGCAGTTTTTGCTTCAAACCTGAGGCATCAGTTCAGGTGACCCAGGAACGGATTGTCCCCATTCCTCAACCCTCCACTGTCCACCTCACTGTGAAGGAAAACATTACAAACCTGCAGGATTATGTTGTATATTTTCGCTATGCAATTCCCCCTCTACCTGAACATCTCACCACTCTGCTAAAAGCTGTAATTATCTAACAAAAACACTTCTATACTCTGGACCAGAAAACCATCGAGATAGGGAAAAAGATTCTGGAGATCACCATTCCACATTGGTGGGACCTTTTCAGAAATATACAGGTCCCAGTCTGGATCCGAATTGCTTCCCACACATTAGTTATTCGTCAACTCGTGATTATACTTTCCTTGTGGTGTCTCACTTGCCGAGTGAAACGCAGAGGCCGTCAGGTCAGGCACCAAAGGGTGTTATACAATCCTTGGCCAAACTTGGGAATCACGCAGGGAGGGGTGACACCATACCACCACGTTTAATTTGTGTTTGATTTTACCTGCTGTAAAACGCAACATCGCGAGTGTTGTAAGAGTGTTACTGAAATGTTTTGACAATGTACCTTTATTTTACTGAACTTTAAACGTGTTTGACTATGGAACTTTATAATATTTGAGAATGTGTTACTATGTGTTTTTATTTTACTTTACTTAAAGTTGTGTATGACTGTATAACGTCATTTTACTGTGAAGACCGAGTGAAAGAGGGACATCATACCCCCTCAATGCTATAACCAAATTGTAATGACTGTATTCGCCTGGGATGCAAGGTTATGTTTAGCTAGTATAAATGCAGGGAAGGTTGACTCTCAGGAGCAGGAATTTTGCTTACCTTGATTAACACTCAAGAGTGTGGAGTGTCAACAGGGAGAATGAAGGAATGCAAAATTCACAAGAGACCCCCGCTTTGTTTGTGCTCATTCGAAAGGAAATTTAATTTAGGACTATCAACCGAAAAGTTTGGAACTCTAAAGTGTTTATGGAAGAAACTACGCTCTTTAATAGAATTTTGGATTTTAAAAGACAAACTCAAGACTGTGGGTAGACCTACGGAACCACGAGCAGAGACAGTCTAAAGCTACCTTAAGTAAAGCTACCTGGGTGTGAGAACTGAGTTAACCTGTCTGGAAGAATGAGTATTTGAAAATCCTTCTCCACAAGAGACATTATCATCACAACATTACTCAGAGGTAGCTCCCCATCAACATGGGTCTGGACAACCACTTCAGCATATACATCACAAAGAGGCCCAATCCAGTCTGTATGCGAAAGATTAAGCACAAAACTAATATTTCCATCAGGAAACAGTTTTCAAACATTAAACCACCCAAGACATATCAACTTTTAATGAGCCCGACAAAATATTACAAAGAAGAACCAAGCCTGCCAAAATTATATAAAGGATTTTGAACAGATTGGGCGGCAAGGTTAAAACACTGAAATCGTACAACTGGCCACTGTTTTTAACAGAGGTTAGTGAGGTGGTTGCTAGGTAGCTACAAGGCTGCCACTACCTCATCAAGACAAGGAGAGAAACCAACGCGACAGTTGCAAACTAACTTCTCTAGCCTCGAAGTCCTGAAGTCCTGAAGGAAGGAAAAACATCACCATCGCCGCAGCGACCGACCAGCAACATGATATCAAGGGAAAAACAACCGCGATCTACCATTAACTATCACAATGTTGAATCATTGTGGGTGGAGATTAGAGATAGTAAAGGGAAAAAGTCACTGGTGGGCGTAGTTTATAGGCCCCCAAATAATAACTTCATGGTGGGGCGGGCAATAATCAAGGGAATAATGGAGGCATGTGAAAAAGGAACAGCAGGAATCATGGGGGATTTTAACCTATATATCGATTGGTCAAATCAAATCGCACGGGGCAGCCTTGAGGAGGAATTTATAGAATGCATACGGGATTGTTTCTTAGAACAGTATGTTACAGAACCGACAAGAGAGCAAGCTATCTTAGATCTAGTCCTGTGTAATGAGACAGGAATAATAAACGATCTCCAAGTAAAAGATCCTCTCAGAATGAGTGATCACAGTATGGTTGAATTTGTAATACAGACTGAGGGTGAGGAAGTAGTGTCTCAAACGAGCGTACTATGCTTAAACAAAGGGGACTACAGTGGGATGAGGGCAGAGTTGGCTAAAGTAGACTGGGAACACAGACTAAACGGTGGCACAATTGAGGAACAGTGGAGGACTTTTAAGGAGCTCTTTCATAGTGCTCAACAAAAATATATTCCAGTGAAAAAGAAGGGCAGGAAGAGAAGGGATAACCAGCCGTGAATAACCAAGGAAATAAGGGAGAGTATCAAATTGAAAAACAATGCATATAAGGTGGCCAAGGTTAGTGGGAAACGAGAAGATTGGGAAAATTTTAAACAACAGCAAAGAATGACTAAGAAAGCAATAAAGAAAGGAAAGATAGATTACGAAAGTAAACTTGCACAAAACATAAAAACAGATAGTAAAAGCTTTTACCGATATATAAAACGGAAAAGAGTGACTCAAGTAAATGTTGGTCCCTTAGAAGATGAGAAGGGGAATTTAATAATGGGAAATGTGGAAATGGCTGAGCCCTTAAACAATTATTTTGCTTCGGTCTTCACAGTGGAAGACACAAAAACCATGGCAAAAATTGCTGGTCATGGGAATGTGGGAAGGGAGGACTTTGAGATAATCACTCTCACTCGAGGGGTAGTGCTGGATAGGCTATAGGACTCAAGGTAGACAAGTCCCCTGGTCCGGATGAAATGCACCCCAGGGATTAAAAGAGATGGCGGAAGTTATAGCAGATGCATTCGTTATAATCTACCAACATTCTCTGGACTCTGGGGAGGTACCAGCGGATTGGAAAACAGCTAATGTAATGCCTCTGTTTAAAAAAGGGGGCAGACAAAAGGCAGGTAACTATAGGCCGGTTAGTTTAACATCTGTAGTGGGGAAAATGCTTGAAGCTATCATTAAGGAAGAAATAGCGGAATATTTAGATAGGAATAGTACAATCAAGCAGACGCAACATGGATTCATGAAGGGGAAATCATGTTTAACTAATTTACTGGAATTCTTTGAGGATATAACGAGCATGGTGGATAGAGGTATACTGATGGATGTGGTGTATTTAGATTTCCAAAAGGCATTCGATAAGGTGCCACACAAAAGGTTACTGCAGAAGATAAAGGTTCGCGGAATCAGAGGAAATGTATTAGCATGGATCGAGAATTGGCTGGCTAACAGAAAGCAGGGAGTCGGGATAAATGGGTCCTTTTTAGGTTGGAAATTGGTGGTTAGTGGTGTGCCACAGGGATCGGTGCTGGGACCACAACTGTTTACAATATACATAGATGACCTGGAAAAGGGGACAGAGTGTAGTGTAACAAAATTTGCAGATGACACAAAGATTAGTGGGAAAGCGAGTTGTGTAGAGGGCACACAGAGGCTGCAAAGAGATTTAGATAGGTTAAGCGAATGGGCTATTGTTTGGCAGATGGAATACAATGTCGGAAAATGTGAGGTCATACACCTTGGAAAAAAAGACAGTAAAAGGGAATATTATTTGAATGGGGAGAAATTACAACATGCTGCGGTGCAGAGGGACCTGGGGGTCCTTGTGCATGAATCCCAAAAAGTTAGTTTGCAGGTGCAGCAGGTAATCAGGAAGGCAAATGGAATGTTGGCCTTCATTGTGAGAGGGATGGAGTACAAAAGCAGGGAGGTCCTTCTGCAACTGTATAGGGTATTAGTGAGGCCGCACCTGGAGTACTGCGTGCAGTTTTGGTCACCTTACTTAAGTTAGGATATACTAGCTTTGGAGGGGGTAAGTAGATGATTCACTAGGCTGATTCCGGAGATGAGAGGGTTACCTTATGATGATAGATTGAGCAGACTGGGTCTTTACTCGTTGGAGTTCAGAAGGATGAGGGGTGATCTTATAGAAACATTTAAAATAATGAAAGGCAAAGGCAAGATAGAGGCAGAGAGGTTGTTTCCACTAGTTGGGGAGACTAGAACTAGGGGGCACAGCCTCAAAATACGGGGGAGCCAATTTAAAACCGAGTTGAGAAGGAATTTCTTCTCCCAGAGGGTTGTGAATCTGTGGAATTCTCTGCCCAAGGAAACAGTTGAGGCTAGTTCATTGAATGCATTCAAATCACAGATAGATAGATTTTTAACCAATAAGGGAATTAAATGTTATGGGGAGCGGGCGGGTAAGTGGAGCTGAGTCCACGGCCAGATCAGCCATGATCTTGTTGAATGGCAGAGCAGGCTCGAGGGGCTAGATGGCCTACTCCTGTTCCTAATTTTTATGTTCTTATATTCTTATGATCGGTAAGCATGAGTCCCTGCCTGCCCTGGTGTCTAACCTGGCTAGAATTAGGTATTGGGAGGTGGGAGGTATAATTAACTGTGACCCCCTTTGAATGTGTAGTGCATGGTTCTTTATTAGAGTGATTTTAAGTAGGACCGTGTATCTTTCCCTGTACTGATCTTTATTAGAGTGATTTTAAGTAGGACCTTGTACCTTTCCTTGTATTGTTCTTTATTAGAGTGAATATTTTACTGGAGTAATAAGCCTGTATTACCTTGACTGTAATAAAACCAAAGTTATTTGCATCAAACCAGTGTCCTTTGCACTTTTGTCACACCCCCAAAATAAATCCAGAGTACAGGACCTAAGGGCGTGGGAGCGATTCAAACCGCTCAAGTTGGTCAGAAGGGAACCTGACCCCTCACACACATCCACCGCACCCCTGGCTTTTATAGCACGGGTGTTATTCCCGGTTTCCTGGCCAATATTTTTCCCTCAAGCAACATCATTAAAACAGATTATCAGGTCACTTCCCATTGTTGTTTGTGGGAGCTTGCTGTGCAAAAATGTTCTGCCGCCTTTCCTACATTGCAACAGTGACTACACCCGAAAAGTTACTTCATTGGCTTTGAAATGTTCGCTTGTCGAGACAGACGCTATATAAATCCAAGTCTTTGTTTTTTATGATAACAATCCATACATTTTTGTTTTTGTCAGTCACATATGGAAACCCATCAACACTGTGAAGTTTCAGCAAACTACTGATCAATAGATTTGTTTGCCTGTTATACAAACAAATTCTATTAATCGCAGCTGTCAGCTGTGGCTCAGCACTCTTCTCCTCTGAGTCAGAAAGTGGTGGGTTCAAATCCCACTCCAGAGACTTGAGCACAAAAATCTGGACTGCCACTCCAGTGGAGTACCTCAGTACTGAGGGAGTGCTGCACTTTCAGTGGAGCCGTCTTTCAGATGAGACATTAAGCCTAGGCCTCGTCTGCTCTCTCAGGTGGTTGTAAAATATACTATGGCACTATTTTGAAGAAGAGTTCTTCCTGATGTTCTGGCTAATATTCATCCCTCAGCCAACATCATTTAAAAAAAAACAGATTATCTGGTCATAATCACATTGCTGTCTGTGGGACCTTGTTGTGCAGAAATGCGTTTCCCTATATTACAACAATGACTACACTTCACAAGTACTTCATTGTCTGTAGAGAGCTTTGGGATCTCCTGAGGTCGTGAAAGATGCTCCATAAATGCAAGTCATTTCATTTAGCAGAGGAGGTAAAAATGACCCATATTGCTTCCTATACTAACAGACCAAATGCACGTGTAACCCTTTTCACTTCACTAAAAATGAATGCAATCTGATCCTCAGTTGTAATCCACGGACGATGCAATGAATTGTCTGCCGCAAAGGCGACTGTTGAATTCAGTGTGTTATTCTCAACCCAGGGATGGAAGGTCAAGTGACACTTGCCATTCAGTGTGAATGGCTCCAAGCATCCCTGAGCATCTGCCACTGGCATTAAATTAGTTTAGAATAGTATTAGGCATTCCCTCTGGGTCGAGGATGACTTGCTTCCACACCAAAAAGAATGAGTTCTTAGGTGTTTCCATGAGGGACCTGATGTTCCAGGTCCCGAATTTCATTTTGAAGGTTAGAAGATGCCTGTGCATAAATTCTTTTAACGTGGGATAGCCATTGCACACCAGCCATCACAAGGGCTAGACAGAGCAAGGTCTTGGTCCAGTGGCAAGGAGTCCATAGCCAAGACGTCTGGAGACCAAGCTCTGCTGCACACACATACTCCCACGTAGGACACAGTGTGGGCCTCACGGTCTTGCTTTTGGCCCGTGCTACATCTTCCCTGGGCCCTGACACCATTGCTTATACACGCTGTGCTACTCTTGCTCCTGAGCCCCGACCCCGCCGGTCCTGGGCCCTGACCCCGCCACTCCCGGACCCCGACCCCGCCGCTCCTGGACCCCGACCCCGCCGGTCCTGAGCCCCGACCCCGCCACTCCCGGACCCCGACCCCGCCGCTCCTGGACCCCGACCCCGCCGGTCCTGGGCCCTGACCCCGCCACTCCCGGACCCCGACCCCGCCACTCCCGGACCCCGACCCCGCCGCTCCTGGACCACGACCCCGCCGGTCCTGGGCCCTGACCCCGCCACTCCCGGGACCCGACCCCGCCGCTCCTGGATCCCGACCACGCCGCTCCTAGGCCACGACCCGCCTCTCCTGGGCCCTGACCCCGCCACTCCCGGGACCCGACCCCGCCGCTCCTGGATCCCGACCACGCCGCTCCTAGGCCACGACCCGCCTCTCCTGGGCCATGACCACGCCGCTCCTGAGTCACGACCCGCCGCTCCTGGGCCACGACCCGCCGCTCCTGGGCCATGACCCGCCGCTCCTGAGTCATGACCTGCCGCTCCTGAGTCATGACCTGCCGCTCCTGAGCCATGATCCCGGCGGTCTTGGGCCACGACCCGCCGCTCCTGAGTCACTACCCGCCGCTCCTGGGCCATGATCCCGGCACTCTTGGGCCATGACCCGCCGCTCCTGCGCCACGACCCCACCGCTCCTGAGTCACGACCCGCCGCTCCTGAGTCACGGCCCGCCGCTCCTGAGTCATGACCCCAACGCTCCTGAGTCACGACCCACCGCTCCTGAGTCACGACCCACCGCTCCTGGGCCACGACCCCACCGTTCCTGAGTCACGGCCCGCCGCTCCTGAGTCATGACCCCAACGCTCCTGAGTCACGACCCGCTGCTACTGAGTCACGACCCCGCCGCTCCTGGGCCATGACCCGCCGCACCTGAGTCACGACCCAGCCGCTCCTGGGCCATGACCCCCACCGCTCCTGAGTCACGACCCGCCGCTCCTGAGTCACGACCCCACCGCTCCTGGGCCATGACCCCACCGCTCCTGAGTCACGACCCGCCGCTCCTGGGCCATGACCCCACCGCTCCTGAGTCACGACCCGCCGCTCCTGGGCCATGACCCGCCGCTCCTGAGTCACGGCCCTGCCGCTCCTGAGTCACGACCCGCCGCTCCTGGGCCATGACCCGCCGCTCCTGGGCCATGACCCGCCGCTCCTGAGTCACGACCCGCCGCTCCTGAGTCATGACCCGCCGCTCCTGGGCCATGACCCGCCGCTCCTGAGTCACGACCCGCCGCTCCTGAGTCACGACCCGCCGCTCCTGGGCCTTGACCCGCCGCTCCTGAGTCACGACCCGCCGCTCCTGGGCGTTGACCCGCCGCTCCTGGGCCATGACCCGCCGCTCCTGGGCCATGATCCCGGCGCTCTTGGGCCATGACCCGCCGCTCCTGAGTCACGACCCACCGCTCCTGAGTCACGACCCGCTGCTCCTGGGCCATGACCCGCCGCTCCTGGGCCATGATCCCGGCGCTCCTGGGCCATGACCCGCCGCTCCTGAGTCACGACCCACCGCTCCTGAGTCACTACCCGCCGCTCCTGGGCCATGACCCGCCGCTCCTGGGCCATGACCCGCCGCTCCTGGGCCACGACCCGCCGCTCCTGGGTCATGACCCGCCGCTCCTGGGTCATGACCCGCCGCTCCTGGGCCATGACCCGCCGCTCCTGGGCCATGACCCGCCGCTCCTGGGCCATGATCCCGGCGCTCTTGGGCCATGACCCGCCGCTCCTGGGCCATGACCCGCCGCTCCTGAGTCACGACCCGCCGCTCCTGGGCCATGACCCGCCGCTCCTGGGCCATGACCCGCCGCTCCTGAGTCACGACCCGCCGCTCCTGGGCCATGACCCGCCGCTCCTGAGTCACGACCCGCCGCTCCTGGGCCATGACCCGCCGCTCCTGAGTCACGGCCTCGCCGCTCCTGAGTCACGACCCGCCACTCCCGCCGCTCCTGAGTCACGACCCGCCGCTCCTGAGTCACGACCCGCCGCTCCTGAGTCACGACCCGCCGCTCCTGGGCCATGACCCGCCGCTCCTGGGCCATGACCCGCCGCTCCTGAGTCACGACCCGCCGCTCCTGGGCCATGACCCGCCGCTCCTGAGTCACGGCCTCGCCGCTCCTGAGTCACGACCCGCCGCTCCCGCCGCTCCTGAGTCACGACCCGCCGCTCCTGAGTCACGACCCGCCGCTCCTGAGTCACGACCCGCCGCTCCTGGGCCTTGACCCGCCGCTCCTGAGTCACGACCCGCCTCTCCTGGGCCTTGACCCGCCGCTCCTGGGCCATGACCCGCCGCTCCTGAGTCACGACCCGCCGCTCCTGAGTCACGACCCGCCGCTCCTGAGTCACGACCCGCCTCTCCTGGGCCTTGACCCGCCGCTCCTGGGCCATGACCCGCCGCTCCTGGGCCATGATCCCGGCGCTCCTGGGCCATGACCCGCCGCTCCTGGGCCATGATCCCGGCGCTCTTGGGCCATGACCCGCCGCTCCTGAGTCACGACCCACCGCTCCTGAGTCACGACCCGCTGCTCCTGGGCCATGACCCGCCGCTCCTGGGCCATGATCCCGGCGCTCCTGGGCCATGACCCGCCGCTCCTGAGTCACGACCCACCGCTCCTGGGCCATGACCCGCCGCTCCTGGGCCATGACCCGCCGCTCCTGGGCCACGACCCGCCGCTCCTGAGTCACGACCCGCCGCTCCTGAGTCACTACCCGCCGCTCCTGGGCCATGACCCGCCGCTCCTGGGCCATGACCCGCCGCTCCTGGGCCACGACCCGCCGCTCCTGAGTCACGACCCGCCGCTCCTGGGCCACGACCCGCCGCTCCTGAGTCACGGCCCGCCGCTCCTGGGCCATGACGCGCCGCTCCTGGGCCATGACCCGCCGCTCCTGGGCCATGACCCCACCGCTCCTGAGTCACGACCCGCCGCTCCTGAGTCATGACCCGCCGCTCCTGAGTCACGACCCCGCCGCTCCTGGGCCATGACCCCACCGCTCCTGAGTCACGACCCGCCGCTCCTGAGTCACGACCCGCCGCTCCTGAGTCACGGCCCGCCGCTCCTGAGTCACGACCCGCCGCTCCTGAGTCACGACCCGCCGCTCCTGAGTCACGACCCGCCGCTCCTGAGTCACGGCCCGCCGCTCCTGAGTCACGACCCGCCGCTCCTGAGTCACGACCCGCCGCTCCTGAGTCACGACCCCGCCGCTCCTGGGCCACGACCCGCCGCTCCTGAGTCACGACCCCGCCGCTCCTGGGCCATGACCCCGCCGCTCCTGAGTCACGGCCCGCCGCTCCTGAGTCACGACCCGCCGCTCCTGGGCCATGACCCCGCCGCTCCTGGGCCACGACCCGCCGCTCCTGGGCCATGACCCGCCGCTCCTGAGTCACGACCCCACCGCTCCTGGGCCATGACCCGCCGCTCCTGGGCCATGACCCGCCGCTCCTGGGCCACGACCCGCCGCTCCTGGGCCACGACCCGCCGCTCCTGGGCCATGACCCGCCGCTCCTGAGTCACGACCCGCCGCTCCTGGGCCATGACCCGCCGCTCCTGGGCCACGACCCGCCGCTCCTGGGCCATGACCCGCCGCTCCTGAGTCACGACCCCACCGCTCCTGGGCCATGACCCGCCGCTCCTGGGCCATGACCCGCCGCTCCTGGGCCAGGACCCGCCGCTCCTGGGCCATGACCCGCCGCTCCTGGACCAGGACCCGCCGCTCCTGAGTCACGACCCCGCCGCTCCTGGGCCATGACCCGCCGCTCCTGAGTCACGACCCCACCGCTCCTGAGTCATGACCCGTCGCTCCTGGGCCATGACCCGCCGCTCCTGAGTCACGACCCCACCGCTCCTGATACCTGATCTCACTCCGCTCCTGGTGCGTTATATGTTTAAATCATATAACGCACTACCTTCTGTTTTAGTCAGCGTTACAGAAATCATTAATCCAAGACAAATCTCTCGATTGACTCTGGATGATTATCTGAACGGAAATCTGCTGAAAATTTTGAGCGCCACTATGCCTTTCCTTTGATTACCGTGGAGACCTGAGGTTTGTTAGCAGTACTTTACCTATTTTGTTATTTTTGCCCGTGGGAATACTAGATGATTGCTGCAGTTGGCAGGGATTTCTTAAACTATTCCAGCAGTAATGAGTAAAACTAAACCGTTGGTACTGAATTTGTAAACATGCAGGATAGTGATCTTTCAGTTGAAACGCCAACCATTTACTTTCCGTTGGAAGGACATTTAATAACAACAACAACTTGCATTTAAAGAGTGCCTTTAATGTAATAAAATGTCCCAAGGTGCTTCACAGGAGTGCTATCAAGCAAAATTTGACTCCGAGCCACCTAAGCAGATATTAGGGCAGAAGAGGTAGGTTTTAAGAAGCATCTTGAAGGAGGAAAGAGAAGTAGAGAGATGGAGAGGTTTAGGGAGGGAATTCCAGAGTTTGGAGCCCAGGCAGCTGAAGGCACGGCCACCGATGGTGGAGCGATTAAAATCGGGCTTGTGCAAGAGGCCAGAATTAGAGGAACACAGAGGTGTCGGAGGGCTGTAAGGCTGGAGGTGGTTAGAGAGATAGGGAGGGGCGAGGCCATGAAGGGATAGAAAGAAAGAAAGGCTTGCATTTATACAGTGCCTTTCACAACCACCAGACATCTCAAATTGTTTTACAGCTAATTAAGTACGTTTGGAGAGGTGCCACTGTTGTAATGTTGTAATGTTAGATTTGAAAACAAAGTTGAAAATTTTAAAAGTGAAGTGCCGTTTAACTGGAAGCTAATACAGGTCAGCGAGTGCAGGGATGATGGATGGACACGTCTTGGTACGAGTTAGGACACGGGCAGCCGAGTTTTGGATAAGCTTCAGTTTATGGAGGGGGGAAGATGGGATGCTGGCCAGCAATGCTTAGGAATAATCAAGTTAAGAGGTAACAATGGCATGGATAAGGGTGAGGCAGGGGCAGGGTTGGGTGAGGTGGACTTAGTGATGGTGAGGATATGTGGTCGGAAGCTCAACTCGGGGTCAAATACGACACCAAGATTACGAACAGCCTTGTTCCGCCTCAGACGGTTGCCAGGGAGAGGGATGGAGTTGGTGGCTAGGAAACGGAGTTTGTGGGGGGCAGCGAAGACAATGATTTTGGTCTTCCCAATATATAGTCGGAGGAAATGTTTGCTCATCCAGTACGATAAGGCAATGTAGGGGAGGAGTGGGCCCTAGTCAGTGGGTTCCGAGTGGGTTCAAATCCTGCACCAGGTGGCAAGTTCCACACTCTATTCAGTCTCTGGCTGAAGATTCTCCTGAATTCCCTATTGGATTTAATTAGTGGCCATCTTATATTTATGGCCTCTAGTTTTAGACACCCTGACAAGTGGAAAAATCGTCCCTACGTCTACCCTAACAACCCCTTCAGAATATTAAAGATCTCCATCGGGTCACTCCTCAGCCTTCCCTTTTCTAAAGAGAAGAGCTCCAGCCTTCTCAACCTTTCCCGATAGGTATAACCTCTCAATTCAAACCTCCAGCCGCTTCAAACATTCCTGATAACTATAACCTCTCAGTTGTGATACCATCTATTTTGCTGCTTCTCCAGTGCCTCTATATCCTTCTTAGAATAGGGCCTCCACAACTGTTCACAATACTTCAAGTGTGCTCTAACCAAGGTTCCATACAAGTTTAACGTAACTTCTCTGCTTTTCAATTCCATTCCTTGTACAAAAACCCTCCGTGTGAAAAAAACCCTGGCTTTTAACTTCCCCTTTTCTTCTTCGTGGAACTGCTACTGGAAACTGACTAAGGATGACAATCGTTTTTCCTTTTTGGCAAGTTCTTTTTCGGAAAAGTGAAGGGATGCATTTCAGAGCCTTTCAACCACAGCTTGAGCCAACGTCACAAATGGTGCAGTTCCAGACAGATCTATTTACCGCAGTTCAGCTTGGAACTATCTTCCTCTGTCTCATCAGAGATCAGTCAGTGAGGCTCAGCCAGGCTGATTCCTGATCGAACAACGTGTCACTGAGGCAAACAAGATTTCTCCACAAAAAGTCGCACTTGAGAGGCAAGACAGCAAACTTGACAAGGAAAATGTATGTCAGACAGCTTTTACATATACAGACAGCTAGTCCCGATACAAGCGCTCTACGCCGAGTTACGTCACGGCAGGCGAGTCCCAGGAGGGCAGAGAAAATGCTTCAAGCGCACCCTCAAAGCCTCCTTGAAAAAATGCAACATCCCCACCGATTCTTGGGAATCCCTGGTCCAAGACCGCTCAAAGCGGAGGAGGAGCATCCGAGAAGGCACCGAACACCTCAAGTCTCTTCACCGGGAGCAGGCGGAAGCCAAGTACAAACAGCGGAAGGAACGTACGACAAACCAAGCACCCCACCCACCTGTCCCTTCAACCACCATCTGCCCCACCTGTGACAGAGACTGTAGGTCCCGCATTGGTCTCACCAGCCACGTTAGAACTCATTTTAGTGTGGAAGCAAGTCATCCTCGACTCCTGGGGGGCTGCCTAAGAAGAACAAGGAAGAGTACAGGCAGCTAGTTTATACAGAATAAAATGCGTGTATTTTTTTTCAATATCGTTACGTTAGTTTGTGTATTACAATATCACCTTAGACGTCCAGATTGGTTTCCATGGAGGCTCATCCAGCTTATCCAGCGGCCATCTGACTCATGCTGCCCATGGACGTGTCCTAGACTGGGCCCAATGCCTATGCTAAGTTAGTTGCTCATAGCGTCGCACCTGAGGGAGCGAGGGAAAAGTCCAACCAGCTCTCCTGCTCCTGGTCGTTATCCTGGAACTCCTGCCGGAGGTCCGTGTGCGCCCGTGCCAACACGAGGGCAGGTTCAGACTTACCACCCGCCCCTCCCCCACACATCCCTCACCTTCCCCACCCCCCCCCCCCCTGCATTTGTGTAGCCTCACTGTCAGGGCTTGCACCTGAATACTGGCCGATTGGGAAAGGTGTCAGAAGGTGACCAGCACCTGTACGCCAACAACGAGTCAACAGTTTGAGGGACAAGGAGGGCACCATCTGACGTGAAGAAAATTCGGTCGCTATGAGAAAAGACCAGTATTTATACAGCGCCTCAGTGTATATCTCAGGAAAGTATCAAAAGGATTTCAGATTGCAATTAATTATTTGAGGGGCAGTTACTTTTAATATGGAGTCAAACATGGCAGCCTTTTGGTGCACAACAGGATCACACAAAATCAATGGGTTCAATGATCAATTCATCCATTTTTCTTCTTACAATGTTGGTTGAGGGAGGATTATTGACCAGGACACAAGCACCTCATCCTTCAATCAGCTACTTTACAGCTTTCTGGACTCAACAACAAGTTCAACAGTTTCAGATCATAACCCCTGACCCTATTTTTTTCACATGGCAACTGTTGATGATTCTGCCATTTCAATTTACATCTCTTCTGCACTCATCATTTGTTTCTTTACTTGTCCCATTACCGCCGCTTTCACAGTCCCTTTTGTCATTTAATCTCTCCTGCCTTGCACCCTATCACAGACCTTCCCTTTTGTTCTTTCCTCCCCTCCCTTTCCCCGCCCCTGCACTTGCTTAAAAACCTGCTACATCTTTAACTTTTTCCAGTTCTGACGAAAGGTCATCGACCTGAAAAGTTTCTCTCTTCACCGATGCTGGCTGACCCACTGAGCGTTTCCAGCATTTCCTTTTTTAAATTTTAGGCAAATTCCTCGCACTTCTCCAAATGCATTGCGTCCACCCAAACAGTTGGGACAGGCAGCTCTTTAATGTCCCATTTTAAAAGACGGCACCTCCAACAAATCTGCGCTCCCTCAGTATTGCAGGGGAGTGCCACCCAAGATGATGGGCTGAGCTGCTGGTACGGGGCAAGAGTGCTGCTAACTGACTCCAAGATATCATGAGTGCCAGCCCCAGGCATGGAGTCACAGGTTGGAGAACGGGAAAACGCGGGGTGAGCTCTACAGAGCTTCCTTCCTTTGATTTTTGGAGGACGTATCATGGGGGAGCGGGCAATTGCAATCTATACCAATTCCATTACTTGTTACAGTTCAGTTACATTTCTCAACAACAACAACTTGCCTTTATTTAGCATCTTTAACATAGAAACATAGAAACAAAGAAAATAGGTGCAGGAGTAGGCCATTCAGCCCTTCGAGCCTGCACCGCCATTCAATATGATGATGGCTGATCATGCAACTTCAGTACCCCTTTCCTGCTTTCTCTCCATAACCCTTTGATCCCTTTAGCCGCAAGGGCTGCATCTAACACCCTTTTGAATATATTTAACGAACTGGTCTCAACAACTTTCTGTGGTAGAGAATTTCACAGGTTGACAATTCTCTAGGTGAAGCAGTTTCTCCTCAGCTCAGTCCTAAATGGCTTACCCCTTATCCTTAGACTGTGACCCCTGGTTCTGGACTTCCCCAACATCGGGAACATTCTTCCTGCATCTAACCTGTTCAATATTTCTATGAGATCGCCTCTCATTCTTCTAAATTCCAATGAATATAAGCCTAGTCGATCCAGTCTTTCTTCATATGTCAGTCCTGCCATCCCGGGAATCAGTCTGGTGAACCTTTGTTGCACTCCCTCAATAGCAAGAATGTCCTTCCTCAGATTAGGAGACCAAAACTGTACACAATATTCAAGGTGTGACCTCATCAAGGCCCTGTATAACTGCAGTAAGACCTCCTTGCTCCTATACTCAATTTCTCTTGCTATGAAGGCCAACATGCCATTTGCCTTCTTCACCACCTGCTGTACCTGCATGCCAACTTTCAATGACTGATGTACAAATGACACCCAAGTCTCATTGCACCTCCCCTTTTCCTAATCTGTCACCATTCAGATATTATTCTGCCTTCCTGTTTTTGCCACCAAAGTGGATAACCTCACAATTATCTACATTATACTGCATCTGCCATGCATTTGCCCACTCACCTAACCTGTTCAAGTCACCCTGCAGCCTCTTAGCATCCTCCTTACAGCTCTCACTACCACCCAGCTTAGTGTCATCTGCAAACTTGGAGATATTACATTCAATTCCTTCGTCTAAATCATTAAGGTATATTGTAAATAGCTGGGGCCCAGCACTGAACCTTGCAGTACCCCGCTAGTCACTGCCTGCCATTCTGAAAAGGACCCGTTTATCCCTACTCTTTGCTTCCTGTCTGCCAACCAGTTCTCTATCCACGTCAAATACATTACCCCCAATACCATGTGCCTTAATTTTGCACACTAATCTCTTGTTTGGGACCTTGTCAAAATCCTTTTGAAAGTCCAAATACACAAGATTCTCCCTTGTCCACTCTACTAGTTACATCTCAACACAGTAACACGTCCCAAGCCGCTTCGCAGGAACGTTATCAGAAGCAAATTTGATACCAAACCATTAAGGAAATTTTAGGTCAGGTAATCAAGAGCTTGGTCATAGAGGTAAGTTTTAAGGAGTGTCTTAAAGAAGGAAAGAGAGAGTGAGGTGGAGAGGTTTAGCCAGGGAATTCCAGAGCTGAGGGCCCAGGCAGCTGAAGACACGTCTGCCAATAGCAGAACGATGAAAATTAGTGATGTGCAAGAGGCTATAATTGGACGAGTGCAGAGATCGTGGAAGGTTGTAGGGTTGGGGGAGGTTACGGAGATAGGGAGGCATTTGAAAACAAGGATGAGAATTTTAAAATCAAGAAATCAAACACAGAGGGGTACGGTAGCATAGTGGTTATGTTACAGGACTAGTAATCCAGAGGCCTGGACTAAATATCCAGAGAGTTCATGAATTCAAATCCCACCATGGCAACTGGGGAATTTAAACTCAGTAAATGAAATAAATCTGGAATACAAAAACTAGTATCAGTAATGGTGACCATAAACCCACCGGAATGTCATAAAAACTCATCTGGTTCACTAATGTTCTTTAGGGAAGGAAATCTGCTGTCCTTACCTGCCCTGGCCTATATGTGACTCCAGACCCACAGCAATGTGATTGACTCTTAACTGTCCTCTGAATTGGTGGCTTACTACCACCTTCTCAAGGGCAATTAGGAATGGGCAATAAAGCTGGCCTTGCCAGCGATGCCCACATCCCAGGAACAAATTCTAAAAAATGAAAGCTTTGACATTTAAGGGACCCCGCTTTTCTGACTTGCATCGAATTGTGTGCAAGGCTCTGCTGGTGGTGCAAGCCCTCAGACAATTGGCCCTTTAAGAGAGGGATGAAGTTCTGTGAGATTAACCAAACCAAGAGCTGCTCCTTCTCCTTGGACGCTATATGAATAATTTAGTGTCGGCTGCTCAAACTCATTCTAGGAGAAATAAATAATTCATCGTTGTTCTTCAAGTCTGAGAAGAGGAGAGAAAGAAAAATCACAGAGAGGCTGCACAAATTGTTAGCGGGTTGCAGTTTATCGTGACTATAAAAGCCAGATATATTCAAGCGTGGCTTCATGAAATCCGCAGAACTATAAGCAGAAGTCCGAAACTAAAGATTTACTCACTTTATCCAATTCCACGCTAGCAAAGATCATTAGGCCTTCATACGGTCTGAGCAATAATGGAGAACTCATTCACGTTGAATTCGATTTGAGACAAGGTTCATTCAAAGATAGATCAATACTGAATGGCATGAATGTGAGCTCACCATTTAATTTAGGTGTTGGGAGATTAAAGGGCACTTCCTGACCTTCTGCTAGGAAAGGTACCTGAATTAGCCTGCTTTTAACACTGTAATGTTAACATTCGATCGCAGCATTGTGCATTTACTACAGCCACTACCCAGCTGTGCGCTGTCTGCTTACAATCACCAACTTGCCTGTATTGTGCAATACATGCAAATGGGATATTCGTTATTGCTGTCTGTAGGTGTGTGCATGAGTGCGTGCTGTGTGTGTTTGTGTGTACCCTGTGTGCGTATATGTGTGCACACTGTGTGTGTTTGTGTGCTGTATGTGTGTACGTGTGCACGCTGTGTGTGAATGTGTGTGTGTGTGTGTGTCTGTAGGTATGTTTTTGTTTGTGTCTGAATGTGTGTTAGTGAGTGTGAGTGTGTATATGTAAGCATGTCGTGTATATATGTATTTATGTGTGCAGATATGTGAGTCTGTAGGTATGTGTGCTTGTGTTTGAGTATGTATGTGTTTGTGTGTGTGAGTGCGCATATGTTCGCATGTTATGCATGTGGGTGTGTATGAAGATGTGTGCTTGTGTATTTTATGTGTGTCTGTGTATGTATATTCAGTGTATGTGTATGTAGCTCCATCACAATTCCTCAGATAATGGAGCACTGTGGAGGTATCATCACCACACGGACTGCAGCTGTTTAAGAAGACGGTTCACCACCACCTTCTCAAGGGCAACCGGGGATGGGCACTAAATGCTGGCCTTGCCCAAATTGAATAACAAAAAAGTATTTGTGTATAAGTTTATGTGTTTGGTGAGTGCCTGTGTACGTTTGCGTGATGTGTGCTGTGTACATTTGTGTAACGCCTGTGTTTTTGTGAGTGTGCATGTGTGTGTATTTTCCGTGTGTGTGTGCATCTGCATCCATCTAAGGTGCAAGAAAAGAGATGAATGGCTGTGTGGGGGCCCCTGGGTGTTCCTCTGCTAAAAAAATAGACTAAGTGGCTTCTGGGAATTGTCGATCTGCCAGCACCGATGGATGGATTCAATATAACTTTACTCAAGTTGTTTACAGGGGGGAAGGTTAAGCTCAGAATCCAGGGAGTTCACTGCACTACCTGCGGTGTAATCATTTTGGATGAAGTTTTGAATTTTTGCTGTGTTTGTTTTGTATTAAATGGTCCCAACTACCCATGACTAGTGATAAATGTATTTGTGTTTGAGCACTGAATGATGAAGTGTTATTGTGGCTGTACCTCGTATTTCCATTTTTGCCGAAATGTAATTGGGCATCAAATTGGAAATGGAGCAGCAAGTGTTGAGTTAATTTTTTAATTCATTCTCAGGAACAGAGGAGGCTGAGGGGAGACCTTATTGAGGTGTATAAAATTATGAGGGGTCGAGATAGAGTGGATAGGACGGACCTATTTCCCTTAGCAGAGGGATCAGCACCCAGCAGGCATAGATTTAAAGTAATTGATAGGAGGTTTAGAGGGGAGTTCTGGAGAACATTTTTTCACCCAGAGTGTGGTGGAGGTCTGGAACTCAAATCCTGAAAGGGCGGTAGAGGCAGAAACCCTCATCACATTTAAAAAGTACTTGGATGTGCACTTGAAGTCCCGAACCTACAGGGCTACGGACCAAGAGCTGGAAAGTGGGATTAGATCGGGTGGCTCTTTCTTGGCCGGCGCGGACACGATGGGCTGAATGGCCTCATTCTGTGCAGCAGATTTCTATGATTCTATGATGTGTGAGACACTGGCCAGGCCGGCAATGATCGGCCATCCCCAGTTGCCCTGAGAAGGAGGAATTGGGCCTTCCTCTTGAACCACTGATAATGGTTCAACGCAACTGAGTGGCTCACTCGGCCACTGCAGAGGGCATGTCAAGAGTCAACCGCATTGGAGTGGGACTGGGATCACATATAGGCCAAACTGGGTAAGGACTGCAGGAAACCTGCCGTCCTTACCCAGTCTGGCCTATATGTGACCCCAGTCCCACTCCGGTTGGAAACCTGTGAACCAGTTAGTGAACCGGTTGGGATTTTACCATGGTCACTTTTACTGATGCCCAATGTTTATTTTATTTCTTTTAAACTGAATCCAATTCTCAACCCGCCATGGCGGGATTTGAACTTTCCTTCTCCAGATTATTAGTTCTGACCTCTGGATTGTCTCAGCCACCCCGGTCCCATGCTTAGGAATGTCTCCCGAAACACCTCGGCATCACCATGTCCCTCTACTGACCACATTGTTCGCATGACCGACACGAGACTCCCAAAGCAAGCGCTCTACTCGGAACTCCTACACGGCAAGCGAGCCCCAGGTCGGCAGACAAAACGTTTCAAGGACACCCTCAAAGCCTCCTTGATAAAGTGCAACATTCCCACCTGGGAATTCCTGGCCAAAGATTGCCCTAATTGGAGGAAGAGCATCCTGGAGGCTGCTGAGCACCTCGAGTCCCATCGCCGAGAGCATGCAGAAAACAAGCGCAGGCAGCGGAAGGAGCGTGCGGCAAACCAGACTCCCCACCCACCCTTTCCTTCAACCACTGTCTATCCCACCTGTGACAGGGACTGTAGGTCCCGCATTACAGTCATCTGAGAACTCACTTTTAGAGTGGAAGCAAGTCTTCCTCGATTTCGAGGGACTGCCTGACTGACTGATGTGGAAAATCCACATATTTGATCAACCTTTTAGTCATCCTTCCGAATATCCTTTCTTTGGCTCAGCATCCATTTTTCTGATTATGAACATAGGAACAGAAGTAACCCATTGAGCCCCTCGAGCATGTTTCGCCAGGATTTGCTCCGTATTCCTAATACCTTTGGTTAAAGAAATTCTATCAATCTCAGGTTTAACATTACCAAGCGATCGAGCATCAATCACCATTTGCGGAAGGGAGTTCCAAACTTCTACCACCCTTTGTGTGTTTTGGCTCTAATTTTTAGGCTATGCCCCCTAGTCCTAGACTCCCCAACCGGTGGAAATAGTTTGGGGCTGAAATTGATGGCTTTACTGCCCACTGCCGCCGACATTCCTCTGCTCGAGCCGCCCAGTGCCACTTTCGACGTGACCTGGAGCGGCCGGGAGGGGAGCACCGCCGGGAAGCGCCCGGCGACGTCAGCGGACGGCCGATGCGCGTAAGTAGACTCCCGCTCGCCGAGATGCCATATTCAGGACTCGGCTGGAGTCGGCGGTGGACTGCTGCATGGAGGCTGGTCTGTCCTGAATGATGAGTGTGAAGATGCTGTAAAGAAGGTTAGCGAAGTTTGCTTCAATTGTTTCTTTACAGGGACTTACCTGGATGGGGGTCACCTGAAGGTCGTTCGATGTTTTGTTTGTTTAGTTTTTGATGCTTTTTATTTTCAGGTCTTCGACCCTCCGTCGGCCCGACTCCATCCTCGGCAGCATTTGCGATGCAAGCGCCTCTGCCGCCGAGATTGAGCGCTCCTGCCCGCTACCGCCCAGGTTGATGGTGTATGTCGCAGATTTGCTGCCCGCCGACCTTCGAGGGACCTGGGTGATGAAAACTCTGCCCAAAGAACCGTCAGGGACCTCGGCGGCCATCGGCAGTCCTTTGGGCGACACTTGGGTGGGCGGGGGCCTTCACCAAATTCGGGCCTTTTATCTCTATCTACCCTATATGTTCCCCTCAATATCTTGACAGCTTGGATCAAATCAATTAAATTCCAGGGAGTACAACCCGAGTTTGTGTCATCTCTCCTCGTAATTTAACCGCTATGAGGTGCGTTGGGCCTTTTTCTTTGTTAAGGTTGCTATATTAATGCACGTTGTGTTGTTGTCATTGGTACACTTAAACAGCACCAACCTTGCTCAGTGTCACGGATACGCAATCCCTAACTGTTGGTCATCTACAACTGGAAAGTTAAATACAAGCCAGGGAATATAATACAAATGGCGATGCATTGTGTAGGCATCTTCAGAATGTGAAAAATAGCAGAGGGGCTTAGTTTGCATAATGTAGGGCCCCAGAACATTAGTGGTTAGCACTCTTGCCAGAATCTTATGGTTTCATGTCCCTCCACAGAGACCTGAGAACAAAGTCTAGGCTGACACTCCCACTGCAATACTGAGGGAGGGCTGCACTGTCAGAGGTGTTATCTTTCGGATGAGACGTTAAATCGAGGCCCCGTCTGGTCTCTCAGGTGGATGTAAAGGATGTCACAGTCCTATTCGAAAAAGAGCAGGAGCGGTGTCCTCAATTAATATTTATCCCTCAAAGAACAGATGATCTGGTCATTATCTCATTGCTGTTTGTGGGAGCTTGCTGTGTGCAAATTGGCTGCCGTGTTTCCTACATAGCAGCAGTGACTACACTTCAAAACTTACTTCATTGGCTGTAAAGTGATTTGCGACATCCTGAGGGTTTGAAAGATGTTATGTTAATTCAAGTTCTTTCATTTTTCTTTCTTTAGAATTCCAATATAAAGTAATATAAAACTCGACTGCTCGTGTCCTAACTCACACCAAGTCCCGGGCTCCCGTTGAAGCAACGCGTCGATTTCAAAATTCTCATCATTGTTTACAAATCCTTCCAGGGCCTTGCCCCCTCCCAATCTCTCTAATCTCCTCCAGCCCCACAACACCCCGAGATGGCTGCGCTCCTCTAATTCTGCTCTCTTGAGCATTCCGGATTATAATCGCGCATCCATCGGTGGCCATGGCTTCTGTTGCCTAGCTCTGGAATTCCCTGCCTAAACCTCTCTGCCTCTCTACCTTTTCCTTCCTCCCTCAAGATGCTCCTTAAAATCTACCTCTTTGACCAAGCTTTTCGAGGAAGTGCGTGGAGCGTCGAGGAGGTGCGTGGAGAGGCAGCCGGGACTTCGGTGACGGGCCTATAAAAGGCACAGCAGGGAGTCTGGGGCCCAGCGTCAAAAAGGTGCGTGGTGAGGCGTGCTTGTGCAGCTACAGGGAGAAGGCAAAAAAGAAGTAGAAAGAAATATGAAGGTGACGTCACAGCCAAGGGGGTAAGTGATTGGCTGGTGATTGGTGAGTAGTTTTTCTTTTTGCTCTTCTATAACAGCGAGCAAACTTTAGCATCGTTGTTGGCAATTTAAGTGTATCTAAGGGTTAAGTCATGGCAGGAGAGCTCGGTCACATGATATGCTCCTCCTGTACCATGTGGGAACTCAGGGACACTTCCGGTGTCCCTGACGACTACGCGTGCGGGAAGTGTATCCGCCTCCAGCTCCTGACGGTCCACGTTGCGGAATTGGAGCTGAGGGTGGATTTACTCTGGAGCGTCCACGATGCTGAGAATGACGTGAGTAGCACGTTTAGTGAGTTGGTCTTACCGCAGGTGAAGGGTCCACAGCCAGATAGGGAATGGAAGACCAGCAGGAAGAGCAGTGAAAAGAAGGTAGTGCAGGGGTCCCCTGCGGTCATCCCCCTGCAAAACAGATACACCGCTTTGAGTACTGTTGAGGGGGCTGACTCATCAGGGGAGGGCAGCAGCAGCCAAGTTCATGGCACCGTGGCTGGCTCTGTTGCACAGGAGGGCAGGAAAAAGTGTGGGAGAGCGATAGTGATAGGAGATTCAATTGTAAGGGGAATAGGTAGGCATTTCTGCAGCCGCAACCGAGACTCCAGGATGGTATGTTGCCTCCCTGGTGCAAGGGTCAAGGACGTCTCGGAGCGGGTGCAGGACATTCTGAAAAAGGAGGGTGAACAGCCAGTTGTCGTGGTGCACATTGGTACCAACGATATAGGTAAAAAAAGGGATGAGGTCCTACGAGACGAATTTAAGGAGCTAGGAGCTAAATTAAAATGTAGGACCTCAAAAGTAGTAATCTCGGGATTGCTACCAGTGCCACGAGCTAGTCAGAGTAGGAATCGCAGGATAGCTCAGATGAATACGTGGCTTGAGCAGTGGTGCAGCAGGGAGGGATTCAAATTCTTGGGGCAATGGAACAGGTTCTGGGGGAGGTGGGACCAGTACAAACCGGACGGTCTGCACCTGGGCAGGACCGGAACCAATGTCCTCGGGGGAGTGTTTGCTGGTGCTGTTGGGGAGGAGTTAAACTAATATGGCAGGGGGATGGGAACCAATGCAGGGAGACAGAAGGAAACAAAATGGAGACAAAAGCAAAAGACAGAAAGGAGATGAGTAAAAGTGGAGGGCAGAGAAACCCAAGGCAAAAAACAAAAAGGGCCACTGTACAGCAAAATTCTAAAGGGTCAAAGTGTAATAAAAAGGCAAGCATGAAAGCTCGGTGCCTCAATGCAAGGAGTATTCGGAACCCAGGAGAGGGCTCTGAGCTAGTTAGAGTGGGTGAGAGCTCAGATGAACAGGACCCCAAGAAAGTCACAAAAATTTAACGCCCATTTGATATCGCTCACGATAACGCCCATTTTCAAAAATGTAGACTAGGTGTTTTGAGAATGGGCGAGAAGCCAACAACCTGAAAACCCTTTTTTATCGCCCATGCCAGAAATGTCACCCATTTTTGGGCAATAAGCTGAAAAGTGGAGGTTCTAGCCCGAAGACTTGCATTTATATCGTGCCTTTCTCGACCAACGGACGTCTCAAATCATTTTACAGCCAATGAAGTACTTTTGAAGTGTAATCACTGTTGTAATGCGGGACCTGTGGGCCATGAAGCTGGCGGATATCCGCTCTCATGGCACTGTTTAAATGATAGGTCCACAGCGTCCCAGGCTGCCATCTTTTTTCGCCAGCCAACTCACGGGTCGGCTCAACAATGGTGGCCCTAGCATGTTCCGGGTTGCCATCGTGCAGCCCGGCAGCCTGGCACGCTGCCCTGGTGGTCCAGTGGCCCTCTCCTTTACTGAAAGGGGAGGGACCTTATAGGGTGTTAGGGAAATGGGGAGCACCCGTGCGGTGCTGGACTCAGAGCTCCGCTACTGCCCCGTCACCGACCCCCAAGCAAGCAAAGTACCGGAGATAGCGCTCCGCGACCTTTGAGGGGTGGTGGGCCCAATTCTGCATCGAGGGCGGGACTTCCGGGTCGGCCGATAAAAGTCCTGGCGGCGGAAGGTTACCGCCTCCGATTGGGGGCGCGGGGCAATTTTGCCCCGTTAGGGTTCATACTGAACAGCGTAAATATCCTTTTAACATCATGATAATTGTTAATGCAATGCCAATCAACCTTTCCGGCCCAGACAGGGAACAATTTAAACTGTTGAGTCTCCTATAGGTTGTAAATTCTTCTTAGAGATTAAGAAAAATTTAACTTTTAAATTTGTGTAATTTATTTCTTACTTTTCCTGTCTTTTTTTTCTCTCTCTCTCTCGGAGTCTAATCTTTCTTTCCCTCTCTTTCTATTTCTGTACAAATTCACACAACTTCCCTTCTCAGCCCTTCCCCTGTTTATTTCACAATGCTTTCAATCTCATTGGTTCAGGAGATAGACGGTCGGTCCCGCCTAGCACGGAGGACCCCGGCGACCCAGTGTCCTCAGCACGCCCGTTACCAGCTTGCGCCTCCGTGAATTCGTGCCGCAAACTATTTGTGAGCTGAGGGGGTGAGGGAATAATTCCTAACGAACGGGGCAGGCCGTGAGATAGCCCCAGCTCCAGCAAATTCTGGGCTGTTATGTAACAGAACAAATGATCGCCACTGGGAGTTTGAGGCCGCAATTTAGTGATGGGGTTCAGTGCAAGTTCAGAAATAATTCAAGGCTCATTATCATATTGATGAGGTAATGTTGAATCTCTTAGTTCGTTCATTGCCTTGCAAATCCTCCCCACACATTTATTTACCTCTGTGCTCTGTGGATGCTTTATGTGATCATAATAATATTTGAAGTACTTGCTGGCAAACAAGTTCCATTAATCTGTGTCTGATAAATGTAAACTGACAGTTTTCACAGACAAATCTGTTTCAAATATAGTTATTCTTAAGATTAAGACAGCAGTGGACTAATTGATAACATGCAGGGCTTTGGGTAACTGGAGGAATGTAACTCACTTCGTAAATGAAGCGTGAAAATCTGTGCTCTGAACTGAAAGTCAAAGTAAAAACTATTTTTCAACACAAATTAATCTCTGGAAATTAAATATTTGCATAGCAAAGCAACCGGAAAAAAATACTACGCTAAATGTTTGGCGATTTCAAATAATTTATTTTCACAATTACGTTTGCAGTGCATATTAAACTAATTTTGGAACTGGGTCAGATGTACAGCCGTAGACTTTTCTCCAGTCCCACTCCAGGGACCTGAGCACAAAAGTCTAGGCTAGGCTAACACTCCAGTGCAATGCTGAGGGAGTGCTGCACTGTCAGAGGTGCCGTCTTTCGGATGAGACGTTAAACCGAGGCCCCGTCTGCCCCCTCAGGTGGATGTAAAAGATCCCATGGCACTATATCGAAGAAGAGCGCGGGAGTTACCCTCGGTGTCCTGGCCAATATTTATCCCTCAATCAACATCACTGACATAGATTACCTGGTCATTATCACATTGCTGTTCATGGGAGTTTGCTGTACGCAAGTTGGCTGCCGCGTTTCCCCCATTGCAACAGTGACAACACTCCAAAAGTGCTTCATTGACTGCAAAGCGCTTTGAGACATCCGGTGGTCGTGAAAGGCGCTATATAAATGCAAGTCTTTCTTTCTTTCGTGTCCTTGTATTTCCTAATTTCAGCTTGGGTTACCCCTCACCCCAGTTGACCTGTATCTCTGGCTCTAACAGCCAGTGCTGCCTCCCTTAGCGAAGAGCGAGGTCAACAGATCAAAATGCTTGCACCCTGCAGCAGTGCCTAGTCTGTGCTGCTTTTCCTCTGCTGCTGATGAGGCATTTGTTATGTATGCATGCTTGTATGTCGTATGATGTCTGTAACACTGAATGTACCTTCAGTGTACACACCTTACTGTACACCAGAGGGTGCTGCTGCTGGAGACCTAAGGGTTACCTGCACACTGCAGGCAACCCAGTATAAAAGGGAGCTCACATCTTGGTGTCCTCATTCGAAGAGCTGCAAATAAAGGACGACAGTCTACACAGTTTAAGTATCATACCCTGCCTCATGGAGTCATTACCAAAGGTGCCTGCATACATGACAACTGGCGACGAGGTCATGAACTATATGCTAGCATGTCGAATCTCAGCAAATTTCAGCAATTTACTGATGGGGAAGATTGGGGCACTTTTGTCAAAAGATTGGAACATTTCTTCATAGCCAACAACTTGGATGGGGACACACCGGCTACATGACCTAAAAAGCGCGGGGCCATCCTGCTTAGCAGTTGTGGGCCCACCATACATTGTCTCGTCAGGGACTTGCTAGCCCCGGAGAAGACAACCACCAAGAGCTATGAGGAACTTGTAACACTTATACAGGAGCAACTAAAACCGAAAGAAAGCATCCTCACAGCCAGGCACCGGTAGTAAAATGATGGAATCAATTATTAAGGATGTCATAGCAGTGCATTTGGAAAGAGGTGATATGATAGGTCCAAGTCAGCATGGATTTGTGAAAGGGAAATCATGCTTGACAAATCTTCTGGAATTTTTTGAGGATGTTTCCAGCAGAGTGGACAAGGGAGAACCAGTTGATGTGGTGTATTCGGACTTTCAGAAGGCTTTCGACAAGGTCCCACACAAGAGATTAATGTGCAAAGTTAAAGCACATGGGATTGGGGGTAGTGTGCTGACATGGATTGAGAACTGGTTGTCAGACAGGAAGCAAAGAGTAGGAGTCAATGGGGACTTTTCAGAATGGCAGGCAGTGACTAGTGGGGTACCGCAAGGTTCTGTGCTGGGGCCCCAGCTGTTTACACTGTACATTAATGATTTAGACGAGGGGATTAAATGTAATATCTCCAAATTTGCGGATGACACTAAGTTGGGTGGCAGTGTGAGCTGCGAGAAGGATGCTATGAGGCTGCAGAGCGACTTGGATAGGTTAGGTGAGTGGGCAAATGCATGGCAGATGAAGTATAATGTGGATAAATGTGAGGTTATCCACTTTGGTGGTAAAAACAGAGAGACAGACTATTATCTGAATGGTGACAGATTAGGAAAAGGGGAGGTGCAACGAGACCTGGGTGTCATAGTACATCAGTCATTGAAGGTTGGCATGCAGGTACAGCAGGCGGTTAAGAAAGCAAATGGCATGTTAGCCTTCATAGCGAGGGGATTTGAGTACAGGGGCAGGGAGGTGTTGCTACAGTTGTACAGGGCCTTGGTGAGGCCACACCTGGAGTATTGTGTACAGTTTTGGTCTCCTAACCTGAGGAAGGACATTCTTGCTATTGAGGGAGTGCAGCGAAGGTTCACCAGACTGATTCCCGGGATGGCGGGACTGACCTATCAAGAAAGACTGGATCAACTGGGCTTGTATTCACTGGAGTTCAGAAGAATGAGAGGGGACCTCATAGAAACGTTTAAAATTCTGACGGGGTTAGACAGGTTAGATGCAGCAAGAATGTTCCCAATGTTGGGGAAGTCCAGAACCAGGGGACACAGACTAAGGATAAGGGGTAAGCCATTTAGGACCGAGATGAGGAGGAATTTCTTCACCCAGAGAGTGGTGAACCTGTGGAATTCTCTACCACAGAAAGTTGTTGAGGCCAATTCACTAAATATATTCAAAAAGGAATTAGATGAAGTCCTTACTACTAGGGGGATCAAGGGGTATGGTGAGAAAGCAGGAATGGGGTACTGAAGTTGCATGTTCAGCCATGAACTCATTGAATGGCGGTGCAGGCTAGAAGGGCCGAATGGCCTACTCCTGCACCTATTTTCTATGTTTCTATGTTTCTACACTTACTGGCGACCCGAAGGCCAAGAAATTGCCAAGTATGCTGCACACTTAAGAAGACTAGCTGCACCGTGTGAGTTTGGCGACCACCTCAATGAAGCACTAAGGGACATATTTGTCATCGGAATCGGCCACGAAGGCCTCCTACACAAATTGCTCTCGGCTGACATCACAGTCACCCTGCAGAAAGCAATTCAAGTGAGCCAGGCCTACATGGTTTCGGCCGGCGACTCCAGGCGAATACTGACCCAGGACTCTAAACCGGCGAGCGCAGTGCACCGCATGGACACTTCTACAGGCAGAAATGCTGCCCCGAGTCCCGCAACCCTGAGTCCGCCACATGGGGCAAACTGGATGGCCCCGTGCTGTGGAGGAAACCACAGGGCCCACCAGTGCCGCTACAAAGACTATACATGCAAAGGCTGCAAAGAAAAAGGGCACCTTCAGAAAATATGCAGAAAAAGCTTTAGTCACCGCGTCACTGATCACCGGGGCTCCGACACAGATGAAGATTAAGCTGCTCAATCCCTGGAAGAAGAGTATGGAATTTATACCTGCTCCACTGAAAGTTCTCCATGGACGATGGACGTAGACATCGACGGGGTCCCAGTTTCCATGGGGATCGACACAGAGGCGAGCAAGTCTGTGATGAGGCAAACGACCTTTGAAAAAATTTGGATGAATCCCGCCAATCGTCAAAAACTGTCTCCTGTCCAAGCGAAGCTGCTCACCTACACCCAAGGCAAAATCCAAATTGTTGGCAGCAAGGACGTCCAGGTCTCCCAGGACGGCGTGTTGGACAAACTCCCCATGTGGATCGTTGCCGGAGATGGTCCCATACTGCTGAGAAGGAATTGGGTGAACGTGGTCCAAATCAGTCGAAGTGGCGACGGCCTCCAGGCTCCAGCAATCGACATCGAACAAGGATCCATCGCTGCATCTAGAGATCCCACTGTCCAGCGGCAAAATCTCCAGGACCTCACCATGGCGAAATCTCCAGGACCGAAAACTCAAACTCCACCTTCCAGACCGGGGCAGGACTCCAAGAGGCAAACATCATCGAAAGAAGTGGATTCCCGACATCCATGGCCGAACCTGAGGATGAAAAGATCACCACAGCCGACCTGGAGGACAGACAGAAGATGGCGGCTGCCCCCCAAGGAGAAGAACCTAAAATCAAAATGGCCGCGACCAGACCACGAGGGGCAGCATTGGAGGAGTGACACGTGACACCGTGCGGCCAATGGGATTGGAAGGCTCCCTTAAAGGAGACCGGTAACCAAAAACATTTAAAGGTACAGTTTCAACTTAAAGCTAACAGGGACTTTAAAACTAAAAATGCAGTAAAATGGTGCAAGTATGATAATGTAACCATGAATTGTGATGCTGGTGTAACTAATGCGAAAAATGAAATGAAGGCTTGTGTAAGTCAGGTTAAGAACAAGCTTGTTATGTGTGATGATTAGAACAGAAGGTTTGAAATGCCTAATGTAACCATGTCTAGTGAGACCATGATACCAAAAAGTGATGCAAATGCTGTTATTAACAATGTAAAGGCAGTCAATAATTTAGACTCAACTATGTATGACCAGAGCTGTGGTGTCATGTATACATGTAGACACTGTTAAAGGCCACTGGGTTCTACAGGGATCATGCAAATGCTAGAGTAATCCCTCCATGGGAGACCCCCAGGTCCAGCTGGCTACCAGACCATGTAGCCTGGACCTTTGGAACTAGTGTGATGCCCCAGGAAGGACACACACACACACACCCAGTGGGAGCAGACCCACTACAGGGACAGTGATCAATGGGCAGCACAGCCACCACCACTGGCAACCTGCCCCAGACCAGCCCTACACCCCCTGGCCACGAGGGCCAACAACAGGAATGAGAGGCCAATACCCTCCAGCTTTCCTGGCAAACCCTGGGATGACCAGACTCTCATCCCAATTGAAGGACAAGGAGCCCACCCAGTCCTGTGGCCCTGCCCACCACCACACAACTACCCACATCACAGAGTATGCACCCTACCCACTGCTGCAATAGCCATCCCACTGAGGGATCCCACAACAGTGGCACCCACATGGTCTGTGTGTGAAGGGGGGAAAATGTATGGGGCCAGTCTCAAGTACAGGGATCACACCTGGTACCCACATAACGCTCACCACAACCTCCCATAGCCGACTACTGGTCACCTTCACAGGTCATTAAAATAAGGACTTGAAAAATGCTTAGGGGGGAGTGTTGTTATGTATGCATGCTTGTATTGTTATATGATGTCTATAACACTGAATGTACCTTACACTGTACGCGCCTTACTGTACACCAGAGGGTGCTGCTGCTGGAGACCTAAGGGTTACCTGCACACTGCGGGTAACCCAGTATAAAAGGGAGCTCACAGCTTGGTGTCCTCACTCGAGGAGCTGCAAATAAAGAACTACAGTCTGCACAGTTTAAGTACCATATCCTGCCTTGTGGAGTCATTACCAAAGATGCCTGCATACACAACAGCCTTGGGCTCCCGTAAGTCCAGTTATTCATGGCTTAATAGCTCCTGGCACTGATATCAATCAGCCAGTTAAGGAGATCTCCTTCCGCGGTTCGGAGCACAGCACACATCAGGTCACGGCCACAGTTTTAATCTCAGAAGAAGTCAATAGAAATGAAACCCGGGAGAGATGTATAACAGGGCAACAGATCCGATATCGCGCGCTTTACACTATTGTCCACAAGTCAAATTTACAAAACACTGACCAAGACATGGGCAATCAATCAGAAATTTAAAGAGAAAACTGAGACTCGGAGGTTACAAATGCTGGAGCACGACAGTAGTCACCTTGCTTAAGTCATATAAGATAACCCACTGATGTGGGGAAGAATGGTGTGATCATAATTGTGTCAGCTGTGGCTCAGTGGGCAGCACTCTCGCCTCTGTGGCAGACTGTTGTGGGTTCAAGTCCGACTCCAGAGAGAATACTGCTTTTTTGGAGGTGCCTCCTTTTCAGATGAGACATTAAACTGAAGCCCTGAGGCTGAAATTGCCCCTCCCGATAAGGCCTCTGGCAGCCTCCATGGGGCGGCCATGCAGCAACACAGACTGGCTGGCGACTCTCCACGAAGGGGCTGCCATTTTGTAAATTGCCCTTCATCAGGGTCTGAGCAGTGTAGGGGACCGCTCCACCCGTTTACCCACCGGGGTGTGCACGCGCCGACCCCTTACCGACCGGGGGCCAACCCTTTCCGAAATTGCCCCACGGGAAATATCAATCTGGCGGAAATGCCCCACGGGAACAGCCCTACTGCCGGTTAGTGGCCCCGACAGCTTTTTGTGTCGGTGCACTCCTTGTTGGTCATTTTATTTTTTATTGTCGGTCGACTGCCACGCCGGCCCGACATTCATGCCCCCGGATTCGGCCGGGCCGCCAACCGGCAGCCTGGCACCCTCTCTTGGCTCAGCCGAAACCCTCCCTGGTGGCCCAGTGGACCTAACTTAAAAACATGCAGAGCTCGCAGTGGCCCTCCCCTTTAACTGAAGTGGAGAGACATTGTGACGAGTCAGTGTGGTGTGGCGCGCCATAGGAGGAGAGACTGGAGCGACTGGGCCTTTATTCACTGGAGTTGAGAAGAATGAGAGGGGATCTCATAGAAACATATAAAATTCTGATGGGACTGAACAGGTTAGATGCAGGAAGAATGTTCCCGATGTTGGGGAAGTCCAGAACCAAGGGACACAGTCTTAGGATACGGGGTAGGCCATTTAGGACTGAGATGAAGAGAAACTTCTTCACTCAGAGTTGTTAACCTGTGGAATTCCCTGCCGCAGAGAGTTGTTGATGCCAGTTCATTGGATATATTCAAGAGGGAGTTAGATATGGCCCTTACGGCTAAAGGGATCAAGGGGTCTGGAGAGAAAGCAGGAAAGGGGTACTGAGGTGAATGATCAGCCATGATCTTATTGAATGGCGGTGCAGGCTCGAAGGGCCGAATGGCCTATTCCTGCACCTATTTTCTATGTTTCGATGTTTCTATATCCGCGTCACACTGATGTCATTAGCGACGTGCTGATGGGTAATCGGAGCGGCTGACCCACTGGAAGGACAATTCCCGCCCCTCAACCACAACAACATCCGCCCTGAGCAAAAAAAACTTCTAAATGCCGAACATTGACGGAATCTCCAGCACAATACAACTACAAAAAACAAGGTGCACCCTGTTTCAGGCGGAGGTGAATTCATACCCTGCTCCCTCAGTTGGACGTAAAAGAGGCCATAGCACTATTTTGAAGAAGAGCAGGGGAGTTACCCCTACACTACACATCGAAGTACTTCATTGACTGTAAAGCGCTTTGGGACCTGAGGTCGTGAAAGACTCTAAATGCAAGCTCTTTCTTTTATTATTATGTGAAGATAAGGTTTTCTGATTAAATCAAGTGATTACTACTGCTGGGTACATTCACCTTCCTGTGAAATAAAGCAGATTAGCGATTTATATCAATCCTTGGCTCCCCAAGTCTTTGCTCAGTCGGCCTTCGGAGAGATTGAAGCTGTGCACACGTGAAAGACACGAGTGGGTGGGGGTAATTTCGACTTTGGAGGATAGTGTAAAACAGGTTCCATCGCATCTCCGAGAGAAGGAAAATAAAGAAAGACTTGAATTTATATAGCGTCTTTCACTACCCCTGGACGTCCCAAAGCGCTTTACAGCCAATGAAGTCCTTTTTTCTGAAGTGTAGTCACTGTTGAAATATAGGAGACGCGGCAGCCAATTTGGAGTGGGGCTTGAACCTTCTGAAATTTATAACGAGCACTGGTACAATATTTACATTTATTGTCGAAAGTCAAAATGACCCCTCAAGTATCTGGTTCAGGTCACATGGTGTGGGGCGGGGGTGGTTGGGGTGGGGGGGGGGAGGGGGTAGGGATAGGGAGGGAATTACTGTGACATCATGAGTTACAATTACATGCAAACAGATATAGACCAGTGTGAGTCAACTCCCACACAAGTGAGATGCTCAGACTGCTAACGGGAGCTACTGATGCCATTGAACTTGTGAAAGTTCAACTCAGATTTGTGGCAATCATGAATATATCTGTGAAGATTTCTTCTGGCTGGTACCCGGATTGAATTCAAAGATGTGTTATTTTTGATGAAGTAAAGTGACAAGTTCCGACGGATTTTGAACGCGTTGAAGATTTTGCTAAAAGTACTGGCCGAGGGACATTTTTGCAAAATGATTTATGATGTCACCACACGTGGCGCCCAGAGGCATCCTTGCCGCATGTGTCCGCCAATAATCACAATCACCAGACGGATCTGTCAGACCCAGTTAATCGAATTTATACCATAAAAATCACACCGATTGGAGAATACTTGCCAAATCAATGTCCCAAAACATAGAAGCATAGACACATAGAAAATAGATGCAGGAGTAGGCCATTCAGCCCTTCGAGCCTGCACCGCCATTCAATGAGTTCATGGCTGAACATGCAACTTCAGTACCCCATTCCTGCTTTCTCGCCATACCCCTTGATCCCCCTCGTAGTAAGGACTACATCTAACTCCTTTTTGAATATATTTAGTGAATTGGCCTCAACAACTTTCTGTGGTAGAGAATTCCACAGGTTCACCACTCTCTGGGTGAAGAAGTTTCTCCTCATCTCGGTCCTGAATGGCTTACCTCTTATCCTTAGACTGTGACCCCTGGTTCTGGATTTCCCCAACATTGGGAACATTCTTCCTGCATCTAACCTGTCTAAACCCGTCAGAATTTTAAATGTTTCTATGAGATCCCCTCTCATTCTTCTGAACTCCAGTGAATACAAGCCCAGTTGATCCAGTTTTTCTTGATATGTCAGTCCCGCCATCCCGGGAATCAGTCTGGTGAACCTTTGCTGCACTCCCTCAATAGCAAGAATGTCCTTCCTCAAGTTAGGAGACCAAAACTGTACACAATACTCCAGGTGTGGCCTCACCAAGGCCCTGTACAACTGTAGTAACACCTCCCTGCCCCTGTACTCAAATCCCCTCGCTATGAATGCCAACATGCCATTTGCTTTCTTAACCGCCTGCTGTACCTGCATGCCAACCTTCAATGACTGATGTACCATGACACCCAGGTCTCGTTACACCTCCCCTTTTCCTAATCTGTCACCATTCAGATAATAGTCTGTCTCTCTGTTTTTACCACCAAAGTGGATAACCTCACATTTATCCACATTATACTTCATCTGCCATGCATTTGTCCACTCACCTAACCTATTCAAGTCACTCTGCAGCCTCATAGCATCCTCCTCGCAGATCACACTGCCACCCAACTTAGTGTCATCCGCAAATTTGGAGATACTACATTTAATCCCCTCGTCTAAATCATTAATGTACAATGTAAACAGCTGGGGCCCCAGCACAGAACCTTGCGGTCCCCCACAAGTCACTGCCTGCCATTCTGAAAAGTACCCATTTACTCCTACTCTTTGCTTCTTGTCTGACAAACGTCGTACACTCTACTGCTTTCCAGAAATTAGCTTGAATGTTATATGAATATTGATTCTCAGCCCATTCCAACCATTGTCCTGTCCATTATTAGATGAGCATGTTAAAGCTGGTCCATGATTGGAGGTTTAATTGCATGCAGTTAACAATGCCGTTCAATGTCAAGCACTGATTAGATTCTTCATAAATGGGTGAAATATAGGTCGTAGAATTGAGAAAAGCCTATTGTGAAATCTATAAAATAAATCCCATCCCTGTGCGAGTCATAAGACCAATCTTAAACCACCTTAGCAAGTAATGAAAATCTCATGCTCCATATGCGTTTCTGTCACGGTGTCAGCTGTGGCTCACTGAGCAGCACTCTCCTC
Source organism: Pristiophorus japonicus (assembly GCF_044704955.1). Taxonomy (NCBI): domain Eukaryota; kingdom Metazoa; phylum Chordata; class Chondrichthyes; family Pristiophoridae; genus Pristiophorus; species Pristiophorus japonicus. The sequence goes on from NC_091977.1 coordinate 23,297,066, forward strand.
TCTGAGTCAGAAAGCTGTGGGTTCAAGTCCCACTGCAGGGTGAAAATGGACTTACACCTAGAACGTTAACCCTCTCTATTTGTTTTCTTTGAAAAACCATTCTTCTGAACTCCATGCGCGGCAACCCCTCATCGCCGCACGCTGGCCGCTTACCGCCCCGCGGGAGAAGTTGCCCGGCGGCCCGTGAGGTTGCCACGAGCGGACGTCAACGCCAGCTTCGCGGGCCGCAAAGCAGACCGACATCCGCTCGCAGGACGAAAGTTAAAGGGAAGGAGGCCAGCGCCCTGCGCCGTCATCTTAGGTGTTTTGCCAACGCTCTAGTCGAGTGCATTCACTGTTCTTTTGCATGGTCCGAGCCGCCATCGTTCAGACCGGCGCTCCGTTTTGGGTGCCGGGCTGTCGGCCCCATCCCACACTGTCCTGGTGGCCTAGTGGAGGCCGTCAGAGGCCTTGTAGTGTGTGCAGCAACCCTCCACTTGAAGCAAAGGCCTCCCTATCTCGCCAGGAGTGGAAGCAAGTCTTCCTCGATTCCGAAGGAGTGCCTATGATGATGATGATGATCTCTGTAATCTCCTCCAGCCCCACACCCTCCCTGAGATGTCTGCTCTCCTCTAATTCTGCCGTCCTGAGCATCCCTGATTATAACCGCTCAACCATTGGTAGCCGTGCCTTCTGTTGCCTAGGCCCCAAGCTCTGGAATGCCCTGCCTAAACCTCTCCGCCTCTCTACCTCTCTTTCCTCCTTCAAGACGTTCCATAAAACTTACCTCTTTGACAAAGTTTTTGGTCACGGGCGCTAATTTCTACTTATGCGGCCTGGTGTCAAATTTTTATCTCATAATACTCCTGTGAAGCCCCTTGGGACATTTCACTATGTTAAAGGAGCTATATAAATACAAGTTGTTGTTGTTGTTGTTGGAGGAGAGGGGCGCTGAAGTGAGTCAGTGCTGTGCGGGGCTTCCGCATAGCGCTGCAGCACTTGCAAGCCAGTAGCGCGCTGGGATCCGCCCCCAAAGGAAGAGATTGTGCTCCAATTACTTGGAGGGACGCTAAGGCCAATTCATTGACGGGGGCGGGACTTCTGCGCCGGGCAGCAGGAAGTCCCGGCCCCAACAGGTTACCGCCCTCAATCGGGATGCAGGGCAATTTGCACCCCCACTAGTCTTTTAACAGAGGTATTAAGGTATTGATTTTAATTAAGTTAATGAGGTTGATCTGTGTACAGATCAGTGATAGTGGAACACGTATGATAGTGAGTCAGCTGCCCATTTTATGGCTCTCCTGGTTTTTTACTTCCATTGACTTCAAAATCGAGACAGATATAAATTGGATTGCCGACTTGCTGTCACTCATTTTACACTATCTCACAAAGTCAGGATCATAGAACCATAGAATATACCGTGCCAGCTCTTTGGTCGAGCTATCCAATTAATCCCAGTCCTTTGCTCTTTCCTCATAGCCCTGTCAAATTCCTCCCCTTCAAATATTTATCCAAGATCTACCCCAATGACTCTTAAAATAGCGGGAAAAGGAATTGGGTAGAAATTGCATTATGCATTTGTACATTAATCATTGCACAGTATAATCTCACGCCATATAAAGATGCTTTTGTTAAGTTTTTGTACAGAATGAAATATAGATCCATTTCTATGGATCGAACAAAGGAATACAGATTAAATGGTCAGAGACTGAAAAGTGTACAGGAACAAAGGGACCTTGGAGTGCAGGTCCACAGATCCCTGAAGGTAGCAGGCCAAGTAGATCAGGTGGTTATGAAGGCATATACAATTCTTGCCTTTGTTACCCGAGGCATGAAATACAAGAGCAAGGAGGTTATGCTTGAACTGTATAAAACACTGGTTAGGCCGCAGCTGGAGTACTGCGTGCAGTTTTGGTCACCATATTACAGGAAAGATGTGATTGCGCTGGAAAGGGTGCAGAGGAGATTTACAAGAATGTTGCCTGGACTGAAGAATTTTGGCTATGAGGAAAGATTGGAGATGCTGGGTTTGTTTTCTTTGGAACAGAGGAGGCTGAAGGGAGATCTGACTGAGGTGTATAAAATTATGAGGGGCCTGGATAGAGTGGATAGGAAGGACCTGTTTCCTTTGGGGGGTATAGATTTAAAGTAATTGGAGGGTTTAGAGGAGATAAGAGGGGAAATTTCTTCATCCAGAGGGTGGTGGGGGTCTGGAGCTCACTGCCTGAAAGAATGGTAGAGGCAGAAACCCTCACCACATTTAAAAGATACTTGGATGTGCACTTAGAATGCCGTAACCTACAGGGCTATGGACCAGGAGCTGGAAAGTGCGATTAGGCTGGATAGGTCTTGGTCGGCCGGCAAGGACATGATGGGCCGAAATGGCTTCCTTCCATGTTGTAAGTTTCTATGATTCTATGATTTCTATGAGACTGATCTCTGTGGAGCCTTATACCTTGGCCATTTGAGTATATTTGCTGGACCTTGGAAGCATTGGGCCTACTCCCGTCATTGCATAGAATCACAGAATGATACAGCACAGAAGGAGGTCTTTTGACCCATTTGCTTGTGCCCGCTCTTTGAAAGAGCTAATTGGCCCCACTTCTCCTGCTGTTTCCCCATAGTTTCCTTTTCAAGTGAATATCCAATTCCCTTTTGAAAGTTAATATTGCATCTGCTTCCAACACCCTTTCAGGCAGCGCATTCCAAATCACCAGTTGCTGTGTAAAAAATATTCTCCTCAGCTCCAATGCTCCCTCTAATTTTTTTTTGGGGGGGTGCATGAGGCCCCTTCAACGGGCTGCGTGGCCCATTGAAAATTCGGCGTATGCGCGGTTTTTCCATTTAAAAGCAGGTGGACCTGGCTGCATGGAACCTCCAGAGTGCTGCGCAGCCAGAACAAACAGCTTACAGGGATCATTGCTCGTGGCATCTCTGGCTGCGTTTCCAATTAGCCTCAAATCGTGTCCTGTGGTTACTGCCTCTTCTTCTTATTTATGCTATTAAAAGCCTTCACGACTTTGGCCGTCTCTATTAAATTTTTTCTTAACCTTCTCTGCGCCAAGGAGAACGACCCCAGTTTCTCAAGTGTCTACACGTAACTGAACTTCCTCATCCCTGCTATAGAATCATAGATGTTTGCAGCATGGAATGAGGCCATTTCGGCCCATCGTGTCGCGCCGGGCGACCAACAGCTGTCCAGCCTAATCCCACTTTCCAGCTCTTGGTCCATAGCCCTGTAGGTCACGGCACTTCAATTGCATATCCAAGTACTTTTAAATGTGATGAGGGTTCCTGCCTCTATCACCCTTTCAGGCAGTGAGTTCCAGACCCCCACCACCCTCTGGGTGAAGACATTTCCCCTCATACCTCCTCTAAAAACTTCCACCCAATTACTTTAAGTCTATGCTCCCTGGTTGTTGACCCCTCTGCCAAGGAAAACAGGTCCTTCCTATCCACTCTATCCAGGTCCTTCATAATTTTTTTCAACTCAATCAGTTCTCGCCTCAGTCTCCTCTATTTCAAAGTAAACTGACCCAGCATCTCCAATCTTTCCTCATAGCTAAAATTCTCCAGTCCAGGCAACCTTCTTGTAAATCTCCTCTGCACCCTTTCCAGTGCAATCACATCTTTCCTGTAATGTGGTGACCAGAACTGCATGCAGTACTCCAGCTGTGACCTAACCAGTGTTTTATATGGTTGGGTAACTCTCCTCTGCTCCCTCTCCAAGGCCTTGACGTCCTTCCTAAAGTGTGATGCCCAGAATTGGCTTCGATACTCCAGCTGAGCCCTAATTTTGAGGGGTCTGGATATAGTGGATAGCAAGGGCCTATTTCCATTGGTCTATTACGAGGGGGCATAGTTTTAAGATGGTTGGTGGAAGGTTTAGAGGGGATTTGAGGGGGGGCTTCTTCACGCAGAGGGTTGTGGGGGTCTGGAACTCGCTGACTGGAAGGGTGGTAGATGCAGAAACCCTCACCACATTTAAAAGCTGCTTGGATGGGCACTTGAAGTGCCGTAACCTGCAGAGTTATGGACCTAGAGCTGGTAATTGGAATTAGACTGGATACCCTCTTGTTGGCTGGCACAGATATGATGGTAAGTACTGCAGGGAATCTCCTGGACTAGTTTTGATCGCCTGGATGGGTCGGAGAGGAATTTTCCCAGATTTTCTTTCCCCAATTGGCCTGGGGTTTTGTCTGGTTTTTGCCTCTCCCAGGAGATCACATGACTCCGGTTGGGATGGAGTGTAGAATGTTTCAGTGAAAGGGGTGTCGCAGTTATGTGAGGCGGACTGATTGGACTGGGTGCTCTTTACCTTTCTGCCACTGTTCATTGTTCATGGGTTTATATGTAAGCTTCAGGGCTGCTGACCGAGGGCCGTGCGGCTCTTTGTCGGCCGGAGCGGACACGATGGGCCGAAATGGCCTCTTTCTGCACTGTAAATTTCTATATTTCTATGTAAATTTCTATATTTCTATGTAAATTTCTATGTTTCTAACCAATGATTTACAGAGGTTGAGCATAGCCTCCTTACCTTTGTACATGCCTCTATTTATAAAGCTGAGGATCCCCTATGAAAGCAGCTTGAGAAGTCAAACACTGAGCATCTAGTTGAAGCCTTCGCACTCCAGAGAAAGCTCCCTTCCAGGTTCTGCTTGCGTTGCCTCATTTTGTGGATTAACATTTCACGCCATTTTCTGAGCTGCAATAATGTAATGAAGCATCTCCCGCAATGCTGGCTGGTGTGCAATAACTATTCCATGACACTGTGATAATGAAAATCACAGCAATCATCAGTAAGCAAAAACTGCGAGCAGTGAGGCATAATAGCTATTCCCTCTTGTGATGTGACACTGGCGAGAAAGCTTGTCGGTCTTGCGGCGCCCTCCCTATCTATGTAACCTCCTCCAGCCCTATAACTGTCCGAGATCTCTGCGCTCCTACCATTCTGGCCTCTTGCATATCCCTGATTTTCAGCGCTCCACCATTGATGGCCTTGCCTAGGCCCTGAGCTCCAGCATTCCCTCCCTAACCCTCTGCTCCTCTGTCTCTTCCTTTAAGACGCTCCTTAAAACCTACCTCTTTGACCAAGCTTTTGGCCACCTGTCTTATTATCTACTTATGTGGTTCTGTGTCAAATTTTGTTTGATAAACACTCCTGTGAAGCACCTTGGGACGTTTTAATATGTTAAAAACGCTATATAAATGCAAGATGGTGTTGTTGTTGCATCTCACTGATGGCTGTGACATACCCTTTAATTTGTAAAATTCAAACATTATAATCTGCCAACAGGCTGATAAATAAACCAAGCACAAAGATGCATATATCTTCACGTTTTCAATTTGAACTCAACATCGAGGGAATGAAAACTTATGGGCGATGACAGCGACAGCTTCGTAGAGCAAGTATTGGGCTTCAGGTCACTGGCGGGGCGCCAGTTAAAGGGGAGGGGAAAAAAAGGCAGTCTATGTATCCTTTCAACAGCGTGATAAGTCTTAATTACTGCCAAACATCCTCTCTGGCACTAAAAGTTAACTTTGCACGTTGAACGAGGAGTCCATGAAGCGCTCCGGCAGCCTGGCTCTCTGCCTGAGTGCAGGGCTGATTGCATAGCACCCTCCACTCCCCGCTGGCCCAGGTAGGGACCCGGAGAGTCGGCAGTTGGTCCTTTAATGAAGGGAAGGGCCCCGTTCTACGCGACAGCACCAGGCGTCCCAGCACGTAGGGCTGTGCCCCTCTCCCTGTGCTTTCACCCCGCTCATTCCCCACAGAGGAAGTAGAGCACGTTATTTTGCGCTCCACTTACTCTTGGGGGCGGTAACCCCAATATCGCGAGCGGGGTGGGGCTTCCGCGCCTGGTTCAGGAACTCCTGTCTCGCGGCTGTTACCGACCTCCGAAACGGGATTCTACGCAATTTCCCTCCCCTTACAGACATAGGAACAGGAGGAGGCCATTCAGCCCCTTGAGCCTGTTCCGCCACTCAGTTAAATCATGGCTGATCTGTATCTTAACTCCATCTACCCGCCCTGGTTCCATATCTCTTATTAACCTGACCCAACAAAAATCTATCAATCTCAGTTTAGAAATGATCAACTGATCCCCAGCCCCAGCAGCTTTTTTTGGGGGGAGAGAGTTCCAGATTTCCACTACCCTTTATGTGAAGAAGTGCTTCCTGCCATCACCTCTGAATGGCTTCGCTCTAATGTTAAGACTAATCCCCTTTGTTGCGGATGTCCCCTCCAGAGGAAATAGTTTATCTCTATATACTCTATCACGTCCTGTAGTTTCATGCGATGGGTGCACAGAGTATGTGGCCACATTGCTCACTGGACAGAGCGAAAGCTGGTGACGGAGGGAGATGCCAACAATGCTCGTTGACTGCCTCTCCAGTGTGGGAACCGGCATGCCTCCTGTGCCCGCCCATACATGCACGATCTCTTCAAATCAACCGTGTCACTTTATTTCAGTTCACTTCCTAAGCTTCTCATCTTCTTCTTAGGCAGTCCCGCGGAGTCGAGGATGACTTGCTCCCACACTAAAATGAGTTCTAAGGTGACGGATGAGACCGATGCGATTTCTACCATCTCTGTCACAGGTGGGGCAGACTGTAGTCGGAGGGAGGGGTGGGTGGGGTGCTTGATTTGTCGTACACTACTTCCGCTGTTTGTACTTGGCTTCCGCGCGCTCCCTGTGAAGAGACTCGAGGTGTTCGACGCCTTCTCGGATGCTTCTCCTCCACTTTGGGCAGTCTTGGGCCAGGGATTCCCAAGAGTCGGTGGGGATGTTGCATTTTTTTCAAGGAGGCTTTGAGGGTGTTCTTGAAGAGTTTTCTCTGCCCTCCTGGGACTCGCCTGTCGTGACGGGGCTCGGAGTAGAGTGCGTATTTTGGGAGTCTAGTATTGGGCATATGGACAATGTGGCCCGTCCATAGGGGCTGATCGAGACTTCCCATACTTTGGGAGCCCACTATCAGCAAGGACAGACATCGATGACGAAATCCGACACTGCCTTCAGTGTGCCAGTGCAGTCTTCGGTTGCCTCAGGAAAAGAGTTTGCGAAGACCAGGATCTCAAACCCGGCACCACGCTCATGTTCTACAGAGCAGCAGTGATACCCGCCCTCCTATATGTTTCAGAGACATGGATTATGTACAGTAGACACCTCAAAGTACTGGAGAAGTACCACCAATGCTGCCTCCGCAAAATCCTGCCAATTCATTGGGCAGCATAGGTGCACCAACATCAGCGTTCTCTCTCAGGCCATCGTCCCCAGCATCGAGGCATTGACCACTTCTTAAACAGAGCCAATGTGGACAACCTTGACGCCGGTGAGAAATTGCCACTATGGCAATATGTGTTTTAACAGTGAAATTCAGCTGAATAGAGCTGATTTGCACTGCGCAGTAACATTCATTGACAGTTGATTTGTATTAAAATGAACTCTAGCCCTATAACAAAAAGTACATTATCACATTTATCTCAAATTGCCCCCACAGAATCTGGCAGGCTTCTCAATTTGTACTTCTACAGAAGACAAGAGCAACATTTACCCGGGTAAATTGGTCTTCCAGTGAATTAACTCAATTGATTTCCTTTTATGCATTTTTACTGGTACATTCAATGTTAGCAGACACTCACTTGGGGAATCTGACAAGGAAAATTAAATGGCAGTGCTCAGGCATAATGTATATGCAACATTTGTATCGCGTTATGTACTTTGGCATGCAGTCAGCATATAGATAAGGAAAAAAATAAATACTTGTGTTTATCTAGACCCTTGTCATGTTTTGTTGGAAAAGTCCCAAAGCGCTTCATGCACAGTGAAGCATTTGGAAGGGCAGCGAGACCGCAGTGTACACTGCATATAAGGAAGACGTGTGGATTGCAGCTGTTTACATATAACTGCATCGAGCTTTAGCTCCTTTACACCAGTCGTATCAACGCAATCCAGACAGAGTAGGCCAAACCAGCGCAAACAATCGGGGAATTTCTTACATAGCGAGTTACGCCCAGAACCACTAACATTTGCTTTTTCCGTGATTTTTTCGTGGGAACTGGGTCAAGCTTCCCTTCGCCCGGATCAGGCCTCCACTCACAAAACCGTTCACACAGCCACCCCCACCCCCCCACCCCCGGCGGTCGGCATTGCGACATTCCCCCGACTGCGCTGGTTCAGGAACGCTCATCAAATTGGACTCATTTTCTGAGGCGCATCGATACTAGTCATCTTATCATCATAGGCAGACCCTCGCAATCGAGGAAGACTTGCTTCCACTCTAAAAGTGAGTTCTTAGGTGACTGAACAGTCCAATATGGGAATTACAGTCCCTGTCACAGGTGGGATAGACAGTCGTTGAGGGAAAGGGTGGGTGGGACTGGTTTTCCGCACGCTCTTTCCGCTGCCTGCGCTTGATTTCTGCATGATCTCGGCGACGAGACTCGAGGTGCTCAGCGCCCTCCCGGATGCACTTCCTCCACTTAGGGCAGTCTTTGGCCAGGGACTCCCAGGTGTCGGTGGGGATGCTGCACTTTATCAAGGAGGCTTTGAGGGTGTCCTTGAAACTTTTCCTCTGTCCACCTGGAGCTCGCCTGCCGTGTAGGAGTTCCGAGTAGAGCGCTTGATTTGGGAGTCTTGTGTCAGGCATGCGAACAATGTCGCCCGCCCAATGGAACTGGTCGAGTGTGGTCAGTGCTTCGATGCTCACACTCAACAAGGTGCTAGTAAGCACTTTTTAATAGACTTTTCATTTCAAAAAAATATTTAATTTACTAAGAAACTTAGTGCACATCAATTAAATGAGAAAATGGTTCAATATAGTTTTTTAAAATTCATTTTCAGTGATTTTTAAATCACGTTACTCACAGGTGGAAGACGGGACATATTAAAAATGCTTATTTTTTGTGATAACCCCATTTTCAGCTGTATTAATAAAACGGCACCAGATTACTGCTCTTAATTTTTTTTTTTAAATCCAATTTCGTTCCAGATCAACTCTAACGCCAAAGATCACTTTGCGCCAATGTGTTTGATCTTAGGCCAAAAGGCCGAGAGGCGAAGTTGCACCGTTCCTGGAAATATTGCAATACCAGGTCGGTGCATGGAGTGGACGGGGCATGCCCCTGATCCAGCTCCCTGTCCAAAAATCAATTCAATATCATGTCCCCATAGGGGATATTAAACTGATAAGAACAGATACTACACTTGATCTTAGCCAAAAGGCGATTACTGCTCTTAAATACATCGAGAAATACTTTTTAATGCGTAGGCCTGCGTAGAGGCCCATGTATTCCAGGGTCGCAGGCGGTTCGCAAACGCCCCTGGGATCATGTGGGCGGGCCCAACCAATCAAAGAAGAGGGATCCCTCGTCATGCTTATACCTACGTACGGAACTCTCATAAGAATGATTGGTGATCGCTTAAAAAGTACATTTAGCATAACACATAAAATGAAAAAAACATTACATATTTAAAATTCATAAAAATACAATATAATTAAACAATTAAAACAAAATTTTATTTTCTGAAAAATAAATTTGAATGTTTTAAAGGGACTAAAAAATAACCTTACCTTATTGTACATTGTTTTTAATGTTTAAATAAATGGAAAAAAAATATTTTTATGTTATTAAAATCTCTTATATTGGTAAAAGTAGTCCTCACCAAGCGTAAGAATTTCACAGGCATTCGTTGGACAGGAGTTGGGCAAATAGCCCAACTCTCCGCCCGCGGAGACCCTTTTCCCAGGGAGGCGGAGGATCGCGCAGCACATGTCTAAACTCAGAACTTGCATGGCCCCTATGGAGTTACAATTAAGCAACAATATGCGCCCCGTAGGGGCCCCAAATTACAGCCCTATATTATTCTATAACACCTTGTCACATCAAAACATTTCAAAATGCTTCACAGAATTCTTTTCTCAAAAGCAGTGTCTGTTTTGTAGAAAAATGTGGCAGCCATTTTGGGAACATCAAGATCCCACAAAAGAGGTACATCACCCAGTTAATGTAATTTTGACGATGTCATTGCAAAAAAAATTAATTCTCAGGATACGGTGAAAGGATGCAAAATTCACAAGAACCCCCCCCTCCCACAGTGTTTGGGCTCGTTTGAAAGGAAATTTAATTTGGGACTGTCTACCGGAAAGTTTGGAACCCTAAAGTGCTTATGGAAGAAACTACGAACTTTAATCGAATTGTGGACTTTTAAAAGACAAACTTAAGGCTGTAAGCGGGCCTAAAAGAACTAACAGGAGACAACTTGATTATTGAGGATGTCTGGGTGTTAAGACTAACATAACTTGTCTGGAGAAATGGGTATTCGAGAATCCTTCTCCACAAGAGACATTAACATTGCAACGAATTACCCAGAGATAGCTAACCATCAACCCGAATCTGGAAAACTATTTCAGCATATACATCACAAAGGGCCAACTACAGTCTGTATGCGAAAAACCAAGCACAAAAGGACATTGCAATTACCAAGCTAATATTTCCATCAGGAAATAGATTTAGGAATGCAACCCACCCAAGACATATTAACTTTTAACGAGCCCGGCTAAATGTTATAAAGAGAAGTCCAGACCGCCAAATTTAAACAAAGAATCCTGAGCTGATTTGGCGCGAAGATTAGAACAACTCAAACCATAAAACTGGCCCCTGTTTTTAACAGAGACTTGGTGGTGGGGTTGCTACAGGGTTGCTAGGTATCTACAAGGCTGCTACTGCCTCAGATGACATACTTTGCCATACAACCGAGACCACGCTTGTGTCATCAAGAAGGGAGAGAAACCAATGCAACAGTTGTAAACTAACTTCTCCAGCCTCGAAGCCCTGAAGTCCTGAAGGAAGGAAGAACATCACCATCGAGGCAGCAACTGACCACAGCCAACGTGGTCCCAAGAAAAAACCACCGCGATCGACCAAACTCGAAACAAAACTCCAACGGGAAAAAAACGAAGAATCGAAAAGTTTCCATTCTACAATCTAAGACCTGACTACCAACAGGTGTAAACATTACCTAAAGAGACTTTGAACCTATTTCTAATGAAGAAAACCGGGTACTTACCCCATAGATCCAAAACGCGCCTTACCGCATCAGCGGACTCAACTCAATTGAAGATTGCGCAGTAAGAAGCCTTCTCCGACGTTCGGGGTATGGCAAGCAGAACCTACAGAATTCAACGAACTCCGAAATCGCGAACTACCGCTAACTGACCAGAAAGGATTGGTAAGCATAGTCCCTGCCTGCCCTGGAGTCTAACCTAGCTAGGATTAGGTATTGGGAGGTGGGAGGTGTGATTTTACTGTAACCCCCTTTGAATGTATAATGTATTGTTCTTTATTCGAGTGATTATAAGTTTGACATTGTATTTTCTTGACTGTAATAAAATCAAAGTTCTTTTGCACCAAACCATTTGTCCTTTGCACTTTATCACATCCCCCAAATAAATCCAGAGTCTAGAACCCAAGGGAGTGGGAGCGATTCGAACCGCTCAATTTGGTCAGAGGTGAACCTGACCCCAGGACCACTCCCCTTACAAAGGACATTGCTAGCAAAGCCGGCATTTATTGCATGTCCCCAACGACCCTGAGAAGGGGCAGACATTCTTCTTGAACCGCTGCAGTCCATGTGATGAAGGTACTCCCACAGTGCTGTTAGGGAGGGAGATCCAGGATTTTGACCCAGCGCCGATGAAGGATCGGCAATATAATTCCAAGTCAGTATGGTTGGTGACTTGGAGGGCAACTTGGAGGTGGTGGTGTTCCCATGCGCCTGCTGCCCTTGTCCTTCTAGGTTCTAGCGGTTGCAGGTTTGGGAGGTGCTGTCAAAGAAGCCTTGGCGAGTTGCTGAATTGCATCTTGTAGAATGTACACACTGCAGCCAATGTGCGCTGGTGATGGAGGGAGTGAATGTTTAAGGTGGTGGAAGGGGTACTGATCAAGCAGGCCGTTTTTTTCTGGTTGGTGTCGACCTTCTTGAGTGTTGTTGGAGCTGTGCTCATCCAGGCAAGTGGAGAATATTCCATCACAGTCCTGACTTGCAGGTGCTTGAGAGGCTTTATAGAGTGAGAAAGTGAGCCTCTCACCACTGAAAAATTAGCCTCTGACCTGCTCTTGTTGCCACGGTATCTATGTGGCTGGCTGGTCCAGTTAAGTTTCTGGTCAATGATGACCACCAGGATGTTGATGGTGGGGAACTCACCATCAACATTGAAAGTCAAGAGGCGGTGGTTATGCTCTCTACTATTGGCATAATACATTTGTTTTAAGAATGCTCTCGGATATTATCCAACAGCCTGCACATTAACATAACAATTAAGCAACAGTATGACGGGCTGTAGCACATGCATTTAAGGGGAAGCTAGATAAGCAAATGAGGGAGAAAGGAATAGAGGGATATGCTGATAGGGTGAGATTAGCGGGGGTGGGAGAAGGCTTGTAGGGAATCATAGACCAGTTGGGCCGAATGCCTGTTTCTGCGCTGGAGATTTGATGTAACACAATGCACTGTTATAGAAGGTCACCTCAGAAAAAGGACAAGACTCCTTGAAGCTCAGCTTCCACGTGCTGTTCAGCTACCAGTTGCATTTCTTAGACTTGAGTTGCCTTTCTGACTGAACCGTATGCATTGTGCTGTGAGGTGAAATTGTAGCAGACCGCAAAGGATTAGGTAATGCCACCATTCTGACACCTGCCCTTTCAGTAATCATCTGCTAAAGTATCAAATTACAAAAAGGAAGGTAATTGAAAGAGGCCATTAAATAATGCAAGCCGCAGGACCGGTAATACAATTTAGAAATCCAACTCGCCAACAACATTCGATAAAATATTTAAAAACTTCAAGGTTGCCAAAGGACAAATTATGTTTAATCCATTTTCTTTTACACACTGAAATGACAAGTTCATCCAGGCCTGTCAAAAGCAGGTCATTAAAATGTTGAAATGATGCAATTTGTCTGATATTGATGTTGAAGTGAATTGCGGAGAGCATAGCCCTGGGAACAATGACTTTTATTGCCAATTATAAGATTAGACAGATATTTCCTCTGTGCCCTCTTTGCAAGGATATTGTTGACTCTTAACTCAGACCAAGTCCCGTTCACCCACCCACCCCTGTGCCCGCTCACCTACCACAACTTAAAAATCTCATCCTCCATGGCCTCGCCCCTCCCGAATCTCAGTAACCTAGTCCAGCCATGCACTCTCCAAGATCTCTGCATTCCTCCAACTCTGGTCATCTGCCCGCCCCCGTTTCTTCACCTCACCATTGGCGGCCATGCCTTCAGCTGCCTAGGCCCTAAGCTCTGGAATTCCCTCCCCGAACCTCTCCACCTCTCCACCTCTCTCCTCCTTTATGACTCACCTATCTCTTTGACAAGCATTTGGTTACCTGTCCTAAGGTCTCCTTCTTTTGCTCAGTATCAATTAATGTCTGATTACGCTCCTGTGAAACGCTTTGGGATGTTTTACTACATTAAAGACACTATATAAATGAAAGTTGTTGTTACTGTTATTATTTGGACTTACTCAAAAGTCAGCACTTCCACTGCCTCAGTGAGATTGAGGTACTTGGATAAGTCTTCAAATTCACACGAATTGTATTATGATGACAAATTACTTCACCAGTTGCATACACAAAACTTCTTTATAAAATGCAAATGCTAAAAATGTGAAATGGAAACAGAAAATGCTGGCTGAACACAGCAGGTCAGTGATGATCTGCAGAGAGACAACTTGGGCCCAAATTTCCCCAGGAGTCGCTCCGTTTTTTTTGGAGCAACTACATTTTTTTGGAGTAACTTAACAATCGCAATTCTCCCCATTTAAGTTGCTCCAGTGTAAGTGAGTTAGTTAGGTTTTTTTTAGTTCTGTTTTTTTTCCAAAAGGGGGCGTTACCTGTTTTGGCCATTTAAGCAAGTTTAGCCAGCTAAAACTTACTCTAAACTAAGTTAGGCCAGAGTAAGTGGCCACTTGTGTACATTCTGAAAAACCCTGCTGTGAGTTAAGAGATCAGCGCAGGTAGCCTCCAAATGGCAGTGTTACGATAGGAATGCTAGTTTTTTTTAAATCCCAAGCAGCGAGGCTGGACAGGGTGTAGGTGCTATCAGCCTGATTAAACTGAGTTTATTTTTTACTAAAGATAGCTAGATAGTGAAGATTCTTTTCTCCCCACCCCCCAACCCCGTCGGCCGGATCAAAACTCTTCCCCACCACTGCCCTCCCCACTATCAAAACCCCACTGTGCACGTGTGCAGCTGCCGCCATTCTTTTCAGCGCAGGGCTGTAGCTCCGCCCACCACGCATTCCGATGCGCTGCGCCACAGGCCCGGAACCAACGGGGAGAATATGGAGGTAAGTAATCAGCGCCATTTCTGCACTACAAAGTCCGCCCACCTCATGGAGGTGTGCCATTCTAGCAGAGGGGGCAAACTTGGGCCCATTATGACTTAATGTTCTGGGCACAGACTGGGAAAGTGAAAACGAACAAACTTTAAAGAGCATTAGAACAAAGGTGAGGGGGAAGATAAAAAAAACACATATGCAAGGAAGGACCAGTAATAAGCCAGTCCTTGCTCAGTGGCGGCACTCTCGCCTCTGTGTCAGAAGGTCATGGGTTCAAACCCCACTGCAGGGATTTGACCATATTGACTCAAGTGCAGTATTGAGGGACTGCTGCACAGTTGGACGTTCCATCTTTCTCAGGTAGATGTAAAAGATTCCCAGCACCAAATGAGATTAATTTGGTAATTGCTATTTGTGGGACCTTCCTGCACACAAATTGGCTGTTGCATTTCCTACATTACAGCAGTTACTACATTCCAAAATACTTCATTGGTTGTAAAACGCTTTGGGAAGTCCTGAAGTCATGAAAGGTGCTATATAAATTCAAGTCTTTCTTTTAAAGCCTTTAGAAAGAACATATGCCCTACATATAGTGCACAGAGTAAACCTCCTTTCTCCACCCCCTCTCCATGACTATTTATTGATCCCTCACAATTGCTCTTTGAGTATAGCAATTGATTTAGTTTAGTCTCTGTCCTCGGCCTCCTACACTGTTCCAATGAAGCTCAGTGGAAGCTCGAGGAACAGCACCTGGTGTTTCGATTAGGCACTTTACAGCAATCCCGACTCAACATTGAGTTCAACCATTTCAGACAATAACCACTGCTCCCACTTTTTCAGATGGCAGTGGTTGCTGACGATTCCGATAGCCCCATTTACACCTCCTCTAGACCCATTAGAACATAAGAACATAAAAACATAAGAATCAGGAACAGGAGTAGGCCATCTAGGCCCTCGAGCCTGCTCCGCCATTCAACAAGATCATGGCTGATCTGGCCGTGGACTCAGCTCCACTTACCTGCCCGCTCCCCGTAACCCTGAATTCCTTTATTGGTTAAAAATCTATCTTACCATCTGCTTTCATCTTGCACCATCATCCCTTTTGTCATTTAATCTTTCCTGTCTTTCACCCTATCACAGACCTTCCCCTTCCCCACCCCTTTCTCTGCCTCTATCCTTGCCTAAAAAATACATAGGATTATATACGATATACGGCACAGAAACAGGCCATTTGGCCCAACCAGTCCATGCCGGCGTTTATGTTCCATGCGAGCCTCCTCCCGTCTTTGCTCATTTACATCTATCATCATAATCCTCGATTCCTTTCTCCCTCATTAACTTGTCTAAGCTCCCTTTAAATGCAACTATACGAGTCACTTCAACCACTCCCTGTGGTAGCGAGTTCCACATTCTCACTACTCTCTGGGTAAAGAAGTTTTTTCTAAATTCCCTATTGGATTTCTTGGTGACGATCTTATATTGATGGCCTCCAGTTATGCTCTTCCCGACAAGTGGAAACACTCTCTCTGTATCCACTCTATCAAAAGCTTTCATCATTGTAAAGATGTCTATTAGGTCATCCCTCAGCATTCTTTTTCAAGAGAAAAAGACCCAGCCTGTTCATCCTTTCCTGATATGTATACCCTCGCATTTCTAATATCATCCTTGTAAATCTTCTCTACACCCGATCCAGTGCCTCTATATCCTTTTTATAATAATGCGGCCAGAACTGTACGCAGTACTCCAAGTGAGGTCTAACCAAGGTTCAACACATGTTTAGTATAACTTCACTATTTTTCAATTCTATGGGCTAGATTTTCCACTTTTTTTGCATTCTTAATGCCCACTTAACATCCATTTTACCGCTGAAATGACGTATATCGCCCAGATATCGCCCATTTAGCCACAAAATAGAAACTGATGGGCATTTTTCGGAAACTTATCAGCGAGCATTACTTTCCCCGTGTGCGTAACGCTGGGAAAAAATAATACTGCCTGCCCACTTTTTTGGGCGGAATCATCAGAATGGGTGAAATCAACGCCCATAATATCGCCCAGCGTTACTTTTCGCACGGAATTAATGCCGATATTCAATAATACCACCCTCCCATTTTTTTTTCGTAAAGAGCACACATGGCAAAACTAACATCAATGAGATCGCCCACTGTCACTTTCACCACCTCGCACACATATCGCCCACAATATCACTCGCCCAAAAAAACGCCCAGAAAAAGTGGAACTGTTCTGAACTAAAGCCAGCGATGTGGCTGCCATTTTTAAAATCGCAGGTCGCTTCATTCAAAAGGCTGCTTCAATTTCAGGGGAGTTGCATTGACTCTGGAGTTCTTCTCAGGTGAAGTGACCATCTCAACAGACAAATTGGAGGTTTACTCTCGGTGTATTTTAGTGAGGAAATTATTGCTTCTGATCAATCGCTATTATACTTTCATTGCAATGGGGCCAGCCATTTCTCAGCCTGCATCAATTACTATGCAGATGCTGCAGAGTGCAGATGGCTCAATGTGTGATGCACATCATAAGGGAGTTAGATGTGGCCCTTACGGCTAAAGGGATCAAGGGGTATGGAGAGAAAGCAGGAAAGGGGTACTGAGGGAATGATCAGCCATGATCTTATTGAATGGTGGTGCAGGCTCGAAGGGCCGAATGGCCTACTCCTGCACCTATTTTCTATGTTTCTATGGGTTAGACTTTCCACTTCACATCGCCCATCTAAGGCCAATCTATGGCTCAAAATGGACCTCTATCGCCCATTTTGAGAAAAAAATAGAAACTAGGCCCAAAATATCGCCGGAAAAATAGGCCCCCAAGTTTCCACTTTGATCGCTGAGATGATCGCCCAAATGATCGCCCACACAAGGCCCATCCTAAATTTCAGCACTTAACATGCACTTCGCTGGGCCGATGCAAGGCCCAAATGAGTGCTCAAAAATAGTTGCTTTTTCAGGGCCTTAGAGAGGGAAATGGACACTATGGATGCCATTTTTAGCCTCTGAGGAAGGGTGGAGAATTGTTCTGAGTTATTTAGAGGGTAAAATTGATGCAAATTGTACTCAGAAATTTGGGACAGGGAATATAAATAGGTATTAATACGTCCTTACTACACAGTATAAATGCACACGAGGCCCATGCTTGAGAGAAGGTCAGTCTGTGACCTGTCCTTTATTCCTTAGCACTCAAGTGATGAAGGTGGGTGGAGCTTCCCCTTTTATACCTGAAGGTCCAGGTTAGGAGTGTCTCCCAACTAGTGGTCAGTGTTCTCACGGTGTACAACTTAGGTCAGTTTATACATGGGTTACAATGCTGGTTTAATACATGACATCACCTCCCTCACCAAAGTCTTATTGGGATCACAGGTTGAGTCTCTCTGGTGGTTTACGCTCCCTTTTAGAGCGCCTGAGTTGGGGCTCCGGTTGTTGGGCGCTGGCCTGAGTGTCTGCTGTTTGCAGTGCCTCAGGCCTGTCCGGACTGCCCACAGTGACTGGGCTCTCCTCCCTTTGGTTCCGGTGTTCGGTCACCTGTGGTGAGTGAACTATATATCGTGTTCTTCCTCTGCTTCTTCTATGGGGTTGCTGAACCTCCTTTTTGTTTGATCCACATGTTTGCGGCAGATTTGTCCATTGGTAAGTTTAACTACCAGAATCCTATTTCCCTCTTTGGCAACCACAGTGCCTGCGAGCCATTTGGGCCCTGCAGCGTAGTTGAGGACAAAAACAGGATCATTTACATCAATACATCGCGCCCTCGCATTCCTGTCATGGTAGTCATATTGTGACTGGCGCCTGCTCTCGACAATTTCTTTCATGGTGGGGTGTATAAGGGATAATCGGGTTTTGAGCGTCCTTTTCATTAGTAGCTCTGCGGGTGGAACCCCTGTGAGCGAGTGTGGTCGGGATCTATAGGCCAACAGGAGGTGTGATAAGCGGGTTTGTAGGGAACCCCCTTGGAATCTGAGCATCCCCTGTTTGATTATCTGCACTGCTCGTTCTGCCTGGCCATTTGAGGCCGGCTTGAACGGTGCTGTTCTAACATGGTTAATTCCATTACCTGCCATGAAGTCCTGGAATTCAGTGCTTGTGAAGCACGGGCCATTGTCGCTGACCAAGATGTCCGGTAGACCGTGGGCGGCGAACATTGCCCGTAGACTTTCTACCGTGGCAGAGGATGTGCTTGAATTTAAAATGTCACACTCGATCCATTTGGAGTAGGCATCTACTACAACCAAAAACATTTTCCCCATGAAAGGACCTACATAGTCCACATGGATGCATGACCAAGGCTTGGCGGGCCATGGCCAGGGGCTCAGGGGGGCTTCCCTGGGCGCATGGCCCAGCTGGGCACACGTGTTGCACCTGCGAACACAAAGTTCTAGATCTGCGTCTATCCCTGGCCACCAAACGTGTGACCTGGCAATTGCTTTCATCGTGATAATGCCCGGGTGCCCATTGTGAAGTTCTCTGATGAACACCTCTCTGCCCATCTGGGGCATGTCTACGCGGTTTCCCCACAGTAGGCAATCGGCCTGAATCGAGAGTTCATCCTTGTGCCTGTGAAATGGTATAAATTTCTCAGGGCATGCCCTGTACGTGGCTGCCCAGACCCCATTCAGGACACATTTCTTGACTAGAGACAATAGCGGGTCTCTATTTGTCCAGACTTTAATCTGACGGGCTATCACGGGTGAGCCTTCGCTTGAGAAAGCATCAACAGCCATGACCATCTCAGCACCATGCTCGGTAGCCCCCTCAGTGGTGGCTAGTGGGAGCCTGCTGAGTGCATCGGCGCAGTTTTCGGTGCCCGGTCTGTGCCGAATTGTGTAGTCATAGGCAGCTAACGTGAGTGCCCACCTCTGTATGCGGGCCGATGCGTTTGCATTTATGGCCTTGTTGTCGGCCAAAAGGGACGTTTGTGATCTGTCTCCAGCTCAAATTTCCTGCCAAACAGGTACTGGTGCATTTCCTTTACTGCATATACACATGCGAGCGCCTCCTTTTCTAACATCCCGTAGTCCCTTTCTGCCTGGGACAGACTCCTGGAGGCATAAGCTATCGGCTGTAACTGACCCTTGGCATTGACATGCTGCAACACACACCCGACACCATAGGATGACGCATCGCACGTTAACACAAGTTTCTTACATGGGTCATATAGCGTTAACAGATTGTTGGAACATAATAAATTGCGTGCTCTATTAAAAGCCCTTTCCTGGCTGTCCCCCCAGACCCATTCGCGACCTTTGCGTAGGCGCACGTGTAGCGGCTCTAGCAGCGTGCTCAATTTGGGAAGATAGTTACCAAAATAGTTCAGGAGCCCCAGGAACGAACGCAGCTCCGTCGTGTTATGGGGTCTGGGTACTCTTTGGATCGCTTCCGTCTTGGATGCAGTAGGGCTGATCCCGTCTGCTGCTACCTTCATCCCCAGGAATTCTACCTCTGGAGCTAGGAAGATGCACTTCGCCTTTTTCAGTCGCAGACCTACCCGGTCCAGTCTGCGTAGCATCTCCTCCAGGTTGTGGAGGTGTTCCTCAGTATCGTAACCCATAATGAGGATGTCGTCCTGAAAAACCACCGTCCCTGGAATCGACTTGAGGAGGCTTTCCATATTTCATTGGAAGATCGCGGCAGCCGAGCGAATCCCGAAAGGACATCTGTTGTACTCAAACAACCCCTTGTTTGTCGTGATGGTGGTCAGCTTCTTTGATTCACTCGCCAGCTCCTGGGTCATGTAAGCTGAGGTCAGGTCCAATTTTGAAAAAAGTTTGCCACCGGATAGCGTCGCAAAGAGGTCCTCCGCTCTCGGTAGCGGGTACTGGTCTTGGAGTGACACCCGATTTAAGGTGGCCTTGTAATCGCCATTTATCCTGACCAACCCATCCGCCTTGAGCACTGGCACAATCGGGCTCGCCCAGTCACTGAATTCGACTGGCGAGATGATGCCTTCCCTTAACAGGCGGTCCAATTCGCCTTCTATCTTTTCCCGCATCACGTACGGCACCGCTCTGGCCTTGTGGTGTACTGGTCTGGCGTCCGAGTTTATGTGAATCACTACCTTGGCCCCCATGAAAGTGCCAATGCCGGGTTGAAATAATGAGTCAAATTTGTCCAGAACCTGTGAGCATGATACTCGCTCCACAAAGGAAATTGCATTGACATCGCCCCATTTCCAGTTCATGACAGCAAGCCAACTCCTCCCCAGTAGTGCGGGACCGTCCCCTGGGACAATCCAGAGTGGCAACCTGTTCTCCGAATCTTTGTGGGTCACGACTACCGTGGCGCTGCCTAGCACCGGAATGATCTGCTTTGTATAAGTCCGTAGCTGTGCATCAATCGGCGATAATTTTGGCCTCCTGGCCTTGGATTCCCACAACTTTTCGAACTGTTTGATACCCATCAGGGACTGGCTAACACCCGTGTCTAACTCCATTGATATTGGGATGCCATTGAGGAGCACTTTCATCATTATCAGTGGCGTCCTGATGTATGAACTGTATACGTGCTCCACATGAACTCGCTGAATTTCAGCTTCCAGCGATTTCCCCCAGTGTCCATTTCTGCAATTTCTGCAGGTATTTTGCTCATCTCTGCAAATTCCGGCTGAATGTATGCCTCCACGCCTCCAGCATGAGTTGCGGTTTGAAACAAAAGGTCCCTTGCCAGTCGATCATCCCTGACTGCCCCTGTTATTGTCCTTGAATGCACCATGAACAGGTGTTTTTAGCCCCATTACTGGCCGCATTGTCCCTTGCAATAGCGTGAATCGCTGTTCAGCTTGCCATTGTCTCTGTCGAACTCCCCCTCTGGGTTCGACTACATGTTGGGGCATGCCTGACTGCCCTTGTCTGCCTGGAGAACTGTGTGCTGCTTTAACAATGTTGAATCTCTGTCCCAACCATTCCTTAACACAGTACCTCTCGTCTGTTCTGCTAGTGGCCATCCTCGCGTGGTTTAAATCCCTGTTTCTTGTCGCCATTGATACATCCTTACTACACAGTATAAATGCACACGAGGCCCATGCTTGAGAGAAGGTCAGTCTGTGACCTGTCCTTTATTCCTTAGCACTCATGTGATGAAGGTGGGTGGAGCTTCCCCTTTTATACCTGAAGGTCCAGGTTAGGAGTGTCTCCCACCTAGTGGTCAGTGTTCTCATGGTATACAACTTAGGTCAGATTATACATGGGTTACAATGCTGGTTGAATACATGACAGGTATTATCACCTTATTTATACATATATTGGAATTATTTATTCAATAGCTTTTACATAGTGAAGTTATTTAATGATATTCTGTGGGGAAACAGAATAAACAAACAAATCTGCATGAAGAACTGTACATTGTAAAACTTATGTAAGGAAGAGAGAAGGTTCAAAAGTTGTAGAAAAATTTTTTTTATTAACAAAGAACTCATGAACAACACCCTCCCTTCAACCCCCCACCCACCGCACCAACCCACCCTTCCCTCAAAATCGCCAAAACGTTACAAGAAGAAGAAATGAACATTTTACAGAACAAGTGGCCATTTAAATAATGATAACAAGTGACCATTTCAGTCACACTAACAAGTGAGCATTTCAGTCATGCCAACAAGTGACCATTTCAGTCATGACAACAAGTGACCATTTCAGTCATGACAACAAGTGACCATTTCAGTCACGCTAACAAGTGACCATTTCAGTCATGCCAACAAGTGGCCATTTAAGTAATGATAACAAGTGACCATTTCAGTCACGCTAACAAGTGACCATTTCAGTTATGATAACAATTGACCATTTCAGTGCTGACAACAAGTGACCATTTCAGTGATGATAACAAGTGACTATTTCAGTCATGCAACAAGTGACCATTTCAGTCATGACAACAAGTGACTATTTCATTCATGACAACAAGTGACCATTTCAGTGATGATAACAAGTGACCATTTCAGTCATGCCAACAAGTGACCATTTCAGAAAGAATGGAAAGGGAACAGTTAAGTAATGAAAACAAGTGAACATTTAACTTTATGCTGGGTTGCGTAAAATTTAGTTATGTTTAAATGTAACCCAATAACATTGCAGATTCTAGTTACTATTTAGATCATTAAATAATACATAAATATAAATTTCAACTAATCTCGCAGCTGCCAGTAGACTGTTCCACCATTTGCAGCACTGGTCCGGTGTGTGCGTTTCATTGGAGGCCAATGTGACTACGTCGGCTATTTCTGACCAATTCCTGCAATCTGCACGGGGTGGAGGTTTCCCCTGCCCATCCCACACTGACCACACTCGATCAGCTTCGCTGGGCAGGCCACATAGTATGCATGCCAGATGCGAGACTGCTTAAGCAAATGTTTTATGCGGAGCCCCTTCATGGTAAACGAGCTAAAGGAGGACAGCGGAAATGTTATAAGGACACCATCAAAGCCTCGCTGGTAAAGTGTGACATCACCACTGACACCTGGGAGACCCTGGCCGCAGACCGCCCGAGGTGGAGAAAGTCCATCCGGGAGGGCGTTGAGCTCTTCGAGTCTCAACGCAAGGAGCATGAAGAGGCCAAGTGCAGGCAGCGGAAGGAGCACGCGGCAAACCAGCCCCACCGACCCCTTCCCTCGACGAATGTCTGTCCCCCCTGTAACAGGGTCTGTGGCTCTCATATCGGACTGTTCAGCCATCAAAGAACTCACTTTGGGAGTGGAAGCAAGTCCTCCTCGATTCCGAGGGACTGCCTATGATATGATGATGTACTTGCGGAGGGTATAACGTCTGGTCCTCCTTATCAGTCTGGCACGTAATGCTGTGGAGCATACCTTCTGACATCTGGAGTCTGCAGCATGTAATTGGTCATCAAGAGAGGGTGAGAAAGGACAGGCCCCATTCCAATAACTATTTGTTTTCCACCGATTGGTCACAAACAATGAATGTCCCAATGAGGACACCTATTAAATTCCAATCGTTCAAAGTATGATAAAGATATTTGTTCAGATGTTCACATCACCTCCAAAGACATCCAGAGTACATCCGAACTTCACCGAAGCAGAGCAGCCTTTTAAATGATGCGACATGTGTTTTAGAACATGGCCTCCATACCACTGTGAGTAGTTCTGGTTAGTTCCACTTTTTCCTGGCATTTATTTGAGCGAGTGATATTGTGGGCAAGGTGTGTGCGAGGTGGTGGAAGTGACCCAGGGCAATCTCCTGGGCGTTCGTTTTGGCAAATCTGATCTTTACGACAAAATAAAGTGAGCGATCGGTATTATTGAATCTTGGCGTTAATTACGTGCGGAAAGTAACGCTGGGTGATATTATGGGCATTGGTTTTGCCCATTCTGATGATTCCGCCCCAAAAAAGTGGGCAGGCGGTTTATTTTTTTCCGGCGTTACACACATGGGGAAAGTAACACTCGGCGATAAGTTTCAAAGAAATGGCCGATATCTGGGTGTTATACGTCATTTCAGTGGTAAAATGGACGTTAAGTGGGTGTTATGCGTGCAAAAAATGTAGAGAATCTAGCCCCAGGAGGGCAATCTCTGTGTGGAGGCGGAAGATGTTTGTATGGTTCTTAATGAATACTTTGCATCTGTTTTCACAAAGTACAATGCAGAGGAGGAGTGTGAAATTCTGGATGAAATAAACATGGTGAAAGGGAGGTATTAAGGGGTTTAGCAACTTTGAAAGTGGATAAATGTCTAGGCCTGGACGAAATGCATCCCAGGCTGTTGAGCAAAGCAAACGAGGAAATAGCAGAGGCCTTGACCATCACTTTCCAGTCCAGATGACTGGAGGACTGCTAATGTGTGGTACCCTTGTTTAAGAAGGGAGAAAGAGATCAGCCGAGTAATTACAGATCTGTCAGTCTACCCTCAGTGGTGGGAAAATTATTGGAAAAAGTCCTGAAGGACAGAATAAATCTACATTTGGAAAGGCAAGGATGAATTAGGGACAGTCAGCACAGATTTGTTAAGGGAAGATCGTGTTTGACTAACCTGATTGAATTTTTCAAGGAGATAACCAAGAGGGTCGATGAGCGTAGTGCGTATGATGTATGGACTTTAGCAAAGGTTTTGATAAGGTACCACATGGCAGACTGGTCACGAAGGTAAAAGCCCATGAGATCCAGGGCAAAGTGGCAAGTTGGATCCAAAATTGGCTTGGAGGTAGGAAACAAAGGTAATGGTTGATGGATGTTTTTGTGACTGGAAGGATGTTTCCAGTAACGTTCCACAGGGCTCAGGGTCTTGAATACAGGGGATTTGATTAAGAAATTTGCAGACGACACTAAAATTGGCTGTGTGGTTTATAATGAAGAGAAATGTCATGGACTGCAGGAGGATATCAATCTACTGGTCAGGTAGCAAATGGAATTTAATTCGAAGAAGTGTGAGGTCATGCACTTGGGGAGGGCTAATAAGGAAAGGTAGGCCACTTAGAAATGTAAATGAACAAAGGGACCTTGGAGTGCTTGTCCACAGATCCCTGAAAGTATCAGGCCAGATGGATAAGGTGGTTAAGAAGGCATATGGAATGCTTGCTTTTATTGGCCGAGACATAGCATACAAGAGCAGGGAGGTTATGCTTAAATTGTATATTATTCTGGTAAGGCCACAGTTGGAATACTGTGTGCAGTTCTTGTCGCCGTATTTTAGGAAGGACGTGATTGCACTGGAGAGGATGCAGAGGAGAATTGCGAGGATGGTGCCTGGAATGGAGAATCTTAACTATGAGGACAGACTGGATAGCTGGGTTCGTTTCTCGGAAGAAAGGAGGCTGATAGGAGACCTCATTGAGGTGTATAAAATTTTGAGGGGCCTGGATTTAGTGGATAGGAAGGGCCTATTTCCCTTGGTGGAGGGATCAATTATGAGGGGGCATAGTTTTAAGATGGTTGATGGAAGGTTCAGAGGGAATTTGAGGGGAAGCTTCTTCACGCAGAGGGTTGTGGGGTTTTGGAACTCACTGCCTGGAAGGGTGGCAGAGGCAGAAACCCTCACCACATTTAAAAGGCGCTTGAATGGGCACTTGAAGTGCCGTAACCTGCAGGTAAGTGGGATTAGGCTGGATAACCTCTTGTTGGCTGGCGCAGAAATGATGGTAAGTACTGCAGGGAATAGAATACGGCCAGAGTGATCTCCTGGACTAGTTTCGGTCGTCTGGATGGGTCGGAGAGGAATTTTCCCAGATTTTTTTCCCCAATTGGCCTGGGTTTTTATATGTTTATTTGCCTCTCCCAGTAGATTGCATGGCTCCAGTTGGGGTGGATTGTAAAATGTTGCAATGCATGGGGTATCGCAGTTGTGCAGGATGGATTGGTTGGCTGGATGCTCTTTACCTGTCCGCCATTGATCATTGTTCATAGGTTTATATGTAACCTTCAGGGCTGCCGACCGAGGGCCATGTAGCTCTTTGTTGGCCGGCGCAGACCCAATATGTCGAAATGGCCTCCTTCTGAGCTGTAGATTTCTATGTTTCTATAATCTATCTTCCCTCTATTTATCATTTTATTAGTCGTTCTTTGCTGGCTTTTAAAAATTTCCCAATCCTCCGGCCTCCCACTAGATTTGGCAACTTAGTATGTCCTTGTTTGCAGAGAGTTGTTAATGCCAATTCATTAGATATATTCAAGAGAGAGTTAGATGGGATCAAGGGTTATGGAGAGAAAGCAGGAAATGGGCACTGAAGTGAATGATCAGCCATGATCTTATTGAATGGTGGTGCAGGCTCGAAGGGCCGAATGGGCTACTCCTGCATCTATTTTTTATGTTTCTATGTTTTCAATCTCTTATTTCCTTAGTTAGCCATGGATGGTTATCCCTTCTCTTACAGTCTTTCCTTCTCATTGGTATATATTTTTGTTGCGAGTTAGAAATATCTCCTTAAACGTCTGCCACTGCTCATCAACCATCCCATACTTTAGTCTATTTTCCCAGCCCAATTTATCTTTGTAGTCTCCTTTATTGAAGCTTAGGATACTGGATTGGGATCCAACTTTTTCAGTCTCCAACTGAATTTGAAATTCAACCATGCTATGTTCACTCATTCATAGAGGATCCTTTACTATAAGATCGTTTATTAATCCTGTGTCATTACACAGTACCAGATCTAAGATAGCCTGCTCCCTGGTTGATTCTGCAACATACTGTTCAAGGAAACTATCCCAGATAAACTCTATGAACTCTTCCTCAAGGCTACCCTGGCCAATTTGATTTATCCAATCTATATGAAGGTTAAAATCACCTATGATTATTGCTATTCCTTTATTACAAGCCTCCATTATTTCTTGATTTATACTCCATCCAACAGTGTAGCTACTGTTCGGGGGCCTATAGACAATGCCGACCAGCGACTTTTTCCCCTTATCATTCTTTATCTCCACCCAAACTGAATCAACATCTTGATCATCTGAGCCAATATCGTTTCTCACTAATGCACTGATCTCATCCTTTATTAACAGAGCTACCCCACCTACTTTTCCTTTCTGTCTGTCCTTCCGAATTGTCAAATATCCCTGAATATTTAGTTCCCAGTCCTGGTCACCTTGTAACCACGTCTATGGAATGACTATCAGATCATACCCATTTGTATCTATTTGTGCCATCAACTCATCTATTTTGTTACGAATGCGGCATGCATTCAGATAAAGAGCTTTTAAATTTGTTTTTGTACCATTTTTTCCTGCTTTGACCCCACTTTCTGATTCACTTTTATGTTTATACATTCTGTCCCTTCCTAGCACGCTCTGGTTTTCATTTCCCCCAGTGCTACCCTGCTCTATTGCCTTCTCCTTATTCTTTGACTTTTTACATTTTTGCTCACCTGAATCCTCCTCCCACCCCCGTTCCACACCCCCCCCCCCCCGCCCCACTAATTAGTTTAAGTTATAATATTTTTCTTTAATGAGTTTCTAGTGGGCTAAAAGGAGCAGGATTGCTCTTCCAGGCCCCACAAGGATACCTTCAACCTCCTCTGACCCAGGTTTTTGCACCCCTTCCCGAACGCGATCTCCTCCTGACATCCACCCCCTGCCACTCCACAACCTTAGCCAAGGACTGATCTCTCAGTGGCAGCCTCCTACCACCCCAAACTTCACTCCTGACTGCATTCTAGCCCGGTTCGAACAGAAGTCAGTCCAGAACAATGGTGACGAGGCACTGGGGGTTTCAATCGGTCCAGGCACTCGTGTCTGTGCAGCCGTGCCATCTTGTCACCCGCCCCGCTCCCTGGGCCGCAGATGCGCCCCGAATTGAAAAGGGGGCTTCGATCTGCTAGTTCCAGTCATTCAAGTGGGTGCTCGAAAGTGTGCAGAGATCCCCTGAGTTTCTTGCCCATCAGTCAACATCGCCAATACCGATGGACTTGTCACTCATCTTTTTTGTTCAGGGTCATGCCGTGTGCAAACGGCTGTTGTCTTTGCCGACACACAATGCGTTTTGAGGGTCAATGAGGGTAGTGTGTACGATGCAGTATATATGGACATTAGCAAGGCTTTTGATAAGGTTCCACATGGTAGACTGGTCATGAAGGTTAAAGCCCATGGGATACAGGGCAAAGTGGCAAGTTGGATCCAAAATTGGCTCGAAGGTAGGAATCAAAGGGTAATAATTGATGGATGTTTTTGTGACTAGAAGGATGTTTCCAGTGGTTCTGCAGGGCTCAGTACTGGGTCTCTTGCTTTTTGTGGTAAACATCAATGATTTAGATTTGAATATGATTAAGGAGTTTGCAGACGACACTAAAATTGGCTGTGTGGTTGATAATGAAGAGGAAAGTCATGGTCTGCCAGAGGATATCAATCTACTGTTTAGGTGAGCAGAGCAGTGGCAAATGGAATTTAATTCAGAGAAGTGGGAGGTGATGCACTTTGGGAGGGCTAATAGGGAAAGGGTATACACATTAAGCGGTAGGCCACTTAATAGTGTAGGTGAATAAAGGGACCTTGGAGTGCTTGTCCACAGATCCTTGAAAGTAGCAGGCCAGGTGGAAAAGGTGGTTAAGAAAGCATATGGAATGCTTGCCTTTATTGGCTGAGGCATAGAATATAAGAACAGGGAGGTTATTCTTAAATTGTATAATACTTTGGTTAGGCCACAGCTGGAGTACTGTGTGTAATTCTGGTTGCCGTATTATAGGAAGGATGTGATTGCACTAGAGAGGGTGCAGAGGAGATTTACTAGGATGCTGCCTGGAATGGAGAATCTTAGTTATGAGGACAGATTGGATAGGCTGGGTTTGTTCTTATTGGAACAAAGGAGGTTGAGAGGAGACCTCATCGAGGTGTACAAAATATTGAGGGGCCTGGACATAGTGGATAGTAAGGGTCTATTTCCATTGGTGGAGGTGTCTATTACAAGGGGGCATAGTTTTAAGGTGGTTGGTGGAAGGTTTAGAGGGGATTTGAGGGGGAGCTTCTTTACGCAGAGGGTTGAGGGGATCTGAAACTCGCTGCCTGGAAGAGTGGTCGATGCAGAAACCCTCACCACTTTGAAGAGATGGTTGGAGTGCAGTAACCTGCAGGTTACGGACCTAGAGTTGGTAATTGGGATTAGACAGGATGATCTTTTGTTGGACGGCGCAGATAAGTACTGCAGGGAATCGAATATGGCCAGGGTGATCTCCTGGACTAGTTTCAATCGCCTGGATGGGTTGGAGAGGAATTTTCCCAGATATTTTGTCCTTAAATTGGCTGGGGTTTTTATCTGGTTTTTGCCTCTCCCAGGAGATCACATGGCTCCGGTTGGGGTGGAGTATCGATGTTTTCAGTGTAAGGGTTGTCGCAGTTGTGTGGGGCGGACTGGTTGGGCTGGGTGCTCTTTACCTTTCCGCCATTGTTCA
This sequence comes from Pristiophorus japonicus, assembly GCF_044704955.1. Lineage (NCBI taxonomy): Eukaryota > Metazoa > Chordata > Chondrichthyes > Pristiophoridae > Pristiophorus > Pristiophorus japonicus. Next base: position 23,326,214 of record NC_091977.1, read on the forward strand.
TTGTTCATAGGTTTATATGTAACCTTCTGGGCTGCTGACCGAGGGTCGTGCGGCTCTTTGTCGGCCGGCACGGACACGATGGGCCAAAATGGCCTCCTTCTGGGCTGTAAATTTCTATGTTTCTATATTTCTCATTCATCATATGTCAAATGTCTTGACGCCCTCCTGAGAGGTGCAATGAGCCTTTGCATTAATGCAAGCCTTTCCTTTATACGACCAAAAGCACACTTATCCAATAAATCCAACTTTGCAATGTGTACACAAAAATCCCCGTCATTAATATTTCACTTAGCTGAAAACTGGACACCCTTCTCGTGAGTTATCATTAACAAGCCCTGAATAAGCCTTGGCTAGCAAACATCTATTTTTGATATGAATTCCAGCACATGTTTATTAGAATGGTCAGAAAACTCTGAATAATAAGAATAAAATAAAAGAAACTTGCATTTCTTTAGCCTCTTTCACGACCTCAGGACGTCCCAAAGCGCTTCACAGCCAATTACGTGCTTTTTGAAGTGTAGTCACTGTTGCAATGTAGGATACACCATTTGCGCACATCAAGTTCCCACAAACAACAATGAGGTAAATGACCAAATAATCTGTTTTTTTTTAGTGAAGCTGGTTGAGGGATAAATGTTGTCCAGGACACCAGGGCTAACTCCACTGCTCTTCTTCAAAATAGTGCCAAGAGATCTTTTACGTTCGCCTGAGAGAACAGGCGGGGCCTCGGTTTATCAGCTTATCCGAAAGATGGCACCTTCGTAAGTGCAGCGCTCCCTCAGTTCTGCCATGGGAGTGTCAGCCTAGATTTTGTACTCTGGTCTCTGGAGTGGGAATCAACCTTCTGACATCAGAGGCTTGAGTACAGGTTCGACCTCCCGAATCTGGCAACCTTGGGACCGAGGCCGAGCCGGTTTTCATGTTTTTCCAGACTTCGGAATGTCTTTCTGACGTCATGAATCCGGAAACACCTGATCCCAGGTTCGGGTATTTCCGGATTTGAGAACGTCGGAAAGCGGTGGGGGCGGGGGGGGGTAGGGTGGTGCTTGCCGAGGACCTGATCGGGCGGGCTCCGCCACCGAGGACCTGATAGGGCGGGCCCTGCCGCCAAGAGTTCCTTGTCTGGCCCGAGGTAGGTGGGGTCGGGCGGGGTCGGGTAGCCGAGGTAAAGGGGAGGGAGGGGGGCCGGGGCAAAGTCGGGCCGGGTGAAGTCGGGGCGGGCGAAGTTGGTTCGCCGAGGCGGGGGGGAGTCCAGATATCGAAACACTTTCCAGTTGTCCAGATTCGGAACATTCTGGGATTCCGGAACTCCTGATTTTGGAGGTTGAACCTGTACTACCCACTGAGCCGTGACTGATGCAATGGTGGAATCAGTTTTGGTACCTGGTTTCCCTCCCCGACAGCTGAATAAATTCATCAGCACGTAGAAAAAATAGGCCACTATCCCTTTAAAGATCATCCAGTGCCTTTGGTTCTGATTAGATTTATTGTCAAATTATGATTCATCACTGATAGAGTCAAGAATAAGCGTAGAAACTATTAAATTCTAAATCCTGAGCAGTTTTGAAATGTTTCAGGAATATATTAAAATTTTAAAGATTTATAATTAAGATTTATGAAAGAAAATAGTTGGAGGTTAAAAATAGCTTATCTTAAGCATAAGCCTTAAGAAATGGCATCATTCAATTTCTGCCTAATCCGCTCTCAGCTTATCGGAACCGAACTGGTAAAATTCTTGCTGCCTTACTGAAGTTAGTGGGCAAATGATAAACCCTCACCACACTCCCCACCACCCCCCAGCCGCCAACACAATTTTGCAATGTTTAGTTAAAAAATATTGATGCTTTTACTTATGTCCTGGAATCATACAATATTCTCGCACAGATATAGAATAATTTCCCTTTCACTATTATTCTGTTCTTAAGAACATAAGAAATAGGAGCAGGAGTAGGCCATTCAGCCCCTCGAGCCTGCTCCACCATTCAATAAGAACATGTCTGATCTCCGATCTCAACTCCACCTTCCCGCCCTATCCCCTATCCCTTGATTCCCCTAGCGTCCAAAAATCTATCGATCTCAGCCTTGAATATACTCAATGATTGAGCATTCACAGCCCCCTGAGACAGAGATTTCCGAAGATGCACAATCTGAGTGAACAAATTCCTCCTCATCTCAGTCTTTAATGGCCGACCCCTTATCCTGAGACTATGCCCCTAGTTCTACACTCTCCAGCCAGGGGAAACAACCTCTCAGCATTGATCTACCTGTCAATCCCCCTCAGAATCTTATATTTCAATGAACACAATGAACAGGCCATTAGCATGGAGAAAAAAAGGGTTAAAAATAAGAGTTTCTGCCTGAGGACCCATCCGATGTGACTTTCAAGCACCCAACGCTTCTTCCCAAATTGGGTTGCCAACTCTGGTTGGATGGAGTCCTAGAAGGTTCCCCTCACCAACCACCACACCCAGTCAAATAGCCATTCTCCTCCATCTCTGCCACTTTTTATAGCTCATAACTAACTAGAAAGAAAGAATGGCTTGCATTTCTATGACCACCAGACGATCCACAGCGCTTTACAGCCAATCATAGAATCTGAGAAAATTTAGGACACAGGAGGAGGTCATTCAGCCTATCGTGCTCCTGCTGGTCAAAAAAGAGTTACCAGGTCGAATCCCACCTTCCAGCACTAGGTCTGTCGCCCTGTAGGAACTGAAATCCTCTGTAATTCAAGAACAAAAGAACGTAAGAACATAAGAATTAGGAACAGGAGTAGGCCATCTAGCCCCTCGAGCCTGCTCCACCATTCAACAAGATCATGGCTGATCTGGCCGTGGACTCAGCTCCATTTACCCGCCCGCTCCCCATAACACTTAATTCCCTTATTGGTTAAAAATCTATCGATCTATGATTTGAATACTTTCAATGAGCTAGCCTCAACTGCTTCCTTGGGCAGAGAATTCCACAGATTCACAACCCTCTGGGAGAAGAAATTCCTTCTCAACTCGGTTTTAAATTGGCTCCCCCGTATTTTGAGGCTGTGCCCCCTAGTTCTAGTCTCCCCGACCAGTGGAAACAACCTCTCTGCCTCTATCTTGTCTATCCCTTTCATTATTTTAAATGTTTGTATAAGATCACCCCTCATCCTTCTGAACTCCAACGAGTAAAGACCCAGTCTACTCAATCTATCATCATAAGGTAACCCCCTCATCTCCGGAATCAGCTTAGTGAATCGTCTCTGTACCCCCTCCAAAGTTAGTATATCCTTACTTAAGTAAGGTGAGCAAAACTGCACGTAGTACTCGAGGTGCGGCCTCCCAATACCCTGTACAGTTGCAGCAGGACCTCCCTGCTTTTGTACTCCATCCCTCTCGCAATGAAGACCAACATTCCATTCGCCTTCCTGATTACCTGCTGCACCTGCAAGCTAACTTTTTGGGACCCCCAGGTTCCTCTGCACCGCAGCATGTTGTAATTTCTCCCCATTCAAATAATATTCCCTTTTACTGTTTTTTTCCCAAGGTGGATGAACTCACATTTTCTGACATTGTATTCCATCTGCCAAACCTTAGCCCATTCGCTCAACCTATCTAAATCTCTTTGCAGCCTCTCTGTGTCCTCTACACAACCCGCTTTCCCACTAAAGAAAGAAAAGATAGATTACGAAAGTAAATTTGCGCAAAACATAAAAACAGATAGTAAAAGCTTTTACCGATATATAAAATGGAAAAGAGTGACTAAAGTAAATGTTGGTCCCTTAGAAGATGAGAAGGGGGATTTAATAATGGGAAATGTGGAAATGGCTGAGACCTTAAACAATTATTTTGCTTTAGTCTTCACAGTGGAAGACACAAAAACCATGCCAAAAATTGCTGGTCACGGGAATGTGGGAAGGGAGGACCTTGAGATAATCACTATCACTAGGGGGGTAGTGCTGGACAGGCTAATGGGACTCAAGGTAGACAAGTCCCCTGGTCCTGATGAAATGCATCCCAGGGTATTAGAAAAGATGGCAGAAGTTATAGCAGATGCATTCGTTATAATCTACCAAAATTCTCTGGACTCTGGGGAGGTACCAGCAGATTGGAAAGCAGCTAATGTAACGCCTCTGTTTAAAAAAGGGGGCAGACAAAAGGCAAGTAAATATAGGCCAGTTAGTTTAACATCTGTAGTGGGGAAAATGCTTGAAACTATCATTAAGGAAGAAATAGCGGGACATCTAGATAGGAATAGTGCAATCAAGCAGACGCAGCATGGATTCATGAAGGTGAAATCATGTTTAACCAATTTACTGGAATTCTTTGAGGATATAACGAGCATGGTGGATAGAGGTGTACCGATGGATGTGGTGTATTTAGATTTCCAAAAGGCATTCGATAAGGTGCCACACAAAAGGTTACTGCAGAAGATAAAGGTACGTGGAGTCAGAGGAAATGTATTGGCATGGATAGAGAATTGGCTGGCAAACAGAAAGCAGAGAGTCGGGATAAATGGGTCCTTTTCGGGTTGGAAATCGGTGGTTAGTGGTGTGCCACAGGGATCGGTGCTGGGACCACAACTGTTTACAATATACATAGATGACCTGGAAGAGGGGACAGAGTATAGTGTAACAAAATTTTCAGATGACACAAAGATTAGTGGGAAACTGGAGCTGAGTCCATGGTCAGATCAGCCATGATCTTCGTAAATTGCGGAGCAGGCTCGAGGGGGCCAAATGGCTTAATCCTGCTCCTATTTCTTATGTTCTTATGGATTACTAGTCCAGCAATCTAACCACTACCCACAACGCTAAATCATGAAACTCTTGCTGTTCTCCAGTTACAGCTTTTTAATGTCCTGCCAAAAGGCAGATGGAGAGCCAAGGTTTATAAAAAGGAAGACTTGCATTTATATAGTGCCTTTCATGACCACCGCACTTTACAGCCAATGAAGTACAGTCACTGTTGTAATGTAGGAAATGCAGCAGCTAATTTGCGCACAGCAAGCTTCCACAAACAGCATTGAGATAATGACCAGATAATCTATTTGTGATGTTGATTGAGGAATAAATATAGGCCAGGACACCAGGGAGAGCTGTCCTACTCTTCTTCAAAATAATGCTTTTGGATCGTTTACGTCCACCTGAGAAGCCTCAGTTTAACGTCTGATCCAAAAGACGGCACCTACCGACAGTACAGTTCCATCTCAGTATAGCCTAGATATATGTACTCAAGACTCTGGAGTGGGTCTTGAACCCACAACCTTCTGACTCAGAGGCGAGGGTGCTACCCACTGAGCCACTGCCTGGCACTTAATATTTTAAAAAACGACACCTCTAACATCCAGCACTTGCTCAGTACTGCGCTTGTCAGCCTAGATTACGTGCTGGGGTCTGAACTCACGACCTTTAAAGTAATTCATTTCCAGCAGTGAAAAACAGCACTATTTTGTCAGGATCAAGTCATTAATAAGAGCTTAACAAGTCCATTTTTTAAAATAATATTAACGGCAGTGCATTTTTTAAGAATGGACAGGAGACTGTGAATGGCGGAAAGAATAGCAGGAACAAACATTGCAGTTTTTGACTTTGCAGACACTTTTCCCTTCCATTTAATGCACAGCATGATGAGATTTAATTGGTGTGCAAAATACGATTATTGCAGATATCTCCTTCGCTGCATTAGCGGTATGGATTGTGGCAACTGTAGCAATTGAGAAAGTATTGGGATGGACCCACTCATCCCCCAAGGAGCGCGTTATGATTGTGACAATCAAGAGTGTCAGGGCTGACGATATTTATGTTTTATGTTTGTCGCACACGATTGCAACACTGTTCAGGTAGTGTCGGAGAATATATGCATACTGGGGAAGTTGCTGTGTTCCAGGGAATTTCAGCACAGGATGAATGCTGTCACTCGTGAGAACAAGAACCTCCTTCCTTAAGTTCAGGGGAGATGGAGAGAAACCGCTATTTCTACGGCGTTTCCGTGAACCTCCCACCGAAGTTATGGCGGACGATCAGGACAGGTCCCGTGGAAATTCAGCCGCAGAATGCTTAATTGTGAATTCACCTCACCCATTTCAGATTGATTCACAGTCAATTTTCCAAACCACACATAGGGCTGGATTTTGCCGTCACTCAGAGAGTGGGTTCGGAGGCGGGTCCGCAGTCAAAATCTAAAAGATGGACCGCGGGGCGGCATCTCGCTCTGAACCCGCTTCCGTGTAAGTTTCCCAAGTGCTGACTCCTCCTGCATTTTGCAGATCCAGCATAAGTGACGGGTGAGCCAATTCAAATACTTAAGATGGCATTTAAAGGTATTTTAGCAGCATTTTACCAGCTAATAGCCATTTTACCAGCTTTTGGCGAGTTTCACGATGCCCGTAAGTAGGCCGGATGTTCAATGACTCTCTATTGCTTTGAATAGGTGACAGCTGCAAAACTAGTATAAAGGTTACCATTACACAGCTGTTCACTTTCCAATGTTAGAAGCTGGAGACTTCAGGATTTAGAATGCACTTTTGAGCTTTAAGCAATTTGGAAGTGTTTGGAGTATATTCTCTATCCACTGTCACTTCCTTGGAACATCTTCTCTCATCATTGTCAGATCATTTCTGTCATCTCAACTTCAGCTGCCATCTATTCCATCAGCATCGGTGCCCTAGAAAAAATCTCACCTTGGTCCTCACAATCCCACCATAATCAGCCCCAGTACCAACAGCACCAGGCACACCAGCAGCACCAACAGCAACACCAACCTTCTCCGCAATCACCTGAAGCTGCACAGGAAACAGGGCATCAGCACCTGACCACATTGCTGCTCGCAAGGCCAGAGATGGCCTCACCATGGCCAGATTTACTTCACTTGACGCTGTACACTCTGGCTGCCACATGGTGCGCCAGGTTGGCACCACCTCACAACAACACCATAAAGCATCCCTACAATGCCCAAGCCAATCCTTTCACACTCATCACCATTGCGGGGGGTGGGTACCGTTAAGTCTCACCATTCACTACAACGCACTAAGCCACTTCCAAAGGTGCACACAAATCTATCCAAGAAGGCAAAGTGTTGAAAGTAAAGATTTCAATGTTTGACAACACATTAACAGAAATGTGTCATGAACATTGGCTAAAAGACCCAAGTGCCTACCCTTGCGTGTTATTAGTTGGTATGATTGGACAAGGATGAGGGTGAGTGTGAGGGGTGGCTAGTGAGATGGTGAACTGATAATGTAGATAGAGAGAGAGGGATGTGTGAAAGTGCAAGGTAAGTTGGTGTGAGTAAGGATGTGCAGGAGTAAGGTACGGAAAGCAAAGTGATGGGGGTGTGATGAGTGGCACAGCAGGATGAGGTTGAGTGTGGCTTTTCAGTAATGTTTCATGCTCTACTGAGATCACTGAAAGATTTGTGCCACTGCAGCCAGGTCCTCCTGATGACATCCCTGCTTGTGCCCTTCTGTGCAATGTGCAACCAGGCTGCGTTGGTCTCCTGGGGAGGTCTCTTCCATCCATTGTAAAGGTAGAGAACCTCCCTGCATGCTGTGACTCTCTCCATAGGCAGATAGAGGGAGTCACTGGAGAGTCTGGGTGCAGCTGTGCCCTTCTGTGCTGTGCTTGTTAGTGTTTGCAGCACCTCAAAGCTGCAGAACACTGACAGCACCACTGTCAAAATGAATATATGCATGGCCCCTTTAAGGAAACCGGCTGATGACGCGTCGCCAAATGATGTCATCAGACCCGCTTCCTTTTAATTGGCTGCGAAACTCACATGGGCGGGCTGAAAAAGCCCAATCAAGGCAAAATCACTTCAACAGAGCGGGATGGAACCGGGAGCGGGGTCTCAGTCCACCACCTAACTCGGCCGCACTTAGCCCGCCTCGGTAGGTGAAATCGCGGCCGTAGCCTGTCACCCCAAGAGCCTGGAAATCAGGAAACTTGCAGCACAGAAGGAGGCCATTCGGATCATGGTGCCTATGCCGGCTCTTTGAAAGAGCTGCACAATTAGTCCCACTCCCCCCTGCTCATTCCCCAGAGTTCTGCAAATCCATTCTTTTCAAGTATATATCCAATTCACTTTTTAACTATCACTTTTAAAACAATCTGCTTCCACCACGCTTTCAGGCCGTGCATTCCAGATCATAAGAACATAAGAACATAAGAACATAAGAACATAAGAATTAGGAACAGGAGTAGGCCATCTAGCCCCTCGAGCCTGCTCCGCCATTCAACAAGATCATGGCTGATCTGGCCGTGGACTCAGCTCCACTTACCCGCCCGCTCCCCGTAACCTTTAATTCCCTTATTGGTTAAAAATCTATCTATCTGTGACTTGAATACATTCAATGAGCCAGCCTCAACTGCTTCCTTGGGCAGAGAATTCCACAGATTCACAACCCTCTGGGAGAAGAAATTCCTTCTCAACTCGGTTTTAAATTGGCTCCCCCGTATTTTGAGACTGTGCCCCCTAGTTCTAGTCTCCCCGACCAGTGGAAACAACCTCTCTGCCTCTATCTTGTCTATCCCTTTCATTATTTTAAATGTTTCTATAAGATCACCCCTCATCCTTCTGAACTCCAACGAGTAAAGACCCAGTCTACTCAATCTATCATCATAAGGTAACCCCCTCATCTCCGGAATCTACCTCGTGAATCGTCTCTGAACCCCCTCCAAAGCTAGTATATCCTTCCTGAAATAAGGTGACCAATACTGCATGCAGTACTCCAGGTGCGGCCTCACTAATACCCTATACAGTTGCAGAAGGACCTCCCTGCTTTTGTACTCCATCCCTCTCGCAATGAAGGCCAACATTCCATTCGCCTTCCTGATTACATGCTGCACCTGCAAACTAACTTTTTGGGAATCATGCACAAGGACTCCCAGGTCCCTCTGCACAGCAGCATGTTGTAATTTCTCCCCATTCAAATAATATTCCCTTTTACTGTTTTTTTTTCGAAGGTGGATGAGCTCACATTTTCCGACATTGTATTCCATCTGCCAAACCTTAGCCCATTCGCTTAACCTATCTAAATCTCTTTGCAGCCTTTCTGTGTCCTCTACACAACCCGCTTTCCCACTAATCTTTGTGTCATCTGCAAATTTTGTTACACTACACTCTGTCCCCTCTTCCAGGTCATCTATATATATTGTAAACAGTTGTGGTCCCAGCACCGATCCCTGTGGCACACCACTAACAACCGATTTCCAACCCGAAAAGGACCCATTTATCCCGACTCTCTGCTTTCTGTTCGCCAGTCAATTCTCGATCCATGCTAATACATTTCCTCTGACTCCGCGTACCTTTATCTTCTGCAGCAACCTTTCGTGTGTCACCTTATCGAATGCCTTTTGAAAATCTAAGTACACCACATCCATTGGTACATCTCTATCCACCATGCTCGTTATATCCTCAAAGAATTCCAATAAATTAGTTAAACATGATTTCCCCTTCATGAATCCTTGCTGCGTCTGCTTAATTGCACTATTCCTATCTAGATGTCCTGCTATTTCTTCCTTAATGATAGTTTCAAGCATTTTCCCCACTACAGGTGTTAAACTAACCGGCCTATAGTTACCTGCCTTTTGTCTGCCCCCTTTTTTAAACAGAGGCATTACATTAGCTGCTTTCCAATCCGCTGGTACCTCCCCAGAGTCCAGAGAATTTTGGTAGATTATAACGAATACATCTGCTGTAACTTCCGCCATCTCTTTTAATACCCTGGGATGCATTTCATCAGGACCAGGGGACTTGTCTACCTTGAGTCCCATTAGCCTGTCCAGCACTATCCCCCTAGTGATAGTGATTGTCTCAAGGTCCTCCCTTCCCACATTCCTGTGACCAGCAATTTGTGGCATGGTTTTTGTGTCTTCCACTGTGAAGACCGAAGCAAAATAATTGTTTCAGGTCTCAGCCATTTCCACATTTCCCATTATTAAATCCCCCTTCTCATCTTCTAAGGGATCAACATCTACTTTAGTCACTCATTTTCGTTTTATATATCTGGAAAATCTTTAACTATCCGTTTTTATGTTGCGCAAGTTTACCTTCGTAATCTATCTTTCCTTTCTTTATTGCTTTCTTCGTCATTCTTTGCTGTCGTTTAAAATTTTCCCTATCTTCTAGTTTCCCACTAACCTTGGCCACCTTATACGCATTGGTTTTTAATTTGATACTCTCCTTTATTTCCTTGGTTATCCACGGCTGGTTATCCCTTCTGTTACCGCCCTTCTTTTTCACTGGAATATATTTTTGTTGCGCACTATGAAAGAGCTCCTTAAAAGTCCTCCACTGTTCCTCAATTGTGCCACCGTTTAGTCTGTGTTTCCAGTCTACTTTAGCCAACTCTGCCCTCATCACAACAACTCGCTTCATAAATTAACATTTCAACTCTTGCAGGGCTATGGAGAACGAACAGAGGAGAGGGACTGATTGGGTAGCTCTTTCACAGAGCCGGCACTGGCATGATGGGCCGACTGGCCTCCTTCTGTGCTGTGAGATTTTATGGGGGAGAAATTCAGTATCTCCCCATTTGGGGGCGGTAATAATCGTGAGTCACGAAACTTAGCACCTGGTGTGGGAGTCCCGCCCCTCTCGAGGATGTAATGAGTAGGATGGATAAGGGGGAATCAGTGGATGTGGATTTGGATTTCCAGAAGGCATTCGACAAGATGCCACATAAGAGGTTACTGCACAAGATAAGAGCTCACGGGGTTGAGGGTAATATAGTAGCATGGATAGAGGATTGGATAACTGAGTCGGGATAAATGTGTCATTTTCCAGTTGGCAAACAGTGACTTGTGGGGTGATGCAGGGATCGGTGCTGGGGCCTCAACTATTTACAATCTATATTAATGACTTGGATGAAGGGACCAAGTATAATGTTTGCTGATGATACAAAGATGGGTGGGAAAGGAAATTGTGAGGAGGACACAAAAAATCTGCAAAGGGATATAGACAGGTTAACTGAATGGGCAAACATTTGGCAGATGGAGTACCATGTGGAAAAATATGAGGTTATCCACTTTGGCAGAAATTAACAGAAAAGCAAATTATAATTTAAATGGAGAAAAATTGCCAAGTGGCACAGTACCGAGAGACCTGGGGTTACTTGTGCATGAAACACAAAAGGTTAATATGCAGGTACAGCAAGTAATCAGGAAGGCAAATGGAATGTTGGCCTTTATTGCAAGGGGGATAGAGTATAAAAGCAAAGAAGTCCTGCTACAACTGTACCGGCTATTGGTCAGGCCACACCTGAAGTACTGGGTACAGTTTTGGTTGTATTTAAGGAAGGATATACTTGCATTGGAGGCTGTTCAGAGAAGGTTCACCAGGTTGATTCCGGAGATGAGGGGGTTGACTTATGAAGATAGGTTGAATAGATTGGGCCTATATATATTGGACTTCAGAAGAATGCGAGGTGATCTTATTGAAACTTATAAGATAATGAGGGGGCTCGACAAGGTGGATGCAGAGAGGATGTTTGCACTCATAGGGGAGTAACATCGTAGCGCTGCCGCTAAACTCACACCCAATATGGCGGAAATCATTGCCAGCGCCGCTCCCGGGGGCGCTAATGAGAGGTGCAAATGCACCAAATTTCCAGCCCAAATTACTTCTAATTTGCATTTATAGAGCGCCTTTCACGACTACCCAAAGTGCTTTACAGCCAATTAATTACTTTTGAAGTGAAGTAATGTAGGAAACGCGGCAGCCAAATTGCACTCAGCAAGCTCCCACAAACAGCAATGTAATAATGACCAGGTAATCTGTTTTTCGTGATGTTGGCTAAGGGATAAATATTGTCCCAAGACAAGAGGGAGAACGCCTCTGCTCTTCTTCGAAATAATGGGCCAGGGGATCTTTTACCTCCACCTGAGAGGGCAGACGGAGCCTCAGTTTAACGTCTCAGCCGAAAGACGCTATATAAATGCTAACTCTTTCTTTCTGTAGCTCATATCCTCACCTAATTTATTACAGTGTTTGAACATTAAACTGCTTGTGTAGCAATGCGCTGGTTTTTCTCCCATCAGGAATCCTAACACTGATATTCAGCAACCACTTTGGTACTTTATGGCCTTTAATGACTGTGAAATGGGTTTCTTTGAGATACAGTCTGAATTATTTAAAGTGTGAAAGCACTGATAAAAATGTCTTTGTGCATGGATTAATGGACCTGCAGAATAGGTCTCCATTCCCGGCAACTTGTCTGAATTGCCGCATGAATGTACTACCTAGAAAGTGCTGTTGTCACTTTCTAATATATAAGATAAAAAGGAGCAAATCCATCGTGCTTTGGATACTTTATCCACCACAATGAGGCTTTTCAGAATATTAGCACACAAAACGCATTCATACGGAATCTTTTTGTCTATTGTTTCAAGGGAGGCACCAACCTGGTTTGAGATGAATGGCTCACTGCTTTTAATTGGGTTAAAGTAGCTGAGTAGGGATTTCATATGATTACATTGAGAAATAGTGGGCTAATAATTTGAAAAGCTAAGTTTCAAGGCTTTCGCTCGGCTTGCTGAGAGCCAATGCAGGGCAATAAGCACAAAGGCAGAATTTAATGAGAGAACTTGCAGTTATAAAGCCTCTTTCACATCGGCATGATGTCCAAAAGCACTTTCGGATGAGACGTTAAACTGAGGCCCGTCTGCTCTCTCAGGTCGACGTAAAAGATCCCACGGCTGTATTCTGAAGAAGAGCAGGGGAGTTCTCCCCGGTGTCCCGGCCAATATTTATCCCTCAGTTAACATAACAAAAAAACAGATTAGCTGGTCATTATCACATTGCTGTTTGTGCGAGTTTGCTTGTGCACAAATTGGCTGCCACGTTTCTCACATTACAACAGTGACTACACTCCAAAAGTACTTCATTGGCTATAAAGCACTTTGAGACATTCAGTGGTTGTGAAAGACATTATATAAATCCAAGTCTTTCTTTCTTTCTTTTGCAGTTGTGTTTGCTTTATTTTGAAGGAGAGCAGGGGAGTCCTGGCCAATATTTATCCCTCAACTAACATCACTAAAAAAACAGATTATTTGGTCATTATCACATTGCTGTGTATGGGACCTTGCTTTACATAGAAATACATCAAGTGTACAGCATAGAAACAGGCCATTCAGCCCAACTGGTCCCTGACACTTTTATGCTCCACACGAGGCCTCCTTCCACCCTACATCATCTCACCCCATCAGCATATCCTTCTATTCCTTTCTCCCTCATGTGTTTATCTAGCTTCCCCTTAAATGCATCTATTCTATACGCTTCAACTCTTCCCTGTGGTAGCAAGTTCCACATTCTAACCACTCTCTGGACGAAGAAGTTTCTCCTGAATTCCCTATTGGATTTACTAGTGACTATCTTATAGTATGGCTCCTAGTTCTGGTCTCGCTCGCAAGTGGAAACATCTTCTCTACGTCTACCCTGTCAAACCGTTTCATTATCTTAAAGACCTCCATCAGTTCACCCCTCAGCCTTCTCTTCTCTTGAGGAAAAAAAACGCAGCCTGTTCATCTTTTCCTGATAACTACATCTTTCAATTCTGGTATCATCTTTGAGAATCTTTTTTGCACCTTCTCCGATGCTTCTATACCCTTTTATAATATGGAGATCAGAACTGTGCACAGTACTCCAAGTGTGGTCTCACAAATGGGGTTGTACTCCCTAGAATTTAGAAGGTTAAGGACTGATGTGACTGAAATTTTCTGGATATTAAGGGGAACAGATAGGGGAGATAGAGAGAAACTATTTCCTCTGGTTGGGTATTCTAGGACTGTGGGGCATCATCTAAAAATTAGAGCCAGACCTTTCAGGAGTGAGATTATGGAACATTTCTACACACAAAGGATGGTAGAAGTTTGGAACTCTCTTCCGTAAATGGCAATTAATGCTTGATCGATTGTTAATTTTATTTCGGAGATAGATAGCTTTTTGTTAAGCAAAGGTCTTAAGGGATATGGGCCAAAGGTCACAGATCAGCCATTGTTTCACTGAATCGCAGAACAGGCTCGCGGGGCTGAATGGCCTACTCCTGTTCTGAAGTTGCATGATGATCAGCCATGGTCAGATTGAATGGTGGTGCAGGCGCGAAGAGTCGAATGGCCTTCTCCTGCACCTATTTTCTATGTTTCTATGTTCCTGATGTTCCAATGCTAAAAGTTTAATATAACTTCTCTGCTTTTCAATGATTCCGCTAGAACTTAACCCCAGTTCTATGGCCTTGTTAACCTGTGGTGCTACTTTCAGTGATTTGTATATCTGGTTCTCCAGATCCCTTTGCTCCTCTACCCCATTTAGATGTTTGTTAGCCAAAGGGTATGTGACCTCCGTAACATCGCCCGTCTGCGCTCCTGTCTCAGCCCACCTGCCGCTGAAACCCTCACCCACGTCTTTGTCACCACCACACTCGACTATTCCAATGCTCTCCTGGCCAACACCCCATCTTACATCCTCCATAAACCTGAGCTCATCTAAAATTCTGCTGCCCCGTATCCCGAGTCTCCTTCTCCCATCACCCCTGTGTCATCGCTGACCTACATTGCCTGAAATGTAAAACTCTCATCCTGGTGTTTAAAACCCTTCGCCCCTCCCCTGTCTCTATTGTCTCCTCCAGCCTCGACAGTAAAGAGCCCTGAAAGGAATAGAGACAAAGAATGCAAGCTCAAGCTCGAGAACAGAGGCTGTTATATCCAATAATTAAATTATTATGCAAATTGCCTATGCAAATAGTAATTCTATTTGCAATTTTTGCATTCTCATTAGTGCTGTACAAGTCTGCCAAACATCAGAGTAATAGATTAATTAAACTGTGGTCTGCTTGAGGCAAGACACTGATTGCTAGAGATTCGACTCAGTCAGACACGCTGCTATTTTAATTATTTTCCTCTTAATAGTTTTATTTGCTATAATTAATACGATGTTAAATACTGTCCCAACCTTGAACCAGTCTGAGCCTGCCCAGTATACAGATGAAAGGCTTGTACCGACCCCACCTTCTGACTCTATCTACATCTGTGACCTAACCACCAAGGTCATAGTGATCCAATCAACTGGAGCGCAAGGAGGTGGTATTGGATTCTCCAGCGTTACCCTGACCTACACACAGGACGTCAATCTGATATCCGCCTGTGCAAGCCAGCAGCAGTTTAGGAAAGTTACTCTCAACCTTTTCACTCAAAATCCAGATATTTACTGGCTGCGGCCTAAAATGCTTATGCTGCTGAAGCCAATTCAGCAACGACAGCTGAACAGGGGCCCCGTGGTTTCAACACAAAAGCCAAATACTGCGGATGCTGGAAATCCTCAATAAAAACTGAAAATGATGGAAAAACTCGGTTCTGACGAAAAGTCATCGACCTGAAACGTTAACTCTGTTTCTCTCTCCACAGATGCCTGACTCACTGAGTGTTTCCAGCATTTTTGTGCCTGGTTCCCGCCTGAAGCTATTTTAACACGGTGAGGGAAATTTGTCTGGGAGACTCCAACCCCTCAACTCAAGGCAGCCGGTGGGGGGGGGAGTGGTTAGGGTGGTGGGGAGGAGGGGTGGGGCGTGCGCCTATTTTACGTGCAAAAGCTGCAGACTGATGATGTTTTGGACACTGCTGTTCCATTTTGATTTGCTGAAACGGGAGGGCCATCTTGCAACCCCCGCCAGTAAAAGCTGGTGGGTTTGGTCATTTTCCAACCCCCGGTCTCCACCGACGGTGTACAAAAGGGTCACACAGCTGTACCACTGCGAGTCACTGGGTCTTCGCTTGTCAGAAGGTGTCTTCAGCTGAAGGCACGGCCACCATTGGTGGAGCAACGAAATTCAGCAATGGGCAAGAGACCGGAATATGACCCACAGAGCCTCTCCCGCACATGCGTGCTGCGTGCTTCACAACCTCACGTTACAGAGAAACCTGCCTATCATAGAATCATAGAAATTTACCGCACCGAAGGAGGCCATTTTGGCCCATCGTGTCCGCGCCGGCCAACCAAGAGCTAACCAGCCGAATCCCACTTTTCAGCTCTTGGTCCGTAGCCCTGTAGGTTACGGCACTTTAAGTGCACATCCAAGAACTTTTTAAATGTGGTGAGGGTTTCTGCCTCTACCACCATTTCAGGCAGTGAGCTCCAGACCCCCCCCCCCACCTTCTGGGTGAAGAAATTTCCCCTCAAATCCCCTCTAAACCTTCCCCCAACTACTTTAAACCTATGCCCCCTGGTTGTTGACCCCTCTGCCAAGGGAAACAGGTCCTTCCTGTCCACTCTATCCAGGCGCCTCATAATTTTATACACCTCTATCAGGCTGCTTTGTGGCATAATGGATAGTGCAGTGGACTTCTAATCAATGGCAAATATGACATTCAAAAGTTATGGGTTTGAGTCTCACCAGAGTTGGCTTTTAGGTTTGTGTTTAGTGTTCCCTGGGCCGGACAAGTGCATTTGCGGCACCTTGTGCCTGAAACACAAAAAGTTAGTGTGAAGGTACAGCAAGTAATCAGGAAAGCAAATGGAATTTTGGCCTTTATTGCAAGGGGGATGGAGTATAAAAGCAGAGAAGTCTCCGTATTTAAGAAAGGATATACTTACATTGGAGGCTGTTCAGGGAAGGTTCACTCGATTGATTCTGGAGATGAGAGGCTTGACTTATGAAGATAAGTTGAGTAGGTTGGGCCTACACTCATTGGAGTTCAGAAAAATGAGAGGTGATCTTAACAAAACATAAGATAATGAGGGATCTCAACAAGATGGACGCAGAGAGGATATTTCCACTAATAGCGGAAACTAAAACTAGGGGCATAGTCTCAGAATAAGTGGCCGCCCATTTAAAACTGAGATGAGGAGGAATTTCTTCTTTCAGAAGCTTGTATATCTGTGGAATTCTCTGCCCCAGAGAGCTGTGGAAGCTGGGTCATTGAATATATTTAAGGCGGAGATAGACAGATTTTTGAGCAATAAGAGAATAAAGGGTTATGGGGAGCGGGCGGGGAAGTGGAGCTGAGTCCATGATCAGATCAGCCATAATCTTATTGAATGGCGGAGCAGGCTCGAGGGGCCAAATGGTCTACTCCTGCTCCTATTTCTTATGTTCTTATGTTCCCCCTGAACCTCCTCTGTTCCTAGCCCTAACCCTAACCCTAAAACAGACCCAGCATCTCCAATCTTTCCGTAGTGCAGGCAACATCCTTGTAATTCTCCTGTGCACCTTTGAAGGAACAGCAGCTGGCCTTATAGTATGAGGGGGAAGAAGGAGGAAGCAGCAGGAGGAAGAGGACCACCTCAACACCTTGTCGCAAGAGACGCGAGGGATCATTTCATTGTCCAGCCATCCCGGGTGACTTATTGAGATAGCTCCTCTGCCAATGGGTCCTCCAAGGTGTCATCTGGTGCAGGAGGCTCTAGCCGTCGAGAAGGACCTAGAGGAAAGACAAAGGAGACAGGAGTTAGGATGGGAGATACAAGCTACACCTTTGCAGGTGGCAAATCTTGAGAAAAAAAGGCTTGATGTCGTGCAACTTGCTGCATCTTAGTTGAGTTCCTCTTCTTTGGAATGGTAGTAGCAAAGAAAATCATAGATCAATATCCAAGTCAGATATCCAGGCTTCCAGTGTAACAGCGTGGATATCTTGTAGGCTGCCTGCGGATTCCCTCTGAGGGCAGTGCTCAGTGATGTGCTCCAGGGTCGGATTAGGAGTTCCACAGTAACATGATGAGGATGCTTTAATCTTCCATCTATGGAGAAGGTGGCAGCATCTACCATGACCGGTTCTGAGACGTTTTAATTTAAAAATAATTTGTTCTGGGTTGTGGGCATCAGTGGCAAGGCCAGCATTTATTGCCTATCCCTAATTGCCCCTTGAGAAGGTGGTGGTGAGCCGCCTTCTTGAACCACTGCAGTCCGTGTGGTGAAGGTACTCCCACAGTGCTGTTAGGGAGGGAGTTCCAGGATTGTGACCCAGCGACGATGAAGGAACGGCAAAATATTTCCAAGTCAGGATGGTGTGTAACTTGGAGGAGAACATGCAGGTGCGCCTACTGCCCTTGTCCTTCTAGGTGGTAGAGGTCACGGTTTTGGGAGGTGCTACCGAAGAAGCCTTGGCAAGTTGCTACATGGCAGTCTGGTCATGAAAGTAAAAGCCCATGGGATCCAGGGCAAAGTGGCAAGTTGGATCCAAAATTGGCTCAGAGGCAGGAAGCAAAGGGTAATGGTTGATGGGTGTTTTTGTGACTGGAAGGATGTTTTCAGTGGGCTTCCACAGGGATCAGTACTAGGTCCCTTGCTTTTTGTGGTATACGTCAGTGATCTGGACTTGAATATAGGGGATTTGATTAAGAAGTTTGCTGATGATACAAAAATCGGCTGTGTGGTTGATTATGAAGAAGACAGCTGTGGATTGCAGGAAGCTATCAATCAACTGGTCAGGTGGGCAAAACAGTGGAAAATGGAATTTAATCCAGAGAAGTGTGAGGTAATGCATTTGGGGAGGGCTAACAAGGAAAGGAAATACACATTAAATGGTAGGATACTGAGAAGTGTAGAGGAATAAATGGACCTGGGAGTGCATGTCCACAGATCCCGCAAGGTTACAGGCCAGGTAGATAAGATGGTTAAGAAGGCATACGGAATGCTTGCCTTTATTAGTCGAGGCATAGAATATAAGAGCAGGTGGGTTATGCCTGAACTGTATAAAACACTGGTTAGGTCATAGCTGGAGTACTGTGTGCAGTTCTGGTCACCGCATTACAGCCAGGACGTGATTGCACTGGAGAGGGTACAGAGGAGATATATGAGGATATTGCTGGGAGTGGAAAATCTTAGCTATGAGGACAGTTTGGATAGGTTGGGTTTATTTTCCTAGGAACAGAGGAGGCTGAGGAAAGACCTCATTGAGGTGTATAAAATTATGAGGAGCCGAGATATAGTGGATAGAAAGGGCCTATTTCGCTTAGCAGAGAGGTCAACAATCAGGGGGCATAAATTTCAAGTAATTGGTAGAAGGTTTAGAGGGAATTTGAGGGGAAATTTCTTCACACAAAGGTTTGTAGGGATCTAGAATTCACTGCCTCAAAGGGTGGTAGAGGCAGAAACCCTCACCACATTTAAAAAGTACTTGAATATACACTTGAAGTGCCGCTACCTACAGGGTTACAACCTCGAGCTGGAAAGTGGGATTAGGCTGGATAGCCTCTCGTTGGCCGGCGCGGATACGATGGGCCAAAATGGCCTCCTTCCTTGCGATAAACTATCCTATGATTACATGGGTGCATCTTATAGATGGTACACACTGCAGCCACGGTGCGTCGGTGGTGGAGGGAGTGAATGTTGAAGGTGGTGAATGGGGGCCAATCAAGCTGGCTGCTTTTTCCTGGATGGTGTCAAGCTTTTTGAGTGTTGTTGGAGCTGCACTCATCCAGGCAAGTGGAGAGGTTGATGTTTGTCCACTCTTTGTGAGGAATGTTTGATCTTTCAGTTTATACTGTGGGGTCCTCTACAAGGAATCCATTCCGCATGTCACAGTTTGTCCAAGAATTGGCTGAGGTGAAGAAAGGGTAGTGATTAATATTTGAATGGCCCCGTTCTAGTATGCAGTCAGCCTGTCTTTCGCTGATGGTGCTGGCTCAGCGTGGGCCACTGATTTCCAGGGAGTCCTGCCTGTCCTGCTTGGATGAGGGCAGTGATGTTATGTACTCCTCCCTGGCTCTTGTTCCTCTCCTCTCACGTTCGTCTCTGAGTCAGAAGGTTGTGGATTCAGGTCCCACTCATGAGACTAGAGCACATAAATCTAGGCTTTCACTCTAGTGCAGTGCTGAGGGAGCGCTGCACTGTCTGAGGTGGCGCCTTTTGGATGAGACGTTAAACCGAGGCTCTCTCAGGTAGACGTAATAGATCCCATGGCACTATTTCGAAGAAGAGAAGGGGATTATCCCCGGTGTCTTGCACCAATATTTATCCCTTAACTAACATCACTAAAACAGATTATCTGCTCATTGCTGTTTGTGTGAGCTTGCTGTGTGCAAATTGGTTGCCACGTTTACCGCATTACAGCAATGACTACACTCCAAATGTACTTCATTGGCTGTAAAGCGGTTTCAGACATCCGATGGTCATGAAAGGCGCTATATAAATGCCAAACTGTATCGGTTTCTGTCAAAGCATAGCGTAACGTGAGCGTAGCTCTGATTCTCCAGCTAGCTTCAACACTACACCAAGAAATATAGCCCAAGGTCAGAGCTTCAGAATCCAAATCCTTTAATAATGTAGTGTGAAAACTGTTGATAAAGAATAAAAGACAGATCTAACATTCTTGTTATTCAACATAAAGGCAGTAATCAAGAGAAGTTACTTATCTCTTTCTGTACATCATATACCAATACAACAATTTCAGAACAATTGGATGAGAAGACGTTACTTACATCACTGTACTTCTGGGAAGGTTTAATACAGCAGGAGGTTTATTTTTAATCATGAAAAGTTCAGACAGTGTAAGGTAAAATGGATGCTGCAGCTGCTGGTTTTCTCTTTGGTTTTGCTTTTTCTTTGTTCTTTTCTGTCCAATCGGAAAAACGCCACCCTGTGGCTGGAGTACTTCATGACACCTACTGTGTCCAGAATTAATCTGGCTCCAAGCAACACACTCCCCGTCTAAAAATGACAAGGATTGAAACTTTTTACCAGTTACTGAGTTCAGTTCCTCTTCATTTGTGGGAGGGCTTCAAGGCGGGCATTGTCTATATACGTACGTGTTCAGTCTCGTGTAGCTATGACGCATGCCATAGCTGCAGACAGTAGCTTCCACCTTACATACCCTTCTGACCTTGGTGAGGTAGTCCTCGGAGGCCCGTCCAAGTGGCCAGTCGTTCCGGGAAAATTATTTGTGCCGGAGGAGAATGACATCCCTGACAGTGGTTTCCGGCTTTGTCTCATCTCTTTTGTGTCGAGGCTGCTGGCATTTCATCCGCCATCAAATCCGTCGCCATTGACGTCACCCATATGGAGCTACCTGCACGTAGTTGCCAGGTCATGCCTTGAGGGGCTGAGTTTCCGGAGCTACGAGCATGGCGGGACTGAGTGCCTGAGGTTCATTGTGGAGAAGCGGTGGGGACTCCGAGTTTCCCTCTGAGTTAAGGTGAGCACCTTTTGTCACACTCTTAAGTGAATGTTGGTGTCGGATGGACATGGCCTTCAGTGCCTGAAATATAGTATGGTTGACAGAGGAATTGACTTTCTCATTTTCCCTGCTTGGGCCAACCTGTCCAGAGACTGTCCAGCCGAGGTCCATACGTTTTGCCCACGGTGTTCCTCTCAGCCCATTGTGAGACTCCCTGATCCTGAGGGGCTCAGGGCAGTTTCTTCCAATGAGGAGGATGTTACTTGCGTCTTTTCTCGGCTCTGATATCTTTGTCGCCATTGGACCGAGGTGGGGAAACTGTTCACAGAAATCGGGATGTAGGATCTCATTTCTGTCTCCAGGGATGTGGCCATTCTCGAGCATGGTAGGCAGCTGAGCTGTCTACGACTACACCGCTTGCTCGTCTCCCCTTGGCCATGATCCTGTCTCTGCTGCAGGTGGTAAGCTCATACGGGAAGGCTGAACCTGGGAGGTCGAACGCGTATAAGATTTCGGGGTCTCCGAAACAGACATTAGATTGGTTGTCCAGCACCGCGTAGCCAAGGATACATTTCGAGGGATGATCTCTATGTGGTAGATCTTGCAGAGAACGATCTTACAACAAGACCATGCGGACGGGCACGCCAGGTATCTGGTGCACTTTGCGATGGCCTGTATGACCTGCGGCTCATCTGTTGGCCTTTAGTTGTGGGTCTCCCCGCCTTGGAACTACCCGCCATTCTGTCTCGGACTCGCGTGCATGCTCTCTGCCTTGGCATTCCTTGCAACGTACCTGGGTCCGCCAGTCTTGCATTCAGTGGTGGTTGCCACATCTAAAACTAAGACCGTTGGCTCTGCAAAACTCTCTTCGTTCATGAATGGGCTTTCGGCTGAAAGCGATGCAATCCGAGAGATGATGGCCTCGCTCACCATGGTGGAGGCATATCTCCGCGGCTAGTCACGCGGGCGGCGACTTCGAAGGTGCAGATGTTGTCAAGACGTGAAGGGAAGAGCTGGGGCTTCTGCTCGTTGTCATCCACTCCGAGGTTGGCTTACTGGGGCTTACTGCGTAAAGGTCGCTGTCGCTGTGCTGTTTGGCTTCTTTTTCAGAAATTTAGCCAGCTTAGCGAAAGGAGGGTAGCCATCGGTATCGGTCTTATGCTCCGTTACACGCTCCCTCCATTTGTTGCTTAATTAGGTAGGGAGTTTCTCTTCGTCAAGTGTCAGACGAAGATCGTGGGGATAGTTGAGCAGCCCCAATTCTGGCAAGTTGTCCATCTGTGCTGCGATGTCCGTGCATAATTCGGCAAGTTCGCGAAGCTTGCGGCCTTCGTCCGCCCTGAACTTCGGAAACTTGTCGAGCCTTTCAAGGACGGATGTTGTGATCCTCGACTTGTCGCCTAAACTCTCTTCTAGTTCCTTCGACGCTTCCTGCTAGGCCGTTTCAGGGTCCGAAATGTACCGGTGCCAGAACCTGTCCACCAATTCTTGACCTTCCCCTTTGTGTACTTGACGAGAAAGGTAAGCTTCTGCGTGGCTGGTGTGGCCGCCTGGTCTACCATGGCTTGGAATGCATGGCGCCACGGTTGAAACATGATCGGGTCTCCCCTCATAAACATCAGGCTGATGTGCAGGCCGGTGCTGGCGAGCGAGACTGTTGGTAATGTCCTTTGTCAGGTTGAGGAATGGCCCCCTCCTGTTGGTTGCCAGCTCAAGAGGACGGAGGCTCGAGTAGCTCAGTGCTACGACGCTGGCTGGTGGGATAGTTCTTCCTTCTGTTCCAGATGGCTGAAGGATCGGGGACGCTGTCTGAAGCTGGAATGCAGGGGCAGAGTGAGCCAGCCTGGCTGCGAGGTGCCGAAACTGCGAGGCATAGTCGTCTGAGGTCTGTTCTGGTGAGGTTCGGGCCCAAGGCCTCCGTGCCTCTTGTTCGGCTCGCTCCATCCCCTCTACCCTTGCTTGCGGTACGACGGCAGTTTTCCTGGCTTGAAGTATCTGGAGGTCAGCCTCGGCCTGCACTCCTGTCACTTTCATCTCGGCCTGAAGGCTCTGGAGGTCCGCCTCGGCCTGCACTCCTGCCACTTTTGCCTTGGCTATTTGTCCCGCTATGACCTCCTCGAAGTTTGCGTTCTTTGCGACAGCGGCGGCGGCGACTCGAGCGCTGATCAAGGTAGTCCGACTTGAGGACGATGTCCTGGAGCTCCTTGTTGAGCGCCCCGACCATCTGCTGATGCTCGACCTGATGCTCGACTGTGATTCTAGGGACTTGGGTTGGAGCTGCTCCGTCATGTGGCGATCGCGGTATTTGTGAGTTCGCAGCTCTCTCGGAAGATTGACTCAGTTTGTTGAGCATCTTCCTTGAATCCCACTTTATCTTGAGTGTAGAGGTCACAGAGTGCAGCCCACAGCTCCTGGTACGTACGGAGTGCCAAGCAAATCTCGGCTGTGGCTGTTTGAAGGACGTGCTCATCATCTGGGGCATCTCTACCAGTAACGATGTAATTTATTTTTTCTTGCTTCTATGTCATTGCTGAGGGCTTTTAGGGTAGAGTACCTCGCTCTCCGTGATCGACTCAGAGGGTCTTGCTCGGGGGAGAGATCTCCTCAAGCTCTGAGCGTAAAGTTTCCTCGTGCAGGGTATTTGTGCTACCAGGACTGCCTGGCATTATGATCTTCTGTTGGTGACCTGGGTGACACTCAGGGTAATTGTTAGGTCATGCTTCGTAGTGATTTTTCACTGTACCGGATTCAGTCAGAGCATAACATAACGCGAGCGTAGCTCTGATTCTCCAGCTAGCTTCAACACTACACCAAGAAATATGGCCAAAGGT
This sequence comes from Pristiophorus japonicus, assembly GCF_044704955.1. Taxonomy (NCBI): domain Eukaryota; kingdom Metazoa; phylum Chordata; class Chondrichthyes; family Pristiophoridae; genus Pristiophorus; species Pristiophorus japonicus. Next base: position 23,350,124 of record NC_091977.1, read on the forward strand.
CAGATCTTCAGAATCCAAATCCTTTAATAATGCAGTGTGAAACTGTTGATAAAGAATAAAAGACAGATCTAACATTCTTGTAACTCAACATAAAAGTAGTAATCAAGAGAAGTTACTTACCTCTTTCTGTACATTACCTACCAATAAAACAATTTCACAACAATTGGATAAGAAGAAGTTACTTACATCACTGTACTTCTGGGACATCCCTCCACAGTCTCTCACAGTTCCTTTGCCTCTCTTGTTGTTCCTGCTGTATCTGCCCACGCTCCAATCATCGACCTGGACCTTGCTGAAGTCACTCTTCGCTGCCGTTGCCCTCCTGCACCAGCTTGCAATGTACCTTGAAGTGGCATGCCTCCATGCTGCTCCCTGGGCCATGTGCTGCTCCTTTTATGGCCACAACCTGCCGCTGATGGTTTCTCACAGGTCGCGGCTCAGGGGAGGCGTGAGTTCGGGGCCAGGGACCCAGGGGTAGCACGGGCCACCCCACGCTGCGATGCTTGTGTGCACTGGATCTGTGCAGCAGAGCAGGTCTCCAGTTGTCTTGGGTAATCCTTGCCACTGGGCCAAGACCTAGCTCTGTCAAGCCCGTGTGGTGGCTGGTGTGCAACAGCCACCACACGTTAAAAAAATCCACGCACAGGCATCTTCCACCTTCGAGGATGTAGCTCAGGTTCTTCATTCAAAACACCTGTGAACTCATCCTTTTTTTTGGCGCTGAAGCAAGTCATCCTTGTTTCGAGGGACTGCCTATGATGATGATGACTTCTGGAAAGATTTAAGAAAGCAGGAGGCTCATTTTTAATCACAAAAGTTCAGAAGCTGCTGCTGGCTTTCTCTTCGGTTTTGCTTTATCTTTGTTCTTTTCTGTCCAATCGGAAAAACGCCACCCTGTGGCTGGAGTACTTCGTGACACCTACTGTGTCCAGAATTAAACTGACTCCAACCAATACACAAACTTTCTTTCTTTCCTATGTTTTGTGCGCTGTCTCCTCCACCAGAATGAGAAGTTGGGAGTCAGTGAGCGGCTGTTGGTAAGCTCAGGGCCCAGAAGAGGCAAGGGCCCAGGGGCAGCATGGGCCTGCTCACACTGTAATATGTGTGCACACTAAGTCCGTGCGGCAGAGCTGGTCTCCAGTCATCTTGGTTAACCCTTGCCACTGGACCAAGACCTAGCTCTGACAAGCCCGAGTGGTGGCTGGTGTGTAACGGCCACCACACGTTAAAAAAATCCATGCACAGGTATCTTCCACCCTTCAATATGTAGTTCGGGACCTGGAATATTATCGTTGAACTCATTCCTTTTTGGCGTGGAAGGAAATCATCTTTGATAGGAGGGACCGCCTATGATGATGATGATGGTTGATAAAGCATGAGAACAAACCAGCTTGCTTTATCAATGCTGTCATGTATCTTATATTATTATATATAACTGTATCCTAACATGCTATACATGACGGTAATAAGATATGACCTGTAACCATCAGCATACCTTACCACCAGGGGTGCACTTGCAAGAGACAGGTATATAAGGACAGGTCTCAGGCAAGTGCAGCATTCCAGAGCTGTGAAATAAAGGTGCAGGTCCAGAGTGACCTTGACTTCACGACATGCCTCGTGTGAATCTGTACTGAGGGGGCAGGACTTTACAGTGGCGACGAGTTACGGGATTACAGAATCCACAGAATGGCGAACAACGGATCAGATGAAAAGTACAATGTGGGAGACAATTGGGAGGACTTTATAGAAAGGCTCCAGCAAAGCTTTGTAACCAAAGACTGGTTAGGTGATGATAAGGCAGACAAGAGAAGAGCCCATCTCTTGACCAGCTGTGGCTCGAAAACATACGCTTTAATGAAGGATCTGTTGGCACCCGAGAAACCAGCAAGCAAGTCGTTTGAAGAATTGAGCACACTGGTAAGAGACCACCTGAAGCCAGCGAGCAGCCTACACATGGCCAGACACAGGTTCGACAAATACAGACGCTGTGTGGGCCAGAGCATACCCGACTTCGTGGCGGAACTTCGGAGGTTGGTTAGTTTATGTGAGTTCTCCGATGAACTGAGGAGAGAAATGCTGAGAGACTTTTTCATTGAAGGAATAGGCCACGCAGGCATATTCCGAAAGCTCATAGAAACCAAGAACCTGACCTTAGAGGCAGCAGCACTGGTTGCACAGACATTCTTGGTCGGGGAAGAAGAAACGAGGTTGATTTACAATGCAGATACGACAACTGACGAAATATCGGAACAAGACGTTCACAGCACTAAACAAGCTGCTACCCCCACACACAGACAAAACCGGGAGAACAGGCTCTCGACAGCAGGCAGAAGCCATCAAGGGCCACAGGAACCGTCGTTCACACCTCATCAAACCAAAATGCGAGCAATCAACTACAAACTGAGAGAAGCTCAAGAGAGATCAGCCAGACATAGAAACATAGAAAATAGGTGCAGGAGCAGGCCATTCAGCCCTTCTAGCCTGCACCGCCATTCAATGAGTTCATGGCTGAACATGAAACTTCAGTACCCACTTCCTGCTTTCACGCCATACCCCTTGATCCCCCAAGTAGTAAGGACTTCATCTAACTCCCTTTTGAATATATTTAGTGAATTGGCCTCAACTACTTTCTGTGGTAGAGAATTCCACAGGTTCACCACTCTCTGGGTGAAGAAGTTTCTCCTCATCTCGGTCCTGAATGGCTTACCCCTTATCCTTAGACTGTGACCCCTGGTTCTGGATTTCCCCAACATTGGGAACATTCTTCCTGCATCTAACCTGTCTAAACCCGTCAGAATTTTAAACGTTTCTATGAGATCCCCTCTCATTCTTCTGAACTCCAGTGAATACAAGCCCAGTTGATCCAGTTTTTCTTGATATGTCAGTCCCGCCATCCCGGGAATCAGTCTGGTGAACCTTTGCTGCACTCCCTCAATAGCAAGAATGTACTTCCTCAAGTTAGGAGACCAAAACTGTACACAATACTCCAGGTGTGGCCTCACCAAGGCCCTGTACAACTGTAGTAACACCTCCCTGCCCCTGTACTCAAATCCCCTCGCTATGAATGCCAACATGCCATTTGCTTTCTTAACCGCCTGCTGTACCTGCATGCCAACCTTCAATGACTGATGTACCATGACACCCAGGTCTCGTTACACCTCCCCTTTTCCTAATCTGTCACCATTCAGATAATAGTCTGTCTCTCTGTTTTTACCACCAAAGTGGATAACCTCACATTTATCCACATTATACTTCATCTGCCATGCATTTGTCCACTCACCTAACCTATTCAAGTCACTCTGCAGCCTCATAGCATCCTCCTCGCAGATCACACTGCCACCCAACTTAGTGTCATCCGCAAATTTGGAGATACTACATTTAATCCCCTCGTCTAAATCATTAATGTACAGTGTAAACAGCTGGGGCCCCAGCACAGAATCTTGCGGTACCCCACAAGTCACTGCCTGCCATTCTGAAAAGTACCTATTTACTCCTACTCTTTGCTTCCTGTCTGACAACCAGTTCTCAATCCACGTCAGCACACTACCCCCAATCCCATGTGCTTTAACTTTGCACATTAATCTCCTGTGTGGGACCTTGTCGAAAGCCTTCTGAAAGTCCAAATATACCACATCAACTGGTTCTCCTTTGTCCACTTTACTGGAAACATCCTCAAAAAATTCCAGAAGATTTGTCAAGCATGATCTCCCTTTCACAAATCCATGCTGACTTGGACCTATCATGTCACCATTTTCCAAATGCGCTGCTATGACATCCTTAATAATTGATTCCATCATTTTACCCACGACTGAGGTCAGGCTGACCGGTCTATAATTCCCTGTTTTCTCTCTCCCTCCTTTTTTAAAAAGTGGGGTTACATTGGCTACCCTCCACTCGATAGGAACTGATCCAGAGTCAATGGAATGTTGGAAAATGACTGTCAATGCATCCGCTATTTCCAAGGCCACCTATTAAATACTCTGGGATGCAGTCCATCAGGCCCTGGGGATTTATCGGCCTTCAATCCCATCAATTTCCCCAACACAATTTCCCGGCTAATAAAGATTTCCCTCAGTTCCTCCTCCTTACTAGACCCTCTGACCCCTTTTATATCCGGAAGGTTGTTTGTGTCCTCCTTAGTGAATACTGAACCAAAGTACTTGTTCAATTGGTCTGCCATTTCTTTGTTCCCCGTTATGACTTCCCCTGATTCTGACTGCAGGGGACCTACGTTTATCTTTACTAACCTTTTTCTCTTTACATACCTAAGAAACTTTTGCAATCCGCCTTAATGTTCCCTGCAAGCTTCTTCTCGTACTCCATTTTCCCTGCCCTCATCAAACCCTTTGTCCTCTTCTGCTGAGTTCTAAATTTCTCCCAGTCCCCAGGTTTGCTGCTATTTCTGGCCAATTTGTATGCCACTTCCTTGGCTTTAATACTATCCCTGATTTCCCTAGATAGCCACGGTTGAGCCACCTTCCCTTTTTTATTTTTACGCCAGACAGGAATGTACAATTGTTGTAATTCATCCATGCGGTCTCTAAATGTCTGCCATTGCCCATCCACAGTCAACCCCTTAAGTATCATTCGCCAATCTATCTTAGCCAATTCACGCCTCATACCTTCAAAGTTACCCTTCTTTAAGTTCTGGACCATGGTCTCTGAATTAACTGTTTCATTCTCCATCCTAATGCAGAATTCCACCATATTATAGTCACTCTTCCCCAAGGGGCCTCGCACAATGTGATTGTTAATTAATCCTCTCTCATTACACAACACCCAGTCTAAGATGGCCTCCCCCCTAGTTAGTTCCTCGACATATTGGTCTAGAAAACCATCCCTTATGCACTCCAGGAAATCCTCCTCCACCGTATTGCTTCCAGTTTGGCTAGCCCAATCTATGTGCATATTAAAGTCACCCATTATAACTGCTGCACCTTTATTTCATGCACTCCTAATTTCCTGTTTGATGCCCCCCCCCAACATCACTACTACTGTTTGGAGGTCTGTACACAACTCCCACTAACGTTTTTTGCCCTTTAGTGTTCTGCAGCTCTACCCATATATATTCCACATCATCCAAGCTAATGTCTTTCCTAACTATTGCATTAATCTCCGCTTTAACCAGCAATGCTACCCCACCTCCTTTTCCTTTTATTCTATCCTTCCTGAATGTTGAATACCTCTGGATGTTGAGTTCCCAGCCCTGATCATCCTGGAGCCACGTCTCCGTAATCCCGATCACATCATATTTGTTAACATCTATTTGCACAGTTAATTCATCCACCTTATTGCGGATACTCCTTGCATTAAGACACAAAGTCTTCAGGCTTGCTTTTTTAACACCCTTTGTCCTTTTAGAATTTTGCTGTACAGTGGCCCTTTTTGTTCTTTGCCTTGGGTTTCTCTGCCCTCCACTTTTCCTCATCTCCTTTCTGTCTTTTGCTTTTGCCTCATTTTTGTCTCCCTCTGTCTCCCTCTGACGCAGCTCATTCTTTGGGAACACTTTGAACAATGGAACAGGTCTTTGCTGGAGGTGTGGGAGTGGGCACTCGTCAAGGGGATGTCGATTTCAACAGGCTGTTTGCAGAAATTGTGAAAATGCAGGACATTTGGCTCGCATGTGCAAAAAAACGGCAGCTCGGCTGGTATACGAATCGGATGGGTCGGAAAGCAGACCAGAAGATGGTGGGGACAGTACCCGGGACACCGATATACAACGGGTCAACACGATCAATGGCCGCTGCTCCTACAACAGGATGCCTCCTATAATGATGAGGGTCCTACTCAACGGGATATCTGTCAACATGGAGCTGGATACGGGAGCGAGTCAATCTCTCATGGCGCTCAACAATTTGAACAACTGTGGCCGCATAAAAGAGACAGACCAAAACTCACAAGGGTTGACACCAAACTAAGGACCTATACCAAAGAAATCGTACCAGTCCTCGGCAGCGCCATGCTCTCTGTCACACACAAAGGGACAGTGAGCCGACTTCCCCTGTGGATTGTTCCCGGAGAACCCCCAGCACTGCTGGGGAGAAGCTGGCTGGCAAAACTAAACTGGAAATGGGATGATGTCCATGCCATGTCATTAGAGGAACGGACCTCCTGCTCAACAGTTATAAAGCGATTTGAACATCTCTTTCAGCCAGGTGTGGGCACTTTCAAAGGGGCCAAATTCAAAATCTACATCACACAGGATGCTCGACCGGTCCATCACAAGGCCAGAACTGTACCCTATGTGATGAGGGAAAAGATTGAACACGAACTAGACAGGTTTCTGCGGGAAGGCATTGTATCACCTGTGGAATTTAGCGACTGGGCAAGTCCCATCGTCCCAGTCATGAAGCCTGATGGATCCGTACGAATCTGTGGGGACTACAAATCTACCATAAACAGAGTCTCCCTACAGGACCAGTACCAGCTACCCAGAGCGGAGGAATTATTTGCCACATTGTCTGGAGGTAAACTTTTCTCAAAATTAGACCTCACATTTGCATATATGACGCAAGAATTGACCGAGGAATCCAAGCTACTCACCACCTCAACACACATCGAGGCCTTTTCCTGTACAATCGATGCTCATTCGGCATCAGGTTGGCAGCTGCCATATTCCAGCGCAACATGGAGAATCTGCTCAAGTCCATCCCGGGGACGGTTGTATTTCAAGACGACATACTTATCACGGGCAGGGAAACCGACTCCCATCTCCGTAATTTGGAGGAAGTACTAAAGCGGTTGGATCGGGTCGGCCTACGAGTCAAGAAATACAAGTGCCTGTTTCTCGCACCCGAGGTTGAATTTTTGGGCAGAAAGATTGCCGCTGATGGAATCCGCCCAACAGAGTCCAAAACAGAAGCAATTTGTCTGGCACCCAGGCCCCGGAATGTCTCAAAACTGCGCGCCTTTCTCGGGCTACTCAATTATTTTGGGAACTTTATGCAGAATTTAAGCACGCTGCTGGAGCCTCTCCACGTGCTACTCAGGAAGGGGTGCGATTGGTTTCGGGGGGACGCCCAGGAACGCGCCTTCAATAAGGCACCCAACCTTCTGTGTTCCAACAGTGATTTGACTTTCTTTGATCCAGGTAAAAAGCTAGTTCTCACATGCGATGCGTCAGCGTATGGGGTCGGGTGCATTTTGCAACATGTCAATAGTGCGGGCAAATTACAACCCATAGCTTATGCCTCCAGGTCACTTTTGCGGGCGGAGCGCGGGTACGGAATGATAGAGAAGGAGGCGCTCGCGTGCATGTACAGTGTCAAAAAGATGCACCAATACCTTTTCGTGGCCAAGTTCACGTTAGAAATCGACCACAAGCCCCTCACGTCCCTCCTATCTGAGAGCAAGGCAATAAACGCCAATGCCTCGGCGCGAATTCAACGGTGGGCACTCATGCTGGCGTCCTACGACTATACCATAAGGCACAGACTAGGCACAGACAACTGTGCCGATGCGCTCAGCAGGCTACTCCTGGCGACCACGGAAGGGTCTGACGAACAGGACTGTGAGATAGTCATGGCAATTGATGCCTTTGAGTCCACAGGTTCGCACATGACGGTTCACCAAATCAGAGCCTGGACGGCCAGCGACCACACGTTATCCCTAGTAAAAAGATGTGTCCTAACCGGTGACTAGGCATAGGCTCGCGATGCCTGCCCCGAGGAATTAAAATCCTTTCACAGGCGCATGCATGAGCTATCACTACAAGCAGACTGCCTGATATGGGGCAGCCGAGTAGTCATGCCTCTGCGAGGCAGAGAGGCATTTTTCCGGGAGCTCCACCGCGAGCAACCGGGGATCGTTCTCACGAAGTCCATAGCCAGATCCCACATCTGGTGGCCTGGTATTGACGCGGACTTGGAGCTCTGCGTCTGAAGGTGCACCATTTGTGCCCAACTCAGCAATGCCCCCAGGGAGGCTTCACTGAGCCCCTGGCCCTGGCCTACCAAACCGTGGTCGCGGGTGCACGTAGACTATGTGGGCCCATTCATGGGCAAAATGTTCCTCGTAGTTGTAGATGCATTTTCAAAGTGGATCGAATGCACCATTTTAAACTCGAGCACAACCTCCACCACTGTGGAGAGCCTCGTAACCACGTTTGCAATGCACCGAATCCCTGACATATTGGTCAAAGGCAATGGTCCGTGCTTCACCAGCGCAGAATTCCAAGATTTTATCATTGACCACGGCATAAATCACGTCAAGACGGCACCGTTCAAGCCAGCCTCCAACGGCCAGGCGGAGAGAGCATTGCAAATCATTAAACAAGGCATGCTTAAAATCCAAGGTCCCATGCTGCAGGGTCGCCTGTCGCGACTGCTGTTGGCATACAGATCTTGCCTGCACTCATTGACTGGGATCCCCCTCGCGCAACTATTGATGAAAAGGACTTTAAAAACAAGGCTCTCATTAATCCTCCCAGACATGCATGAAATCGTTGAGGCAAAGCGCCGTAAGCTGACTGAGTACCATGACAGAAATTCGAGGGGGAGATGGAATGAGATAGGAGACAAAATGTTTGTACTAAACTATGGCAGGGGTCCCAAATGGCTTGCAGGGATAGTAATGGGCAAGGAAGGAAACAGGCTACTGGTAGTACAAATGGACAATGGCAAAACCAAGTCAAAAGCAGATTTACTAATAACACAGTGGAACCAGAGGCAGACTACAATGTGGAACTCGCACCACACCTGGTGGACAGACAGAGGGAACAACCTGAGGAAAGGGCAATCCCAACAGACAGCCCAGGTGAGTCAACAACAATCACACCAATCGAAACAGACAGCCCAGGCGAGATACCAGCAAACACACCCAAAGAAAAACAGACACCAAGGCAAACAACTGAACCACAACTCAGATGCTCCATGCGAGAGCGTAGACCACCTGAGAGACTGAACCTATAAAGACAATAAGACCTTGGGGGAGGGTGATGTCACGTGTCTTACATTATTATATATAACTGTATCCTAACATGCTATACATGACTGTAATAAGATATGACCTGTAACCACCAGCATACCTTACCACCAGGGGTGCACTTGCAAGAGACAGGTATATAAGGACAGGTCTCAGGCAAGTGCAGCATTCCAGATCTGTGAAATAAAGGTGCAGGTCCAGAGTGACCTTGATTTCACTACATGCCTCGTGTGAATCTGTACTGAGGGAACAGGACTTTACAAATGCAAACAGACATTTATGTTCAGTGTTATTCTATTTCTACAGAAGTACGATGAAAGCACCATTGAATCGATTTAAAATGTATTTAATATTAATGTATGAACTCACATGTTAAACAGTTGTAACACAATATTGTCAGATAAAAGAGCTTGCAGAGCAGCTGTAGGCTCAGTTTATGTTTGGATGAGTCAGGTCGACATTTTATTTCATATTTATTAAATAGAATTACATCGTAGACACAACTCAGAAACAGGCCATTCGGCCCAATTGGCCCATGTTGCTGTTTATCCATGAGTCTCCTCCCACCCCCTCTTCATCTCACCCTATCACATAAGAACATAAGGACATAAAAATAGGAGCAGGAGTAGGCATATGGCCCCTCAAGCCTGCTCCACCATTTATTACAATCATGGCAGATCCGATCATGGACTCAGGCCCACTTCCCTGCCCACTCCGCATAACCCTTTATTCCCTTATCGGTTAAGAAACTGTCCATCTCTATCTTAAATCTATTTAATGACCCAGTTTCCACAGCTCCCTGGCAGCAAATTCCACAGATTTACAACCCTCTACTCCTTTCTCTCGCATATGTTTATCTACCTTCCCCTTAAATGCATCTATGCTCTTCCCTGCAACCATTCCTCGAGGTCGTGAGTTCCACAATCTAATCACTCTTTGGGTAAAAAAGTTTTTCCTGAATTCCTTATTAGATTTGTTCGTGACCATCTTATATTTATGACCCCTAGTTTTGGTCTCGCCCCACAATTGGAGAGATCTTCTCTACACCTACTCTCTCAAACCCCTTCATAATTTTACAAACCTCCATTAGGTCACCCCCTCAGCCTTCTCTTTGCGAGAGAAAAGAATCCCAGCCTGTTCAGCCCATTTTAAACTACAACTTAGAAAGTTTGTTCTGAAGTAAGGCACATGAGATGATCGGGAGTATTTATTGTTACAGTAGATAGGTTTGGTGCAATTACATAGGATTACATTGGATATACGGCACAGAAACAGACCATGTGGCCCAAACCAGTCCATGCCGGCGTTTATGCTGCACTCGAGCCACTTCTCGTCTTTCCTCATCTAAATCAATCAGCATAACCCTCTGTTCCCTTCTCCCTCATATGCTTGTCCAGCCTTCCCTTAAATTCATCAATACTATTCACTTCAACCACTCCATTTTTTCACCACTTTCTGGGTAAAGAAGTTGCTTTGGAATTCCCCCTTAGGTTTCTTGGTGACTATCTTACATTGATGGCCTCTAGTTTTGCTCTATCCCACGAGTGGAAATATTCTCTCTGTATCTGCTCTGTCAAATCCTTTCATAATTTTAAAAATCTCTATTAGGTCACCCCTCAGCCTTCATTATTCAAGAGAAAAGTGACCCAGCCCATTCATCCTTTCCTGATATATCTACCCTCCCCAGGTATTACTTCAATAGTTATTGTTTCTATGCAGACTATAGATATACTCTCTGTGCAGTCACTATATAGTTGCATAAGATGGAGACTTGTTTACCTGATGTACTATCAATAAGGTTTAGAAACATAGAAACATAGAAAATAAGTCAGGCCCTTCGAGCCTGCACCACCATTCGATAAGATCATGGCTGATCATTCCCTCAGTACCCCTTTCCTGCTTTCTCTCCATAACTCCTTGATCCCCTTAGCCATAAGGGGCATATCTAACTCCCTCTTGAATATATCCAATGAACTGGCATCAACAACTCTCTGCAGCAGGGAATTCCACAGGTTAACAACTCTCTGAGTGAAGAAGTTTCTCCTCATCTCAGACCTAAATGGCCTACCCCTTATCCTAAGACTGTGTCCCCTGGTTCTGGACTTCCCCAACATCGGGAACATTCTACCCGCATCTAACCTGTCCCGTCCCATCAGAATCTTATATGTTTCTATGAGATCCCCTCTCATCCTTCTAAACTCCAATGTATAAAGGCCCAGTTGATCCAGTCTCTCTTCATATGTCAGTCCTGCCATCCCGGGAATCAGTCTGGTGAACCTTCGCTGCACTCCCTCAATAGCAAGAATGTCCTTCCTCAGATTAAGAGATCAAAACTGAACACAATAGTCCAGGTGAGGCCTGTATATACACTGTGTACCTGGGGAGGGTAGATATATCAGGAAAGGATGAACGGGTTGGGTCACTTTTCTCTTGAATAAAGAAGGCTGAGGGGTGACCTAATCGAGGTTTTTAAAATTATGAAAGGATTTGATAGAGCAGATACAGAGAGAATATTTCCACTAGTGGGGTAGAGTAAAACTAGAGGCCATCAATGTAAGATAGTACAGGCCTCACCTGTATATGTATATACATTGTGTAAACTGGCACCACTAGAGGGTGCAACTGGTGGAGACCAGGGTTTCCTGTCCTGGTGGCAGGGGCTGTATAAAAGGGGAGCCACCATACGGCTGCCTCACTCTGGAGTTAGGAATAAAGGACCAAGGTCACTACAGTTTGAGAATAACACATTGCCTCGTGGAGTCATTCATAAGTACACTACTGACATAATAGTTATGGATTAGTAATGTACTACAGCTGTGACACATATGATATTGCCTGAATGATTGTCAGAACTTCCCTGCAATAATATCGACTGAGCCACAGTAGCTAAAGAGGCAAGAAGGAATGGCTATGTATTACAGCATGACTAATTGCCTAAATCATTCTCTACAACCATTTAATGCATATACCGAAAAGGCATGGTGAGCTGCAAGCATTTCAAGTTGTGAAATCGTTTTTCATATACTTATAGTAATAAGAGTGCTTTGGATTTTTTAATGTAAATATTCTTTAGTGAACACTCTCACAAGCCATAAGGTGTTAGCTGTGGCTCAGTGGGTAACACTCTCGCCCATGAGTTGGAAGATTGTGGGTTTAGAAACATAGAAACATAGAAACTATGTGCAGGAGTAGGCCATTCAGCCCTTCTAGCCTGCACCGCCATTCAATGAGTTCATGGCTGAACATGCCACTTCAGTACCCCATTCCTGCTTTCTCGCCATACCCCTTGATCCCCCGAGTAGTAAGGACTTCATCTATAGAAACATCTATAAGAACATCTATAGAAACATCTATAAGACCTACTTCAAGCTGACACTTCAGTGCAGTACTGAGGGGGTGCTGCATTGCTGGAGGAGCTGTCATTTGGGTTGAGATGTTAAATTGAGGCCTCGTCTCAAGTAGATGCAAAAGAACCCATGGCACTATTTTGAAGAACAGTAGGGGAGGTCTCCCCAGTGTCCTAGCCAATATTTATCCCTCAACCAGCGAGTCGGAAGCCCGATGTCAACTAGTTATAATGAGGAATAAGGAAATGGCAGAACAATAAAATAAATACTTTGGTTCTGTCTTCACGGAAGAGGACACAAATAAAATCCCAGAAATGCTAGGGAACCAAGAGTCAAGTGAGCAAGAGGAATTAAAGGAAATGATTATTAGTAAGAAAAAAGTGCTGGAGAAACTAATGGGACTGAAGGCCGATAAATCCCCAGGGCCTGATGATCTGCATCCCAGAGTACTAAAAGAGGTAGCCATGGAAATAGTGGACGTATTGGTTGTCATCTTCCAAAATTCTATAGATTATGGAACAGTTCCTGCAGATTGGAGGGTGGCAAATGTAACCCCACTATTTAAAAAAGGAGGGAGAGAGAAAACAGGGAACTATTGAATGGCGGTGCAGGCTCGAAGGGCCGAATGGTCTACTACTGTTCCTATTTTCTATGTTTCTATGTAAGTGGTTGACAGGATGCCGGTGATTTTGATACATTCCTTCACCTTGCTCACCGCCCGCCCGCCCTTTTGCTGGTCGGGATCTCATTGAAGTGTGACGTTAAAGCAGAGGTGTCTTTTTCATCACTGCACCTCTTCAGGCTTGACTTTAAGAATTGTTGTCAAAGAGCGTCAGTTCCCAGGGTGCCCCATTGCTGCAACGCAGCTGTGGAGGACTTAGTGAACCTGGAAGGAGGTCCTCTGCTCCACAGGCGGGGGACGGGTATCATGTATGTGGAAAGTTTTAAAAGAAAAGTAGATGGTGGAGAAGTTTAGAGATAGAATACCAAAGCCTGGGACCAACATTAAATCTGCTAATGAATGCGAGTTGCGAGAATCAGAGAATGATAATGCCCAGAAGGAGGCCATTCAGCTCAGCGTACCAGTGCCCGCTCTTTGAACGAGCTATTCAATTAATCCCAATGTCCTGCCTATTCCTCACAATCCTGAAAATGTTTCCCTTACAAGTATTTATCGAGTTCCCTTTTATTGATGCTGCTCCATGAATTTAATTTTTGATGATTCATTTTGTGTTAGAATCTAAGGGCCCGAAATTGGTGGAAGCCAAGAACCGTCCATTTTCCGCCCAAAGGGCCGCCGATGGCCGGCGAGAGACCGGGCGGTACTTTGTCAGGAAGATCCTTCGAAAAGAAATGGCAGTACCGCCCGGAGGCCACACAAAGGCTTACGCCATCAATCTGGGCGGCAGCGGGCAGGAGCTCTCAATCTCGGCGGCAAATGCGATCCTCGCCAAAGTGCCGCCGAGGATTGAGTCGGGCCCAGGGAGGGGGAACACTGAAAAATAAAAATCTTCGCAAAAAAACACTCCGTAACATCTTCAGGGGCCCCCACACAAAGGTAAAAAGCTGAAAAAAATAACATTAAAAAATGTTCACTAACCTTTTTTTTTGCAGGTCTTCTTACTTACCGTTGGGGGCTAGACCTGCCTCCACACAGCGGTCCTTCCCCCTGCTGCTGCCGACTCCAGCCCAAACTAATCTGGCGGCTCAGCGGGCGGGAGGTCACTTGGTCGCCAGCGGCCGTCAGCGGGTGGTTCCCAGCGGTACTCCCTTCCCGCTGTCAGCAAGCCAAGAGGAATCTGTCACCGAGGGGTGACCGCCGGAATAACTCGGCGGCAGTCGGCGGCAGTGGGTGGGAAGGCCACCAATTTCGGGCCCATGGAATTTTACAGCCCAGAAAGAGACCATTCAGCCAGATCGGCCTGTGCCAGTTCTTTGAGAGAGCTGTGCAATTTACTCACCGCCCAGCCTTTTCACCATACCCTTGAAAATCACTCTTCAAGTGATATATCATGTTTTTGTTCACTGTTGAACTAGAATCACGCTAACTTGTAAAACATCAAAGTTATTGACTGCATTTTTCTTTCGACCTAGATTAATACAAAGTAAAAACATTTTTCCCAGTCCATATTTTCAACAGTAGAAACAAAAGTGATTAATATTTCAGCATCTTCCCCAGTGAATAATGTTGACATTTTTCCAATTGACATTTCAAATCAATGGAGGTTGACAGCTGGTGTTCGCCTAAGTAACAGTGCGAAGAACAATAAATATCCACTGGCAATGCATTCCACCAAAAGTTAACCAATGTGCTTGTGTGTCGCTCAATCTTTCCGAAAGGACATCGGCCCTGAAATTCTGTGGAGCTTGCCCCGGTCTCCTATTGCAACTCCAGCAGAAGTCAGCTCTGAGGTATGCTCACAGATTTGTAGAGCTGTTGCATTGTGAGTGGCTTAGCCAGTCATGTGATGTTCACAAGACTCAATAAAACCCCAGTCAGTTGGGTCTACGATCATAGAATCATCGAAATTTACAGCATGGAAGGAGGCCATTTTGGCCCATCGTATCCACGCCGGCCAACAAGAGACTATCCAGCCTAATATCACTTTCCAGCTCTAGGTCCATAACCTGGAGGTTACAGCACTTCAAGTGCACCTCCAAGTACTTTTTTAAATGTGGTGAGGGTTTCTGCCTCTACCACCCTTTCAGGCAGTGAGTTTCAGACCCCCTCAAATCCCCTCTAAAACTTTTGCCAATTACTTTAAATTTATGCCCCCTGGTTCTTATGCCACACCTGGAATACTGCGTGTAGTTTTGGTTTCCATATTTACGAAGGGATATGCTTGCTTTGGAGGCAGTTCAGAGAAGGTTCACTAGGTTGATTCCAAGGATGAGGGGGTTGACTTATGAGGAGAGGTTGAGTAGGTTGGGCCTCTACTCATTGGAATTCAGAAGAATGATAGGTGATCTTATCGAAACGTATAAGATTATGAGGTGGCTTGACAAGGTGAATGCAGAGAGGATGTTTCCATTGGTGGGGGAGACTAGAACTAGAGGCATGATCTTAGAATAAGGGGCCACCCATTTAGAATTGAGACAAGGAGAAATTTCTTCTCTCAGAGGGTTGTGAATCTGTGGAGTTCGCTGCCTCAGAGAGCTGTGGAAGCTGAGACATTAAATAAATTTAAGACAGAAATAGACAGTTTCTTAAATGATAAGGGGATAAGGGGTTATGGGGAGCGGGTGGAGAAGTGGAACTGAGTCCATGATCGGATCAGCCATGATCTTATTGAATGGCAGAGCAGGCTCGAGGGGCCGTATGGCTTACTCCTGCTCCTATTTCTTAAGTTCTTATGTTCTTCTCAGGGAAATAGGCCCATTCTATCCACTATATCTAGGCTCCTCATAATTTTATACACTTCAATGAGGTCTCCCCTCAGCCTCCTCTGTTCCAAGGAAAAAAAACACAGCCTATCCAATCTGTCCTCATAGCTAAGATTCTCCACTCCCGGCAACATCCTTGTAAATCTCCCCTATACCCTTTCCAGTGCAATCACATCCTTCCTGTAATGTGGTGACCAGAACTGCACGTAATACTTTAGCTGTGGCCTAATTAGTGTTTTATACAGTTCAAGCATAACCCACCTGCTCTTGTATTCTATGCCTCAGCTAATAAAGGCAAGCATTCCGCATGCCTTCGTAACCATCTTATCTACCTGGCCTGCTACCTTGAGGGATCTATGGACATGCACTCCAAGGTCCAGTTGTTCCTCTACACTTCTCAGTGTCCTACCATTTAATGTGTATTCCCTTCCTTTGTTCGCCCTCCCCAAATGCAATACTTCACACTTCTCCAGATTAAATTCCATTTGCCACTGTTCTGCCCACCTGACCAGTCGATTGATACATTTCCGCATTCTGCAGCTTTCTTCTTCATTATCAATCACACAGTCGATTCTAGACAGTTGCAGGAAAAATGCAGGGAGCAGTGCCAACCATTATTAATGGTCTTCTTTGACCTTACAAAGGCCTTTGACACTGTCAATTGCGAGGGTCTATGGAGCATCCTCCTCCATTTCGGATGGCCCCAAAAGTTCATTAACATCCTCCACCTGCTCCACGACGACATGCAGGCCGTGATCCTTACCAATGGATCTATTACAGACCCAATTCACGTCCAGACCGGGGTCAAACAGGGCTGTGTCATCGCCCCAACCTCTTCTCAATCTTCCTCGCTGCCATGCTCCACCTCACAGTCAACAAGCTCCCGGCTGGAGTGGAACTAAACTACAGAACCAGTGGGAAGTTGTTAACCTTCGCCATCTCCAGGCCAGGTCGAAGACCAACCCAACCTCTGTCATCAAGCTACAGTATGCGGATGACGCCTGCACCTGCGCACACTTAGAGGCTGAAGTCCAGGACTTTGTCGACGTATTTACCGAGGCTTCTGAAAGCATGGGTCTTACGCTAAACATCCGTAAGATAAAGTCCTCCACGAGCTTGTCCTCGGCGTGGCCCTGGACAATGTGGACCATGTCTCATACCTTGGGAGCCTCTTATCAACAAAAGCAAATATTGATGAGGAGATTCAACACCGCCTCCAGTGCGCCAGCGCAGCCTTCGGCCGCCTGAGGAAAAGAGTGGTCGAAGACGAGGCCCTCAAATTTACCACCAAGCTCATGGTCTACAGGGCTGTAGTAATACCCGCCCTCCTGTATGGCTCAGAGACATGGACCATGTACAGTAGACACCTCAAGTCGCTGGAGAAATATCACCAACAATGCCTCCTACAAATCCCCTGGGAGGGCAGACGCACCAACATTAGCATCCTCAACCAGGCCAACATCCCCAGCACTGAAGCACTGACTACACTTGATCAGCTCCGCTGGGCAGGCCACATCGTCCGCACGCCAGACACGAGACTCCCGAAGCAAGTGCTCTACTCGGAACTTACTTCATGGCAAATGAGCCAAAGGTGGATAGAGGAAATGTTACAAGGACACCCTCAACGCCTCCCTGGTAAAGTGCAGCATCCCCACCGACTCCTGGGAGTCCCTGGCTGAAGACCGCCCTGGGTGGAGGATGTGCATCCGGGAGGGTGCTAAACGCCACGAGACTCGTCAGCGAGTACATGCGGAAGACAAGTGCAGGCTGCGGAAGGAACGTGTGGCAAACCTGTCCCACCCTCTCTTACCTTCAATGACTGCCTGTCCCACCTGTGGCAGGGACTGTGGCTCTCGTATTGGTCTGTTCAGCCACCTAAGGACTCATTGTAAGAGCGGGAGCAAATCTTCCTCGATTCCGAGTGACTGCCTATGATGCTGATGATGAGTATCATCTGCAAACTTCTTAATCATACTTCTTATATTCAAGTCTAGATCATTGATGCATACCATGAAAAACAAGGGACCTAGTACTGAGCCCTGCGGAACCTCACTGAAAACAGCCTTCCAGTCACAAAAACATTATCCTCTGCTTCCTGCCTTTGAGCCAGTTATGCGGTTGTGAGCTTGGTGGATGAACTGGTAATGTGTACTGTGATTGTTAAACCTTTGTTAATAAACTAACTCGTTCTTATTAGCAATGTGTTGCTATGAATTTTTAAGCCAAGAAGCATGAAGCAAATACATTATATCCGCCAGAACCCATAAGATGTAAAGAAAGAACCTGCATTTAAATGGCGCTGTTCACGGTGTCAGGACGCCCCAAAGTGCTGTACCATCAAGTAAGTCATTTTGAGTTGCAGCCGATGTTGTAATGAAGGACACGCGGCAGTGCACTTTAGGAAGGATATGACGGCCTTAGAAAGGTCGCAGAAAAGATTGACAAAATTAGCCTTTATTGCAAGGAGGTTGCAATATAAGAATAAGGACGTCTTGTTGCAATTATATATGGTTTTATGAGACCACATCTGGAGTACTGTGATGAGAAGGATATACTTGCCTTAGAGGGGGTGCAACAAAAGTTCACTATTCCTAGGATGGTAGGGTTGTCATATGAGGTTAAGTAAAATGGGCCTATATTCTCAGGAGTTTAGAAGAATGAGAGGCGATCTCATTGAAATGTATAAAATTCTTAGAAGGCTTGACAAGGTAGATACTGAGAGGCAGTTTCTCCTGGCTGAAGAGTCTAGAACCAGGGGTCATAATCTCCAGCGTCGAGTGGATTTCAGTTCCGTGGATGGACTGGAGAAGCTGGGGTTGATCTCCTTCGAGCAGAGAAGGTTGAGAGGAGATTTGATAGAGGTATTCAAAATCATGAGTCTGGACAGAGTAGATAGAGAGAAACTGTTCCCATTGGCAGAAGTGTCGAGAACCAGAGGACACAGATTTAAGGTGATTGGCAGAAGAACCAAAGGCGACATGAGGAGAAATGTTTTTACACAGCGAGTGGTTGGGATCTGGAATGCACTGCCTGAAAGGGTGGTGGATTCACAACCTTTTGAGTGAAGAAATTCCTCCTCATCTGAGGCCTAAATGGCTGCCCCCCTTATTCTGAGATTATGACCCCTGGTTCTAGACTCTTCAGCCAGGAGAAACTGCCTCTCAGTATCTACCTTGTCAAGCCTTCTAAGAATTTTATACATTTCAATGAGATCGCCTCTCATTCTTCTAAACTCCTGAGAATATAGGCCCATTTTACTTAACCTCATATGACAACCCTACCATCCTAGGAATAGTGAACTTTTGTTGCACCCCCTCTAAGGCAAGTATATCCTTCTCATCACAGTACTCCAGATGTGGTCTCATAAAACCATATATAACTGCAACAAGACGTCCTTATTCTTATATTGCAACCTCCTTGCAATAAAGGCTAACATAGAATTTGTCTTCCTAATTAGTTGCTAATTTTTAGTGATTCATGTACAAGGTCTCCCAAATCCCTCTGAATACCAACATTTACGAATCTCCCACCTTTTAAAACATATTCTGCTTTTCCATTCTTCCTACAAAAGTGGATGATTTCACACTTCCCCACATTCTACTCCGTTTGCCACTTTCTTATCCAACTGGTCTATAACCTCTTTACGTCCTCCTCACAACATACTTTCCCACCGAGTTATGTATCATCAAGAAACTAGGATACATTACACTCAGTCTCCTCATCTAAGTCATTGATATAGATTTTAAATAGTGAAGGGACAAGCACTGATCCTTGCAGCACTCCATTAGTTACATCCTTCCATCCTGAAAGTGACCCATTTATTTCTACCCACTGTTTCTGTCCATTAACCAGTCCTCAATCTTAATGTATCATCTCCAATCCCATGAGCTTTAATCTTGTGTAGCAACTTCTTGTGTGCCACCATATCGAATGATTTCTGAAAATCCAAATATACTACCGGATTGCTACCAGTGCCACGAGTTAGTAGGAATCACAGGATAGCTCAGATGAATACGTGGCTTGAGCAGTGGTGCAGCAGGGAGGGATTCAAATTCTTGGGGCATTGGAACCGGTTCTGGAGGAGGTGGGACCAGTACAAACCGGATGGTCTGCACTTGGGCAGGACCGGAACCAATGTCCTAGGGGGAGTGTTTGCGAGTGGTGTTAGGGAGGAGTTAAACTAATATGGCAAGGGGGTGGGAACCGATGCAGGGAGACAGAGGGAAACAAAATGGAGACAAAAGCAAAGGACAGAAAGGAGATGAGTAAAAGTGGAGGGCAGAGAAACCCGAGGCAAAAAAAAAAGGGCCACTGTACAGCAAAATTTTAAAGGGTCAAAGTGTAATAAAAAGGCAAGCATGAAAGCTCGGTGCCTCAATGCGAGGAGTATTCGGAACCCAGGAGAGGGCTCTGAGCTAGTTAGAGTGGGTGAGAACTCAGGTGAACAGGACCCCAAGAAAGAATGCAAAAGGCAGGAGGCAACAGAGCAGAGTGGCACTGGGGTAAGTGTAAACCACAAGGTGACAGGAAGGGACAATATGTATGAATATAAAGGGGCTGCAGGAGGGGTCAAAACTAAAAATCATGGTTTAAAAACTACTATTAAAAGACTCTACCAAAATGCACGCAGCATTCGAAATAAAGTAAATGAGTTGACGGCACAAATTATTACAAATGGGTATGATTTGGTGGCCATTACAGAAACGTGGTTGCAGGGTGGCCAAGACTGGGAATTAAACATACAGAGTTATCTGACAATTCGGAAAGATAGACAAGAAGGGAAAGGAGGTGGGGTAGCTCTGTTAATAAAGGATGATATCAGGGCAGTTGTGAGAGACGATATTGGCTCTAATGAACAAAATTTGGAATCATTGTGGGTGGAGATTAGAGATAGTAAGGGGAAAAAGTCATTGGTGGGCGTAGTTTATAGGCCCTCAAATAATAACTTCATAGTGGGGCGGGCAATAATCAAGGGAATAATGGAGGCATGTGCAAAAGGAACGGCAGTAATCATGGGGGATTTTAACCTACATATCGATTGATCAAATCAAATCGCACAGGTTAGCCTGGAGGAGGAATTCATAGAATGCATACGGGATTGTTTCTTAGAACAGTATGTTACAGAACCTACAAGGGAGCAAGCTATCTTAGATCTGGTCCTCTGTAATGAGACAGGAAAAATAAACGATCTCCTAGTAAAAGATCCTATCAGAATGAGTGATCACAGTATGGTTGAATTTGTAATACAGATTGAGGGTGAGGAAGTAGTGTCTCAAACGAGCGTACTATGCTTAAACAAAGGGGACTACAGTGGGATGAGGGCAGAGTTGGCTAAAGTAGACTGGAAACACAGACTAAACGGTGGCACAATTGAGGAACAGTGGAGGACTTTTAAGGAGCTCTTTCATAGTGCGCAACAAAAATATATTCCAGTGAAAAAGAAGGGCGGTAAGAGAAGGGATAACCAGCCGTGGATAACCAAGGAAATAAGGGAGAGTATCAAATTAAAAACCAATGTGTATAAGGTGCCCAAGGTTAGTGGGAAACTAGAAGATTGGGAAAATTTTAAACTACAGCAAAGAATGACGAAGAAAGCAATAAAGAAAGGAAAGATAGATTATGAAAGTAAACCTGCGCAAAACGTAAAAACAGATCGTAAAAGCTTTTACCGGTATATAAAACGGAAAAGAGTGACTAAAGTAAATGTTGGTCCCTTAGAAGATGAGAAGGGGAATTTAATAATGGGAAATGTGGAAATGGCTGAGACCTTAAACAATTATTTTGCTTCGGTCTTCACAGTGGAAGACACAAAAACCATGCCAAAAATTGCTGGTCACAGGAATGTGGGAAGGGAGGACCTTGAGATAATCACTATCACTAGGGGGGTAGTGCTGGATAGGTTAATGGGACTCAAGGTAGACAAGTCCCCTGGTCCTGATGAAATGCATCCCAGGGTATTAAAAGAGATGGTGGAAGTTATAGCAGATGCATTCGTTATAATCTACCAAAATTATCTGGACTCTGGGGAGGTACCAGCGATTTGGAAAACAGCTAATGTAACGCCTCTGTTTAAAAAAGCGGGTAGACAAAAGGCAGGTAACTATAGGCCAGTTAGTTTAACATCTATAGTGGGGAAAATGCTTGAAGCTATCATTATGGAAGAAATAGCGGGACATCTAGATAGGAATAGTGCAATCAAGCAGACGCAACATGGATTCATGAAGGGGAAATCATGTTTAACTAATTTACTGGAATTCTTTGAGGATATAACGAGCATGGTGGATAGAGATGTACCGATGGATGTGGTGTATTTAGATTTCCAAAAGACATTCGATAAGGTGCTACACAAAAGTTTACTGCAGAAGATAAAGGTACGCGGAGTCAGCGGAAATGTATTAGCATGGATCGAGAATTGGCTGGCAAACAGAAAGCAGAGAGTCGGGATAAATGGGTCCTTTTCGGGTTGGAAATCGGTGGTTAGTGGTGTGCCACAGGGATCGGTGCTGGGACCAGAACTGTTTACAATATACATAGATGACCTGGAAGAGGGGACAGAGTGTAGTGTAACAAAATTTGCAGATGACACAAAGATTAGTGGGAAAGCGGGTTGTGTAGAGGACACACAGAGGCTGCAAAAAGATTTAGATAGGTTAAACGAATGGGCTAATGTTTGGCAGATGGAATACAATGTTGGAGAATGTGAGGTCACCACCTTGGGGAAAAAAAACAGTAAAAGGGAATATTATTTGAATGGGGAGAAATTACAAGATGCTGCGGTGCAGAGGGACCTGGGGGTCCTTGTGCATGAATCCCAAAAAGTTAGTTTGCAGGTGCAGCAGGTAATCAGAAAGGGGAATGGAATGTTGGCCTTCATTGCGAGAGGGACGGAGTGCAAAAGCAGGGAGGTCCTGCTGCAACTTTATAGGATATTAGTGAGGCCGCACCTGGAGTACTGCGTGCAGTTTTGTCACCTTACTTAAAGAAGGATATACTAGATTTGGAGGGGGTACAGAGACGATTCACTAGGCTGATTCCGGAGATGAGAGGGTTACGTTATGATGATAGATTGAGCAGACTGGGTTTTTATTCGTTGGAGTTCAGAAGGATGAGGGGTGATCTTATACAAACATTTAAAATAATGAAAGGGATCGACAAGATAGAGGCAGAGAGGTTGTTTCCACTGGTCGGGGAGACTAGAACTAGGGGGCACAGCCTCAAAATTCGGGGGAGCCAATTTAAAACCGAGTTGAGAAGGAATTTCTTCTCCCAGAGGATTGTGAATCTGTGGAATTCTCTGCCCAAGGAAGCAGTTGAGGCTAGCTCATTGAATGTATTCAAATCACAGATAGATAGATTTTTAACCAATAAGGGAATTAAGGGTTATGGGGAGCGGGCGGGTAAGTGGAGCTGAGTCCACGGCCACATCAGCCATGATCTTGTTGAATGGCGGAGCAGGCTTGAGGGGCTAGATGGCCTACTCCTGTTCATAATTCTTATGTTCTTATGTTCTACTGCATCGACTGGTTCCTCATTATCTAACCTGCTAATTGCACCCACAAAAAACTCTAATTAATTTATCAAACATGATTTTCCTTTGAAAATCCGTGTTGACTCTGCCAAATCATATTCCTATAATTGATTATAGGTCCAGATGCAAGGTCGTCCCATCCTCTGTCATTTAACTACAGTGCGCAAACAATGCTTGCGTCTGCGCACACGCGGAGACCGAACTCCAAGTCATCGTCAACACCTTCACCGAGGCGTACGAGTGCATGGGCCTTACACTAAACATCCGTAAGACAAAGGTCCTCTACCAACCTGACCCCGCCACACAGCACTAACCCCCCGATTATCAAAATCTACGTTGAGGCCTTGGATAACGTGGACCATTTTCCATACCTCGGGAGCCGACTGGCAACAAGAGCAGACATTGATGACGAGGTTCAAACCCGCCGCCAGTGTACCAGTGCAGCCTTCGTTCGTCTGAGGAAGAGAGTGTTTGAAGACCAGGACCTCAAATCTGGCACCAAGCTTCATCATCATCATCATCATAGGCAGTCCCTCGGAATCGAGGAAAACTTGCTTCCACTCTAAAAATGAGTCCTGAGGTGGCTGAACAGTCCAATATGAGAACCACAGTCCCTGTCACAGATGGGACAGATAGGCGTTGAGGGAAAGGGTGGGTGGAATAGGTTTGCCGCACGCTCTTTTCGCTGCTGGCGCTTGATTTCTGCATGCTCTCAGCGATGAGACTCGAGGTGCTCAGCGCCCTCCCAGAGTCACTTCCTCCACTTCGGGCGGTCTTTGGCCAGGGACTCCCAGGTGTCGGTGGGGATGTTGCACTTTTTCAGGGAGACTTTCAGGGTGTCCTTGTAATGTTTCCTCTGCCCACCTATAGCTCTTTTGCCGTGAAGGAGTTCCGAGTGGAGCACTTGCTTTGGAAATCTCGTGTTTGGCATGCGAACAATGTGGCCTGCCCAGCGGAGCTGATTAAGTGTTGTCAGTGCTTCAATGCTGGGAAAGTTGGCCTGGTCGAGGATACTAACATTGGTGCGTCTGTCCTCCCAGGGGATTTGCAGCATCTTGCAGAGACATCGTTGGTGGTATTTCTCCAGCGACTTGAGGTGTCTACTGTACATGGTCCATGTCTCTTAGACGTACAGGAGGGTGGGTATTACTGCAGCCCTGTAGACCATGAGCTTGGTGGCAGATTTGAAGGCCTGGTCTTCAAACACTCTTTTCCACAGGCGGCCGAAGGCTTATGGTCTACAGGGCAGTAGTGATATCCGCCTGCAACAGAGATGTGGACTATATACAACAGACACCTCAAAACATGGGAGAATACCACCAGCCCTGCCTCCACAAGATCCTGCAAATCCATTGGCAGGATAGATGCACCAATGTCAGTGTTCTCGCTCAGGGACGAAAACTGTACGCAGTACTCCAGGTGTGGCCTCACCAATACCCTGTCCAGTTGTAGCAGGACTTCTCTGCTTTTTTACTCTAACCCCCTTGCAATAAAGGCCAACATTCCATTTGCCTTCCTGATCACTTACTGTACCTGCATACTAACTTTTTGTGTTTCATGTACAAGGACCCCCAGGTCCCTCTGTGCTGCAGCACTTTGCAATTTTTCTCCATTTAAATTATAATTTGCTTTTCTATTTTTTCTGCCAAAGTGGATAACCTCACACTTTCCCACATTATGCTCCATCTGCCAATTTTTTTCCCATTCACTTAGCCTGTCTATATCCCTTTGCAGATTTTTTGTGTCCTCCTCACAATTTGCTTTCCCACCCATCTTTGTATCATCAGCAAACTTGGCTATATAGTGGTGTTCAAAATCATGGGGGTTCTAGACAGAGTAGATAGAGAAAAAATGTTCCCATTGGCGGAAATGCTGAGAACTCGGAGCAGAAGATCTAAAGGAAAAACTATTTTATGCAGAGAGTGATTAGGATCCAGAATACACTGCCTGAAAGGGTGGTGGAGGCAGATTCAATCGTGGCTTTCAAATGGAAATTGGATAAGTACCTGAAAGGAAAAAAAATGCAGGGCTAGGGGGAAAGGGCAGGGGAATGGGACTGGCTGAAGTGCTCTTGCAGAGGGCCGGCATGGTCTCGATGGGCTGAATGGCCTCCTCTGTGCTGTAACCATTCTATAATTCTATGATCTCCCTGCTCTTCATGGAATAGCATCCTGGGATCTTTTACACCCACTTGTATCCTGGTTTATCGTTTCATCAGAAAGACGGCACTTCTGACGATCAGTTAGGTGTGGCATCACAGTGCCAGCGAGCAATGACTGAGTGGCACGATGACCTACTTACCTGCCCCACCGCACTGCTTCTGTCACAATGCAATCCCGGTAAAGCCTTTGACTAAGCAAAAAAATAAAATGGTTTTATCAATTCAATTATATTAAAATCACGGCTTGCTTAAAAGAAAGAATCTCGATCGCAATTAACTTTAATTAAGATAAATTAATTCTGCTCGCTCAACTCGTCAGTGTGACATTAACATGAGAGCGCTGCCTCTTGCCTGAGTGTGACACTTATTAAGAACTCTCAAAGTGGTTATTGAAGAGACAAATTAGATTTACGTCAAAGTGGAAATTCTATACCTACCTACACAGGAGAAGGAAAGACAGGGACTGATGTGATAATTTAGCCGCAATTATCAGATCTGTTTTTAACAGTGTGGTGGAGATGTTACGAGGATGTGACCCAGTTTACATACGGTGACAACAGCTGTTTGGTTCAGTTGATGGCACTCCCGCTGCTGGGGTCAGAAGGTCGTAGATCAGACCCCTTACTCCAGGATATGCATGTATAGAAATGTCTGACTCTACCTCGCAGCACTAAAGGCAGAGTTCGAAATTGTGCATTGTGGACGAGATATGAAAACTGGTTTTGCCTGGTCAAGTGGATATTAAAGACTTTTCTATCGTCAATCACGAGGGAAGTGTTCGTGTCATGTATGTAACCTTTATGTAACAACACTGCAATACTGTATATACGTAAGAAATGCACACCTTGACCACAGGGGGTGAACTTGTGGGAGACACTCCTCACCTGGTCATCCAGGTATATAAAGGGAGGTCCCACGCAGGGTCATCACTTCTTGGTCCTGTGAATAAAGGTTCAGGTCATAGAGTGACCTTGTCCATAGAATGTGCCTCGTGTGGATTTGTGGTATTGTGAAAGGACTTTACATTGGCGACGAGAAACGGGAATCAGCGACCCACGAGAATGGCCACCGGCAGCACAGATGAGCGGCACTGTGTTGGTGAGGACTGGGATGATTTCATTGAGAGGCTCCAGCAGAGTTTTGTCATGAAGGACTGGCTGGGAGATGCAGCGGCCGACAAGCGAAGGGCTCATCTGCTGACCAGCTGTGGACCTAAGACTTACGCATAATGAAAGACCTGCTAGCACCCGAGAAGCCGGCGGAAAAAACCTTTGACGAGCTCAGCAAACTAATCGGTGAGCACCTCAAACCAGCGAGCAGCGTACACATGGCCCGACACAGATTCTACACCCACCGACGTCGGGAAGGACAGAGCATACCGGATTTCGTTGCGGACCTCCGGCGCTTGGCCAGCCTCTGTAAGTTCACAGACACCTGCAGGGGGGAGATTCTAACGGATTTCTTTATTGAGGGCATCGGTCATGCTGGGATTTTCAGAAAGCTAATTGAGACCAAGGACTTGACCTTGGAAGCGGTGGCGTTGATGGCTCAGGCTTTTATGGTGGGGGAGGAGGAAACCAAGATAATATATGCGCGCAATTCTGCCTCCAACATGGCGATGGATCAGGGAGTCAAATATCATAAATGCAACACAGAGCCCCGCAGGCAGGCAAGGGCAGCTCGAGACACCCCAGGCAGCAATAGGCCCAAGAGTAAGTCTCCAACAGAGACAATGGCAGGCTGAACGGACATATATGCCCCCCCAATGAACAATGCGGCCTGGGATGGGGCCATTGACACCCACTAACAAGGTGCTCAAGAGCAGTCAAAGGGACAATCAGCGAGGAATGCCTTGTAACAGCTCTTTTGTTCACAGCAATGGGAAGCTCAGTTCATGCTGGAGGTGTGGGGGCAGACATGCTGCCAGGACTACTTGCAGGTTTCAACAGTTCGTCTGCAGAAATTGTAACCTCAGTGGCCATTTGGCCAGAATGTGCAGAAAGACTGTAACCAGGCTAATATAAGAGGCGGATGAACCAGATGAGGGGGTCTGTGAGGCAGGATGACGCTTGGGGAAAATCAATGGACGCTGAAGTTCAGCGGGTTCATGTGGCAAACATTCACAGCTCATATACCAAAACGCCAAATATGATGATGAAAGTCCTATTAAACGGCATCCCTGTACGCATGGAGCTGGACACGGGGGCCAGCCAGTCACTCATGAGTGTTCAACAATTCGAAAAGCTGTGGCGACTCAAAGCCAGCAGACCCAAACTAGAACGCATTGAGAAGCAATTACGGACGTACACCAAAGAAATCATTCCAGTGCCAGGCAGTGCAATGTTGGCGGTCACACACAATGGATCGGTGAACCGGCTGCCACTCTGGATTGTTCTGGGCAATGGTCCCGCACTGTTGGGGAGGAGTTGGTTAGCTGAGATGAATTGGAAATGGGGGGAATGTGCATGCCATGTCATCTGTGGAACGAAGTTCATGCTCACAGGTCCTACAGCAATTTGAGTCACTATTTCAACTGGCGTCGGAACGTTCAAGGGTACCAAACTAGTGATACGCATCACCCCGGACGCCAGACCAGTGCACCACAAAGCCAGAGCTGTGCTGTATGTGATGCGGGAGAAAATTGAGAGCGAGTTGGACCGGTTGCTGAGCGAGGGCATCATCCCGCCCGTTGAATTCAGCGACTGGGCGAGCCCCATCGTTCCCGTCCTAAAAGCGGATGGCTCGGTCAGGATCTGTGGTGACTACAAGGCCACTATCAACCGGGTGTCCCTACAAGACCAATACCCGCTCTCGAGAGCGGAGGACCTTTTTTCCACGCTGGCAGGCAGCAAGCTGTTCACCAAGTTGGACCTCACTTCAGCCTATATGACCCAAGAAATGGCCGACGAATCTACACTACTGACCACCATCACCACGCACAAGGGACTATTTGTTTACAACAGGTGTCTGTTTGGCATTCGGTCAGCGGTCGCGATTTTTCAAAGAAACATGGAAAGCTTGCTCAAATCCATTCCCGGAACGATCATATTTCAGGACAACATCCTCATCACCGGTCGTGACACCGAGGAACACCTCCACAACCTGGAGGAGGTGCTACGCCGACTGGACCGGGTAGGCCTGCGACTCAAGAAGTCTAAGTGTGTGTTTTTGGTTTCCGAGGTCGAGTTTCTGGGTAGGAGGGTTATTGCAGACGGGATTCGGCCCACCGAATCCAAAACAGAGGCAATTCAACGAGCGCCCAGACCCTGCAACACATCGGAGTTGCGTTCATTTCTGGGACTTTTGAACTATTTCGGAAACGTTCTGCCGAACTTAAGCACATTGTTGGAGCCGCTACACGTGCTCCTGCATAAGGGTTGCGATTGGTTTTGGGGGGACTGTCAGGACCAGGCTTTCAATCGGGCACGGAACTTACTTTGTTCAAATAAGTTGTTGACCCTGTACGACCCCCGTAAGAAATTGGTTCTGGCATGTGATGCATCGTCCAATGGGGTTGGGTGCGTGTTGCAACAGGGTAACGCTGAGAGCCAACTACAACCTGTGGCTTATGCCTCCAGGTCGCTCTCTCAAGCTGAACGGGGATATGGGATGGTTGAGAAGGAAGCACTCACATGTGTCTATGGGGTGAAAAAGATGCATCAGTACCTTTTTGGCAGGAGGTTCAAATTGGAAACGGACCACAAGCCGTTAACATCTCTGCTGTCAGACAGCAAGACTGTCAATGCCAATGTGTCAGCTCGTATACAGCGATGGGTTCTCACGCTGGCTGCGTATGACTACACCATCCGGCACCGGCCCGGCACCGAAAATTGCGCTGACGCGCTCAGCAGGCTTCCACTGGCCACCACTGAGGGGGCAGCGGAGCAAAGCGCTGAGATGGTCATGGCTGTCGATGCCTTTGACAGCGCAGGCTCCCCCATCACAGCCCGCCAGATCAAAATCTGGATCAACAGAGATCCCCTCCTATCCTTGATTTAGAAATGTGTCCTGACTGGGGATTGGGCGCCCGCCCACGGAGCATGCCCTGAAGAGGTCAGACTGTTTCACAGACGGATGGATGAGCTCTCCATCCAAGCCGACTGCCTACTATGGGGCAGCCGGGTAGTCATGCCCCAGAGGGGCAGGGAAGCATTCATCAGGGAACTCCACAGCGAGCACCCAGGCATTGTGTTGATGAAGGCCATTGCCCGGTCACATGTATGGTGGCCGGGAATTGACTCAGACCTGGAACACTGTGTTCACAGGTGCACGACGTGTGCCCAGCTAGTTAATGACCCCAGGAAGGCCCCGCTCAGCCCGTGGCCCTGGCCCACCAGACCATGGTTACGTATTCACATAGACTTCATGGGCCCGTTCATGGGAAAAATGTTTCTCATTGTGGTTGATGCGCACTCGAAATGGATCGAGTGCATAATTTTTAATTCGTACATGACATCCACCACCGTGCGGTCTTTGCGACCCACGGCTTGCTGGACATCCTTGTTAGCGATAATGGCCCATGTTTCAGAAGCTACGAATTGTGGGAGTTCATGTTGGGTAATGGCATTAGCCATATCAGGACAGCACCGTTCAAGCCGGCCTCCGATGGCCAGGCGGAACATGCGGTCAAATCATAAAACAGGGCATGCTCCGAATTCAAGGACCCTCCCTTCAATGCTGCCTATCGTGCCTCCTCCTGGCCTATAGGTCCCGACCGCACTCGCTCATGGGGGTCCCGCCTACTCATGAAACGAACACTCAAAGCTCGGCTGTCCCTCATTCATCCAGTCCTGTCCGACATTGTTGAGGGCAAGCGCCAGTCCCAAAACGAGTACCATGACCGAAATTCAAGGGGGAGATGTATAGAAATTGATGACCCCGTATTTGTTCTCAATCACGCTTTGTGGCCCAAATGGCTTGAGGGTACTGTAATAGACAAAGAGGGGAATAGGGTCATAGTGGTTAAACTTAACAATGGGCAGATATGCCGCAAGCATCTGGACCAAGTAAAAAAAAAGGTTCAGCATGGACACTGAGGAAACTGAGGAAGATCATGAGATGGTATTCACACCACTGCCAGTGAATGAGCAACAAGAACATTCAGCAGCATGCACAGTCCCTGCGGTCAGCCCGGACAGGCCGGAATCACCACAGGTGACAGACACGCATACCAAGGCTCAATAACCAGAGCCCCAACTGAGAGAGCGCAGACCACCCGAGAGACTTAACCTATGATCCCAATAAGATGTTGAGGGGGAGGTGATGTCATGTATGTAACCTTTATATAACAACATTGCAATACTGTAGATACATAAGAAATGCACACCTTGACCACAGGGGGTGAACTTGTAGGAGACACTCCTCACCTGGTCATCCAGGTATATAAAGGGAGATCCCACGCAGGGTCATCACTTCTTGGTCCTGTGAATAAAGGTTCAGGTCATGGAGTGACCTTGTCCATAGAATGTGCCTCGTGTGGATTTGTGGTATTGTATAAGGACTTTACAGTTTGGGTGTGGCATTCCTCCCTCAATAAATGGTGTAAAGAAAAAATAATTGGACATTTCCAGTACAAAATAGCTGCCGTACCTGCCATCTTTGAACAAGTGACATGGTCCTTTGTAAAAGCAAGTATTTTCTTTTACCCATCAGCTGTTGCCTTGTTTTGGTGCCGTGGCTTTTTCAAGTGTTGTAATAGTCGAGGAAATATTATTGAACCATGCAATGCAATCCGATACGCCATCTTATATTTGCACAGTGTTCTGTGAGAAGTGGTGCCCTGGGATGGTGTAAATCAATGTTGAAGCTAACAGAGAATTCACCTTGGCTGTGATTGTTTCCAATCTCTTCAATTCACTGTGAGCTATTTGAGTTTTTTTATTATATAGACAATAAATTTGGCAGACCATAATAAGACACCCAGATTCACCAATGCATTAGTGGGTTTATCCAGTGAGTAGCTAAACCATGCAGGTGTCAGCTATTGCTCAGTGGGTAGCACTTTTGCCTCAGAGGCAGAAGGTTGTGGGTTCAAGTCTCACTTCAGAAAGTTGATTGTGTAATCCAGGCTGATACTCCAAGTGCAATACCGAGGGACTGCCTTTCATGACCTCAAGATATCCCAAAACACTTTATAGCAGCTGAATTGATGTTGAAGTAGTCACTGTTGCTGTAATGGAGCCCATTTGCGCACAGCATGGTCCCACAAACAGTTCTGTGATAATGATCAGATAATCTGTTTCTTAGCGATGTTGACTGAGGCCATTCCACCCCTGCTCTTCTTCGACATGGTGCCATGGGAGCTTTTACAGCCACGTGAGAGAGCGTTGATGGCCTACAATTTGCGGGTGAGTGCATGGTTTGGCTACTCACTGGATAAACCCACTGATGCATTGGTGAATCTGGGTGTCTTAACATGATATGATTGTCTGCAAAAAATCTACAAACTTATCTGGTGGTCCGGGAGGTTTAGCGACTTACGCTCCTGGGCCTCTTCGCGTATGCCTGCGTAGAGCCCCTCGGATCATGAGAGCTGCCCTAACCAATGAAAGTAGGGCGATCCCCATTCATACTTATGGTGATATCCCATAACTATGAATGGGAATAACTCCAAAAACACACAAACACATAAAATAAATAAATAAACATGTTACATATTTAAAATTAATTAAAATGCAATTTAGTTAAATATTTTATACAAAAATGTACATTTTTGAAATTTTTTAAGTGGGTTAAAAATAAACTTACCTTAATGGACAGGGTTTTTAATATATAATAATGAGTGATAACATTTTATTTTTCTGTTTTCTTAAACTCTTATGCTGGTAAAAGCAGCCCTTATGCTTGCTTTTACCAGGCATAAGAATTTCAAGGGCATTCGCTGGGCAGAGGTTGGGCAAATAGCCCAACTCTCCGCCCATGGAGGTCCTTTTCTTTCGGATGCGTGCGATCTGTCAAAAGAATTCTTGACAAATTGCAAGTTCTGGGTTTCGGCACATGCGCAGTGAATGCCTGATCCCAGAACTTACTGGGCTCCGACAAGCATGTGCACACCCGTAGGAGCAGCAAATTCAGTCCCAATATCTCTTCCGAGCGACGGCACCTCCAACAGTGTGGCACTCCTGTGATACCTGCACTGGAGTGTCAGCCAGATCTTTGCAATCTGGAGTGGGACTTGAACCCAAAAATTTCTAACTCAGAAGGACGAGAGTGCTATCCACTGAGCCAGGGCTGACAGTGCTATTGTTAGAGTGCGGTGACAGAGTGAATAAGAGAAACTGTTTCTCCGCACGAGAGTCGGTAATCAGAGGGCACAGATTTGAAATGTGCTAAGCCCAGGACTAAATGTTTGTCTTTCTGTCCCAGGCTTCACAACACCGCATTGTTGGGTAGATACAGAATTGCAACTAGTCCTCACTGTGGAGGCCGATCCTGTTAAGTCTTGAATAAAGAGTCTGACCAGATATTGTGAGCTCAAAATGAGGTGTGACCGTAGTCCTTTATTACAGGTCTCCAGAGTGCCTCTCCAACCTGTGAGGCATCCTTATGTACAGGTGCTCCCAAGGGATTGAGGAATCCCTTGAGACTAAAGGGGATGAGCCGTCTGGTGGGTAAACAAGGTATTTACAGGTTTACATATATAACAACACTTCCACCCAAAGTCAATAGTGTAACTATTTACAATGTGAGTCGATCTGGGGCCTTCCTTTCCCTGGTTGATCATCTCGGTGCAAATGCTGGTTTTGGTGAGTCGTTTGTTGGGCCCTCGCTGGGCTGCTATGCAGCTGGCCTTGCTGGGCTGCCTGGCGTGGTGAGTCCTGCTGGGCTGCTGCGGGTGATGGGTTCTGCTTCGTGGTCAACCGCTGGGTCGGTTGCTACTGGTGTGTGTGTTGGAAGGTCGAAAAAGGTAGGGTCTATTGTGGGTTGCTCTGGATAGTCCGTGAATCTGAGTTTGGTTTTGTCCAAGTGTTTCCTGTAGGTGAGTCCATTTGAAAGTTTGACCAGAAACACCCTACTCCCCTCTTTGGCCACGACAATGCCGGGAAGCCACTTCGGACCTTGTCCATAGTTCAACACAAATACAGGATCATTTATCTCAATTTTGCGTGACACATATGCGCGATCATGATATGTATTCTGTTGAAGCTGCCTGCTCTCTACTTGTTCGTGCAGATCAGGGTGGACTAACGAGAGCCTTGTCTTAAGTGCCCTTTTCATGAGCAGTTCAGCGGGAGGGACCCCAGTGAGTGAGTGGGATCTTGTACGGTAACTAAGCAGGACTCGGGATAGGCGAGTTTACAGTGAGCCTTCAGTTACCCTCTTCAAGCTCTGCTTGATTGTTTGCACTGCTCTCTCTGCCTGACCATTGGACGCTGGTTTAAATGGGGCAGATGTGACATGTTTGATCCCATTTCGGGTCATGAACTCTTTGAACTCGGCACTGGTGAAGCACAGCCCATTGTCACTCACAAGGACGTCAAGCAGACTGTGCATAGCAAACATGGCCCACAGTCTTTCAATGGTGGCAGCAGATGTGTTTGCCGACATTATCTCACATTCAATCCATTTGGAGTATGATTCAACAACCACTAGGAACATTTTTCCCAAGAACGGGCCTGCATAGTCAACATGGACCCTAGACCTCGGTTTGGAGGGCCAAGACCATAAACTTAGTGGCACCTCCCTGGGTGCATTGCTTAACTGTGAACATGTTTTACATTTGTGCATGCAGAACTCTAAGTCTGCATCGATACCGGGCCACCACACGTAGGATCTGGCTATCGCTTTCATCATTACAATGTCTGGGTGGGTACTGTGGAGATCACTAATAAAACTGTCCCTGCCCTTTTTTGGTACTACTACCCGATTACCCCATAGAAGGCAGTCTGCCTGTGCAGACATTTCATCCTTGCATTGCTGGTACGGCTTTATTTCTTCCTGCATTTCTAATGGGACACTAGACCAACTCCCGTGGAGCACACAATTTTTTACTAAGGACAGTAAGGGGTCCTGGCTTGTCCAGGTTCTAATCTGTCGGGTGGCTTGCTCACTCTCGAATGCTTCCATTACCATGACTAAATCTGCGGGCTGTGCCATCTGTGGTGGGCAATGGCAGCCTACTGAGAGCATCGGCACAGTTTTCTGTGCCTGGCCGTGGCGGATGGCATAGTTGTTTGCGGACAACGTGAGCGCCCATCTCTGGATGCATTCGTATTTATCCCCTTACTTACAGAAAAGAGGGATATCAATAACTTATGATCAAATTTGAGCCCAAACAGATATTGATGCATTTTCTTTACCCCATAAACACATGCTAACGCTTCTTTTTTGATTATGCTGTAGGCCCTCTCAACCTTAGACAGACTTCTGGATGCATAAGCAACCGGTTGCAATTTCCCAGATTCATTAGCTTGTTGCAATACACACCCGACACCGTATGACGACGTAGCACATGCTAGTACCAAATGCTTACATGGATCATACAACACAAGCAATTTGTTTGAGCATAACAGTTTTCTAGCTTTCACAAAGGCATTTTCTTGGCTCTTATCCCAAACCCATTGATCAAACGACCGCAGCTCTGTCACGTTCTGTGGTCTCGGTGTGTTCTTGATTGCCTCCGTCTTCGAATCGGTGGACCTGATGCCGTCCGCCGCGCTTCTTCTCTGCAGGAACTCCACTTCAGGCACCAGGAAAATGCACTTCGAGCATTTTAACCTGAGCCCCACGCGATTAAGCCGACTAAAAACTTCCTCCAGGTTCTGCAGATGCCCAACGGTGTCCCGATCTGTACCAAGATGTCATCCTGAAAGACCACGGTGTGTGGGACCGACTTCAGTAAGCTTTCCATGTTCCTCTGGAATATCGCCGCGGCTGATCGAATCCCAAATGGGCATCTTTTGTAAATGAAGAGACCTTTGTGCGTGTTGATGCAGGTGAGGCCCTTCAATGATTCCTCCAGCTCCTGCGTCATGTAGGCTGAGGTCAAATACAGCTTCGTGAACGTTTTTCCTTCCGCCAGCGTCGCAAAAAGGATGTCAGCCTTTGGTAGAGTGTATTGATCCTGCAGGGAGAAACGATTGCTAGTTACTTTGTAATCACCACAGATTTTGACGGTGCCGTCTTCCTTGAGGGCTGGAACAATCAGACTGGCCCACTCGTTGAATTCAATTGGCGAAATGATGCCCTCTCATTGCAGCTGGTCCAGCTTGATCTCCACCCTCTCTCTCATCAAGTACGGTACTGCTCTCACCTTGTGATGGATGGGTCGCGCCCCAGGAATCAAATGGATCTGTATCTTTGCTCCTTGGAACTTCCTGATGGCTGGTTCGAAGAGCAAGGGGAACTTGTTTAGCACCTGGGTATATGAAATGTCGTTGACGAGAGCGCTCGGACGTCGTCCCAGTTCCAGCATATCTTCCCCAGCCAGCTCCTGCTGAGCAGCGTGGGGCCATCGCCTCGTACCACCCAGAGTGGTAACTTGTGCACCGCTCCATCATAGGAGACCTTTACAGTAGCACTGCCAATTACGGGAATCAGTTCCTTTGTGTACGTTCTCAGTTTAGTACGAATGGGAGTCAGGACTGGCCTTGAGGCCTTGCTGCACCACAATTTATCGAAATTCTTTTTGCTCATTATGGACTGGCTCGCGCCCGTGTCCCGCTCCATTGATACCGGGAGTCCATTTAGTTCAACCTTCAGCATTATCGGGGGACACTTTGTGGTAAATGTGTGCACCCCATGTACCTCTGCCTCCTCAGTCTGAGGCTCTGGTTCGTTGTGATCCACCGTGGATCTGTCCTCCTCTGCAAATGGTGGTTTGCAGGATTAGCAGGATTTGCAGTTCGCCTGCACATACGTTGGAGGTGTCCCATTGTTCCACAGCCCTTGCAAACATATCCATTGAAGCAGCATGAATGGAAACGATGATCACCCCCGCAGTGCCAACAAGGTATTAATGGCCTTGCATTCACCACCCTTGATGGTGGACTCTGAGACATCTGCGGCTGTGCAGCTGCAGGCATGTGTGACCTGCCCTGTACGTTACAATTCGAAAAAAACATTCCTTTGTTCACAGTACTTGCAGCAGTACTCGTGTGCTGAGAGATTTGTTTGGTATTGTCACTGGTGGCAATGAACGCCTGGGCTATTGCAATGGCTTTACTCAAGGTTGGGGTCTCTACAGTCAAAAGTTTGCGAAGTATTACTTCATGGCCAATGCCAAGTACAAAGAAGTCCCTGAGCATGTGCTCCAAGTCTCCTTCAATTTCGCAATGTCCTGCAAGGCGCCTTAGCTCGGCGACATAGCTCGCCACTTCCTGGTCTTCAGACCTCTTGTACAAGTAGAACCTGTACCTCGCCATCAGAACGCTTTCCTTCGGGTTTAGATGCTCTCGGACTGTGAACAAATCATCGTACGATTTCTCTGTGGGTTTTGCTGGAGCAAGCAGATTTTTCATGAGGCCATATGTTGGTGCCCCGCAAACGGTGAGGAGGATCGCCCTTCGTTTGACAGCGTTCGCTTCTCCTTCCAGCTCTTTGGCCACGAAGTATTAGTCGAATCGCTCCACGAAGGTTTCCCAATCATCTCCCTCCGAGAATTTCTCCAGGATGCCCACTGTTCTCTGCATCGTTGCTGTGGGGTTTGTCATCTTTATCTCATCGCCAGTTGTTATGTATTGAATAAAGAGTCTGGCCAGATACTGTGAGTTCAAAGTAATGTGTGACCGTAGTCCTTTATTACAGGTCTCCAGAGTGCCTCTCCAGCCTGTGAGGCCTCCTTATGTACATTGTGGGATACCTTGGAACCCCAGGGAATGAGCCTTCTGGTGTTTAAACAAGGTATTTACAGGTTTACATATATAACAGATCCTTTGATTTTTTTTTTTGAGAATTGCTTCCTTTTTCGCAGCTTTGGCCAAGACTGCTCAGAGCTGATGATCAAGCTGAGGAACTAGAGGTTTGTAACTGAAAGGAGCCAAGCACCTTGTGGTTACCGGTCAAAAGGAGAAGCCACAGTCAAGCCTTCTTGACAGAATTATCGATCGGGGTCTTTTCAGTACTGACGCTAATAGGCCGCTTGTCAGCTTTCAGTTGTGTCTCTATCGGCGAGCCGTGATCTGGTTACTGACTGTCTTGAAGCGGGGAGTTAACACGTTGCAGACACTGGGGTCATCAGCAGCAGGTCAATGACATCTCCCATGATGCATTTTGATATTACGGGACAACAGGTGTCTGTGCTTCACACGTATCCTCGCGGCAACGGTAGTAAAATGAAACCTTTCCTCTGCCTACAATACTTACAACCCAAGGCAAGTGAATAGGTGATGTCTAATCTTAGGAAACAACACCACTTAATGGTCCTACACCTGCCCGGGGCCATCCACCTGTCCAGGGCCGGATTAAGGGCCTGATGGGCCTGGGGAAAACTGATCCAAATGGGCCTATAGTTATGTTTATTTATGTTCATTGCATTACGTATCTGATTCTGATTCTGAGTATGAAAACATAGGCTAGTACATTCAACAATTAAAACATATATTCTGTATCAAGTAGCGATATAGTCTGGTTCTGGTAACATTGCAATACTAGATTCCTATACATATATGCAAATTTCTCTCAATAACATGTGAAATAAAACAGGCTAGTACGTATTCTGTTCTATATATAGGTACATTAGTGCATATAGATACTTATATATATAGGTATAAATAAGTGGTTCTATTTTTCTCGGTCTTGTTTTTCCTCTCTTATTGTCTATTCTATTCAGCCTATATGGGAGGCCTTATTTTTTTTTTCTTACATTTATTTGGTGGGCCTATGTTCTTTGGTGGGTCTGGGGCTACAGCCCCATCTGCTCGGTGGTTAATCCGCCCCTGCACCTATCCATCCTTATTCAGACATTAATAGCAATGTCATGATGTACTACCATGTTGTGCAAAGGGCAGTAAAATATTTTCTGGCATATTTAGAGACTAAGGCCCCAGGTTTCGACATGATTTGCTCCTGATTTTTAGGAGCAACTGGTGTAGAACGGAGTATCTTAGAAATCGGAATTCTCGCCATTTAGTTTGCTTCAGTTCAGTCAGTTAGAACAGTTTCACTTTGAAACAGAATTTTTTTCCAAAAGGGGGCGTGTCCGGCCACTTACACCTGTTTTCAAAGTTTCGTCAGTGAAAACTTACTCCAAACTAACTTAGAATGGAGTGAGTGAAGATTTTTGTACGCTCGAAAAAACCTTGTCTACACTTTAGAAAATCAGGCGTAGGTTACAAATTAGGCGTAGGGAATGGGAGTGGTGGGGGGTTTTAAAGAGAAGTTTACAAACATTAAACACTTCAGTTTTACAAATAAAGAGCCATCATCAATAATAAATGATAAAAACATCAATAAATCAACCAATAAATCAATCAAAAACAATTTATAAGAAATAATTTTTTTTTAAATCAATAAATAAAACATTTTCTACTTACCGACTGCAGCACCGGGAGCCCTCCAACAGCGTGCTGGGATGCCCCCAGCCCCCCAGTGTGTCTCTGTCAGTGTCTCTATCTCTCTGTCTGTCTGTCTGTGTGTGTCTCTCATTCTCTATCTGTCAGTGTCTGTGTTTCTGAAAGCGAGGGGAGGGGGAGGAGGGGGGTAGAGGGAGAGAGGGGGGGAGTAGAGGGAGGGAAGGGGGAGGTGGGAAAGGAGATGGGGAGGGGGGAAAGGAGATGGGGAGTGGGGAAAGGAGTTGGGGAGGGTGGAAAGGAGATGGGGAGGGGGGAAAGGAGATGGGGAGGGGGGAAAGGAGATGGGGGAGGGGGAAAGGAGATGGGGATGGGGGAAAGGAGATGGGGGAGGGGGGGAGGAGATGCGGGAGGGGGTAAAGGAGATGGGGGGAAAGGAAATGGGGAGGGGGTAAAGGAGATGGGGGAGGGGGAAAGGAGATGGGGAGGGGGGAAAGGAGATGGGGGAGGGGGGAAAGGAGATGGGGAGGGGGAAAGGAGTTGGGGAGGGTGGAAAGGAGATGGGGAGGGGGGAAAGGAGATGGGGAGGGGGGAAAGGAGATGGGGAGGGGGGAAAGGAGATGGGGAGGGGGAAAGGAGATGGAGGGAAAGGAGATGGGGGAGGGGGTAAAGGAGATGGGGGAGGGGGAAAGGAGATGGGGAGGGGGGAAAGGAGATGGGGAGGGGGGAAAGGAGATGGGGGAGGGGAAAAGGAGATGGGGATGGGGGAAAGGAGATGGGGAGGGGGGAAAGGAGATGTGGGAGGGGGAAAGGAGATGGGGGGGAAAGGAGATGGGGAGGGGGTAAAGGAGATGGGGGATGGGGGAAAGGAGATGGGGAGGGAGGAAAAGAGATGCGGGAGGGGGAAAGGAGATGGAGGGAAAGGAGATGGGGGAGGGGGGAAAGGAGATGGGGAGGGGGGAAAGGAGATGGGGAGGGGAAAAGGAGATGGGGATGGGGGAAAGGAGATGGGGAGGGGGGAAAGGAGATGTGGGAGGGGGAAAGGAGATGGGGGGGAAAGGAGATGGGGGAGGGGGTAAAGGAGATGGGGGAGGGGGAAAGGAGATGGGGAGGGGGTAAAGGAGATGGGGAGGGGGGAAAGGAGATGGGGAGGGGGGAAAGGAGATGGGGAGGGAGGAAAGGAGATGGGGAGGGGGGAAAGGAGATGGGGGAGGAGGAAAGGAGATGGGGAGGGGGGAAAGGAGATGGGGAGGAGAAAAGGAGATGGGGGAAAGGAGATGGGGGGAAAGGAGATGGGGGGGAAAGGAGATGGGGGGAAGGAGATGGGAGAGGGAGGAAAGAAGATGGGGGGGAAGGAGATGTGGGAGGGGAAAGGAGATGGGGGGGAAAGGTGATGAGGGGGAAAGGAGATGGGGGAGGGGGGAAGGAGATGGGGGAGAAAGGAGATGGTGGGGGGGGGGAAAGGAGATGGGGGAGGGAGGCTGAACGGGCCGGGCCCGGCCGTGCCCGAGACTTCGAGCAGGGCCCGTCCCCAGCACCAGATTTACAGGTAGGTGGCGTTGGGTCGGGGGGCTGGTGGGAGGGAGGTCGGTTTGGTTCGGTTCGGGTCGGGTCGGGGGGGAGGGAGGGAGAGGGAGTCGGGTCGGGTCCAGTCCGGGGGCTCGGGTCCGGTCCGGGGGGTGGGGGGGGGAAGCGGGAGTCGGGTCGGTGTCCGGTCCGGTCCGGAGGCGGGGGGCGGGAAGTGGGAGTCGAGTCGAGTCGGGTCGGGAGGAAGCAGGAGCTGGGCGTGGGAGGAGCCTTATTCACTCAGCCCCAGTGAGGCCATCCGGCCAGGGCTACGGGCTGCGTGCTTCGGGCCCCTCCCACACAGTTTCGGGTGCCTGGAGCTACTGCACATGAGCGCCCACTGTAGCGCGCATGTGCAGAGGTCCCGGCACTGTTTGCAGCGTAGGGACCTGGCTCCGCCCCCTACTGCTCGTGCTGCGCTGCGCCGAGCGGCAAACGACCTGCAGGGAGGTGGAGAATCTGGAAGTGTTTTTTAGCCGCACTTTGTGGCGCGAAAAACGGGCATCCAGGTCGGGACTGCGCCATTCTAGGCGCGGCTCGAAACTTGGGCCCTAAGTAAGGTTGGAATTCCTGCTCAGTTGCACTGGTTTCTTCGGCGCAGTCTGCGTAATGCGCCTAAACAATCGTGGAATTTTAAGTGAAATTCCGTTCAATGCAATTCGAGTTTCCGCGATATTTTTGCGCCAGTTTAAACAACATCGCACTGGAAGCCGGCCCCACCCACCAAACTGCCCACACCCCCGGGGCGACTAATCACCATGACGAGCTTCCAATAATTGCGCTCGTTAGCAGGGCCTTCAAGGAGGAAATTAAGCTGCTTCTTTCGGATACAGGAACGTTAACAGGCATGGTTTAAAAGCTTTTGGGGCCCGCCAGAAATCAGGTGCACCTACAATTTTTTTTACCTGTTTTTACCACCAGGCACGATGAGGCGGGCTCTCGATCGATTTTCTCCACTTTGAAGTTTTTTTCACATCGGACCGGGCGCCGGTCATAATGGGGACGGAGGTGTGTCGGTAAGTGCTGGTGAGGGGGCGGCAGTTAGGGCAGGGCGAAGCCTCCGTCGCTGTCACTGCGTCACCACGTCTCTCCCCTCAGTTAAAGGGGAGAAAAGCCGCAAATCTGTAGGTTGGGCCCACTGGGCCACCAGGGAGGGTTTCGGCCGGGCCAGCGGACTGGCACCCAAGAGCGGGTGCCGGGCTGTCTGCTGGCAGGCTCGGCTGAACCCGGGGCAATAATTGTCCGGCCGATCGGGAAGTCAGCAGTGTGTCCTCCCCCTTGAAGGGCTGCCGTGCTGCCGTGCACACACAAAGCAAGGTGCCCCGGCCGTGTTTTGGAGTGGGGTGGGGGTGCGGGAGATCGGCGGTGCGCACCTTGATGACGTGCTTGCTGCGGTCAGCAACAGCAGGGTGGAAGTGGGGACAGGCCGAAAAATCCCCGAGCTGAATTTGGGTGGTAGCGGCCAACCGACTGCAAAGCGGCAGCCACTCGAGTCTGCCGCAAAACAGCGACAACGGGCCTTACCCGGATCCTGAATTTCTGCTCTTTGAATGTAATTTTCTTTTAATTTACGAAGGAACTGACTACGTAGCCCAATATAACTAGCAAATGGTTCTGCATATTTGTTAAAAGTCATTTTCAGTTATTAAATTTGTGTTTCTCACAGATGGTGGATTGACACTGTGATTAGCATATTTTTCATGAGAAACTCATCTTCAGCTGTATTAACCAAACTGCACCAAGTTACCACTCTTAAATATAATCAAAGAATATTTTGAAGGCAAATTTACATTTTTTATTTAAAGCACTTTTATTTTAAAACACTGCCCGATTCTGCTTCATGGCAGATTTTGTGATTGAGCAGAAACTCAAGAAAAAAACGCTTGTTAAAACTGTCACAACTTGTGCCCGAAGCGGAAACTCTACGCTATAGTATTTAGAGCTCTGAAACAGTTTATTCGGCCCAACAGATACATGCCGGTGCTGAGTGGCATTCCTACATTCCCCCAGGAAATCTAAACCTTACAGTTAAAAAACATCAAAGGATTTTTAAAAATTCGTTCCCGGGATGTGGGCGTCGCCGGCAAGGCCAGCATTTAATGCCCATCCCGAATTGCCCTTGAGAAGGTGGTGGTGAGCTCCCTTCTTGAACCGCTGCAGACCGCTGTGATGAAGGAACTCCCACAGTGCTGTTAGGGAGGGAGTTCCAGGATTTCGACCCAGCGACGATGAAGGATCGGCGATATCTGTCTGAGTCAGGATGGTGTGTGACTTGGAGGGGAACTTGCAGGTGAGGGTGTTCCCATGTGCCTGCTGCCCTTGTCCTTCTCGGTGGTGGAGGTCGCGGGTTTGGGAGGTGCTCTCGTAGAAGCCTTCGCGAGTTGCTGCAGTGCTCCATCACCCAGAATTTCCGCAAGGGGTTTTGCAGCGGGGGATTGGCTGAACCCCTCCTCCCCACCACCATTCCTCCACCCGAAGAAATGATGTCAAGGGGAGTTCTTTGTGCAGTTTCTCCAGGGACTCCACCGCGCTTCTGACAAAGTTATGTGGGGAGCTCGGGAGAATTCCCATGCAACTGAGTGTCTCTGTGGTACCAGGTCCCATCAGACAGCTTCAATACAATCTTTGGACAAATTGCAAAATAGGAGCAGAAAAAAAGGAAACAGATGCTGCATGCAGGGTTAACTGTGATTCGTGTAAATCCATGACCTTCCCAGCGCCCATCAATTCCACCTGAAAGGAAACATCCCGGCTCAGTCCAAGATTAACTGAGATAAATGAGCCAAGGATGGTGCCCTACACCCATTATTATCTTCATGGCATCACATATCATCTGCTCACTCATAGAATTGAAGCTTTTCCTATTAATTATCTACTTATCTGTATAATGCATCAAAGGCTTGCGTCTGAATACACTTCACTCTCGAGTAACACATAATTTCTGTAACACATTTTCCTGTCTTTCAACACATTTCCAGTCATTTGCTCTGGTAAATGAAAGAAAGCTAAATAGATAATGAAAGCTCTGCTTTTACATAGGACCTTCACTGCCAACAAAGTACTTTTGAAGTGTAGTCGCTATTCTAAAGTTTATTAAAATTTATTCCGGGATGTGTGTGTTGCTGGCAAGGCCAGCATTTATTGCCCATCCCTAATTGCCCTTGAGAAGGTGGTGGTGAGCCGCCTTCTTGAATCGCTGCAGTCCGTGTGGTGAAGGTACTCCCACAGTGCTGTTAGGGAGGCAGTTCCAGGATTTTGACCCAGCGACGATGAAGGAACAGCCGATATACTTCCAAGTCAGGATGGGGCGTAACTTGGAGGGGATCTTGAGGTGATTCTGTTCCCATGCACCTGCTGCCCTTGTCCTTCTAGATGGTAGAGGTCGGAGGTTTGAGAGGTGCTGCTGAAGAAAACTTAGCGAGTTGCTGCAGTGCATCTTGTAGATGGTACACACTGCAACCACGGTGCGCTGGTGGTGGAGGGAGTGAATGTTGAAAGTGG
Source organism: Pristiophorus japonicus (assembly GCF_044704955.1). Taxonomy (NCBI): domain Eukaryota; kingdom Metazoa; phylum Chordata; class Chondrichthyes; family Pristiophoridae; genus Pristiophorus; species Pristiophorus japonicus. The sequence continues at coordinate 23,393,984 of NC_091977.1, forward strand.
TGGATGGGGTGTCAATCAAGCGGGCTGCTTTGTCCTGGAGGGTATCGAGCTTCTTGAGTGTTGTTGGAGCTGCACTCATCCAGGCAAGTGGATAGTATTCCATCACACGACTGACTTGTGTCTTGTAGATGGTGGAAAGGCTGTGGGGAGTCAGGAGGTGAGAATGCCCAGCCTCTGACTACTCTTGTTGTTACAGTATTTATGTGACTGGTCCAGTTAAGTTTCTGGTCAATGGTGACCCCCAGGATGTTGTTGGGGGATTCGGCGATGGTAATGCCGTTGAATATCAAGCAGAGGTGGTTAGACTCTCGCTTGTTGGAGATAGTCATTGCCTGGCACTTGTGTGGCGCGAATGTTACGTGCCATTTATCAGCCAAAGCCTGAATGTCGCCCAGGTCTTGCTGCATGCGGGCATGGACTGCTCCATTATCTGAGGAGTTGTGAATGAAACTGAACACTGCGCAATCATCAGCGAACATCCCCACTCCTGACCTTATGATAGAGGGAAGGTCACTGATGAAGCAGCTGAAGATGGTTGGGCCGAAGCCACTGCCCTGAGGAACTCCTGCAGCGATGTCCTGGGGCTGAGATGATTGACCTCCAACCACGATAACCATCTTCCTTTGTGCTAGGTATGACTCCAGCCAGTGGAGAGCTTTCCCTCTGATTCCCATTAACTTCAGTTTTACTAGGGCTCCTTGATGCCACACTTGGTCAAATACTGCCTTGATGTCAAGGGCAGTCACTCTCACCTCATCTCTGGAATTCAGCTCCTTTGTCCATGTTTGGACCAAGGCTGTAATGAGGTCTGGAGCTGAGTGGTCCTGGCAGAACCCAAACTGAGCATCAAATGAGCAGATTATTGGTGAGTAAGTGTCGCATGATATGGCCTCTTAATGTTGGAAATGCAGCAGCCAATTTGCGCAAAGCAAGGTCTGACAAACCGCAATGCGATAAAGACCAGATAATTTATTTTAGTGATGTTGGTTGAGCGATAATTATTCCCACAATTTTGATGGAAGCTAAAACGTGATGAGAGTTTTGGGATGAGGAAACCTTGCACAAGATCTTCTCTCAGAGGGCAGGGACTGATTGCCCTCAGCACAGGCTGCACCCATTCTGTCTGTTTAACATCTTGGGATCTCATTTCCATTGGTTGCTCTCATCTTTCTGCACCTCTCCCTCCATGTTTCCACATCTCCCCCATCGCTCTTTCTGCATTGTTATCTTTACATCTCCATCTCACTGTATCTTTTTCTCCAACTCTCTCTCTCTCTCTCTCATAAGAACATAAGAATTAGGAACAGGAGTAGGCCATCTAGCCGCTCGAGCCTGCTCCGCCATTCAAAAAGACCATTGCTGATCTGGCCGTGGACTCAGCTCCACTTACCCGCCCACTCCCCGTAACCCTTAATTCCCTTATTGGTTAAAAATCTAACTATCTGTGATTTGAATGAGCCAGCCTCAACTGCTTCCCTGGGCAGAGAAATCCACAGATTCACAACCCTCTGGGAGAAGAAATTCCTTCTCAACTTGGTTTTAAATTGGCTCCCCAGTATTTTGCGGCTGTGCCCTCGAATTCTAGTCTCCCCGACCAGTGGAAACAACCTCTCTGCCTCAATATTGTCTATTCCTTTCATTATTTTAAATGTTTCTATAAGATCACCCCTCATCCTTCTGAACTCCAACGAGTAAAGACCCAGTCTACTCAATCTATCATCATAAGGTAACCCCCTCATCTCCGGAATCAGCCTAGTGAATCGTCTCTGTACCCCGTCCAAGGCTATTTTATCTTTCCTTAAGTAAGGTGACCAAAACTGCACGCAGTACTCCAGGTGCATCCTCACCAATACCCTATACAGTTGCAGCAGGACCTCCCTGCTTTTGTACTCCATCCCTCTCGCAATGAAGGCCAACATTCCATTCGCCTTCCTGATTACATGCTGCACCTGCAAACTAACTTTTTGGGATTCATGCACAAGGACTCCCAGGTCCCTCTGCACAGCAGCATGTTGTAATTTCTCCCCATTCAAATAATATTCCCTTTTACTGTTTTTTTTTCGAAGGTGGATGAGCTCACATTTTCCGACATTGTATTCCATCTGCCAAACCTTAGCCCATTCGCTTAACCTATCTAAATCTCTTTGCAGCCTCTCTGTGTCCTCTACACAACCCGCTTTCCCACTAATCTTTGTGTCATCTGCAAATTTTGTTACACTACACTCTGTCCCCTTTTCCAGGTCATCTATGTATATTGTAAACAGTTGTGGTCCCAGCCCCGTTCCTAGTGGCACACCACTAAACACCGATTTCCAACCCGAAAAGGACCCATTTATCCCGACTCTCTGCTTTCTGTTCGCCAGCCAATTCTCTATCCATGCTGATACATTTCCTCTGACTCTGCGTACCTTTATCTTCTGCAGTAACCTTTTGTGTGGCACCTTATCGAATGCCTTTTGGAAATCTAAATACACCACATCCATCGGTACACCTCTATCCACCATGCTCGTTATATCCTCAAAGAATTCCAGTAAATTAGTTAAACATGATTTCCCCTTCTTGAATCCATGTTGCGTCTGCTTGATTGCACTATTCCTATCTAGATGTCCCGCTATTTCTTCCTTAATGATAGCTTCAAGCATTTTCCCCACGACAGATGTTAAACTTACCGACCTATAGTTACCTGCCTTTTGTCTGCCCCCTTTTTTAAACAGAGGTGTTACATTAGCTGCTTTCCAATCCGCTGGTACCTCCCCAGAGTCCAGAGAATTTTGGTAGATTATAACGAATACATCTGCTGTAACTTCCGCCATCTCTTTTAATACCCTGGGATGCATTTCATCCGGACCAGGGGACTTGTCTACCTTGAGTCCCATTAGCCTGTCCAGCACTACCTCCCTGGTGATAGTGATTGTCTCAAGGTCCTCCCTTCCCACATTCCTGTGACCAGCAATTTTTGGCATGGTTTTTGTGTCTTCCACTGTGAAGACCGAAGCTAAATAATTGTTTAAGGTCTCAGCCATTTCCACATTTCCCATTATTAAATCCCCCTTCTCATCTTCTCAGGGACCAACATTTACTTTAGTCACTCTCTTCTGTTTTATATATCGGTAAAAGCTTTTACTATCTGTTTTTATGTTTTGCGCAAGTTTACTTTCGTAATCTATCTTTCCTTTCTTTATTGCTTTCTTAGTCATTCTTTGCTGTCGTTTAAAATGTTCCCAATCTTCTAGTTTCCCACTAACCTTGGCCACCTTATACGCATTGGTTTTTAATTTGATACTCTCCTTTATTTCCTTGGTTATCCACGGCTGGTTATCCCTTCTGTTACCACCTTTCTTTTTCACTGGAATATATTTTTGTTGAGCACTATTAAAGAGCTCCTTAAAAGTCCTCCACTGTTCCTCAATTGTGCCACCGTTTAGTCTGTGTTCCCAGTCTACTTCAGCTAACTCTGCCCTCATTCCACCGTAGTCGCCTTTGTTTAAGTATAGTATGCTCGTTTGAGACACTACTTCTTCACCCTCAATCTCTATTACAAATTTAACCATACTGTGATCACTCATTTCGAGAGGATCTTTTATTGGAGATCGTTTATTATTCCTGTCTCATCACACAGGACCAGATCTAAGATAGCTTTCTCCCTTGTACGTTCTGTAACATACTGTTCTAAGAAACAATCCCATATGCATTCTATGAATTCCTCCTCCAGGCTATCCGTGCGATTTGATTTGACCAATCGATATGCAGGTTAAAATCCCTCATAATTACTGCCATTCCTTTTTCACATGCCTCTATTATTCCCTTGATTATTGTCCGCCCCACCATGAGGGATGTCATAGCAGCGCATTTGGAAATAGGTGACATGATAGGTCCAAGTCAGCATGGATTTGTGAAAGAGAAATCATGCTTGACACATCTTCTGGAATTTTTTGAGGATGTTTCCAGTAGAGTAGACAAGGGAGAACCAGTTGATGTGGTATATTTGGACTTTCAGAAGGCTTTCGAAAAGGTCCCACACAAGAGATTAATGTGCAAAGTTAAAGCACATGGAATTGGGGGTAGTGTGCTGACATGGATTGAGAACTGGTTGTCAGACAGGAAGCAAAGAGTAGGAGTAAATGGGTACTTTTCAGAATGGCAGGCAGTGACTAGTGGGGTACCGCAAGGTTCTGTGCTGGGGCCCCAGCTGTTTACACTGTACATTAATGATTTGGACGAGGGGATTAAATGTAGTATCTCCAAATTTGCGGATGACACTAAGTTGGGTGGCAGTGTGAGCTGCGAGGAGGATGCTATGAGGCTGCAGAGTGACTTGGATAGGTTAAGTGAGTGGGCAAATGCATGGCAGATGAAGTATAATGTGGATAAATGTGAGGTTATCCACTTTGGTGGTAAAAACAGAGAGACAGACTATTATCTGAATGGTGACAGATTAGGAAAAGGGGAGGTGCAACGAGACCTAGGTGTCATGGTACATCAGTCATTGAAGGTTGGCATGCAGGTACGGCAGGCGGTTAAGAAGGCAAATGGCATATTGGCCTTCATAGCGAGGGGATTTGAGTACAGGGACAGGGAGGTGTTGTTACAGTTGTACACTGCCTTGGTGAGGCCACACCTGGAGTATTGTGTACAGTTTTGGTCTCCTAACTTGAGGAAGGACATTCTTGCTATTGAGGGAGTGCAGCGAAGGTTTACCAGACTGATTCCCAGGATGGCGGGACTGACATATCAAGAGAGACTGGATCAACTGGGCTTGTATTCACTGGAGTTCAGAAGAATGAGAGGGGATCTCATAGAAACGTTTAAAATTCTGACGGGTTTAGACAGGTTAAATGCAGGAAGAATGTTCCCAATGTTGGGGAAGTCCAGAACCAGGGGTCACAGTCTAAGGATAAGGGGTCAGCCATTTAGGACTGAGATGAGGAGAAACCTCTTCACCCAGAGAGTGGTGAACCTGTGGAATTCTCTACCACAGAAAGTTGTTGAGGCCAATTCACTAAATATATTCAAAAAGGAGTTAGATATCGTCCTTACTACTAGGGGGATCAAGGGGTATGGCGAGAAAGCAGGAATGGGATACTGAGGTTGCATGTTCAGCCATGAACTCATTGAATGGCAGTGCAGGCTTGAAGGGCCGAATGGCCTATTCCTGCACCTATTTTATATGTTTCTATGTTTCTGTGAAGTTATTATTTGGGGGCCTATAAACTATGCCCACCAGTGACTTTTTCCCCTTACTATCTCTAATCTCCACCCACAATGATTCAACATTTTGTTCATTAGAGCCAATATCATCTCTCACAACTGCCCTGATATCATCCTTTATTAACAGAGCTACCCCACCTCCTTTCCCTGCTTGTCTATCTTTCCGAATTGTCAGATACCCCTGTATGTTTAATTCCCAGTCTTGGCCACCCTGCAACCACGTTTCTGTAATGGCCACCAAATCATACCCGTCATGGCCGTCAACTCATTTACTTTATTTTGAATGGTGCGTGCGTTTAGGTAAAGTGTTTTAATACTAGTTTTTAAACCATGATTTTTAGTTTTGACCCCTCCTGCAGCCCCTTTATATTCATACATATTGTCCCTTCCTATCACCTTGTGGTTTACCCTTACCCCAGTGCTACTCTGCTCTGTTGCATCCTGCCTTTTGCATTTTTTCTTGGGGTCCTGTTCATCTGTGCTCTCACCCACTCTAACTAGCTCAGAGCCCTCTCCTGGGTTCTGAATACCCCTCGCATTGAGGGACCGAGCTTTCAGGCTTGCCTTTTTATTACACATTGACCCTTTGGAATTTTGCTGTACATTGGCCCTTTTTGTTTTTTGCCTTGGGTTTCTCTGCCCTCCACTTTTACTCATCTCCTTTCTGTCTTTTGCTTCTGTCTCCATTTTGTTTCCCTCTGTCTCCCTGCATTGGTTCCCATTCCCCTCCCCAACAGCACTAGCACTCCCTCTCGGACATTGGTTCCGGTCCTGCCCAGGTGCAGACAGTCCGGTTTGTACTGGTCCCATTTCCCCCAGAACCGGTTCCAATGCCCCAGGAATTTGAATCCCTCTCTGCTGCACCACTGCTCAAGCCACGTATTCATCTGCGCTATCCTGTGATTCTTATTCTGACTGGCAAGTGGCACTGGTAGCAATCCCGAGATTACTACTTTTGAGGTCCTACTTTTTAATTTATTAAATTCGTCTCGTAGGACTTCATCCCTTTTTTTACCGATGTCGTTGGTACCAATGTGCACCACGACAACTGGCTGTTCTCCCTCCCTTTTCAGAATGTCCTGCACCCGCTCCGAGACATCCTTGACCCTTGCACCAGGGAGGCAACATACCATCCTGGAGTCTCGATTGCGGCTGCAGCAACGCCTATTTATTCCCCTTCCAATTGAATCCCCTATCACTATCGCTTTCCCACTCTTTTTCCTGCCCTCCTGTGCAACAGTGCCAGCCACGGTGCCATGAACTTGGCACCTCCCCTGATGAGTCATCCCCCTCAAAGCGGTGTATCTGTTTTGCAGGGGGATGACCGCAGGGGACCCCCGCACTACCTTCCTTGCACTGCTCTTCCTGCTGGTCTTCCATTCCCTAGCTGGCTGTGGACCCTTCACCTGCGGTAAGACCAACTCGCTACACGTGCTACTCACGTCATTCTCAGCATCGTGGATGCTCCAGAGTGAATCCACCCTCAGCTCCAATTCCGTCAGGAGCTGGAGGTGGATACACTTCCCGCAGGTGTAGTCGTCAGGGACACCGGAAGTGTCCCTGAGTTCCCACATGGTACAGGAGGAGCATATCACGTGACCGAGCTCTCCTGCCATGACTTAACCCTTATGTACACTTAATTTGGTGACATCAATGTTAACAGGTTACTTACTGATATAAAAAAGAAAAAGACAACAATGTTAACGGCTTACTTACTGATGTAAAAAAGAAAAAGAAAAGCTACTCACCAATCACCAGCCAATCACTCACCAACCAGGACTGAACTTCAATGTCAGCATCGGTCCCCTCTTTTGTGAAGATAGCCACAAACTATTCATTTAGTACATTAGCCATGTCCTCTGCCTCCACACATAGATCACATTTTAGTCCCTACATCTTTGTTTATCTCTTTCATCTCTTTCTAAACTTTGCATCCGTTCATCCTCCTCTCTCATCATCTCTATATCTAGATCTTTCTTGATACCTCTGGCACGCTCCATCTCTCTCGATATCTGCATCACTGTCTTTATCTCTTTCTCTACATCTTCAACTCTCGATTTCTATCTGCCGCTCTCTCTTTGTCTGCCTGCTTCTCGCTTTCCGTCCTTTCTTTTTGAATCTCTCAGTGTCTCTGCCTTCTGCTCTCAGTTCCTCTCACTGGTTCCAGCTACCCGTCTGTCTCTGTTAGTCTCGATCTCCCTCTCAGTCAGTGCTACCTTTTTGTCCTGCTCTCTTTCTGTATCTCTGCTCTCTGCTCCCTGTCTCTGGGGTCGATGTGGTGACTGGGTACCACAGTGTGAGCCAGGAGGTGCCTGGGATCATAATGTGTGTCAAAGTTCAGATTACCAGTCAGCCTCTCCATCTCTGGCTCTGTGTCTATTATTATGTCCACCACTCACATCACTCCTCATCTCAGTCTCTCACTTCCTGAATCCTCAGGCTTCACAATCTCTCCATTAGGTTCCAGTCACTCATTATACAGCCATTTGTGCTTGGTGCAGGGGAGCATTTTAGAGAGTTCCAGTTGCTTGTTTGGACATGAATTAAACCAAATTAAAGAGTGTGGTGACTGGGACCCACACCCAGGTAAGTGAGTCACAGAAGAGGCAAAATAGAGTTTCACGTGGGGTGGGGGGGAAATTATACATGGAGGGTATAACAGAGGGAGGCTGGGTGTTTCACGGCTGGGGAGGGGGGCAGAATGAATTTCAGGAAGGGTGTTTTACAGGGAGGGAGTTTCACTGGGGAGGGAGATTCACAGTGGGGGGGAATAATCAGCGGGGGTCAGGGATAATCAGCGGGTGGGAACATCAGCGGGAGGAATATGAGCGGGAGGGGGGGGGGAACATCAACGGGGGGAGGAATATCAGCGGGGGAAGGGACATCAACAGGAGGTGAATATCAACGAGGGGTTGGATATCAGTGGGGGTCAATATCAGCAGGGGGGGAATATCAGCGGGGGAATATCAGTGGAGGAGAATATCAGTGGGGGGGAATATCAGCGGAGGGATATCAGCGGGGGAATATCAGTGGAGGGGAATATCAGTGGAGGGGAATATCAGTGAGGGGGAATATCAGCGGGGGGGAATATCAGCGGGGGGGGGAGGGAATATCAGTGGGGGGAGTATCAGTGGGGGCAATATCAGCGGGGGAATATCAACGGGGGGAATATCAGCGGCGGGAGGATCACATGGAGGAGGGGGGAATATCAGTGGGGGCAATATCAGCGAGGGGTCCCAGGAGAGGCGTGAGCTCGGGGCCCAGAAGAGGCGAGGGACCAGGCGCAGCAAGGGTTAGCCCACACTCGATATGTGCGCGCACTAGGTCCGTGCAGCAGAGCAGGTCTCCAGTCGTCTTGGTTAACTCTTGCCACTGGACCAAGACCGAGCTCTGTCAAGCCTGTGTGGTGGCTGGTGTGCAACGGCAACACGCACAGGCATCTTCCACCCTTCAAGATGTAGTTCGGGACCTGGAATATTCATTGCAACACCTGTGAACTCATCGCTTTTTGGCGTGGGAGCAATTCCTCCTCGATACGTGGGACCGCCTATGATCATGATTGGCCAGGACACCTCGGGGCCGTATGTTCCCCGCACTTGTTTTGCAGCGCATAATTCGAATGAGCTTTTATATTTCTGTGTGGGTTTGGGCTCTTGCGGTTTAAAAAACCTGCTGTTGTCGTAATGGAGTGTTCTCACAGTGATCTCGCCACGTCACGCTGTCGACTCACACCGCCGCTCCCCCTTCTTTGAAAGGAGAGGGCCACTCGCTGCGAAATCCGGAGCCTCTTCACTGGCGTCCATTGAGAAACCAGTGAATGTTTCGGCCGGGCGAGCGGCCTGCCACCCAAGAGAGGATGCAGGTCTGCCTGTTGGCGGCCCGGCCACACCAGCGGCCGCCGTTGTCAAGCCAACTGAAAGATGATGGCGGCCACGGCACTGTCACCCCCCCTTTAAGGGCGCCCGGAGCGCCACAGCCACCATAGCTTCATATCCCGTGCAGCTGTCGGTGGTATTGCTCCACGCCAACCTCGCGTCCCGCGGGGCAATTTCCCCCGAAGGTCGAAAGCACGGTGCGCTAATCATGGAGTGCGGCGCAAACCACATTTCGCTGGCGGAGTCCCGGGGACACATCCGCTCACGTTGATGTGGCCGCTGCACCCACGCACCAACTGATTAGTGTACCATCAATGCTGGCCAGCGGCGCTAACTAGCACTGGGCAAAGGGGCAATTTTGGCCCCCTAAAATCATAGATTGGTTACAGCACAGAAGGAGGCCATTCGAGCCCGTGCCGGCTCTCTGCAAGAGCACTTCAGCTAGTCCCACTCCCCCGCCCTTTCCCCGTAGCCCTGCAATTTTTTTTCCTTCGGGTACTTATCCAATTCCCTTTTGAAAGCCACGGTTGAATCTGCCTCCACCACCCTCTCAGGCCGTGCATTCCAGATCCTAACCACTCGCTGCGTAATAAAGTTTTTCCTCATGTCGCCTTTGGTTCTTTTGCCAATCACCTTAAATCTGTGTTCTCTGGTTCTCGACTCTTCTGTCAGTGGGAACAGTTTCTCTCCATCTACTCTGTCTCGACCTCTCATGGTTTTGAATCACTTTTAAACTTCTCTACTCCAAGGAGAACAACCCCAGCTTCTCTAGTCTAGCCATGTAACTGAAGTCCCTCATCCCTGGAACCATTCTTGTAAATCTTTTCTGCACCCTCTCGAAGGCCTTCACATCCTTCCTAAAGTGCAGTGCCCCGAATTGGACACAGTACTCCAGTTGAGGCTGAACCATTGTTTTAGAAATGTTCATCATAACTTCCCAGCTTTTGTACTCTATGCCTCTATTTATAATGCCCAGGATCCCGTAAGCTTTTTTAACCATTTTCTCAGCCTGCCCTGCCCCCTTCAATCATTTGTGCACAGATACCCCCAGGTCACTCTGTTCCTGCACCCCTTTTAGGATATTACACTTTAGTTGATATTGTCTCTCTTTGTTCATTTCACACTTTTCTGCATTCAATTTCATCTGCCATGTGTCCGCCAATTTCACCAGCCTGTCTATGTCTTCTTGAGGCCTATCACTATCTTCCTCAACGCTCATTGTACTTCCAAATTTTGAAAATATGTCCTGTACACCCAAGTCCAAGTCATTAATATCTATCAAGAAAAGATAATTGCCCAGTTCTTCTTCGAAGTGTGGGATTTTTACATTCACCTGAGAGGGCAGACAAGACCTTGATTTAACTCGGTTCATCCGAAAAACAGCACCACCCACAATGCACCGTTCCCTCAGAACTGCACTGGAGTAAGAACTTAGATGTATGAAACAACTTATCACTGTATCAGAATGTAGCAAAGCGCGTCCCAACCAATGAAGTACTTTTCAAAGTGCAGTCACTTCACATCCCACAAGCAGTAAATAAGATGAATGACAAATGAAGCTGTTCATTTTTAGCTATGTGTCTTGCAATGTATTTACAGCAATGAAACAGGCCATTTGGCCGAACAGGTCCATGCCGGTGTTTATGCTCCACAAGAGGAACCGCCCACCCATCTTCATTTATAAGAACATAAGAAAGAGGAGCAGGAGTAGATCATTTTGCCCCTCGATCCTGCTCCACCATTTAATAAGATCGTGGCTGATCTGATCATGGACTCAGCTCCATTTCCCTGCCCGCTCCCCAAAACCCTTTATTCTCTTATCGCTCAAAAATCTGTCAATCTCCACCTTAAATATATTCAATGAACCAACCTCCACAGTTCTCTGGGGCAGAGAATTTCACAGATTTATAACCCTCTGATAGAAGAAATTCCTCCCCATCTCAGTTTTAAATGGGCGGCCCCTTATTCTTAGACTATGTCGCCTAGTTTTAGTTTCCCCTATGAGTGGAAATATCCTCTCTGCATCTACCTTGTCGAGTCCCCAAATTACCTTATCTATTTTGATAAGATCACCTCTCATTCTTTTGAACTCCAAAGGAACATAATAAATAGGAGCAGGAGTAGACCACCTGGCCCCTCAAGCCTGCTCTGCCATTAAATAAGATCATGGCTGATCTGATCATGGACCCAGCTCCACTTCCCTGTGTATATGTTTTACACTCTACCCTCATTCTTTGACCTCGGAACTTATAGGGGAAAAGGACAACACATGGCACAAAATTTAGGCTTAACCTAGTGTCAGGTTTATTATACAGAAAAACTAACTAAAACTACAGAACTAGACTTCTGAGAGAAATCGACTGAATATATACAAACACCCTTCCTGGTTGTAGCTATTGTAAGTTTGTGGTCGTTGGTTCCGTGACCGGTTGGTTATTCTTCTGGTCGTTCCCTGCATGCTGTTCCTTCTGCGTATGTTCCATACCTCGCTTCGGTACCAAGCTTCCGTTACCCCGCCGAACGATGATGGATAACTGGTTGCGGGTGCACGTGTACCTGTACGTGTACCCTTCTTCTACGTCCAACTGCTTCTGTTCTTCTGTACATACACGTTTCATTCTACCTCTTCTCCTGAGCTGCTTCTAGTGCTTCTAGCTCGCATATATATAGCCATGTTTTGATTAATCTCCTGCCACTGCGATTTCTGATAATGTGTTTGCATCAATACGTAGTTTTGTGGTGATCCTGGCTGATTGACTGAAAAAATGGGCTCTACTGTTCCCAGTTTGCAGATGGAGTCTGAGAGACTCAAGATGACTCCCCAGCTTAACGCCTCGTTCCCCAGAAATGTGCACCCAGGGTGATTCCTTTGTTGTCCGGTCTTTTTGCAGACTTGGCGTCTCCAGTAAGCTTATTATTCTCCCCTCCTCCCCCGCCACCTCCCCCTCCCCCCCCCCACTGCCCCTGCTTTGGCCAATCAAGATCAGGGCCTCATGTAACAACTTAATTGTTGTTATGCATAAAGTCAGTTTGGTTCCTGACCACAGAATGTCCTTAATTGGGGTGAGTCACCACCTGCCCTAAGGCTGGGGCCTTTTTGCTCCCATTGTCCAGTTAATTCAAAAATCTTGTATTAAATTCCCAAAGCTTGTATTAATCAATTTTTAGTTCATGGTCTCCTTCTGAAGATTTGTAACCTTACACCTGCCTGCTCCCCAAAACCCCGTATTCCTTTATTGCTCAAAAATCTGTCTATCTCCGCCTTAAATATATTCAATGACCCAGCTTCCACAGCTCTCTGGGGCAGAGAATTCCACAGATTTACAACCCTCTGAGAGAAGAAATTCCTCCTCATCTCAGTTTTAAATGGGCAGTCCCTTATTCTGAGACTATGTCCCCTAGTTTTAGTTTCCCCTATGAGTGGAAATATCCTCTCTGCGTCCACCTTGCCAAACCCACTCATTATCTGATATGTTTCGATAAGATCACCTCTCATTCTTCTGAACTCCAATGAATATATGCCCAACCTACTCAACCTTTCTTCAGAAGTCAAGCTCATCTCCGGAATAAACCAAGTGAACCTTCTCTGAACTGCCTCCAATGCAAGTATATCCTTCCTTAAATATGGAGACCAAAGCTGCATGCAATACTCCAGGTGTGGTCTCACCAATACCCTGTACAGTTGTAGCAGGACTTCTCTGCTTTTATACTCTATCCCCCTTGCAATAAAAGTCAAAATTCTATTTGCCTTCCTGATTACTTGCTGTACCTGCATACTAACTTTTGTGTTTCATGCACAAGGACCCCCAGGTCCCTCTGTACTGCAACACGTTGCAATTTTTCTTCATTTAAATTATAATTTGCTTTTTTATTTTTTCTACCAAAGTGGATAATCTCACATTTTCCCACATTATACTCCATTTGGCAATTTTTTGCCCACTCACTTAGCCTATTTATATCCTTTTGCAGATTTTTTATGTTCTCCTCACAATTTGCCTTCCCACCCATCTTTGTATCATCAGAAAACTTGGCTACATTACACTTGGTCCCTTCATCTAAATCATTAATATAGATTGTAAATAGTTGAGGCCCCAGCACTGATCCCTGCAGCACCCCACAAGTTACTGTTTGCCAACTGGAAAATTATCCATTTATCCCGACCTGTTTTCTGCTAGTTACCCAATCCTCTATCCATGCTAATATATTACCCCCAACCCTGTGAACTTTTATCTTGTGTAGTAACCTTTTATGTGGCACCTTATTGAATACCTGCTGGAAATCCAAATACAACACATCCACTGGTTGCCCCTTATCCACCCTGCTCGTTACATCCTCAAAGAACTCCAGCAAATTTGTCAAACATGACTTCCCTTCCATAAAACCTTGCTGACTCTGCTTAATTGAATTATGCTTTTCCAAATGCCTCGCTACTGCTTCCTTAATAATGGACTCCAGCATTTTACCAACAACCAATGTTCGGCTAACTGGTCTGTAGTTTCCTGCTTTCTGTCTGCCTCCTTTTTAATAAGGGCGTTAGATTTGTGGTTTTCCAATCTGCTGGGACCTCCCAGAATCCAGGGAATTTTGGTAGACTACAACCAATGCATCCACTTTCTCTGCAGTGACTTATTTTAAGACCCTATGATGCAAGCCATGAGGTCCAAGAGACTTGTCCATCTTTAACATAGAAACATAGAAACATAGAAAATAGGTGCAGGAGTAGGCCATTCGGCCCTTCTAGCCTGCACCGCCATTCAATCAGTTCATGGCTGAACATTCAACTTCAGTACCCCATTCCTGCTTTCTCGCCATACCCCTTGATCCCCCTAGCAGTAAGGACCTCATCTAACTCCTTTTTGAATATATTTAGTGAATTGGCCTCAACAACTTTCTGTGGTAGAGAATTCCACAGGTTCACCACTCTCTGGGTGAAGAAGTTCCTCCGCATCTCGGTCCTAAATGGCTTACCCCTTATCCTTAGACTGTGACCCCTGGTTCTGGACTTCCCCAACATTGGGAACATTCTTCCTGCATCTAACCTGTCTAACCCCGTCAGAATTTTATATGTTTCTATGAGGTCCCCTCTCATTCTTCTGAACTCCAGTGAATACAAGCCCAGTTGATCCAGTCTTTCTTGATAGGTCAGTCCCGCCATCCCGGGAATCAGTCTGGTGAACCTTCGCTGCACTCCCTCAATAGCAAGAATGTCCTTCCTCAGGTTAGGAGACCAAAACTGTACACAATACTCCAGGTGTGGCCTCACCAAGGCCCTGTACAACTGTAGCAACACCTCCCTGCCCCTGTACTCAAATCCCCTTGCTATGAAGGCCAACATGCCATTTGCTTTCTTAACCGCCTGCTGCACCTGCATGCCAACCTTCAATGACTGATGTACCATGATACCCAGGTCTCTTTGCACCTCCCCTTTTCCTAATCTGTCACCATTCAGATAATAGTCTGTCTCTCTGTTTTTACCACCAAAGTGGATAACCTCACATTTATCCACATTATACTTCATCTGCCATGCATTTGCCCACTCACCTAACCTATCCAAGTCGCTCTGCAGCCTCACAGCATCCTCCTCGCAGCTCACACTGCCACCCAACTTAGTGTCATCCTCAAATTTGGAGATACTACATTTAATCCCCTCATCTAAATCATTAATGTACAGTGTAAACAGCTGGGGCCCCAGCACAGAACCTTGCGGTACCCCACTAGTCACTGCCTGCCATTCTGAAAAGTACCCATTTACTCCTACTCTTTGCTTCCTGTCTGACAACCAGTTCTCAATCCATGTCAGTACACTACCCCCAATCCCATGTGCTCTAACTTTGCACATCAATCTCTTGTGTGGGACCTTGTCGAACGCCTTCTGAAAGTCCAAATATACCACATCAACTGGTTCTCCCTTATCCACTTTACTGGAAACATCCTCAAAAAATTCCAGAAGATTTGTCAAGCATGATTTCCCTTTCACAAATCCATGCTGACTTAGACCTATCATGTCACCTCTTTCCAAATGCACTGCTATGACATCCTAAATAATTGATTCCGTCATTTTACCCACTACCGATGTCAGGTTGACCGGTCTATAATTCCCTGTTTTCTCTCTCCCTCCTTTTTTAAAAAGTGGGGTTACATTGGCTACCCTCCACTCCATAGGAACTGATCCAGAGTCAATGGAATGTTGGAAAATGACTGTCAACGCATCCACTATTTCCAAGGCCACCTCCTTAAGTACTCTGGGATGCAGTCCATCAGGCCCTGGGGATTTATCGGCCTTCAATCCCATCAATTTCCCCAACACAATTTCCCGGCTAATAAGGATTTCCCTCAGTTCCTCCTCCTTACTAGACCCCCCGACCCCTTTTATAACCGGAAGGTTGTTCGTGTCCTCCTTCGTGAATACCGAACCAAAGTACTTGTTCAATTGGTCCGCCATTTCTTTGTTCCCCGTTATGACTTCCCCTGATTCTGACTGCAGGGGACCCATTATTTTACCGATTACTACTTCTTTAGTTATAGTGATTGTATTAAGTTCCTACCTCCCGATAGCCCCTTAATTATCCACTATTGGGATGTTTTTAGGATCTTCTACCATGAAGACCGAGACAAAATATTTGTTCAACGTCTCTGCCATTTCCCTGTTCTCCATTATTATTTCCAGTCTCATCCTCTAGGGGACCAACATTTACTTTAGCCACCCTTTTCCTTTTTATGTACCTGTAGAAACTCTTACCATCTGTTTTTATATTGTGTGCCAGCTAACTTTCTTGGGGCTAGAACCACCACTTTTTTTGCATGCTTAATGCCCACTTAACACCCATTTTACCGCTGAAATGACATATAATGCCTATATATTGCCCATTTAGCCACGAAATATAAACTGACGCCCATTTTTCGGAAAATTATCGCCGATTGTTACTTTCCCCATGTGCTTAACACCGAGAAAAATTAATACCGCCGCGCACTTTTTTGGGCGGAATCATCAGAATGGGCGAAATCAACGCCCATAATATCGCCCAGAGTTAATTTCCACGCTGATTTAACACTGAGATTCAATAATACCGCCCACCCAATTTTTTTTGTCGTAAAGAGCATTTTTACTGAAACTAGCGGCCATGAGATCACCCAGCGTAACTTTCACCACCTCGCACACATATCGCCCACAATATCGCTCTCCCAAAAGACGCCCAGAAAAAGTGGAACTAACCAGAACTAATCAGAGCGTTCTACATCACATGTCACATCCTTTAATAGGCTGCTGTGCTTCAACCTTGGGGGAGTTCGGATGTACTCTGGAGGTCGTTGGAGTTGATGTGACCATCTGTACAAACATCTTTACCATACTATCAACGATTGGAATTTAATAGGTGTCTTCATCGGGACATTCATTCTTTGTGACCAATTTGTGGAACACAGAGAGCTATTGCAATGGGGCCTGTCCTTTCTCACTCTCTCTTGATGACCAATTACATTTTGCAGACTCAAGCTGGCCGAAGGTACGCTCCACAGCATTATGTGCCCAATGTAAGACGTGCCAGACTGATGAGGAGGACCAATTGTTACACCTCTTGCAAGTACAGGGAGAAGCAGTCTTACCTCGACTTGCTGGACACCACCTGCCTTCGGAGACTGTGCTTCCACAAAGAGGTTATCACTGAGGTATGCCAGCTCATAAGGGGAGATCTGCAGCCGGCCAGCACCATCAGGACTGCACTGTCTGTCGAGGTCAAAGTCACCGCGGCACTGTCGTTTTACGCTTTGCGGACTTTCTCAGCAGGTCACTGAAGCCCTGTATGCACGCAGGAGGGACTTGATCAGCTTCTCTATGACCAGGGAGGCACAGAGTGAGAGGGCTCCAGGATTCTCTAGAATTGCAAACTTCAGCAAGGTGCAGGGAGCAATAGACTGTAAGCACATCGTGATGCAGGCACCTTTTCAGGATGCAGAGGTTTTCAGGAACTGCAAGGGATTCCACTCCCTGAATGTGCAACTCGTAGTCGACCACCAGCAAATTATACTGGCTGTGAATGCTCAATTTCCGGGCAGCAGCCATGATGCTCACATCCTGTGTGAGACACTATATCTGACTTGTTAACAATCAGCCACAAGGTCAATGCTGGATGCTTGGTGACAAAGGATATGGCCTCGCCACCTGGCTGATGAACCCCCTGCGTGACACCCACACCGAAGTCGAGAGGCAATAAAACGAGAGCCACAGAGCCACTCACAATATCGTGGAGAAAACCATTGGAGTGCTGAAGCAGTCTTTAGATGCTTGGACCACTCAGGAGGCAAGCTCCAATACCACCCTGAGCAGGTAGCTCAATTCGTGGTGGTGTGCTCCATGCTGCACAATTTGGCTATCAGGAGGGGACAAGAATTGCCTGATGAGTCTGACAGTTCACCTCACCAGAGAGAGGACGAGGAGGACGAGGAGGAGGACGCTGACATCGGCCCAGACAATCAGGCTGATGCTGAAACCATGTCCCCGGCCTCCCGTAGACCGCATGAAAGGGCCCGTGGTGACATGATAGCTGCAAGAACCTTATGCCAGGAGCTCATCAATGATTGCTTTGCCTGAAAGAACATTGATGTTATTTACAAGGCTGTCACACTGCTGGGTGTGCAGATCATACATCAATGGTGGGCATCACCTTGGTGACAGTTAAAGTTTAAGTTGATTGAAGTTAAGTGTCATTATACCCTTTGATGTTAAGGAATCACCAGCGTGTAACGGTGCAGCTATCTGAGCCAATGCGCAACAAGATTTTGTTGAATAAAAAACATTTAAACCAAACATTTGTCTGAAATCATCAGTATTTCCATAAAAAAACAACCCTTTCCACCACCCCCCCTTCTCCTCCCCACCTCTACCCCTTCCCCTTGCCCTCCTGACTTCAAGCTGCCTGGCCGAGGAGCTCCTAAGGTGATGCTTCATTGGGGAGGGGTTGACGGCCGATACGCTGCTTGGACGGATATGGGAGAGGACAGTCTCAGAACATGCTCTGAGCCAGAAGCAAGATGTTGCTGCTGGCTCTCATGATTGGTTGGCAATGGGGGTGTGGCACCTTGGGGTGCAGTGCCGCGCTGCAGGAACACTGTCCCTGGCTACCAGCTCCAGGGCCTCCACCGTCCCTTCCATGTTATATCTTATTTGTTGGACAAAAGCTTGGTGCCAACTATGTTCTTGGTGCTTAGTAGGCTTTTTGCTACTGGTGAATCTCCCTCGTGCCTCCCACAACCGCCAGACAAGCACACACCACACCCACACATGCTTTCAGTGCCTCTGAGCTCCCTCTTTCTCTGTCTACTCTTCTGCGCATGTCATGATGACCCTTGGCCTCTTGAATTGCGGGAATCGAGCATTACCATGCCATTGCTAAGGATGGCAACACGTTACGGCAGAAGGTCAGCGAGATTTAATGCTACCGTCCATTTCCTATCGCTCGCGGTAACACCCAATTTAAAAAATGGAGACTAGGTGCTTTGAGAATGGGTGAGAAGCCGGCGATCTGAAACCCTTTTTTACCGCCCATGCCGGAAATAACGCCCATTTTTGGGCGATAAGCACAAAAGTGTAAAATCTAGCCCTATTCTATCTTCCCTCTTAGTCATTTTTTTCCTTGCTTTTAAAAGTTTCCCAATCCTCTGGCCTCTCACTAGTCTTGCCAGATTGTATGCCCTTGTGTTCAATTTGATACCATCCCTTATTCCTCGGTTAGTCATGACTGTTATTCCTTCACTTACAGCTTTTCTTTCTCATTGGGATATTGTTTTGTTGTGAGTTATGAAACATCTCCTTAAATGTCTGCCACTGCTCATCAACCGCCCCATACTTTAATCTATTTTCCCAGTACACTTTAGGCAACTCTGCCCCCATATCTTTGTAGTCTCCTTTATTTAAGCTTAGGACACTGGTTTGAGATCCAACTTTCTCACCCTCCAACTGAATTTGAAATTCAACCATGTTATTGTCACTCATTCCTGGAGGTTCTTTTACTGGAAGGTCGTTTATTAATCCCATCTCATTACACAGTACCAGAACCAAGGTAGCCTGCTCCCTGGTTGGTTCCGCAACATACCGTTTAAAGAAACTGACCTAGATACACTCTATGAACTCTTCCTCAAGGCTCCCCTGGCCAAGTTGCTTTGTCCAATCAATATGAAGGTTAAAATCGCCTATGATTATTGCCGTTCTTTTTTTACAAGCTCCATTATTTCTTGATTTATACTCCATCCAACAGTGTAGCTACTGTTAGGGTAGCTATAGTCTACACCCACCAATGACTTTTTCTACTTATTATTCCTTATCTCCACCCAAACTGATTCAACATCTTGACCTTCTGAGCCAATATCATTTCTCACTAACGCATTGATCACACTCTTTATTAACAGTGCTAGCCCAACCCTTTTCCTTTCTATCTGTCCTTCCGAATTGTCAAATACCATTGAATATTTAGTTCCCAGCCTTGGTCACCTTGCAACCATGTCTCTGTAATGGCTATCAGATCATACCCATTTATATCTATTAATGCCATCAACTCATCTATTTTGTTACGAATGCTGCGTGCATTCAGATGAAGAGTTTAAAAAAAAAATGTTTTACCATTTTTTCCTAATTTGATCGCACTTTCTGATTCACCTTTATGTTTATACATTCTGTCCCTTCCTGTCACGCTCTGGTTTTCATTTCCTCCAGTGCATCCTTGCACTATTGTCTTCTCCTTATTCTTTGAGTTTTTAAATTTTTGCTCACCAGATCCCTCCCCACCACTAATTAGTTTAAAGCGCTCTCTACAGCCCTAGTTATTTGATTCGCCAGGACACTAGTCCCAGCACGGTCTAAGTGGAGTCCGTCCCAACAGAACAGCTCCCTCTTACCCCAGTACTGGTGCCAGTGTCCCACGAACCCGTACCCATTTCTCCCGCACCAGTCTTTGAGCCACGTATTTAACTCTCTGATCTTATTTACCCCATGCAAAGCTGCTCGTGGCTCAGGTAGTAATCCAGAGATTATTACATTTGTGGTTCTGCTTTTTAATTTGGCCCTTAGATGCTCATAATCCCTCAGCAGAACCTCTTTGTTTATCCTACATATGTCGTTGGTACCCACGTGAACCACCACAACTGGATCTTCCTTCTCCCACTCCAAGTTCCTCTCCAGTCCAGAGGAGGTGTCCTTAACCCCAGCACCAGGTAGGCAACACAGCCTTCGGGACTCACGCTCTGAGCTGCAGACAACAGTATCTATCCCCCTAATTTAACTGCATCAATATATCCTTCTCTTCCTCATGTGTTTATCGAGCTTCTTCTTAAACGCATCTATGATATTTGCCTCAACGACTCCCTATATTCTAACCACTCTCTGGGTATAAAAGATTCTCCTGAATTCCCTATTGGATATGTTAGTGACTATCTTATAGTATGACTCCTAGTTCTGATCTCGCTCACAAGTGGAAACATCTTCCCTCCATCGATTCTATCAAAACCTTTCATAATCTTAGAGACCTCTATCAGGTCCCTTCTCAGTCTTCTCTTTTCTAGAGAAATGAGCCCCAGCCTGCTCAAACTTTCCCAATAGGTATAACCTCTCAATTCTGGGTTCATTCTCGTTAACCTTTTTGTGCCTTGGCCAGTGCCTCTCTGTCCTTTTTATAACATGGTGACCAGTACTGTTCACAGTGTTTCAAGTGTGGTTTAACCAAGGCGCTACACAAGTTTTACATAACTTCTATACTTTTTAATTCTATTCATCTAGAAATGAAACCCAATGCTTTCTTTGCTATTTTAATGGCCTTGTTAACCTGCCTTGCTACTTTTAGTGATCTATGCATCTGTACCCCCAGATTCCTGTTTTGCAAACCCATTTAAACACTTAATTTCCAAGGACTTTTGTGACCTCCTATTCTTCCTACCAAAACAAATTAACTCACACTTGTCTACATTGAAGTTCATTTGCCAATTACATGCCCATTCTGAAAGTTCTTGAGAGAATAATGTTGACCAGAACATCGGATGATCCGCATGCTCTTCATGGAATAGCCACTTGCCTCCTGGTTTAACGTCTCATCAGAAAGATGCTCTTCTGACGATGCTGCACACCCTCAGTGAAGCATGGCATTGCAGTGCCAGCGAGCAATGACTGAACGGCATGGTGACCTACATACCTACCCCACCGCACTGCTTCTGACAAAATCCAATCCCGGTAAAGCCTCTGACTGAGCAAAAAAATAAAATGGTTTCATCAATTTAATTCTATTAAAAATACAGCATGAGTAAAAGAAAGAATCTCGATCGCAATTAACTTTAATTAAGATAAATGAACGCTGCTCGCTCAACTGCTCAGTGTGACATTAACATGACGAACGCTGTCTGTTTCCTGAGTGTGACACTTATTAAGAACTCTCAAAGTGGTTACTGAAGAGACAAATTAGATTCACGTCAAAGTGGAAACTCTACACCTACCTACACAGGAGAGGGAAAGACAGGGGGCTGATGTGATAATTTAGCCGCAATTATCAGATCTGTTTTTAACAGTGTGGTGGAGATGTTATGAGGATGTGACCCAGTTTACAAACGGTGACAACAGCTGTTTGGTTCAGTTGATGGCACTCCCGCTGCTGGGGTCAGAAGGTCGTGCATGCGTGCACCTTGCGTGCTAGTAACATTTAATTCCTGCAACTCTTTCCATTTCCATCACCGTTTCTTTGTGTCGGGTTCTCCGAAGCCATGCTACAGCCGCGCCCCCCCCCCCACTCCCATCCCATCCTATCATGATTCTGAGCCCTGATTCCCAAGGAGCAAAGCCCAATAGCTAAGCCTACCTTAACTTGGTGGCCCAGCATTGGGAAGGGTTGTGCTTCTAGGCTGTAGTAATACCTGCCTTCCTGTATGGCTCAGAGACATGGACCATATGCAGTCGACACCTCAAGTTGCTGGAGAAATATCACCAACGATCCTACAAATCCCCTGGGAGGACAGGCGCACCAACATCAGCGTCCTCATTCAGGCTAACATCCCCAGCATTGAAGCACTGACCACACTCGATCAACTCCACTGGGCAGGCCACATAGTCTGCATGCCAGACACAAGACTCCCAAAGCAAGTGCTCTACTTGGAGCTCCTTCACGGCAAATGAGCCAAAAGCGGGCAGCGGAAACGCTACAAGGACACCCTCAAAGCCTCCCTGATAAAGTGCAACATCCCCACTGACACCTGGGAGTCCCTGGCCCAAGACCACCCTAAGTGGAGGAAGTGCATCCGGGAGGGCGCTGAGCACCTCGAGTCTCAACGCCGAGAACATGCAGAAATCAAACGCAAGCAGCGGAAGGAGCGTGTGGCAAATCTGTCCCACCCACCCTTTCCCTCAACGACTATCTTTCTCACCTGTGACAGGGGCTGTGGCTCCCGTATTGGACTGTTCAGCCACCGTAGAACTCACTTCGGGAGTTGAAGCAAGTCTTCCTCGATTCTGAGGGACTGCCTATGATGATGATGCTTCTAGCCATTGATGAGCAGTGGCTTAAAGCGCTTCACGTGTTCTTAAGCTCCTGCTGTGGTTTTCTTAATTAAATCCAAGGTGGTTCCTCAATGACACCTTGGCCCAGGATCTACTGGAAAAATACCGGCGAAGTCACGGCACATGCTGGTATTATTGCCTAAAATCCTCCAATATATTGTGGTGGGGAAAAGATATGCCGTAGATTGGATGTCATGCAGCATACAGCATAAGCAAAAACAGGGAAGTTTCTGTCAGATACTAAGAGCTCAATACGACAGGAAGCCTAGAGAGGTAAAGAAAGTGCAGGGGTGAAATGAAAAAGGAAATCAGGGGCTGGATTTTCAGCGTTGTTCATTTCAGGGTGGTAATGGAGGCGGGGCTGAAAGTTTGCGCCCGGGCCCAGTTTGCGCCTCAGTCAGCAATATTCAGCAGCTGGGCCTTGAGTGTGGGGCGAAGCGCTAAGGGAGGCGTTGCACAACTCTCTTCGGGCACTAGGCCGGCTGAGCAAGCAAAAATCCCGAGCTATACAGCCGGACTCGGAGCGCTCTAATAGAGGCCCGGGGAGAAAAACAAAACCTGGGAAAAAAGCATCAAAAACATCCCCAATAAATAACTCACGCAACCACAACAAAAATCACACAATAAAATAAAATAAGAAACAATCACGCTTACCTGCGGCTGACATTACCTACCTCACCGCGGCAGCTACAGTTCGGGCCGCCCACTTTCACAGGTGTCCCCAGCAGGGGGCCCTACGGAGCGCTACGGGTCAGGCGGGAGGCAGAAATCGAGCCGCTGTCGCAACCAGGGGCGTGGCATACCGGCTCGCCTATTCCAGCGGTAATACTCTTTGACCCGCTGAAGCCTGACCAAGAAATGACTGCTCGGAAGGGATCGCCGCTGCCATTGCCACCCCTCCGGTGGGAAGAAGTGGAAATGACAACATTTGGCAAATAAAAGCAAGGAAAAACCAAAGATGATGGCAAGGCAAAGAGCACCCAGCCCAACCAGTCTGCCTCACCACAACTGCGGCATCCCTTACACTGAAACATTCTACACTCCACCCCAACCGGAGCCATGTGATCTCCTGGGAGAGGCAAAAACCAGATAAAAACCCCAGGCTAATTTCGGGAGAAAAAAATCTGGGAAAATTCCTCTCCGACCCATCCCAGACAATCGAAACCGGTCCTGGCCGTATTCGATTCCCTGCAGTACTTACCATTATATCTGCGCCGTCCAACAAAAGGTCATCCAGTCTAATCCGAATTACCAGCTCTCGGTCCATAACCCTGCAGATTACGGCACTTTAAGTGCCCATCCAACCATCTCTTAAAAGTGGTGAAGGTTTCTGCATCCACCACTCTTCCAGACAGTGAGTTCCAGATCCCCACAACCCTCTGCGTAAAGAAGCCCCCCCCCCCTCAAATCCTCTCTAAATCTTCCACCAACCATCTTAAAACTATGCCCCTTTGTAATAGACCCCTCCACCAATGGAAATAGGCCCTTACTATCCACTATGTCCAGGCCCCTCAATATTTTGTACAACTACATGAAGAGCAAGAGAATAACCAAGGAAAGAGTAGGGCCTATTAGTGGAGGTGGGACATGTGGGTATGGTTCTTAATGAAAACTTTGCATCTGTCTTCACAAAAGAGAGGGATGATGCAGACATTGTAGTTAAAGAGAGGGAGTATGAAATATTGGCTGGGGTAAACAATGCTGGAAATATTCAGCAGGTCAGGCAGCATCTGTGGAGAGAGAAACAGAGTTAATGTTTCAGGTTGATGACCTTGCGTCAAAACTGGAAAATGTTAGAGATGTAACAACCACAACAACAACAACAACCTGTATTTATGTAGCACCTTTAATGTAGTGAAACGTACCAAGGCACTTCACAGGAGTATCATGAGATAAATCATTTGACACAGAGCCGCATAAGTAGAGATTAGCGTGGGTGACCAAAAGCTTGGTCAAAGAGGTATGTGTTGAGAAGTGTCTTGAAGGAGGAAAGAGAGGTAAAGAGGTGGAGAACTTTAGGCAGGGAGTTCCAGAGCTTGAAGCCCAGGCAGCTGAAGGCACCATCACCAATGATTGAGCGATTATAATTAGGAATGCTCAAAAGAGCACAATTAGAGTATCTCAGACATCTTGGTGGGTGGGGGGGCAAGGGTTGTGAGGGCATTGGAGATTACAGAGATAGGGAGGGGCGAGGCCATGGAGGGGGATTCGAAAATAAGGATGGGAATTTTGAAATCAAGGCATTGCTTAACCAGAAGCCAATGTATGTCAGTGAGCACAGGGATGATGGATGTACAGGACTTGGTGTGAGTTAGGACATGGACATCGATCACCTCTAGTTTACGTAGAGGAGAATGTGGAAGGCCAGCCAGGAGTATGTTAGAATAGTTAAGTCTAGAGGTAACAAAGGCATGGATGAGGGCTTCAGCAGCAGGTGAGCTGAGGCAAGGGCGGAGAACAAAAGGGAAGATCTGTGATAGGGTGAAGGGCAGGAGTGATTAAATGACAAAAGGGATGACAGTACAAAGCAAAAGGAGATGGTAATGGGACAAGTAAAGAAACAAAAGATATGTCGAGAAGAGGTGTCAATGGGAATGACAGAATCGTCAACAACTGCCATGTGAAAAAATAGGGGCAGAAGTTATGGTCCGCAATTGTCGAACTCGCTGTTGAGCCCAGAAGGCTGTAAAGTGCGTGTTGCTGGTCTGTTTCCTTTGGAGCAGACAAGGCTGAGAGGACACTTGATTGAGGTGTATAAAATTATGAGGGGCCGAGATAGAGTGAATAGGAAGGATCTATTTCCCTTCGCAGAGAATGGGCATAGATTTAAAGTAATTGGTAGGTGGATTAGAAGAGAGTTTTTCCATCCAGCGGGTGGTGGTAGTCTGGAACTCAGGAGGAGAAATTGGGCTACATTGCTCGTCCCTTTAACGCCCCCAGTGGAGCTAACGGGGCGTAAATCAGTTTGCAACCTGGCGGCGAGAACAGCGCCTCCCGCTAAATTTGGTGGGGATTTTGTGGCGGCGGTAACACGTAGCGCCCCGCTCTGCTGCGCCCCGCGATGCTGGCGTTATCACCGTGCGCAGTGCCCCGGAACAAAAATTGGCCCTCGCCCTCTGGTTTAGCGCCTGGCACTGACAACGACAGTTTCAGCAGTCAGGACTCAGTTGGATGTCGGCTCGAAGAGCACTCTTTAAAGGCACCAGCATCGGGTGAAGTTTTAGTCGGCCAATAATGTTTCCTTTTTAGTTTCACATAGGCAGACAGGTTTTGACCGACTTGAGTGATTTGTAGTTCAAGGGGCGAGAACCTCCACTTTTTTTGCATGCATAACACCCACTTAACGCCCATTTTACCGCTGAAATGACGTTTAATGCTCATATAGCGCCCATTTTGACACAAAATGGAAACTGACGGGAATGTTTAGGAAACTTATCACCGAGCATTACTTTCCCCATGTGTTTAACGCGGGGGGAAAAATATTACCGCCCGCCCAATTTTTGGGGGAGGAAACAGCAGAATGGGCTCCTGCTTTGCCTTTGTATTCTGTGTTGCTGGACATGTTGAACATGTGATTTATGTCATTGGTGAAAAAAGTGGGGTGTTGGCGGGGGTTGGGTGTTATTGGCAGAATGTACTCAGTCGTGGTGGCCTGTTGTCGGGATATGCCCCCCAATGCTTCGATGAGCTGGTCACCAATGTCTACAGTCCTCCTGGACAACAGTACCATCTCTCCGCTCTCAAGTGACGCTCGTGGACCAAACCTGCCATGTCCACGAGGCCTCCGCGGGGTCGGCGCAGTCCTGGGGACAAATGGGATGACTTGTGGCGAGGTGCTTGGGGCCGATACCTCCAGAGTTGAGGCGGGAATGACCGGAGGACCACTAGATGGCCTTGGGGTGGAATGGCTTCTGGAGCGTGGCAATGCAGGTTCTTTGAAGTCCGCGCTCTCATCCGTGGAGAACAGACCCAGCGGATTGATGGGCGAGAATCGGAGCTCCTCAGCACCAGATGTAGGATTGTCCACCGACTCCTGCCCCGCGCCCCCACCTTCTGGCCTCTGCGGTCTTGCCTGGGGCCGCGCTGTTGCCCGAGCTGCAAAACACAAATGAGGTTATTAGAGGAGAAGGGGGTGCTGGGGTCAGAAGGTGAGTCCAGTGCTACACACAGCATAACAAAAGCACCACCGCTCTCAAAATCATCACAGACATTACATTTCATGACCATCAACACATTGTGCATTGCAATGATTTTCATTAGGCCAGCATTATTTCTATGACAACTTTAGAAATCATCTACCATATATGATTGTTCCGATATCAGTGGGCGTGGCATCTATAGACTTTACATGACACAATGGTATAAGCTTCACTCACGTGGCATTACTTCAGGGTCTGCAGATGCGTCCGTGTCTGTCCGAGAGTGCTTTCCCACAAATGCGAGCACATGCTCCTCCATGTCAATGATTTGACTGGGGACCCCCCACCCGATCGCCTCTGGACGGACCTCATCATCTATGCTTCTTCTGTAAAAGGTGACAGGACGACATGGCATGAGATCATTGCGTGATATCATTGCTAGGTACTGTCACAGAGACTGATACAACACGTAACCGACAGATGTAATCATGATTATTATGATAATTAGTATTCTTTACCTAAAGACGTACACCATGGCCGCAGGCTTTGAGTAAAACATTCCCAGTAAAAGTGAAAGACTGTAAGGGATGGTGTTTTATTCAGGTCACTTTGGCTCCTTGGCATTTTCGAGGCGCCCCACACCCTGGATTCTAGACTGTGGACTGATTTGGGGGTTGTGAGAAACTGAGACAGAGTCAGTTGGGTAGATGCAAAACTGGTTTTATTGTGTCCAAACAGAGAAAAAAGGCACATTTTTAATAATCACAGTAATCAGGTACAAATAGGACGAAATGGCAACTATATTTGGGAAGACTACATAACACATATAACAGATTAAAAGAACACAGTCCTCCCACCTCACAAAATACTTATGCACTAAACCTGGAAGGGGAAAACACACAAGAACATCAACAGGTAGGAACAGTAAGAAAAACCCAACCTCCCAGACCCACTATCTAGCTAGGTTAGAACTCTGGGGTTTCAGGGACCATGCTCACCACTTCCCTTTTTACAGTTCCAACTCCGTCGTTCGCTTTAGTTGTCCGGGTTCTGTAGTTTGTACCCCGGACCTCGTTGGGACTTCAACCTGTGTTACTTCTTCAGTTGGGCTGAGTCCGCTGATGCGGTAAGATGCGTATTGGACTTGTGGGGTGAGTATTCACTTTTCCTTGGTCAGGGTAATACTACCCCTGCCCTGCCTGCTGTTCATACCCTGCCCCTAACTGCTGCTATGGGGTCTAGGGCGTATGGATCCCAAAACTTCCCTGTGCGAGCACCCTCCTTAGCCAGCACGTCTGCCTGCTGGTTTCCCTGACCTCGAGGTTCAGTAGCCGAGTGGGCTTTCACCTTGTGAATGTAAATCTCCCTTTCCTCCCCTACGGTCGTCATGAACTTTTCCAGCAGGGGCTTGATTGCTAAAGGTCTCCCGTCAGATGAGGTATACCCCCGACAGAACCAGGTGGCCAGGTACGCCGTACACGAGTTGCATGTAAACATACTGTCCGAGCAAGTCGTGTACCGGGTAGGGAATTTCTCGGGGTGTGTGACCACATATATCACCGCGGACAGTTCGGCATGCTGGGCGCTCATGGTGCTGGGGAGTTTAATAGCCAATGTTCGCCTCTGGGTCATAGATTCCGCACCCTGTGATTCGTTCACCAGCAGTTACTGTGCTCGAACCGTCCACATAGATTTCGCGGCCCTTGGCGTGTATCCCAGCCCGAAAACCTACGTTGACTTCCCATACCCCTGCTACAGAGCACCGGTGGGATGTCCCCTGGTAGATCATGTTAGCAGCGAGCCTTGGCTCACAGAGGCCTTTTACCCTTAGGTCCATCTGGGAGAGGAGTAGGGTCCAGCGAGCGATGCAAGCACTGCTCACTGTCCCATCCTTAATCCTCCCATCCAGGAGCATCTGGGTAGGCGTATGGTGGGTGAGGAGTGTGATAGGGGACCCTCCTGTGAAGATTAAAGATCTCTTCACAGCCCAGTGAGTGGCCAGTAAGTGCCTCTCACAGTTGGAGTACCCCTTTTCCACATCGGTGAGTATCCCGGAGGAGTAAACCACCGGTCTCAACTGGCCGTGCCGTTCCTGCAACAGCACCGCGCTCAGACTGTCTCCGCTGGCTGCCACCTCCAAGAAAAACTCTCTCCCCTGATCAATCGCTCCTAGGGCCGGTGGCGTCTACAGCCTTTCCTTGAGTTGTTTAAATGTTGCCTCGCAACCCTCGTCCCAATCCCACTCCACTCCCTTGTGTAGGAGCCGGAGCAGAGGGGCTGCTGTGGCTGCATAATCCTCAATGAAGTCTCTGCAGTACCCTGTTAGCCCCAGAAAAGATCTTACTCCTGTTACTGTGTTGGGGGCTGGTAATTCCTGTACTGCCTCCCTTCTGGCCTTGTCAATGGCTCTTTCCCCAGAGCGCACCGTCAGTCTCAGGAACTTTACTTCCTTTTGGCCGATCTGCGCTTTCTTGGGATTAACTTTAAAACCTTCCTCCCTTAGTAGCTCCAGCAGCTCGGCCAGCAGTGGGCAATGCTCCTCCCCCATCGGTGAATAGGAGCAGGTCGTCCACATACTGGACCAGCTGCCGGGGTCTGCTAAAACCCTTCAAGCAGTTAGCCATGCAGTGATGAAAAATGCTGGGGCTGTTGTGAAAACCCTGGGGCAGGCAGTTCCAAGTGTACTGTTGGCCTTTAAATGTAAAAGCCAACTTGTACTGGTCCTCCCTTCGCAAGGGAATGGACCAAAACCCGTTGGAAATATCCAGCACCGTGAAGGTGGTTGCAGATGCTGGAATACTTCCAATGAGGTCGGCGACAGCTGCAATCGTGGGTGCACAGGCGGGGATGTTACATTTGAGTAGTCCACCGTGGCTCTCCAGGAATTGTCCGGTTTCTTAACCGGCCACAGTGGAGAGTTCACATGGGTGGCTATCGGTCTCAATACCCCCTGTTTAACCAAAGAACTCATGGCCGTTTTCATGTCTGCCTCTGCTTCCCTGGGGAAATTGTACTGCTTTTGTGGTTGGGTCATGGGGTCCCCACTCACACTGTCCTTGACCCCGTTTACTCTCCCACAATCGTGTTTGTGAGTGGCAAACGCGGCGAGGTGTGCTCGTACAACAGCCTGGTACTCCACTGGAGTGTTACTGACCAGTAGTTCAAGGTCATAACCCTCCTTTGGCTTCATTGTACATAGGGTCCCCTTTCCCTTTTTCTCTGGGATGACTGCTACCTCACTTTCTTTGCTGGTACAGGCTGCCCCCCACAGACAATGGTTTCTTAAATCCACTAGATTCCGGTGACCTACAATAAAGTCGGCCCCCAGGATTCCTTTTCCCTCCTGCTCCCACTTCATCAGGACACACGTCCATTTACTGTGCAGTGTTCCTAATTGAATGGAGAGCGGGATGGAGAATGAGCCAGCCTGTTCATTGCCCGTGAATCCCACTAGGCTGTACGGGGTCCCGTTTGATAGAGGTGAGGCTGTGGGTTCATCTGCATAGAATATGGTGCATGATGCTCCAGTGTCCAGCAAATAAGTCCCCTTTACTTTCTCCACCTCCATCTCGACATACGGTCGCTTCCAAGCATCGTACACTAGGGGACACAGGTAGACAGACTGCGCTGGTTTTAGTCATAAATCTGGGTGAGATGGGGCAGATGGTATCACTGTACCGGTGGCCGTGGCTACCTTTCCTGGACCCATTAGTGCGGTTCGGAGTGCAGCCACCATGGTCTCAAATGTTTGGGGAGAGACCGACGGCTCGGTCTTTTGGGCTGGGACTGTGGGATTCTTTCCTACCCTGTCCTTCCAGGGATTCCTACAGTCCTTCCTCCAATGCCCATTCTTCCCGCACCCAAAGCAGTTACGCTTGGTTTCAGAAGGGTTACCCCATTCCTGGTGCCACTCTTTCTTTAACTCATGTACCTTTCCCTTGGGTGGGTGCTCTTCCCCCCTGCAGTTCCGATATGCCATGGTCAGTTGCCTGATCACTGTTTCCTCGATGGCTTGGGGGTCCCTTGGGTCAAACCAAAGCTCTGCTCTGGCTTTGCTCCGGGGCAGGCTGTTTGCCACTATGCTCCGGAGCCATTGTGCCCGTTTGCCCGGTGTCAGGTTTGCCTGGCCGAGAGCCATACTGCAGGCTCGCTGATACACAGGCCACAGCCTGTCAGCGAAAGCCTGAGGGGTTTCTCCCACGAGCTGCACTGTCCTCTCCACTCGGGAGAAGGGACGTCCCTCATTTAGACCCATGGCCTCCAGAACGGGACTGGTACAGCTTGCTGTCCAGGGAGAAAAGGAGCAGTTTTACCCGCTCTGAGTCATCACATCCGCTAATCTCGGCTGCCTGTTCCATTTCCATGAAGTGGGCAGAGGGGTCTCCCTTATGTGTAAGCTTACTCAGGTGGCTTACCATAGCCCTCAACTGTTGGGTAGTGTGGGGAACCACGAATTGGCTCTCAAGAACCCCCGGTGCTGCACCCACAGGCACGCTGAACTTTTGCTGCCGGACCGGGCACATTGGTCCCGGCTCCGACCCTTTCAGTTCTGGCTCACCCTTCTCTCACTGCTGCCAAACCGAGTTAAACCCCGGCGCCACAGATGGTGGTGGTCCGTACTCCCTGCCTGCCTGAGCAATTGTCCCTCCCTCCTGCTGCCCAACCGGGTTGTTCCCCGACGCCACAGGGGGTGACTGAACAGTTTTCTGCTGCTCTTCCAGGTCTGCTCGGGTCGTACCCGGACTTATGAGGCACACCATGCCTTTTGCCCTGGACAGAGCGTGGTTTAAACTTTCAATTTGCTGCTGGCAGGGGCCGTGATCTCCCGACTCAAACCCCTTACTGTTGGTTGCTCTGTAGGCTGCCTGGATGTCTTTGACTCTCTCCTGCTCTTTAATTTGTCTATGAAGGCGAGCGTTCTCTTCTTGCAGTACCAATTCATTTTTCTTAGCCTCGGGGACCTGACACTGCATATAATCCAACCTATTCCTGAACTTCTTCCCTGTGTAAAGCCTTTCCTCATTGTGCTCATGTAACTCTCTCATTAACCTTTCCCCTATGATTGTTTGTGCACTAGACTGCTCCTCTGCCTCTCTCAGTTCAGCCCTTAATTTCTCCACTGTCGAATCTAAGAGTTGGACCTGTTTAAACAGACATACTAGCCAAATTGCCTTTTCCACTGCCTTTTTGTGAGTTTTACCCTCTGTCCACTGGGCTGCAGCGTCCCCTGGACGCTTAGCGCGCCAACAGATCGCGTACCCACTTCTTTGTTACATTCACTCTTTTGACGACATAGCAGGCAATCCTCTCTTGCATTTTACTTCTTTTCTCACAACCAAAGTCTGTTTCCTCACATCCCTTTTGCCACAGTCCCTTCGTGGTCGCCATTATATAGGGAGGGTGGTGTTTTGGTCAGGTTTCTCTGACTCCTTGGCATTTTCGAGGCGGCCCACACCCTGGATTCTAGACTGTGGACTGATTTGGGGGTTGTGACAAACTGAGAAAGAGTCAGTTGGGTAGGATGCAAAACTGGTTTTATTGTGTTCAAACAGAGAAAAAAGACACGTTTTTAATAATCACAGTAATCAGGTACAAATAGGGAGAAATGGCAACTCAAATGCTCTATATTTGGGAAGACTACATAACACATATAACAGATTAAAAGAACACAGTCCTCCCACCTCACAAAATACTTATGCACTAAACCTGGAAGGGGAAAACACACAAGAACATCAACAGTTAGGAACAGTAAGAAAAACCCAACCTCCCAGACCCACTATCTAGCTAGGTTAGAACTCTGGGGTTTCAGGCACCATGCTCACCAATTCCCTTTTTACAGTTCCAACTCTGGGGTTCACCTTAGTTGTCTGGGTTCTATAGTTTGTACCCCGGACCTCATTGGGGATTTCAACCTGTGTTACTTCTTCAGTTGGGCTGATTCTGCTGATGCGGTAAGGTGCGTATTGGACTTGTGGCGTGAGTATTCACTTTTCCTTGGTCAGGGTAGTCTTAAAAGTTCCGTTAGGTAATGTTTTACCCCTTGGTAGCATAGGGCCAGCTTGTAGAGTGGAAAAATCTTTGTTTTTTCTTCGGTTTTGTCGGGTTGGTTCCGGCTGACTGTTTGATTGGTCGTGATGGTCTGAAACTTTCCGATAGTCATTTTGAAAACCTGTTTGCTGTCGTGGTGCTGTCCTTCTGGGTTTTAGAGATTCCTTTCGCCGATGTTTCGGGGTTCCACTTTTCGAGGCTGGTGTTAAACGAGACTGCAACGAGACTGCTGCCTTAATAGTGTTTCTAGAAGCACACCTAACTGCCAGAACAGGCCTTCAATTATCCTAAAACAGGCTTCCTTATCTTTGTGCCAAATCAGTTCTTGGGCTTTGTTTAAACTGTTCTGTCCATTGATTTTCAAATGTCTCCTTTGTCAGTGTTTTTGGTGGGCTAGTCAGCAGTAATTCGATTAGGGTGTGATAATATGCTATCACTGGTTTTGCATTGTTTTAGGATTGTCCAGTTTCCTGGCCATCAAGTTGGGCCCATGATTTCCATTGTGCTTGATTGGTTAATTGGCTTCTTGCATATTTCGGGCGAGTTCTGTAGTTTAGATAATGGCTGGTAATTTGATTACCTCTTAGGGGGTGAATTGGTGCTGCATAGTTCCCCCAGACAGTCTGGGATCCTTAATACACGAATTTGCTTCACAGAGGTTAGCTCCACCTCCTGTATTCGGTAACTCTTTTTCACAGCCAAAATGTTGTAGAATCTTAAAATTGATATGCTCCTTCCCATAGATGTTTAGGGGATCTCAGGCTTCTGTAATTTAGGTCCATTTTGAATTCTCTTTTCAAAAAGTCCAAACACTCGGGGGGAGGGGTGTTCCATGAGGTTGGCCCCCTTTTGCCTTTTTCCTTTTAAAACGTAGATCGCCACTTGAAAAATCCAAAGCTCATTTTTAACAGTCCAAGAGGAGCTTTTCTTTAATTTTCAGGGAGAGGGACTCATGGGAATCTTTGGGAACCCTTCAAGACCTCACATCTGCTGATCATCATTCATGACTGTTACAAATCAAATTATATAAACACATAAGTACATATAAATCAATGTAATACTTACTCTTGCAGATCCCACAAGGTTATTCCATCGTTTGCGGCATTGGTTGCCCTCACGCACCTCGTTGGTCCATATCTCGGTCCATATCTTCTGGTTGGCGTTTGGGGTGGGTTTCACACACCCTCCCTGCGTCAAATTACCCCAGCGTAACATGACCTCCTGCAGGAGGGAGGCATTTGCCTCATCTGAGAACATCCTCACTCTTTTTCACCCTCCAATGTGCTCCTCTCCAAGCTCACTCTCTCTCCAGCATCAGTCTCCAGAGCGTGCTGTGATGCCTCCTCCTCTCTCTCCATTATAGGCCAAATTTGGTCAAATATGTGGCTGATTACACCGACTTTTTGTTTGCCTACTTGCTGTGAAGCTCTAAAGCCAACTTCCTTCCTCCCAAAACAGTCACACCACAACCAGCCACGCCTTCAGTCCCCCTCAGCCCCCTCTCTCTCTGTCTCCTCTGCTGCGCATGTCATGGTGACCCTTGATCTCCAGAATCACGGGAATCGAATGTTGCCATGCCATTGCTAAGGACGGCCACAATATTCATCAATGATTTAGACTGAAGGAATTGAGTGTAATGTCTCCAAGTTTGCAGATGACATGAAGCTGGGTGGCGGTGTGAGCTGTGAGGAGGACACTAAGAGCCTGCAGGGTGACTTGGATAGGTTAGGTGAGTGGGCAAATGCATGGCAGATGCAGTAGAATGTGGATAAATATGAGGTTATCCACTTTGGGGGCAAAAACTCGAAGGCAGAATATTATCTGAATGGCGGCAGGTTAGGAAAAGAGGAGGTGCAACGAGACCTGGGTGTCATGGTTTATCAGTCATTGAAAGTTGGCATGCAGGTACGGCAGGCGGTGAAGAAGGCAAATGTATGTTGGCCTTCATAGCTCGGGGACTTGAATATAAGAGCAGGGAGGTCTTACTGCAGTTGTACAGCGCCTTGGTGAGGCCTCATCTGGAATATTGTGTTCAGTTTTGGTCTCCGAATCTGAGGAAGGACGTTCTTGCTATTGAGGGAATGCAGCGAAGGTTCACCAGACTGATTCGCGAGATGGCAGGACTGACATATGAGGAGAGACTGGATCGACTGGGCCTGTATTCACTGGAGTTTCGGAAGAAGAGAGGGGATCACATAGAAACATATAAAATTCTGACGGGACTGAACAGGTTAGATGCAGGAAGAATGTTCCCGATATTGGGGAAATCCAGAACCAGAAGACACAGTCTAAGGATAAGGGGTAAGCCATTTAGGACTGAGATGGGGAGAAACTTCTTCACTCAGAGAGTTGTTAACCTGTGGAATTCCCTTCCGCATAGAGTTGTTGATGCCAGCTCATTGGATATATTCAAGAGGGAGTTAGATATGGCCCTTACAGCTAAAGGGATCAAGGGGTATGGAGAAAAAGCAGGAAAGGGGTACTGAGGTGAATGATCAGCCATGATCATATTGAATGGTGGTGCAGGCTCGAAGGGCCGAATGGCCTACTCCAACACCTATTTTCCATGTTTCTATGTTTCTAGAAAGTCAGAAAAATTTAACGCCACCACCCATTTTATTTCGCTCGCGGTTACGCCAATTTTCAAAAGTGGAGGCTAAGTGGATTGAGAATGGGCGAGAAGCCGACAATCTGAAAACCCTTTTTTACTGTCCACGTGGAAATATTGCCCATTTTGGGCGATAACCACAAACGTGGAGGTTCTAGCCCAAGGAGTGTTCTGGCTCTTAAACGTTCATTGAGGCCAGATTTGAAACTCCAATATTTATATTGTTTCATGGGGGCTGTGCTGGCACTGGACCTCGCCCTCCAGCATCACTGTTGGAGGCAACTAAGGCACAGAGAAAGAGTACGAAATGTGACCAGGGGGAGGAGGGCCAACAGTGTTCTCAACAGGAGGCAACTAATGTAACGCCTCTGTTTAAAAAAGGGGGCAGACAAAAGGCAGGTAACTATAGGCCGTTTAGTATAACATCTGTAGTGAGAAAAATGCTTGAAGCTATCATTAAGGAAGAAATAGCGGGACATCTAGATAGGAATAGTGCAACCAAGCAGATGCAACATGGATTCATGAAGGGGAAATCATGTTTAACTAATTTACTGGAATTCTTTGAGGATATAACGAGCATGATGGATAGAGGTGTACCGATGGATGTGGTGTATTTAGATTTCCAAAAGGCATTCGATAAGGTGCCACACAAAAGGTTACTGCAGAAGATAAAGGTACGCGGAGTCAGAGGAAATGTATTAGCATGGATCAAGAATTGGCTGGCTAACAGAAAGCAGAAAATTGGGATAAATGGGTCCTTTTCGGGATGGAAATCGGTGGTTAGTGGTGTGCCACAGAGATGGTGCTGGGACCACAACTGTTTACAATATACAAAGATGACCTGGAAGAGGGGACAGAGTATAGTGCAACAAAATTTGCAGATGACACAAAGATTAGTGGGAAAGCGGGTTGTGTAGAGGACACAGAGAGGCTGCAAAGAGATTTAGATAGGTTAAGCGAATGGGCTAAGGTTTGGCAGATGGAATACAATGTCGGAAAATGTGAGGTCATCAACCTTGGAAAAAAAACAGTAAAAGGGAATATTATTTGAATGGAGAGAAATTACAATATGCTGCGGTGCAGAGGGATCTGGGGGTCCTTGTGCATGAATCCCAAAAAGTTAGTTTGCAGGTGCAGCAGGTAATCAGGAAGGCGAATGGAATGTTGACCTTCATTGCGAGAGGGATGGAGTACAAAAGCAGGGAGGTCCTTCTGCAACTGTACAGGGTATTGGTGAGGCTGCACCTGGAGTACTGCGTGCAGTTTTGGTCACCTTACTTAAGGAAGGATATACTAGCTTTGGAGGGGGTACAGAGACGATTCACGAGGCTGATTCTGGAGATGAGGGGGTTACTTTATGATGATAGATTGAGTAGACTGGGTCTTTACTCCTTGGAGTTCAGAAGGATGAGGGGTGATCTTATAGAAACATTTAAAATAATGAAAGGGATAGACAAGATAGAGGCAGAGAGGTTGTTTCCACTGGTCGTGGAGACTAGAACTAGGGGGCACAGCCTCAAAATACGGGGGAGCCAATTTGAAACCGAGTTGAGAAAGAATTTCTTCTCCCAGAGGGTTGTGAATCTGTGGAATTCTCTGCCCAAGGAAGCAGTTGAGGCTAGCTCATTGAATGTATTCAAGTCACAGATAGATAGATTTTTAACCAATAAGGGAATTAAGGGTTACGGGGAGCGGGCGGGTAAGTGGAGCTGAGTCCACGGCCAGATCAGCCATGATCTTGTTGAATGGCGGAGCAGACTCGAGAGGCTAGATGGCCTACTCCTGTTCCTAATTCTAATGTTCTTATGTTCTTACCCTCCCAGTGTATTGCTGCATCCGGGAGGTCACAGATGCTCTCGACAGAAGGAGAAGCGGCTACATATCCTTCCCCATCACCATAGCCATGAGGTCACTCAGTTGGTATCAGGTCGAGTTCAGTTAGAAGAATGGTGAAAATGAGCAGATGCAGCTTGATCTCCTCCCCTTTAAGAGCTGGAATGTGCTTGTGTGAAGGATTGAAGGATGATTGCTGAATGCAAGTCACCGGAAGTTGGGTAGCACTCTGATGGTAGCACCCCTGTATCACCCCACTGAGGCAATTGACGTTTGATTTACCACCCCCTTCCTTCGTGCGCTAGAGTCTAATTTCGAAGCAGTTAAGAGTACTTTGTGCCTGGCGCCAAATTTTTCAAATTTAAAAATTTGCCGCCCCACCGTATTTCTCCCCCTCATTGCCTGAAAGGGTGGTAGAATCAGAAACCCTCATCACATTTAAAGAGTACTTGGATATGCACTGCAAGGCTGCAAAGCAAGAGTGAGAATGTGGGATTAATCTGGATTGCTCTTTTTCTTCCTGCACAGACATGATGGGCTTAACGGCCTCCTCCAATGTCCTCCATTTCTATGGTTCGAGGGCCCAAAGTTGGTTTTCTCAGTGGTCTCCCTGGTTTCTGGGCGGTCTCCCCTCTGAGTGAGTCCTCCCACCGGCGGGGAGAGAAGACCGCTGGGTACCGTCCACTGGCGTCCGCCGGCGTGCGCCAATGTGCAACGCCAAGAATAGTCCACCCGCCCGCTGAGTTGCCAGTTTGGTCTCTGGCAAGAGAGAATGAAATGTATTCATCTCTCATCACATAGAAAGCCCCACTCACCTCCCTTATACAGGAGTGGACAGTGAGCTGGGAGATCTTATAGATGGCGCCTGCTCCAGCCTGGAAGGAGCACGATGCAAAGAGGTTGAAGGCCACTGCCACCTTTACAGCCACTGGCAATCCTGTCCTCACCCTGGACTGAGGAAGCAGGTCTGCCTGCAGCAGGTGGCATATCTCAGTGAGCACCTCCTTAGTAAGAACTACAGAGCTGAATTTCTCGCCCACACAGCACAGAAGGAGACCATTGGGCCCGTCACTCTCATTGAAAGAGCTGTCCAATTTAGTCCCACTTTCCTGCCCTTTCCCCGCAAGTCTGCAAATGAATCCTCTTCAAATAAATGTCCAATTGTTTTTTGAAAATTCCTATTGAATCTGCTTTCACCACGCTTTCAGGTAGTGCATTCCAGCTTGGGGCCCGAGATTCAGTACTGTTGGAAAGCTGGTGCTCGCCCCACCTTTTTGGGGCCATTAGCGCCAAAATGTATTCGTGGTTGGGCCACCCCATATTCAGCTCCAAAGTGAACAAGTAGGTTCCAGCGCTAATGAAGTGAATGTTTCAACGTGTGGCTGTCTTAACTTGAGCGTTATCACCACTGAGAAATGCAGGTAGGTTTGCAGCAAGGCCCTAAGGGGGGGGGGAACGAGTTTGGAAGGACTGTAGAAGGATGGCTGGTGTAAGAGGTGCAAGGAGAGCCAACAGGTTCACTGATATGGAGCTGAAGACACTGATGGATGGTGTGGAGGACAGAAGCAGAATAGTGTTTCCTGACGTGGAGAGACCTGGCAGATCGGCAGTACATAATGCATGGAGGGAGATTGCAGAGGAGGTGTCAGGCACCTCGATATGTAAGGATGCACCCTCCCAGGAGCGTGCTGGCTAGTCTGCACCCGGCCTTTCCAGGGTGGCGATGGGTTGACACCTCCGAGCTCTGGGGCGACGGGGATCCTCCTCCACCTCCTCTTCCTCTTCCTCCTGCACCTCCTCCTCCTCCTTCTGCCCCTCCTTCTCCTCAAGTGGTACTGCTCCAGCGGCTGTCCCCTCATGATGGCCAGGTTGTGCAGCATGCAGCAGACCACAACGATTATGGAGACCCGTTGAGGAGATTACTGCAACGTGCCACCAGAGTGGTCTAGACTGCGGAATCTCTGCTTAAGGATGCCTATGCACTGATCGATGATGCACCTGGTAGCACAATGAGCATCATTGTATGGATGCTCTGGCGCTGTCCTGGGGTTCCGCAGCGGAGTGAGCAGCCAAGTGGACAGGGGATATCCCTTGTCCCCAAGCAGTCAACCGCAATCCTGATTCGGGCCGGTGAAGATGGTAGGCACACTGGTCTGGTGCAGAATGAACGGATCATGGCTGCTGCCTCCCTTGCCCGCTGCCTGGTCTGCACGGTGCTGACAGCGATGCCTTCTCCTGAATGCTGCCCTGCTTCTGACCAGGTGTACCAGGTGTCGCTCTCCCAACACTCCTCCCATCCTCAGGGTGAATCCTGCCAAGCAGGTCTCTGCAGCCTACAGGACTCCACTAACGAGTCAGACCTGAAAGTTGTACAAAAGTACAGGGGTATGTGCAAACCCCTGAGCAGCACTCAGCAGGTTTAATGGAGCCAAAACAATTAATAACACTATATGAAAAGATAAATAATGTGGATGCTAGAAAATGAAAAAAAACACTAATAATTAATAAAACTATGTCAAAAGATAAACACCGCAGATGCATGCTGGAAAATGAAATAAAAACACTAATAATTAATAAAACCTTTTACCTACCAAAGGGCCCCAGCCAGTGGTGTCGTGTTCGAGCACCGCATTGGGGGCACTGCCAGGAAAAGTCCTACCTTTTCCTCGGTGAATTTCTCTGTGGTAGTCACTTTCCAGCGGCCGGCACGCTGCAGAGCTCACCGCTGGAAACCTTCCTTTACAGCAGCTCCACCAGGCTGTTTCCAGCAGAAGTGAACACCGCTCAAATCCTCCCCGAGCTGAATATGGTTCGGGGAGGGAAAAGTACCCCACCACGGCGGCTGATCCATTTTTTCCAATAGACCGCCCAAACTCTGCGATAGTCGTCCCTTCAGGGATGGTGAATTTTGAGACCCCCGTCTCCTCTCTCATTTCAAAGAAGGGTAGGGGAGTTCTCCCTATAGAATCATACAATGATACTGCACAGAAGGAGACTATTTGGCCCATCGTGCCTGTGCCGGCTCCTTGAAAGAGCTATCTATTTAGTCTCTTTCCCCAGAGCCCTGCAACGCTTTCTGCTTTGAGTATTTATCCAATTCCCTTTTGAAAGTTACCATTGAGTCTGCTTCCACCATCCTTTCAGGCAGCACATTCCAGATCATAACAACTCGCTGCGTAAAAAAATGTCTCCTCGTCTTGCCTCTGGTTCTTTTGCCAATGACCTTACATCTGTGGCCTCTGGTTACCAACCCTTCTGTCACTGGAAACAATTTCTTCCTATTTTCCCCATCATAACCTTTCGTGATTTTAAACACAACAACAACAACAACAACTTGCATTTATTCTGCACCTTTAACATAGTAAAACTTTCCAAGTTACTTCACAGGAGCATTATCAAACAAAATTTTACACCGAGCCACATTAGGACAGGTGACCAAAAGCATGGTCAAAGAGATAGGTTTTCAGGAGCAACTTAAAGGAGGAGAAAGAGATAGAGAAGTGGAGAGATGTAGGGAGAGGGAATTCCAGGATTTAGAGAACAGGCAGCTGAAGGTTCAGCCGTCAATGTTTAATGATTTGTATCAATGCTGCAGTTAGTTGACCAACTAGATCTGGACAAGCCAGGCAGTCTGCAAGCCGGAGCTTATAAGATAGGAGCTACAGAATACTGCCGCGTGCAAAGGTATTTTTAACCTTAATAAATTAATCATTCATTATTGGATTACAATGAATCCTAAAACAAGTTCAATGCAAGAGTTAATCTATTGAAGTCTTTAAGAGCAGTACATGTGGTGCAACTGTAGTCCATACAAGGCATGTCCCATGACCATTCAACGCATGTCCCATGACCATTCAAGGCATGTCCCATGACCCGACAATACATGTCCCATGACCATACACAGCATGTCCCATGACCATGCACAGCATGTCACATGACCATTCAAGGCATGTACCATGAGTTTACAAGGCAGATCCCATGAAGGAACATAAAATATATATTAGTGCTTCGTACTACTTATGCCTGAGGGAGATTGATGGATTTTTCTTCGGCAAGGTTTTAAGGAATACAGAACGAAGGCGGGTAGATGGAGTTAAGATACAGATCAGCCATGATCTAATTCAGTGGCGGAATAGGCGTGAGGAGGCTAATCATTTTTCTTTATGTAATAGCTTCCATTTTCTTGTAAAATACGTAGGACTAGATTTTACACTTTTGTGCAGATCGCCTAAAAATGGGGGTTATTTCCGGCAAGGGCAGTAAAAATGGGTTTTCAGATCGCCGGCTTCTCGCCATTCTCAAAGCCCCTAATCTCCACTTTTGAATTTGGGTGTTACCGCGAGTGATATGAAATGGGCGGTAGCGTTAAATCTCT
Source organism: Pristiophorus japonicus (assembly GCF_044704955.1). Lineage (NCBI taxonomy): Eukaryota > Metazoa > Chordata > Chondrichthyes > Pristiophoridae > Pristiophorus > Pristiophorus japonicus. Next base: position 23,435,595 of record NC_091977.1, read on the forward strand.
CTGACCTTCTGCCGTAAAGTGTCGCCATCCTTAGCAACGGCGTGGCAACACTCGATTCCCGCGATTCAGGAGGTCAAGGGTCATCATGACATGTGCATAAGAGGAGACAGAGAGAAAGGGAGCTGAGAGGGAGTGAAGGCGTGTGTGGGTGTGATGTGGCTACTTTGGGAGGAAGGAGGGAGAGTTTAGAACTTTAGAGCAAATTGGGAAAAAATAATTAGCTGTTACCAGCCAGATATTTGCCCGAATTTGGTGCCTATAGAAACATAGAAACATAGAAAATAGGTGCAGGAGTAGGTCATTCGGCCCTTCGAGCCTGCACCGCCATTCGATAAGATCATGGCTGATCATTCCCTCAGTACCCCTTTCCTGCTTTCTCTCCATACTCCTTGATCCCTTTAGCCATAAGGACCATATCTAACTCCCTCTTGAATATATCCAATGAACTGGCATCAACAACTCTCTGCGGCAGGGAATTCCACAGGTTAACAACTCTCTGAGTGAAGAAGATTCTCCTCATCTCAGTCCTAAATGGCCTACCCCTTATCCTAAAACTATGTCCCCTGGTTCTGGACTTCCCCAACATTGGGAACAATCTACCCACAGCTAACCTGTCCCGTCCCGTCAGTATCTTGTATGTTTCTATGAGATCCCCTCTCATCCTTCTAAACTCCAATGTATAATGGCCCAGTTGATCCAGTCTCTCCTCATATGTCAGTCCAGCCATCCCGGGAATCAGTCTGGTAAACCTTCGCTGCAAGAGCATCCTTCCTCAGATTAGGAGACCAAAATTGAACACAATATTCCAGGTGAGGCCTGACCAAGGCCCTGTACAACTGTAGTAAGACCTCCCTGCTCCTATACTCAAATCCCCTAGCTATGAAGGCCAACATACCATTTGTCTTCTTTACCGCCTGCTGTACCTGTATGCCAACTCTCAATGACTGATGAACCATGACACCCAGGTCTTGTTGCACCTCCCCTTTTCCTAATCTGCCACCATTCAGATAATATTCTGTCTTTGCGTTTTTGCCCCCAAAGTGGATAACCTCACATTTATTCACATTATACTACATCTGCCATGCATTTGCCCACTCACCTAACCTGTCTAAGTCACCCTGCAGCCTATTAGCATCCCCCTCACAACTCCACCCAGTTTAGTGTCATCTGCAAACTTGGATATATTGCACCCAATTCCTTCATCCAAATCATTGATGTATATTGTAAAGAGTTGGGGTCCCAGCACTGAGCCCTGCGGCACTCCACTAGTCACTGCCTGCCATTCTGAAAAGGACCTGTTTATCCAGACTCTCTGCTTCCTGTCTGCCAACGAGTTCTCTATCCTCGTCATTATATTATCCCCAATACCATGTGCTTTGATTTTGCACACCAATCTCTTGTGTGGGACCTTGTCAAAAGCCTTTTGAAAGTCCAAATACACCACATCCACTGGTTCTCCTTTGTCCACTCTACTAGTTACATCCTCAAAAAATTCCTGACGATTTGTCAAGCTTGATTTCCCCTTCATAAATCCATGCTGACTTGGACCGATCCTGATACTGCTTTCCAAATGTGCTGCTATTTCATCCTTAATAATTGATTCCAACATTTTCCCCACCGCTGATGTCAGGCTAACTGGTCTATAATTACCCACTTTCTCTCTACCTCCCTTTTTTAAAAAGTGGTGTTACATTAGCTACCCTCCAGTCCATAGGAACTGATCCCGAGTCAATAGACTGTTGGAAAATGATCACCAATGCATCCACTATTTCTCGGGCCAGTTCCTTAAGTACTCTGGGATGCAGACTATCAGGCCCCGGGGATTTATCGGCCTTCAATCCCATCAATTTCCCGAACACAATTTCCCGCCTAATAAAGATATCCTTCAGTTCCCCCTTCTTACTAGACCCTCGGTCCCCTAGTACTTTCGGAACGTTATTTGTGTCTTCCTTCGTGAAGACAGAAGCAAAGTATTTGTTCAATTGGTCTGCCAGTTCTTTGTTCCCCATTATAAATTCACCTGAATCTGACTGCAAGGGACCTACGTTTGTCTTCACTAATCTTTTTCTCTTCACACATCTATAGACGCTTTAGCAGTTTATTTTTATGTTCCCGGCAAGCTTCTTCTCGTACTCTATTTTCCCCCTCTTAATTAAACCCTTTGTCCTCCCCTGCTGAATTCTAAATTTCTGCCAGTCCTCAGGTTTGCTGTTGGAGGGAGAGGAGGAGGTGACGCAGCACACTGTGGAGACTGATGCTGGCGAGAGCAGTGAGCTGGGAGAGGAGCACATTGGAGGGCGCGAAAGAGCGAGGAGGTTCTCGGACGAGATAAATGACTCTCTCCTGCAGGAGGTCGAGTTACACTGGGGTGATTTGACCCAGGGAGGGCATGGGAAGCCCACCCCAAAGGCCTACCAGAAGATATGGACCGAGATAGCAGAAGTGGTCTCATCGGCGACTGATGAGGAGTGTGAGGGCACCCAATGCCGCAAACGATGGGGCGACCTTGTTGATCAGCAAACGTAAATATTACATTTATTTATATGTACTTATGTATTTATATGATTTGATTTGTTAGAGTCATGAGTGACAATCATCAGATGTGAGGTCTTTCACTTTTACCGGGAATATTGTACTCAAAGCCTCCTGTCACGGTGTACGTCTTTAGGTAAAGAATGATAATTATCATAATAATCATGATTTCAGCTGTCGGTTATCGGTTATGTGTTGTATCAGTCTCTGTGACAGTACCTAGCAATGATATCACGCAATGATCTCATGCCATGTCGTCCTGTCACCTTATACAGAAGACGCTATCGACAATGAGGTCCGTGCAGAGGCGAACGGGTGAGGGTGCCACCAGTCATCAGCGACCTCACTGACATAGAGGAGCGACTTCTCGCACTCGTGGGGAAGCACCCCTGGGCGGCCACACAAGCAGCTGCAGACCCTGAATTGATGCCACGTGAGTAAAGTAAACACCATTGCGTGATGGAAACTCAATAGATGCCACACCCACTCATATCCGAACAATAAGATATGATAGATGATTTCTAAAATTGTCCTATAAATAATGCTGGCCGAATGAAAATCATTGCAATGGACAATGTGTTGATGGTCATGAAATTTCTGTGATGATTTTGAGAGCGGTGGAGCTTTTGTCGTGCATATGATGTGTGTAGCGCTGGACTCACCTTGTGACCTAGCACCCCCTTCTCCTCTAATAATCTCATTTGTGTTTTGCAGCTCAGCCAGCAATGCGTCCCAAGGCAAGACCACAGAGGCCAGAAGGTGGGGGCGCGGGGCCTGACTGCCCCAAGCATCTCTCCACAGGGCACCCCACTTGTCCCCAGGACGGCTCTGACCCCACGGAGGTTTCGTGGACGCAGCAGGTCTGTTCCCTGCGCGCTACGTGAGAGCGGAGAGATGGTACAGTTGTCCAGGGGGACTGTAGACATTGCGGACCAGCTCCTCGATGCATTGGGGGGCAGATCCCTACAGCTGGCCACCATCTCCGGCACCGTGACTGAGTACGTTCTGCTGGAGGTGATAGCCAGGAACGCTGCTGGCACAGGCCTCCCAGTGGTCCCAGAGCGCGGCACTCCACCCCTAGGTTCTGCACCACCAGTGCCAACGAGAGATGAGAGGCAGGAGCAAGATCCTGCTTCTGGATCCGAGAATGATCCCACCTTGGTACCCCTTGCTCCTGTATCCATGCAACCATCGCCTCTGCCTTCATCCCCCCCAATGAATGAGGCACTGCCTGAGGAGCTCTTCAGCCAGGCAGTATGGAGCGAGATGGGGAAGGGGTAGAGGTGGAGAGAAGAAGGGGAGGTGGAAAGGAAAGGGAAGTGCTTGTCCGCAGGTGATGGCTGTGTAATATCTCCATCTGGGTGAATACAATTTGTTGTAATGTATGGGGGGAGGGGGCCACCCTCTTGCTTTGCATTTGTATTCTGTGTTGCTGGACATGTTGAACATTTGATTGATGTCAATGGTCAAAAAAGTGGGGTGGGGGTGGGGTGTTTTTGCCCGTGATACTTACGATTTCAGACCAATGGTCGTATAAAATGTTTTTTATTGAACATAACCTTGTTGCACATTGTTTCAGAAACCTGGACCGTTTCACACTGGTGATTCCTTAACATGAAAGGGTTAAATAAAACTTAACTTGAATCAATTTAAATTTTAACTGGCACCAAGGTGATGCCCAACATTGATGTCTGAGCTCCACACACAGCAGTGTGTCAGCGTTCAATCACAGCAACATTCTTTCAGGCAAATCGCTCATTTATGAGCTCCTGACGTAAGAGTCTTGCAGCTATGTAGCCACCAATGACCCTTTCCTGCCAGCTGGAGGGGGGCATGGTTGCATAGCCAGCCTGATTGTCTGGCCCTAGGTTAGCATCCAGCCCCTTGTCCTCCTCTTCCTCTCTCTCCTGAGGCGGACCATCAGTCCCTTCTGGCAATTCTTGTCCCCTCCTGATAGCCAGAGTGTGCAGCATCGAGCACACGACCACGAATTTAGCTACTTGCTCAGAGTTGTAGCTCCCCTCCTGAGTGCTTCAGACATCTAAAGCGCTGCTCAAGCACAGTTATTATTTTCTGTATCGCATTGCATGTGTCTCTATGGCTCCGGCTGTATCGCTTCTCGGCCTCGATGTGGGTGTCATGCCGGGGGGGTCATCAGCCAAGTGGCTAGGCGATATCAGTTGTCACCAAGCATCCAGCATCGTCCTTGTGGCTGACTCTTAAACATGTCAGAGACAGCGTTCTCACACAGGATGTGAGCCTCATCGAAGGTGCCCGGACATTTGGCATTCACTGCCATTATGATCTGGTTGTGGTCGACAACTAGTTGGACCTTCACGGAGTGAAATCCTTTTCTGTTACGAGAAAGCTCTGGGTCCTAAGAAGGTGCCCACATTATACTGCATTTGCAATGTATTTGCCCACTCACCTAACCTGTCCAAGTCACCCTGCAGCCTCTTAGCATCCTCTTCACAGCTCACATTGCCACCCAGCTTAGTGTCATCTGCAAACTTGAAGATATTACATTGAATTCCATTGTCTAAATCATTAATGTATATTGTAAATAGCTAGGGTCCCAGCACTGAACCTTGCGGTACCCCACTAGTCACTGCCTGCCATTCTGAAAAGGACCCGTTTATTCCTACTCTTTGCTTCCTGTCTGACAACCAGTTCTCGATTCACATCAATACATTACCCCCAATACCATGTGCTTTAATTTTGCACACTAATCTCTTGTGTGGGACCTTGTCAAAAGCCTTTTGAAAGTCCAAATACACCACATCCACTGTTTCTACCTCCTCCACTCTACTAGTTACATCCTCAAAAAATTCTAGAAGATTTGTCAAGCATGATTTCCCTTTCATAAATCCATGCTGTCACTGCTTTCCAAATGCGCTGCTATTACATCTTTAATAATTGATTTCAACATTTTCCCCACTACCGATGTCAGGCTAACCAGTCTATAATTCCCTGTTTTCTCTCTCCCTCCCTTTTTAAAAAGTGCGGTTACATTAGCTACCCTCCAATCCATAGGAACTGATCCAAATCTATAGAATGTTGGAAAATGACCACCAATGCATCCACTATTTCCATGGCCACTTCCTTAAGTACTCTGGGATGCAGACTATCAGGCCCTAGGGATTTATCAGCCTTCAATCCCATCAATTTCCCGAACACAATATCCTAATGAGGATTTCCTTCACTTCCTCCTTCTCTCTAGACACTTGGTCCTCTCGTCTTTCTGGAAGGTTATTTGTGTCTTCCTTAGTGAAGACAGAACCAAAGTATTTGTTCAATTGGTCTGCCATTTCTTTGTTCCCAATTATAAATTCACCTGATTCTGACTGCAATGGACCTACGTTTGTTTTCGCTAATCTTTTTCTCTTCACATATCTATAGAAGCTTTTGCAGTCAATTTTTATGTTCCCTGCAAGCTGACTCTCATACTCTATTTTCCCCTTCCCAATTAAACCCTTTGTCCTCCTCTGCTGAATTCTAAATTTCTGCCAGTCCTCAGGTTTGCTGCTTTTTCTGGCCAATTTATATGTCTCTTCGTTGGATTTAACACTATCCCTAATTTCCCTTGTTAGCCACGGTTGAGCAATCTTTCCCGTTTTATTTTTATGCCAGACAGGGATGTACAATTGTTGAAGTTCATCCATGTGATCTTTAAATGTCTGCCATTGCTTATCCACTGTCAACAGTTTAAGTGTAATTCGCCAGTCTATTCTAGCCAATTCACGCCTTATACCATCGAAGTTACCTTTCTTTAAGTTCAGGACCCTAGTCTCTGAATTAACTGTGTCAATCTCCATCTTAATGAAGAATTCTACCATATTATGGTCACTCTTCCCCAAGGGGCCTCACACAACAAGATTGCTAATTAATCCTCTATCATTACACAACAAACAGTCTAGGATGGCTAGCTCTCCAGTTGGTTCCTCAAAATATTGGTCGAGAAAACCATCCCAATACACGCCAGGAAATCCTCCTCCATAGTATTGCTACCAGTTTGGTTAGCCCAATCTATATGTAGATTAAAGTCAGCCATGATAACTGCTGTACCTTTATTGCACACAACCCTAATTTCCTGTCTGATGCCATCCCCAACCTCTACTACTACTATTTGGTGGTCAGTACACAACTCCCACTAGTGTTTTCTGCCCTTTGGTGTTCCGCAGCTCTATCCATACAGATTCTACTTCATCCAAGCTAATGTCCTTCCTTACTATTGCGTTAATCTCCTCTTTAACCAGCAACGCTACCCACCTCCTTTTCCTTTCTGTCCATCCTTCCTGACTATTGAATACCCCTGGATGTTGAATTCCCTGCCTTGGTCACCCTGGAGCCATGTCTCCGTGATGCCTATTACATCATATCCATTAACAGCTGTCTGCGCAGTTAATTCATCCACCTTATACAAATGCTCCTCGCATTGAGACTCAGAGCCTTCAGGCTTGTTTTTTTTAACACTCTTTGTCCTTTTAGAATTATGTTGTAATGTGGCCCTTTTTGTTTTTTCCCTTTGATTTCTCTGCCCTCCACTTTTGCTTATCTCCTTTCTACCTTTTTCTTCTGCCCCCATTTTACTTCCCTCTGTCTTCCTACATAGAATCCCCCCCCCTGCCATATTAGTTTAAACCCTCCCCAACAGCACTGGCAAACACTCCCCCTCGGACATCGGTTCCAGTCCTGCCCAGGTGCAGGCCGTCTGCTTTGTACTGTTCTCACCTCCCCCAGAACCGGTTCCAATGTCCCAGGAATTTGAATCCCTCCCTCTTGCACTATTCCTCAAGCCATGTATTCATCTTAACTATCCTGCTATTTCTACTCTGTCTAGCATGTGGCACTGGTAACAATCCTGAGATTACTACCTTTGAGGTCCTACTTTTTAATTTAGCTCCTAACTCCCTAAATTCCGTCTGTAGGACCTCATCCTTTTTTTACCTATATCTTTGGTACCTATATGCACCACGACATTTAGCTGTTCACCCTCCCCCTCCAGAATGCCCTGCAGCTGCTCCAAGATGTCCTTCACCCTTGCACCAGGGAGGCAACATACCATCCTGGAGTCTCGATTGAGGCCGCAGAAACGCCTATTTATTCCCCTTACAATAGAATCCCCTACCATTCAAGGGTAGCCAGCCGTTAAACCCTGCCCCACCACACACCATCATTTCATGCGTTACAAAAGAATTAGGAGCCGGAGTAGCTCACTCGGCCCCTCGAGCCTGCTCCGCCATTCAATAGAATCATGGCTGATCTTCGACCTCAACTCCACTTTCTTGCACTGTCCCCATATCCCTTGATTCCCTTAATATTGAAAAATCTATCAATGTCTGTCTTGAATATACTCAAAGACTGAGCCTCCACAGTCCTCTGGGATAGAGAATGCCAAAGATTCACCACCATCTGAGTGAAGAAGTTTCTCCTCGTCTCAGTCTTAAATGGCTGACTCCTTATTCTTAGACTGTGACCCCTGGTTCTCGACTCCCCAGCCCGAGGAAACAACATCCCTGCATCTGCCCTTTCAAGCCCTGTAAGAATTTTGGATCGTTTCAATGAGATCACCTCTCATTCTTCTAAACTCTAGGGAATATAGGCCTAGTCTACTTAATCTCTCCTCGTAGGACAATCCCCCATCCCATGAATCAGTCTGGTAATCTTTGTTGCACTCCTTCTACAGCAAGTATATTCTTCCTTAGGTAAGGAGACAAAAACTGTACACAATACTCCAGGTGCGGTCTTACCAGGGCCCTATATAATTGTAGTAAGGTGTTGTTACTCTTATACTCAATTCCTCTTGTATTAAAGGGCAACATACTACTTGCTTTCTTATTTGCTTGCTGTACCTGCATAGTAACTTTCAATGATTCATGTACTAGGACACCCAGCTCCCTCTGAACACCAACATTTCCCAATCTCTCACCATTTAAAAAATACTCTGCTTTTCTAGTTTTCCTACCAAAGTGGATAACTTCACAAAAGGAAAATACTGTGGATATGTAACCTGAAATAAAAACAGAGAATGCTGGAAATCTCAGTGGGTCAGGCAACATCTGTGGAGAGAAAAACAGAGTTAACGTTTTGGGCCGACGACCCTTCGTCAGAACTGTCAAATGTTCTTAAGCACTGAAAGGGGGGGGGAAGAAAGAACAAAAGGGAAGGTCTGTGATAGGGTGGACGGCAGGAGAGATTAGAGAGACAAAAGGGAAGATGGACCGAATTGGAATGGTAATGATAGAGGTTAGACATCGGTTAATCTGGATAGGGTGTGAATGGCAGAGTCATGACCAGCTGCCATTATAGACAAAGAGGAAAAAAAAGAAAGAAAAAAAAATCAGAAGATGGAGGCGGGGGGGGGAGGCGGGGGCGGAGGTAGAAGGGAAAGGGAGCCAAAGATGGCCAGAGCTTATGCTCTGAAATTGTTGAACTCGATGTTGAGTCCAGGTTGTAAAGTGCCTAAACGAAAGATGAGTTGTTGTTCCTCGAGCTTGCGTTGAGCTTCATTTGAACAATGTAGGAGTCTGCGGACAGAGAGGTCAGAATGGGAATGGAGTGGAGAATTAACATGACTGGTGACCAGAAGCTCAGGGTCACACTTGCGGACTGAACGGAGGTGCTCCACAAAGTGGTCACCCAATCTGCGTTTGGTTTCCCAATGTAGAGGAGACCACATCGTGAGCAGTGAATATAGTATACTAAATTGAAAGAAATACAAGTAAATCACTGTTTCACCTGGAAGGTGTATTTGATGCCCTGGATGGTGGGAAGGGAGGAGGTAAAAGGGCAGGTGTTGCATCTCCTGCACTTGCACGGGAAGGTGTCGTGGGAAGGAGAGGGACTGCTGGGGGTGACTGCGGAGTGGACCAGGGTGTCGCGGAGGGAGCAGTCCCTTTGGAATGCTGAGAGGGGAGGGGAGGGGAAGATGTGATTGGTGGTGGGATCACGCTGGAGGTTGCGGAAATGGCAGAGGATGATCCATTGAATGTGGAGGCTGGTGGGGTGAAAGGTGAGGACAAGGGGAACCCTGTTGTGGTTCTGCGAGTGAGGGGAAGTGGGGAGAGCAGAGGTGCGGGAAATAGAACGGACACGGTCGAGGGCCATGTTAACCACGGCGGAGGGAAATCCTTGGTCGAGGAAAAAGGAAGACTTGTCAGAGGCACTCGTGTGAAAAGTAGCATTATCAGAGCCAATGCGACAGATGGAGAAACTGGGAGAATGGAATGGAGTCTTTACAGGATGCAGGGTGGGAGGAAGTGTAGTCCAGGTAGCTGCAGGAGTCGGTGGGCTTATCGTGGATACTGGTCGAAAGCCTATCTCCAGAAATGGAGACGGAGAAGTTGAAGAAGCGAAGGGTGGAAATTGGATGTAAAGTGATTGGAACATCACATTTCTCCACATTATATTCCATTTGCCATGTTCTTGCCCACTCACTTACCTGCCTGTATCCCTTTGAAACCTCTTCGCATCCTCCTCACAATTACATTCCCACCTAGCTTTGTATCATCAGCAAACTTGGATAGATTACTTTTGGTCCCCTCATCCAAATCATTGATTATAGATTATGAATAGCTGGGGCCCAAGCACTGATCCTTGCAGCACCCATATGACACAAAATATTTAGACGAGCTGGTCTTACACTATAGTGCAGGTGCAAACAGGTCTGTCACATGAGGCTTACTGAGCAGAAGGGAGTTCATTTGGCTTACCACGTCTGTGCCAGCTCTTTGCTTGAGCAAACAAAAACTAATCCTACTGCCTTGCTCTCTCCTCAGAGACCTTTTCATCTTGCTCTGTTTCTGACATTTGCTGACAGTGCACACCACAGGCAAACCTTAAGGTTAGCAGTGTTAATGAACAGAGAGTGTATTGCACACTGCAGAATCCTGCACTGTAGATAGCCGACAAATGTGAGAGACCTCCGTCACTGGCCTGATTACTAAGTTAAGGTGATGACCACAAATTCCCCCCTCTTATCCTTGCATTCTATCAGACTTCAGTGTGGTTTCCAATTGTTGCCACGTGTCAGAATAGGTTGGCTACTTTGTGTGAAAAATGCTTGGATTGGGTTCTGGTGCAGTGAAATGTCAACCACTTTGTACTGTTGGGACGTGCAGATAGTTCAACCTCAACTGAGCTTCTATATCAAAAGGTTTCCCTTCTTCTTCAAATGAAGTAGGACTAAATGAAACGGAGTTCAGGGAAAGAGCTCTGCGGGGCATTCAGCTTACATATTTCCAAGAGACACTTTCAATGTTTTCTAATCATTGGAGAAGGGCGAGTAACAGACACTGTCTGTATTGTGAACTTATCTTAAAATAGTGTTGCATTTTATAATATGTGGTTAATATATGTGCTTTAGTATATTATTTAAGTGTAAATAAATGTGATTTGTTGTCTTAGCCTGTAACACTATCTGCCATATAAAAATATAGTAATGAGTATCCTACATAAATTCCAGTAAGGACCTTACTGCAATCATGGTGAATTGCTAGATCTAGACTTAATTTGTAAACTCAGAAAGTGAAAGAAGATGATTAAGTACAATTTCTTTTAAAGTTTTGCTTGAATTTAAGAAAGAAAGAAGAAAGACTTGCATTAATATAGCTCCTTTCTTGACGACCGGATGTCTCAAAATGCTTTACAGCCAATTAAGTACTTTTGTAGGACTTAAATCTTGGGAGTATAATTAAGAAGTTTGCAGATGACACTAAAATAGGCTTGTGGTTGATAATGAAGAAGAAAGCTGTGGACTGCAAGAAGACATCAATGTACTGATCAGGTGGGCACAACAGTGGCAAATAGAATTCAATCCAGATAAGTGTGAGGTAATGCATCTGAGGAGGTCTAACAAGGCAAGGGAATGCACGTTAAATGGTACAACACTGAAAAGTGTTCAGGAACAAAGGGACCTTGGAGTGCAGGTCCACAGATCCCTAAAGGTAGCAGGCCAGGTAGATAAGGTGGTTAAGAAGGCATATGGAATATTTGCCTTTATTAGACGAGGCATGGGATACAAGAGCAAGGAGGTTATGCTTGACCTGTATAAACCACTGGTTAGGCCGTAGCTGGAGTACTGTGTGCAGTTCTGGTCACCACATTACAGGAAAGATGTCATTGCACTGGAAAGAGCGCAAAGGATATTTACAAGAATGTTGCCTGGACTGGAGAATTTTGGCTATGAGGTAAGATTAGAGATGCTGGGTCTGTTTTCTTTGGAACAGAGGAGGCTAAGGAGGGATCTGCTTGCTGTGTATCAAATTATGAGGGGTCTGGATGGAGTGGATAGGATGGACCTGTTTTCCTTGGCAGAGGAGTCAACAACCAGGGGGCATAGATTTAAAGGAATTGGGGGAAGGTTTAGAAGGGATTTGAGGGGAAATGTCTTCACCCAGAGGGTGGTGGGGGTCTGGGACGCACTGCCTGAAAGGGAGGTAGAGGCAGAAATCCTCACCACATTTAAAAAATACTTGGAGCACTTAAAATGCCATAACCTACAGGGCTACGGGCCAAGAGCTAGAAAGTGGGATTAGGCTGGATAGCTCTTGGTCAGCCGGCGAGGACACGATGGACCAAAGTGGCTTCCTTCCGTGCTGTAAATTTCTATGATTCTATGATTTTATGGAGTGTAGTCACTTTTGTAATGAAGGAAATTTGCAGCAGCCAATTTGCGCGCAAGCAAGTTCCCACAAACAGTAATGTGATAATGACCAGATAACCTATTTTTCTGTGATGTTGATTGATGCATAATATTGGCCAGGGCACCGGGGATAACTCCGCTGCTCTTCTTCAAAATAGTGCAATGGGATCTTTTATGTCCACCTGAGAGAGCAGACAGAGCCTCGGTTTAGCGTCTCATCTGAAAGATGGCTCCTCCGACAGTGCAGTGCTCCCTCAACACTCATCATCATCATCATGGGCAGTCTTTCGAACGAGGATGACTTGCTTCCACGAGTTCACAGGTGTTTCGATGAAGGACCCGATGTTCCAGTCCTGAACTCCAATTGGGGGGGTGGAAGATGCCTGTGCGTGAATTTTTTTAATGTGTGGTGGCCACACTTGGAGCACTGCGTACAGTTTTGATCTCTGTATTTAAGGAAGAATCGTTTTCTTAGGCAGTCCCTTGTATCGAGGATGACTTGCTTCCACACCAAAAAGGATAAGTTCACAGGTGTTTCAATGAAAGACCTAATATTCCATGTCCCAAGCTACATATTGAAGGGTAGAAGATGCCTGTGCGTGGATTTTTTTAACGTGTGGTGGCCGTTGCACACTAGCCACCACATGGTACCTTAACAAAACTAGGTCTTGGTCCAGTGGCAAGGATTAACCAAGATGACTGGAGACCTGCTGTGCTGCATGGACCTAGCGTGCACATATCGCAGTGTGGGCTGGCCCGTGCTGCCTCTGGGCCCTCGGCTCTTCTGGGCCCCCTACTCTCATCTGTCGCACCTCCGCCACGATCTCTCGCCGCTCCTCCGCCATAAACATTCACCGCATCTCGCCACAAACACTCGCCACCCATCGCCCCAGCCTTCCCACTCCTCTGTACCTGGGTCCTCCCGATGTTCCTGTCCATGCTCCAAAACGGCGACCAGGATGATGTCACCCAGTCGTCCATCTCAAAAGCCTTGGAGCAGCTTATGCTGGAGATTGAAGTGGTACGCTGCTCCAGCTCTTTTATAGCCCGACTGGCACTGGGAGTGTCAGCCTAGATTTTTTAAATGATGCAAAATTGAAAACGCACAAACAGGAAATCGTATCGATGGCAGACAGTAATTTGCATGTCACATCATCAAATAGCACTTGCATCTAAATTTAGCAAGTGAGTCGCAATTAATCAGCTGGGCAACAAGGTCTTCCATACGTGTGAGGTACCTACAGTGTAGAACTCTCCGCTGTACGACATTCTTTACACTATTAACACTCCTAACCTTTAAACACCCTTAAAAGTTTTCCCTGTGATTTATGCTGTCACCAAACAGTGCCGTGAGTTACAGAAGTTGACATCTAATTAACGCCCACTTTAGCGGTTTAATGAACAGTGATAAATTCCAGCTCCTTCTTTGGCAGCTTTTAATTAGCTGTAATTACATGCCACATAAATTGCTGAGTTTGTTGTGTTACTGAGTTACAGTAAATTCGTCCTAATTTATCTGCTTGAAGACTGGGCGATCTATCTGTTGGATTTAACGTCAAGAGGTTAATCAAATACTTCCATTTGTAATAACATGCTATAAAATCCTGACCAGACTGTCTCCAAACACACATTAACCACAGTTGACTGGGCTGATCTTCAATTCTTTTTTTTCCTACCGTATTATTGGGCCGAGGGCTTTTGATATCCAGGATGTAAGATTTGGGGGGGGTCAATGAAGAGAAACTATGGGCCCAAGTTTCAGGACGCGCATAGAACGGCGCAGCCCCGACCTGGACGCCCGTTTTTCGCACCCGAAAGTGCGCCTAAAAAATACCTGCAGATTCTCCGGCTCCCTGCAGGCCCTCTGGAGCTTGGCACGGCGCAGCACGAGCTGTGGGGGGCGGAGCCAGGTCCCTGCACTGAAATCAGTGCCGGCACCTCTGCACAGGCACGCTACAGTGGGCGCACATGTGCAGTAGCTCTAGGCACCCGTAACTGTGTGGGAGGGGCCCGGAGCACGCCGCCCCCAGCCCTGGCCGAATGGGCTCACTGGGGCGGCGAAGATCAGGCTGCACCTCCCTTGTCCAGCTCCTGCTCTGGCTCCAGCTTCCTCCCCTGTTCAGCTGGCTCTCTCAACCCCCCCACCACCACCCCCCCTTCCCAGCTCCCGCTCCGCTCCCCCCCCAGCTCCTGCTCGGACTCCCCCCCACATCTCCCGCTTGGACCCCCCCCTCAGCTCCCGCTCCGACCCACCCCCCCAGCTCTCGCTCCGACAACCCCCCCCCCAGCTCCAGCTCCGACGACCCCCACCCCCCCCAGCTCCCGCTCCGACGACATCCCCCCCCCCACCAGCTCCGGCTTCCCCCGGCCACCTACCTTTGACTCCGGTCCGCTCCCTCTTCCTTTGGCGGGGCCCGCCCGCCAGGCACCTTGCTGGGGATGGGCCCCGCCCGAAGTCTTGGGCCCGGTTTCTTCACGTCGGCTGGGCCCATTCAGCCTCCCCTCCCTCCCTCTCCTCCTCCCTCTCTCCCCCCTCCCTCCCTCTCCTCTCCCCTTCCCTCCTTCCCTCTCCCCAACCTCTCCCTTCCCTTTCCCTCTCCCACCCCTCCTTCTCTCTCCCTCTCCCCACCCCTCCGTCCCTCTTCCCATTCCTCCTCCGCCTCCCCCTCCTCCCCTCCCTCCATCTCCCCACCCCTCCGTCCCTCTCCCCATCCCTCCTCCTCCTCCCCCCTCCTCCTCCCCACCCCTCCTCCACTCCTCTCCCTCCCTCCCCTCTCCTCCCTCCCTCCCTCTCCTCTCTCCCTCCCCTCTCTCTCCTCTCCCTCCCTCTCCTCTCCCTCCCTCCCCCTCCCTCCCTCTCCTCTCCCCTCCCTCTCCTCTCCCCTCCCTCCCTCTCCTCTCCTCCTCCCTCTCCTCTCCCCTTCCCTCCTTCCCTCTCCCCTCCCTCTCCCTTCCCCTTCCCTCTCCCACCCCTCCCTCTCCCACCCCTCCCTCTCCCTCCCTCTCCCTCCCTCTCACTCCCTCTCCCTCCCTCTCCCCACCCCTCCCTCTCCCTCCCTCTCCCCACCCCTCCCTCTCCCTCCCTCTCCCCACCCCTCCCTCTCCCTACCCCTCCCTCTCCCTCCCTATCCCTCCATCCCTCTCCCCACCCCTCCTCCTCCTCTTCCTCCCCCCTCCTCTTCCCCACCCCTCCCCTCCTCCTCTCCCCCTTCCTCCCCTCCTCCTCTCCCCCTCTTCCTCCTCCCCCCTCCTCCCCTCCACCCTCCTCCTCCCTCCCCCCCTCCCCTCGCTGTCAGAAACACATAGACACTGACAGACAGAGAGAGAGACACTGACACTGACAGACAGAGAGTGAGAGAGAGACACACAGACAGACAGAGAGAGAGACACTGACAGAGAGAGACACATGCTGTTGGAGGGCTCCCGGTGCTGCAGTCGGTGAGTAGAAATATTTTTATTGATTGATTTTTTAAAATTTTTTACATTTTTTATTAATTTTTTTTGATTGATTTATTGGTTGATTTATTGATGTATTTATCCTTTATTATTGATGATGGCTCTTTATTTGTAAAACTGAAGTGTTTAATGTTTGTAAACTTCCCTTCCCCCTCCCCCCCCCATTCCCGACGCCTGATTTTCTAAGTGCAGGCAAGGTTTCTCTGAGTGTGCAAAAATCTACACTTACTCCATTCTAAGTTAGTTTGGAGTAAGTTTCACTGCCTAAACTTTCACAACGGGCGGAAGTGGCCGGACACGCCCCCTTTTGAAAAAAAAAATCTGTTCCAAACTGAAACTGTTCCAACTGACTAGAACCAGAGCAAACTAAATGCCGAGAATTGCAATTTCTAAGACACTCCATTCTAAACCAGTTGCTCCAAAAAAACAGGAGCAACTCATTAGAACAAAAGAACATAAGAACATAAGAATTAAGAACAGGAGTAGGCCATCTAGCCCCTCGAGCCTGCTCCGCCATTCAATAAGATCATGACTGATCTGGTCGTGGACTCAGCTCCACTTACCCGCCATCTCCCCGTAACCCTTAATTCCCTTATTGCTTAAAAATCTATCTATCTGTGACTTGAATACATTCAATGAGCCAGCCTCAACTGCTTCCTTGGGCAGAGAATTCCACAGATTCACAACCCTCTGGGAGAAGAAATTCCTTCTCAACTCGGTTTTAAATTGGCTCCTCCGTATTTTGAGGCTGTGCCCCCTAGTTCTAGTCTCCCCCACCAATGGAAACAACCTCTCTGCCTCTATCTTGTCCATCCCTTTCATGATTTTAAATATTTCTATAAGATCACCCCTCATCCTTCTGAACTCCAACGAGTAAAGACCCAGTCTACTCAATCTATCATCATAAGGTAACCCCCTCATTTCTCGAATCAGCCGAGTGAATCGTCTCTGTACCCCTTCCAAAGCAAGTATATCCTTCCTTAAGTAAGGTGACCAAAACTGCACGCAGTACTCCAGGTGCGGCCTTAACAATACCTTATACAGTTGCAGCAACACCTCCCTGCTTTTGTACTCCATCCCTTTCGCAATGAAGGCCAACATTCCATTTGCCTTCCTGATTGCCTGCTGCACTTGCAAACTAACCTTTTGGGATTCATGCACAGCATGTTGTAATTTCTCCCCATTCAAATAATATTCACTTTTACTGTTTTTTTTCCCAAGGTGGATGACCTCACACTTTCCGACATTGTATTCCAACTGCCAAACCTTAGCCCATTCGCTTAACCTATCCAAATCTCCTTGCAGCCTCTCTGAGTCCTCGACACAACCCGCTTTCCCACTAATCTTAGTGTCATCTGCAAATTTTGTTGCACTACACTCTGTCCCCTCCTCTAGGTCATCTATGTATATTGTAAACAGTTGTGGTCCCAACACTGATCCCTGTGGCACACCACTAACCACTGATTTCCAACCGGAAAAGGATCCATTTATCCCGACTCTCTGCTTTCTGTTCGCCAGCCAATTCTCTATCCATGCTGAGACATTTCCTCTGACTCCGCGTACCTTTATCTTCTGCAGTAACCTTTTGTGTGGCACCTTATCGAATTCCTTTTGGAAATCTAAATACACCACATCCATCGGTACACCTCTATCCACCATGCTCGTTATATCCTCAAAGAATTCCGTAAGTTAGTTAAACATGATTTCCCTTTCATGAATCCATGCTGCGTCTGCTTGATTGCACTATTCCTAGCCAGATGTCCCGCTATTTCTTCCTTCATAATAGTTTCAAGCATTTTCCCCACTACAGATGTTAAACTAAGCGGCGTATAGTTACCTGCCTTTTGTCTGCCCCCTTTTTTAAACAGAGCTGCTCTCCAATCCATTGGTACCTCCCCAGAGTCCAGAGAATTTTGGTAGATTATAACAAATGCATCTGCTATAACTTCCGACATCTCTTTTAATACCCTGGGATGCATTTCATCAGGACCAGGGGACTTGTCTACCTTCAATCCCATTAGTCTGTCCAGCACTACCTCCCTAGTGATAGTGATCATCTCAAGGTCCTCCCTTCCCACATTCCTGTGACCAGCAATTTGTGGCATGGTTTTTGTGTCTTCCACTGTGAAGACGGAAGCAAAATAATTGTTTAAGGTCTCAGCCATTTCCACATTTCCCATTATTAAATCCCCCTTTTCATCTTCTAAGGGACCAACATTTACTTTAGTCACTCTTTTCCGTTTTATATATCTGTAAAAGCTTTTACTATCTGTTTTTATGTTTTGCGCAAGTTTACCTTCGTAATCTATCTTCCCTTTCTTTATTGCTTTTTTAGTCATTCTTTGCTGTTGCTTAAAATCTTCCCAATCCTCTAGTTTCCCACTAACCTTGGCCACCTTATTCGCATTGATCTTTGATTTGATACTTTCCTTTATTTCCTTGGTTATCCACGGCTGGTTATCTCTTCTCTTGCCGCCCTTCTTTTTCACTGGAATATATTTTTGTTGCGCATTATGAAAGAGCGCCTTAAAAGTCCTCCAGTGTTCTTCAATTGTGCCACCGTTTAGTCCTTGTTTCCAGTCTACTTCAGCCAACTCTGCCCTCATCCCACTGTAGTCCCCTTTGTTTAAGCATAGCACTCTCGTTTCTGACACAAATTCCTCATCCTCAATCTGTATTACAAATTCAACCATATTGTGATCACTCATTCCGAGAGGATCTTTTACGAGGAGATCGTTTATTTTTTCTGTCTCGTTACACAGGACCAGATCCAAAATGGCTTGCTCACTTGTAGGCTCTGTTACATACTGTTCTAAGAAACAATCCCGTATGCATTCTATGAATTCCTCCTCCAGGCTACCCCCTGCGATTTGATTTGACCAATCGATATGTAGGTTGAAATCCCCCATAACTACTGCCGTTCCTTTTTCACATGCCTCCATTATTCCCTTGATTATTGCCCGCCCCACCGTGAAGTTATTATTTGGGGACCTATAAACTACGCCCACCAGTGACTTTTTCCCCTTACTATCTCTAATCTCCACCCACAATGATTCAACATTTTGTTAATTGGAGCCAATATCATCCCTCACAACTGCCCTGATATCATCCCTTATTAACAGAGCTACCCCACCTCCCTTCCCTTCCTGCCTATCTTTCCGAATCGTCAGATACCCCTGTACGTTTAATTCCCAGTCCTGGCCACCTTGCAACCATGTCTCTGTAATGGCCACCAAATCATACCCATTTGTAATGATTTGTGCCGTCAACTCATTTACTTTATTTCTAATGCTGCGTGCATTTAGGTAGAGTGTTTTCATCCTCGTTTTCAAACCATGATTTTTAGTTTTTACCCCTCCTGCAGCCCTTTTATATTCAGTGGTCCTTTTTGTTTCTTGCCTTTGGTTTCTCTGCCCTCCACTTTTACTCATCTCTTTTCTGTCTTTTGTTTTTGTCTCCTTTTTGTTTCCCTCTGTCTCCCTGTATTGGTTCCCATCCCCCTGCCATATTAGTTTAACTCCTCACCAACAGCACGAGCAAACACTCCCCCTAGGACATTGGTTCCGTTCCTGCCCAAGTGCAGACCGTCCGGTTTGTACTGGTCCCACCTCCTCCCAACTCAGGCCGAAACTTGGCCCATAACGCGACTGGGGGTGAATCCGTGCTTCTCACGTCATAAATAATGCTCACAAAGTCAATAACTTTGGGTTACGTTAGCCATGTTCTTTTGGAATATGTGGTCAGGAAGCTGGCAAGTGGGATATTAATGAGGTACGAATGCTAAAACTGAGCAAGCCTCCCCGGTAAAGTTCAAGGACAGCTGGGCCACTTGCTAGGCTGTCCGGGAGGTAAAATCTGTCAGGACTTTGTCTGGCTACCATCTGTCCCGCTTTCTTCGAAAGCTTCTTAAAAATCTATCTTTCCTTCGCCTCTCCCTATATGATCCACCTTGTCTCCTGTTCAGTGTTCTCTGTGTTGCTTGCAGAATTTTAGACATTCTTCTACGTGAGAGGAGTGATACGTGAGAAGTGTTTAGGCTTGTAAAGCAGTTGTGCTGTCATTCCAAGTCATTCAACCCATTAACCTCCCTCTCTTTGGGCTCAATTTTCCCCAGTAATTTGCGCCGTTATTTTGGAGCAGGTTGCTTTTTCTGTCCTAAGTTTAAAAAACCACGGGCTAGAACCTCCACTTGCTTTGCATGCTTAACGCCCACTTACCACCCAGTTTACTGCTGAAATGATGTATAACACCCATATATCGCCCATTTCAGCACAAAATGAAAACTGACAAACATTTTTCGGAAACTTATCACCGAGCGTTACTTTCCCCATGTGCGTAACGCCGGGAGAAAATAATACCGCCCAGCCACTTTGTTTGGACGGAATCATCAGAATAAGCTAAATCAATGCACATAATACCACCCAGCGTTACTTTCCGCACGGAATTAACGTCGAGATTCAATAATACCGCCTACCCACTTTTTTTTTGTCGGTAAAGACCACATTTGCAAGACCAATGCCCAGGAGCTCGCCCACCGTCACTTCCACCACCTCTCACACATATCGCCCACAATATCACTCGTCCCAAAAAACGGCCATAAAAAGTGGAACTGTTCTGAACTAACGCAGCGGTGTGGCTGCCATTTTTTAAATCGCAGATCGCTTCATTCAAAAGGCTGCTTCAACTTCGGGGGAGTTTGCATTGACTTTGGAGATCTTTTCAGGTGAAGCGACCATCTCAACAGACATATTTTCAGACTCTGGACTATTGGGGGTTGACTCTAAGTATAATTTAGTGAGGAAATCATTGCTTCTGATCAATTGCTATGATACTTTCATTGCAATGGGGCAAGCCATTTCTCAGCCTGCGTCGACTAATATGCAGATACTGCAGAGTGCAGATGGCTCAATGTGTGATGCACATCATTATGACCCCAATTTAAGACGTGCAAGAATGAGGAGGAGGTCCAGACCATACACACCCTACACTTACAGGGAGAAGAGGTCTTACCTCGACGTGTCCGAGCACACCTGCCTTTGGAGACTGCGCTTCCACAAGGTGGTGATCAATGAAATATGTGAGCTCATCAGGTCACATATGCAACCTGCCATCAGGATATCAGTGTCGGTCGAGGTCAAGGTCACCGCGGCACTGTCTGTCTACGCATCCGGTTCCTTTCGAGCCTCCGCGGTCGAGAGTTGCCCTCTGTCTCACAATGACACCCATTGCTGCATTAGACAGGTCGCAGAGGCCCTGCACGCGAGAAGGATGGACTTTATCAGCTTCCCCATGACCATGGAGGCTCAGACTGACAGGGCTGGAGCATTCTACCACATTGCTAAGTTCCCCAGGGTGCAGGGAGCTATACAGTGCACTCACATCGCCATGCGGCCACCTTCTCAGTACCCGGAGTGTTTTTGTAACAGAAAAGGATTTCACTCCCGAAAGGTCCAACTAGTTGTTGACCACAACCAGATTATAATGGCAGTGAATGCCAAACGTCCGGGCACCTTCGATGAGGCTCACATCCTGCGTGAGAGCGCTGTCTCTGACATGTTTAAGAGTCAGCCACAAGGACAATGCTAGATGCTTGGTGACAACCGATATGGACAACCGATACAACCAGATGACCTCTCTGCGTGACACCCACACCAAGGCCGAGAAGCGATACAACCGGAGCCACAGAGACACACAAAATGTGGTCCAGAAAACAATAACTGTGCTTAAGCAGCGCTTCAGATGTCTAGAGCACTCAGGAGGGGAGCTACAATACAACCCTGAGCAAGTAGGTAAATTCGTGGTCGTGTGCTCGATGCTGCATAACTTGGCTATCAGGAGGGGCCAAGAACTGCCAGAAGGCAGTAATGCTCCACCTCAGGAGAGAGAGGAAGAGGACGATGAGGGGCTGGACGCTGACCTCGGGGCAGACAATCAGGCTGGCTATGCAATCATGCCCACGCCCCCCCTGCAGACCGCAGGAAAGGGCCATGGTGGCTACATAGCTGCAAGACTGTAATGTGAGGAGCTCATATCTGAACGATTTGCCTGAAAGAACGTTGATGTGAGTGACAACGCTGACACACTGCTGTGTGTGTGCAGCTCAGACATCAATGATGCCCATCACCTTGGTGCCAGTTAAAGTTTACGTTGATTGAAGTTAAGTTGTATTTAACCCTTTCATGTTAAGGAATCACCAGTGTGTAATGGTCCAGCTATCTGAGACAATGCGCAACAAGGTTATTTCAATAAAAAAAATGTTATAACAACATTGGTCTGAAATCATAAGTATCACAGGCAGTAACACTCAACTCCCGCCTATACCCCACTCTTTCCACCATTGACATCAATCAATTGTTCAACATGTCCAGCAACACAGAATACAAAGGCAGAGCAGGAGTGTGGTCCCCTCCCCCCACACATTACAACAAATTACATACACCCAGATGGAGATATAACACAACCATCACCTGCGGACTTTCAGTTTCCTTACCTGCCCCACTCCCCTTCTTCTCCCCACCTCTACCCATTCCCCTCCTCGCTCCACGGCGCCTGGGGGGGGATGAAGTCAGATGCGATGGTTGCATGGGTACGGGAGCGGGTAGTGCCAAGGGGGCAACATTCTCTGATCCAGAAGCAGGATCTTGGTCCTGCCTCTCATCTGTCGTTCGCAGTGGTGCTGCGGAACCTAGGGGTGGAGTGCTGTGCTCTGGGACCACTGGGAAGCCTGTGCCAGCAGTGTTCCTGGCTATCACATCCAGAGCCTCCGCCATCAATGGAATGTACTCAGTCATGGTGGCCAGTTGTCGGGATATGCCCCCCAATGCTTCGATGAGCTGGTCACCAATGTTTACAGTCCTCCTGGACAACTGTACCATCTCTCTGCTCTCATGTGGCGCTCGTGGACCAGACCTGCCGCGTCCACGAGGCCTCCATGGGGTCGACGCCGTCCTGGGGACAAATGGGGGTGCCCTGTGGCAAGGTGCTTGGGGCCGGTACCTCCAGAGTGGAGGCAGGAATGACCGGAGGACCACGAGATGGCCTTGGAGTGGAATGGCTTCTGGACCGTGGCGATGCAGGTTTCTCGAAGTCCACATTCTCATCCATGGAGAACAGACCCAGTGGATTGACAGGCGATAATCGTAGCTCCTCAGCACCAGATGTACGATCGTCCGGAGAGTCGGGCCCCACGCCCCCACCTTCTGGCCTCTATGGCCTTGCCTGGGGCCATGTTGCTGGCTGAGCTGCAAAACACAAATGACGTTATTAGAGAAGAAGGGGGTGCGAGGATCACAAAGTGAGTCCAGTGTTACACACAGCTTATGCACGACAAAAGCACCATCGCTGTCAAAATCATCACAGACATCAGATTTCATGACCATCAACACATTTGCATTGCAATGATTTTCATTAGGCCAGCATTATTTCTATGACAATTTTAGAAATCATGTATCATATATAATTGTTCGCATATGAGTGGGTGTGGCATCTATTGAATTTACATTACGCAATGGTGTAAGCTTTACTCATGTGGCATCATTTCAGGGTCTGCAGATGCTTGCGTGGCTGTCCGGGTGTGCTTCCCCATGAGTGTGAGCACCCACTCCTCCGTCTCAATGAATGGTTGACCAAGAATCAAGGCAAGAGCAGGAAGGTAGTGCAGGAGTCCCCTGCGGTCATCTCCCTCCAAAACAGATATACCGTTTAGGATACTGTTGGGGGAGATGACTTACCAGGGGAAGGCATCAGCAGCCAGGTTCATAGCACCATGGGTGGCTCTGCTGCACAGAAGGGTGGGAAAAAGAGTAGGAGAGCTATAGTGATAGGGGACTCTATAGTAAGAGGAATAGATAGGAGTTTCTGCGACCGCAACCGAAACTCCAGGATGGTATGTTGCCTCCCTGGTGCAAGGGCCAAGGATGTCTCGCAGTGGCTGCAGAGCATTCTGGAGAGGGAGGGTGAATGTACATGTAGGTACCAACAATATAGGTAAGAAGCGAGAAGAGGTCCTACAAGCTGAATTTAGGGAGCGAGGAGATAAATTAAAAAGTAGGACCTCAAAGGTAGTAATCTCTGGAGTGCTACCAGTGCCACGTACTAATCAGAGTAGAGGGAGCTGGATAGTTAGAATAAATACGTGGCTTGAGCAGTGGTGCAAGAGGGAGGGATTCAAATTCCTGGGACATTGGAACCAGTTCTGGGGGAAGTGGGACCTGTACAAAAGAGACGGTCTGCACTTGGGCAGGACTGGAACTGATGTCCTGGGGGTAACATTTGCTAATGCAGTTCTGGAGTTTTTAAACTAATATAGCAGGAGGATGGGAACCTATGCAGTGAGACAGGGCGAAGTAATATGGAGTCAGAAACAGATGGTAGAAAGGTAAAAAGCAATAGTGGAAGGCCGAGTAAACAAAGGCAAGAAACAAAAAGGGCCACACTACATCTTAATTCTAAAAGGACAAAGCGTGTTAAAAAAACAAGCCTGAAGGCTTTGTGTCTTAATGCAAGGAGTATCCGTAATAAGGTGGATGAATGAACTGTGCAAATAGGTGTTAACAGATATGATGTGATTGGGATTACAGAGATGTGGCTCCAGGATGATCAGGGGTGGGAACTCAACATCCAAGGGTAGTCAACATTCAGGAAGGATAGAATAAAAGGAAAAGGAGGTTGGGTAGCATTGCTCGTTAAAGAGGAGATTAATGCAATAGTTAGGAAGGACATTAGCTTGGATGATGTGGAATCTATATGGGTCGAGCTGCAGAACACCAAAGGGCAAAAAACGTTAGTGGGAGTTGTACAAAGACCTCCAAACAGTAGTAGTGATGTTGGGGAGGGCATCAAACAGGAAATTAGGGGCGCATGCAATAAAGGTGCAGCAGTTATCATGGGTGGTTTTAATATGCATATTGATTGGCCTAACCAAACTGGAAGCAATACGGTGGAGGAGGGTTTCCTGGAGTGCACAAGGGATGGTTTTCTAGACCAATATGTCAAGGAACCAACTAGGGGGGAGGCCATCATGTTGTGTAATGAGAGAGGATTAATTAGCAATCTCGTTGTGCGAGGCCCCTTGGGGAAGAGTGACCATAATATGGTGGAATTCGACATTAGGATGGATAATGAAACAGTTAATAGAGAGATCATGGTCCAGAACTTAAAGGAGGGTAACTTTGAAGGTATGAGACGTGAATTGGCTGGGATAGATTGGCGAATGATACTTAAGGGGTTGACTGTGGATTGGCAATGGCAGACATTTAGAGACCGCATGGATGAACTACAACAATTGTACATCCCTGTCTGGCGTAAAAATAAAAAAGGAAAGGTGGCTCAACCGTGGCTATCAAGGGAAATCAGGGATAGTATTAAAGCCAAGGAAGTGGCATACAAATTGGCCAGAAATAGCAACGAACCCGAGGACTGGGAGAAATTTAGAACTCGGCAGAGGAGGACAAAGGGTTTGATTAGGGCAGGGAAAATAGAGTAAGAGAGGAAGCTTGCAGGGAACATTAAAACGGACTGCAAAAGCTTCTATAGATATGTAAAGAGAAAAAGGTTAGTAAAGACAAACGTAGGTCCCCTGCAGTCAGAATCAGGGGAAGTCATAACGGGGAACAAAGAAATGGCAGACCAACTGAACAAGTACTTTGGTCCAGTACTCATTAAGGAGGACACAAACAACCTTCTGGATACAAAAGGGGTCAGAGGGTCAGAGAGAGAAAACAGGGAATTATGGACCGGTCAGCCTGGTAGTGGGTAAAATGATTGAATCAATTATTAAGGATGTCATAGCAGCGCATTTGGAAAGAGGTGACATGATAGGTCCAAGTCAGCATGGATTTGTGAAAGGGAAATCATGCTTGACAAATCTTCTGGAATTTTTTGAGGATGTTTCCAGTAGAGTGGACAAGGGAGAACCAGTTGATGTGGTGTATTTGGACTTTCAGAAGGCTTTCGACAAGGTCCCACACAAGAGATTAATGTGCAAAGTTAAAGCACATGGGATTGGGGGTAGTGTACTGATGTGGATTGAGAACTGGTTGTCAGACAGGAAGCAAAGAGTAGGAGTAAATGGGTACTTTTCAGAATGGCAGGCAGTGACTAGTGGGGTACCGCAAGGTTCTGTGCTGGGGCCCCAGCTGTTTACATTGTACATTAATGATTTAGACGAGGGGATTAAATGTAGATCTCCAAATTTGCGGATGACACTAAGTTGGGTGGCAGTGTGAGCTGTGAGGAGGATGTTATGAGGCTGCAGAGTGACTTGGATAGGTTAGGTGAATGGGCAAATGCATGGCAGATGAAGTATAATGTGGATAAATGTGAGGTTATCCACTTTGGTGGTAAAAACAGAGAGACAGACTATTATCTGAATGGTGACAGATTAGGAAAAGGGAGGTGCAAAGAGACCTGGGTGTCATGGTACATCAGTCATTGAAGGATGGCATGCAGGTACAGCAGGCGGTTAAGAAAGCAAATGGCATGTTGGCCTTCATAGCGAGGGGATTTGAGTACAGGGGCAGGGAGGTGTTGCTACAGTTGTACAGGGCCTTGGTGAGGCCACACCTGGAGTATTGTGTACAGTTTTGGTCTCCTAACTTGAGGAAGGACATTCTTGCTATTGAGGGAGTGCAGCGAAGGTTCACCAGACTGATTCCTGGGATGGCGGGACTGACATATCAAGAAAGACTGGATCAACTGGGCTTGTATTCACTGGTGTTCAGAAGAATGAGAGGGGATCTCATAGAAACGTTTAAAATTCTGACGGGTTTAGACAGGTTAGATGCAGGAAGAATGTTCCCAATGTTGGGGAAGTCCAGAACCAGGGGTCACAGTCTAAGAATAAGGGGTAAGCCATTTAGGACCGAGATGAGGAGAAACTTCTTCACCCAGAGAGTGGTGATCCTGTGGAATTCTCTACCACAGAAAGTTGTTGAGGCCAATTCACTAAATATATTCAAAAAGGAGTTAGATGTAGTCCTTACTACTAGGGGGATCAAGGAGTATGGCAAGAAAGCAGGAATGGGGTACTGAAGCTACATGTTCAGCCATGAACTCATTGAATGGCAGTGCAGGCTAGAAGGGCCAAATGGCCTACTCCTGCACCTATTTTCTATGATTCTATGTTTCTATATTGCTGGAGACTGGTGGCCCCCCACCAATTCACCTCTGCACATCGTCGACAGCTTCTTCTGTAAAAGGTGACAGGATGTCATGGCATGATATCATTGCTAGGTACTGTCACAGAGACATACAACACATTACTGACAGATGTAATCATGCTTATTATCAAAATTATCATTCTTTACCTAAAGACGTGTACCGTGGATGCAGATTTTGAGTAAAACAATCCCGGTAAAAGTGGAAGACCTCACATCTGCTCATAGTCACTAATGACTGTTTCAAATCAAATTATATAAATACATAAGTAGATGTAAATAAATGTAATACTTACTCTTGCGGATCCCACAAGGTCGTTCCATTGTTTGCGGCATTGGTTGCCCTCACGAACCTCGTTGGTCGCCGACGAGACCACGTCTACTATCTTCTCTATCTATTATCTACTATCTCGGTCCTCGGTCCATATCTTCTGGTAGGCCTTTGGGGTGGTCTTCCCACGCCCTCCCTGGGTCAAATCACCCCAGCGTGACTCGACCTCCTGCAGGAGGGAGGCATTTGCCTCGTCTGAGAATCTCTTCACTCTTTGGCGCTCTCCAAGATGCTCCTCTCCCACCTCACTGCTCTCTCCAGCGTCAGTCTCCACAGCGTGCTGTGATGCCTCCTGCTCTCCCTCCATTATAGAACAAATTCGGGCAAATATGTGGCTGGTAACAGCAAATTTTTGTTTCCCTAGTTGATGTGAAGCTCTAAACTTTCCCTCCTTCCTCCCAAAGCAGTCACACCACACCCACACACGCCTTCAGTCCCTCTCAGCTCCCTCTTTCTCTGTCACCTCTTCTGCGCATGTCATGATGACCCTTGACCTCCTGAATCGCGGGAATCGAGCGTTGCCCTGCCATTGCTAAGGACGTCGACACTTTACGGCAGAAGGTCAGCGTGTTATAACGCTACCGGCCATTTCATATCGCTCGTGGTCACTCCCATTTTTAAAAATGGAGACTATTTGCTTGGAGAATGGGTGAGAAACCGCCGATCTGAAAACCCTTTTTTTACCACCCACGCCGGAAATATCGTTCATTTTTGAGCGATAAGCACAAAAGTGGAAAATCTAGCCCCAAGTTTCCCCAATCAATTTGCACCAGCGTTATGATTTGTTAGGTTAGTTTTGTTTCAGCCAAAGGGGGCGTAACCTGCCACTCGTGCCAATTCTGGCCAGTTAGGCAAATATGGCCAGCTGACAGTTACTCCAGTTCTTCTTCAGCCAGCATATGTGGCCCCACTGCAGAAAAACCTTCTGGTGAGTTCAGGAAATCAGCGCAGGTAAGTGCAGCAGATGCCCGCACAGCAGCAGCAGGAGAGGTAAGAGAGAGGTGGAGAGACAGGGTGGAAGCCTTTCAGGTATAGTTAGGTGCGGGAACCGGGAGGGAGGAGGCTATTTGGCCTGGGCTAGGTGCGAGGATCCTGACCGGGAGGCCAGTTGGCCAGGGCTAGGTGCGGGGACCCGGAGCCACTCGGTCAGGACCAGGTGCGGGGGACCAGGAGGGAGGAGGCCACTCTGTCTGGGCTAGGTGCAGGGATCGGGAGGCCAGTCGGCCTTGGATAGGTGCGGCGATCCGGAGGGAGGAGGCAACTCGGCCTGGGATAGCTGCGGGTATCGGGAGGGAGGAGGCCACTCAGTCAGGGCTAGATGTTGGGATTGGGACCAGGAGGCCACTCTGCCTGGGCTAGGTGAAGGGATCGGGAGGGAGGAGGCCACTCGGCCTGGGCTAGGAGCGGGTATCGGCACCGGCATGGTGGGGGGGGCAAAGTTAATCATTTAATGGAGATAAGTTGCTGCAATATATTTGAATGTGTTTGTGCTTGGTAAGTTGCTGCAATGTATTTTCAGATGCTTGTACAGGTTGCGAGCTGGGTGTATGTTTCACTTTCCAGCCTCAGCCCACATTGTGTCCCTGGTTATCGTGGCAACTTGATCTTTTTGGCGCAGATCAAGGCTCCACCCCCAAAATTAAAGGACAGGCTAGTATGCGCCAAAATGAAGAAATCAAGCCGGGAAACTTGGAACATTTTTTTTGGCGCACTTGGTATCTACAAAAAAATGGACGTAACTGTACAAGCATGCCAAAAAAACATTTTGGGGAAAATTGCGCCCTTTGATTGGAGTATTTGTTGTCTCTCCCACCTCCTCTTTTTCCCTTTATTTCACCAACCTTACTAAAATACTTTGGGCTGGAAATTCATTTTTTGGTGATAGCGGTATTTTTTCAGCATTTTTCACCCAAAACACTGCTAATCACTCCGCTATTTTTTTAAAGGCCTAAATTTCGTTAGAAAATGTGCCCAGCGATAAAAATCTTCATTGCATAAGGATTCGCGGTGGAAACTGCGGTCCTCGCCAACTTTAGTCCAAGGCTGATTACCGTGTGAGGGAGGCCTTGGGAGAAGGGAAAACACAAAATGCTGACCTGACGTTGACAGACCTGCTGTGTTTTTCCAGTATTTTGCTTCTATTTCCTACATTACAACAGTGACCACACTTCAAAAGTACTACAATGGCGGTAAAGTGCTCTGAGACGTCCTGGGTTCATGCAAGGAGCGATATTAATACCAGTTCTTTTTTTCATATTTCTAACATCCAGTGTCTGTAATGTTTACCTTTCTCTTCAACTGACCTTTTCAGCCCATCTGCTAATCTGCTAGACCTTCTAATGTCTCAATGAAGGATCATTAGTGCCACTCTTTATTGTTTAGTGTTCACTGCATGCATTCTATCTGAGTGATGACTGTAGAATTCAAAATACAACAAGGTGTTAATAAACTTGCAGAATGGACATAAGAACATAAGAAGTAAGAGCAGGAGTGGGCCATTTGACCCCTCGAGCCTGCTCCACTATTTAATAATTCATGGCTGATCTGATCATGGACGCAGATTTTTTGTGTCCTCCTCACAATTTACTTTCCCACCCATCTTTGTATCATCAGCAAACTTGGCTACATAACACTCGTCCCTTCATCCAAGTCATAAATATAGCTAATGTTGGACTTAGCTCCACTTCCTAACCCACACCCTATAACCCTTCACTCCCTGTGTAAATGGCAAAAATGTATTTCAGTTTGAGATGGTGCATTTAGGTAGGAGGTGTAAGGAGCCCACATATACCATGGAAAATAAGAGTGTATGTGGGGTACAGACTTACAAATCACTAAAAGTAGTACTGCAGGTTAACAAGGCCATACAAATGCAAAAACAAAGCACCAGGTTTCATTACTGGGGGAATTGAATTGAAAAGCAAAGAAGTTATGTTAAACTTATACAGAACATTGGTTAGACCGCACTTAGAATATTCTGCACAGATAGGACATAATATAAGGACAGAAGAAATAGGAACAGGAGCAGGCCATACGGCCCCTCAAGCCTGCTCGACCATTCAATAAGATCATGACTGATAATGGAACTCAACACCACTTCCCTGCCTGATTCCCATATCCCATGATTCCCCTAGAGTCCAAAAACCTATCTCTCTCAGCCTTGGATATACTCAAAGACTCAGCATTCACAGCCGTCAGGAGCAGAGAATTCCCAACTCTCTGAGTGAAGAAATTCCTCCTCATAGAAACATAGAAAATAGATGCAAGAGTAGGCCATTCGGCCCTTCGAGCCTGCACCACCATTCAATATGATCATGGCTGATCATG
Organism: Pristiophorus japonicus; assembly: GCF_044704955.1. Taxonomy (NCBI): domain Eukaryota; kingdom Metazoa; phylum Chordata; class Chondrichthyes; family Pristiophoridae; genus Pristiophorus; species Pristiophorus japonicus. The sequence continues at coordinate 23,466,040 of NC_091977.1, forward strand.
CAACTTCAGTACCCCATTCCTGCTTTCTTTCCATACCCCATCTCGGTTTTAAATGGCCTATCCCTTATCCTGAGACAATTCCCCCTAGATCTAGATCTAGACACTCCAGCCAGGGGAATCAAGCTTTCAGCATCTACCCTGTAAATCACCTTCAAAATCTTGTATGTTTCAATGAGATCAGTTCTCATTCTTCTAAACTCTAAAGAGTAGAGGCCCATTCTACACAATCACTCCTTGCAGGAGAACCCTCTCATCCCAGGAATCAGTCTGCGATCAGTGATAGGGCCTCAATGATTTACAATCTATATTAATGACTTGGATAAAGGGACCGAGTGTAATGTAGCCAAGTTTGCTGAAGATGGGAAATCAAATTGTGAGGAGGACACAAAAAATCTACAAAGGGATATAGACAGGCTAAGTGAGTAGCAAAAATTTGGCAGATGGAGTAGAATGTAGGACATTTTGACAGAAAAATAGAAATAAATTATAATTTAAATGGAGAAAAATTGCAAAGTGCTCAGTACAGAGGGACCTTGGGGTCCTTGTGCATGAAACACAAAAAGTTAGAATGCAGGTACAGCAAGTAATCAGGAAGAAAAATGGAATATTGGCCTTTATTTCAAGGGGGTTAGAGTACAAAAGCAGAGCAGTCCTGCTACAACTGCACAGGGTATTGGTGAGGCCACACCAAGAGTATTGCGTACAGTTTTGGTCTCCACATTCAAGGAAGGATATACTTGCATTGGAAGCTTTTCAGAGAAGGTTCACTAGGTTGATTCCGGAGATGAGAGGGTTGACTTCTGAAGATAGGTTGAGTAGGTTGGGCCTATACTCAATGGAGTTCAGAAGAATGAGAGTTAATCTTATCGAAACATATAAGATAATGAGGGGGCTCAACAGGTGGATACAGAGAGGAAATTTCCACTCATAGGGGAAACTAAAACTAGGGGACATAGTCTCAGAATAAGAGGCCGCCCATTTAAAACTGAGATGAGGAGGAATTTCTTCTCTCAGTTGTAAATCTGTGGAAATCTCAGCCCCAGAGAGCTGTGGAGACTGGGCCATTGAATATATTTAAGGTGGAGATTGACAGATTTTTGAGCGATAAGGGAATAAAGGGTTGTGGGGAACGGGCAGGGAAGTGGAGCTGAGTCCATGATCAGATCAGTCATGAACTTATTAAATGGTGGAGCAGGCTCGAGGGGCCAAATGGCCTACTCCTGCTCCTATTTCTTATGTTTTTATCTTCTTAAACTAGTAAACCTTCATAGCATCGTCTCCAAATCAGAATAAATCACGTGCCCAATTAGTTTAGTGTGGTAATTATCAATTTACAACTGCAACCAATTTAGAATTCAAAAATATTAACTCAAAAAACTTTTTTTTGTACACAATCTATACAGATTAAAACAAAGCTAAAGAAATTTAAAGAATTTCCCCTATTTTTAAATAATGTCTCTGTACATGGATATGAGTAGACCATAGAGGAAAAACACAATTCGAACAAAATGTGCAGCTATACAACAATTCCTTAGTTAAAGAGAACAAACCCATGTACAGTACTCCAGGTGTGGTCTCACCAAGGCCCTGTACAAGCAGGACTTCCTTACTCTTGTAAGGGGAGCTTGGGGTGTGGGTTCGAATCCACATTCCCCTGGGGTTCTGTACGTGCGATTTATGAGGATGGGTGAGTAATGAGGCACCAGACACAGTGGGTAAGAGTACAAAATGGCTAATGTTGTTTATTTAGAATAGTGAACACCAAGATAGAGGGCATAGGAAGAGGTCATAAATAGCAGTAATGGCACAATCTCACTCAACAACACGAAAAATCTTGCAACAGGGGAGGGGAAAATAAGAGGTTAAAACATTCTACTCACACACAACCTCACCTTCCACTTCCACCCTTCTTACCAATTCCGATCCTAAATTGAGTCTGTGAGGGGTTTGGGCAAAACTCACAATCCTATCAACTCCGGGGTTCTGGGGGCACTTATTTCAGCTCGGGCTCCCTCTGGGGTGGGGTTTACGTTGTTGGTCGGTTCAGTTTTCCTCCTCGATGTTGCGTCGGTTTCTTCCCTTTGCCTTTCGGTTGGCTCCTAAGCAGGAGTTGTGCTGGAGTTAAGCACACCTTCCCCAGAGCGAGGGCCCTGTGGAAAAACTGACTTAACTCCCAAAAGCTGACTCCAGCCTCCAACCTCTGGTTGGTTTCCTTGCTCAGCTCAGCTGTGGGACGTCACTGCCACTGCCTGCTGGTTTTCAGTCTCGGTGGCTTCGTCTGTGGAACTGCTGCTTCTTCCTCTGGTGGAGCGAGAGCGAGAGGGAGAGAGAGCTCTCTCTGGATTCAAGCTGCAAGCTCCAAGCTCCAAACTCTCCAACTTCCAAAACCTGCCCCCTCTCCAAAACCTCCCCCACCTTCCAAAACCTCCAACCTTTCCAACTTCCTTGTGTGTTTTTGCAGCTTTTCTTATAGTGCATTCATGGGGTGTGAATGGCAGTTCGATGTGTATCCATCTGTCTGGAATGAAGATGATTGTTCACTATCTCGACAGAGGTGACACTCTGTCTGGGCTGGCCAAACTGATTGTATCAGACCTGTGGGCCTTTGTTTAATTATTCACACTGATACCCTTTGTGTTGCCTTGTGTATTACTGGGGAGATTTTGCCTGTACAGGGTGGCCAGAGTCCCATCATCCTCCGCGGTTTACAGGCTGTTAGCTGCAGTTAGTCATTTTAAACATGGCATCTTCCCATTCTCCCTGCCACATGTCTCCGTGGTTGGTTTTGCAGAACCTTACACTCTTATACTCCAAATCCCTTGCAGTAAGTTCTGGTCTTCGTGTTACAAAAAGGATACAGAAAAACTGGAGAAGGTTTACAAGCATGATACTATAACTGAGAGGTTATAACTATCAGGGAAGACTGAATAGGCTGGGGCCCTTTTCTCTAGAGAAGAGGAGGCTGAGGGGGGTTACCTATTAGAGGTCTTTAAAATTATGAAGTGATTTGATAAGTTAGACACAGAGAAAATGTTTCCTCTGATGGAGGCCAGATTCTGTGCCGTATAAATCTATGACACAAAGAAGGAAATATTAGGGTAATTTGCCTACCCATTTGGCCCGTTAGGGAGGCACTAATGGGGCCCACCGATGTTGGTGCGTCTATCCGTCCAAGGGATTTGCAGGATCTTGCGGAGACATCGTTAGTGGTATTTCTCCAGTGCTTTGAGGTGTCTGCTGGAAATAGTCCACATCTCTGAGCCACATTGGAGGGCTAGTATCACTACTGCCCTGTAGACCATAAGCTTGGTGCCAGATTTGAGTGCCTGGTCTTCGAATACTCTCTTTCTCAGGCAACCGAAGGCTGCGCTGACCCACTGGAGGTGGTGTTGAACCTCATCGTTGATGGCTACCCTTGATGATAGTAGGCTCCCGAGGTATGGAAAGTGGTCCAAGTTTTCCAAGGCCGCACCGTGAATTTTGATGAACAGGGCGCAGTGCATCGAAGCACTGACCGCACTCAACCAGCTCCATTGGGTGGGCCACTTTGTCCGCATGCCCGACACAAGACTCCCAAAGCAAGCGCTCTACTCGGAACTCTTACACGGCAAGCGATCCCCAGGTGGGCAGAGGAAACGTTTCATGGACACACTCAAAGCCTCCTTGATAAAGTGCAACATCCCCACCCACACCTGGGAATCTCTGGCCAAAATCCGCCTCAAGTGGAGGAAAAGCATCCAGGAGGGCGCTGAGCATAGAAACATAGAAACATAGAAAATAGATGCAGGAGTAGGCCATTTGGTCCTTCGAGCCTGCATCACCGTTCAATAAGATCATGGCTGATTATTCACCTCAGTACCCCTTTCCTGATTTCTCTCCATACCTCTTGATCCCCTTAGGCGTAAGGGCCATGTCTAGCTCCCTCTTGAATATACCCAATGAACTGGTATCAACAACTCGCTGCGGTAGGGAATTCCATAGGTTAACAACTCTCTGACTAAAGAGGTTTCTCCTCATCTCAGTTCTGAATGGCTTACCCCTTATCCTTAGACTGTGTCCCCTGGTTCTGGACTTCCCCAATATCAGGAACATTCTTTCTGCATCTAACCTGTCCCGTCCCGTCAGAATTTTATATGTTTCTATGAGATCCCCTCTCATCCTTCTAAACTCCAGTGAATAAAGGCCCAGTCGATCCAGTCTCTCCTCATATGTCAGTCCAGCCATCCTGGGAATCAATCTGGTGAATCTTCGCTGCACTCCCTCAATAGCAAGAACGCCCTTCCTCAGATTAGGAGACCAAAACTGAACACAATATTCCAGGTCAAGCCTCACCAAGGGCCTGTATAACTGCAGTAAGACCTCCCTGCTCCTATACTCAAAACCCCTAGCTATAAAGGCCAACATACCATTTGCCTTCTTCACCGCCTGCTGCACCTGCATGCCAACTTTCAATGACTGATGTACTATGACAACCAGTTTTTGTTGCACCTCCCCTTTTCCTAATCTGCCGCCATTCAGATAATATTCTGCCTTCGTGGTTTTGCCCCCAAAGTGGATAACCTCACCTTTATCCACATTATACTGCATCTGCCATGCATTTTCCCAGTCATCTAACCTGTCCAATTCACCCTGCAGCCTCTTAGCATCCTCCTCACAGCTCACACCACCACCCAGTTTAGTGTCATCTGCAAACTTTGAGATATTACACTCAATTCCTTCATCCAAATCATTAATGTATATTATAAATAGCTGGGGTCCCAGCACTGAGCCCTGTGGCACCCCACTAGTCACTGCCTGCCATTCTGAAAAGGACCCGTTTGTCCCGACTCTCTGCTTCCTGTCTGCCGACCAGTTCTCTATCCACATCAGTATATTACACCCAATAACATGTGCTTTAATTTTGCACACCAATCTCTTGTGTGGGACCTTGTCAAAAGCCTTTTGAAAGTCCAAATACACCACACCCACTGGTTCTCCTTGTCCACTCTAACAATTACATCCTCAAAAAATTCCAGAAGATTTGTCAAGCTTGATTTTCCTTTCATAAATCCATGTTGACTTGGATCGACCCTGTCACTGCTTTCCAAATGCGCTGTTATTTCATCTTTAATAATTCATTCCAACATTTTCCCCACTACTGATATCAGGCTATCCAGTCTATAATTACCTGTTTTCTCTCTCTCTCCTTTTTTAAAAAGTGGTATTAAATTAGCTACCCTCCAGTCCATAGGAACTGATCAAGAGTCGATAGGCTGTTGGAAAATGATCACCAATTCATCCACTATTTCTAGGGCCACTTCCTTAAGTACTCTGGGATGCAGACTATCAGGCCCCGGGGAGTTATCGGCCTTCACTCCCATCAATTTCCCTAACACAATTTCCCACTTAATAAGGATATCCTTCAGTTCCTCCTTCTCACTGAACCCTTGATCCCCTAGTACTTCCTGAAATTTGTGTCTTCCTTCGTGAAGACAGAACCAAAGTATTTGTTCAACTGATCTGCCATTTCTTTGTTCCCCATTATAAGTTCACCTGAATCTGACTGCAAGTGACCTACACTTGTCTTCACTAATCTTTTTCTCTTGAAGGGTGCAAAATTCATGAGAACCCCCAGTGTTTGGGCTCATTCGAAAGGAAATTTAATTCGGGACCATCTACCGGAAAGTTTAAAATCCTAAAGTGCTTATGGAAGAAACTACGAACTTTAATCGAATTTTGAACTTTTACAAGAGAAATTCAAGCCTATGGGTGGGCCTAACGATCTAAAGAAGCCCACTTGAATATTGGAACTGTCTGGGGGTTGGGACTAAGGTGAATTGTCTGGAGGAATGGATATTCAAAAACCCTTCTCCACAAGAGACATTTACATTACAACAATAACTCAGAGATGACCAGCCATCAAACCAAACTGAGAAAAACCATCTTCAACATAAATAAGAACAAAGGGCTCACTACAGCCTGTATGCGAAAAACTAAGCACAAAAGGACATTGCAATTACCAAGCTAATATTTCCATCAGGAAACATATTTAGAAATGCAACCCACCCAAGCCATATTAACTTTTAATGAGCCCGCCAAAATATTACAAAGAAAAGTCAAGCCCGCCAAATTTAAACAAAGAATTCTGGAATGATTTGGCGCAAAGGTTTGGACAACTCAAACTGAATAACTGGCCCCCTGTTTTAACAGAGGGTATGACACACTTTGCCATACAACTGAGACCATGCTGATGTCATCAAGAAGGGAGAGAAGCCAATGTGACAGTTGTAAACTAACTTCTCCAGCCTCGAAGTCCTGAAGTCCTGAAGGAAGGAAGAGCATCACCATCGTGGCAGCAACCGACCACAACCAACGTGCTACCAATGAACAACGATCGACCAAACTCGAAACAAAACTTCAACAGGAAGAAACCGAAGAATTGAAAGTTTCCACTCTACAATCTAAGGCCTGACTACCAGCAGGTGAAAACATTACCTAAAGAAACTTTGAACCTATTTCTAACGAAGAAAACCGGGTACTTATCCCATAGATCCAAAACATGCCTTACCGCATCAACGGACTCAACCCTATTGAAGATTGCGCAGTAAGAAGTCTTCTCCAACGTTCGGGGTACGGCAAGCAGAACCTACAGAATTCAACAACCCCAAAATCACAAACTACCATTAACTGACCATAAAGGATTGATAAGCAAAGTCCCTGCCTGCCCTGGAGTCTAACCTAGCTAGGATTAGGAATTGGGAGGTGGGAGGTGTAATTTTTACTGTAAGCCCCTTTGAATGTGTAATATATTGTTCTTTATTAGAATGATTGTAAGTTTGGCGTTGTATTTTCTTGTCTGTAATAAAATCAAAGTTCTTTTGCATCAAACCAGTTGTCCTTTTAACTTTGTCACACCCCCCAACTAAACCCAGTGTCTAGAACCCAAGGGACTGGGAGCGATTCGAACCGCTCAAGTAGGTCAGAGGTGAACCTGACCCCCGGGACCACCCCTTACACTCTTCACATATCCATAGAAGCTTTTGCAGTCAGTTTTTATGTTCCCGGCAAGCTTCCTCTCATACTCTATTTCCCCCCCCCTAAATAAACCCTTTGTCCTCCTCTGCTGAATTCTAAATTTCTCCCAGTCCTCAGGTTTGCTGCTTTTTCTGGCCAATTTATATGCCTCTTCCTTGGATTTAACACTATCCTTAATTTCCCTTGTTAGCCATGGTTGAGCCACCTTTCTCTTTTTATTTTACTCCAGACAGGGATGTACAATTGTTGAAGTTCAGCCATGTGATCTTTAAATGTTTGCCATTGCCTATCCACCGTCAACCCTTTAAGTATCATTTGCCAGTCTATTCTAGCCAATTCACATCTCATACCATTGAAGTTACCTTTCCTTAAGTTCAGGACCCTAGTCTCTGAAGTAACTGTGTCACTCTCCATTTTAATAAAGAATTCTACCATATTATGGTCACTCTTCCCCAAGGGGCCTCGCACAACAAGATTGCTAATTAGTCCTTTCTCATTACACATCACCCACTCTCGTCGCCGAGAGCATGCAGAAAACAAGCGCAGGCAGCGGAAGGAGCCTGCGGCAAACCAGACTCCCCACCAACTCTTTTTCTTCAATGACTGTCTGTCCCACCTGCGACAGAGACTGTAATTCCCGTATTGGACTGTACAGTCACCCGAGAATTCGCTTTGAGAGTCGAAGCAAGTCTTCCTTGATTCCGAGGGACTGTCTATAATGAATGGGGCGCAAACGACTTTTCAACTGGGCGTGGCGCTGCTACCAACTCCCGCAAAATTCCACGGGAAATTAGTGGCAGCGCTAACCAGTAGTGCCCCGCTCCTACCGATAGCGCCCCAGGCCGCTACTTCCTCTCGAGGGCGGTAAGCCCAATTTAGCTGGCGGGGCAGGTCTTCTGAGTGCAGGAAGCTTTTTGTGCTTCAAAAGTCTGCATTGTTAAATACTTTTCCCATTCACTTCTGCTTCTAATGATATTTTATTTATGAAATTGATTGCAGGCGAATTAGGTCAATCACACATTTCATTACTGTCTGTAGCTCTGGGGTGAGATGAATAATTGAAAACGAATAAAGATTAAATGCCAAATTTCTGAAAGGGAAAAAGTAATTGTTGAATGTGATGCAGACAGACTGATCAGAGTGTAAAGCTCAGCGGGCGGACCTGAGTTATACTGCCGACTGCACCTCGCACTGAACAAGGGCCCTAAATTTTCTGGCGCCTGCCATCTTGCAGCGTGCCCCATTAGTTAGACTTTATCCCTGACTCTTCAGCTCAAAACATATTTGTGCAGCTGATAACAGCCGTAGCGAGGGCAACGGGGCATCTGGGACCTCGGTGAACGGCTTGACCAATTGTGAATCTCCTTAACCAATGAGATTTGAGGATTGAGAAAGAAACAGAGGAATGGCGGAGAAGGAAATAGGGTGAATTAGAGGGAAAGAAAAACTGGAGACAGAAGGGTAAAGTAAAACAAAAGGAAACAATTGAAAATTTAAAATGTAAAAATTCTCTGAGACCAATTTACTACCTACAGGAATGAGACCCCCCACAGATTCAATTGTTCACTTTCTGGGCTGAGGAGATTGAGTGGCATTGCAGCAACATAAAGCTCCTCAGTTAAAGGGTCCTTACGCAGTTAAGTACCAGCCTTAACTGTCTGTTGGCAATGAATGCACAAATGCAGCAATTTCGTTAACTGCACGGTGAGGTTAAGGGCGAGCTGGCATTTCCGTGAGGCTGATGGTGGAGCAGCGCAATTCGTTTGGCAATTTATGGCGATATGCAATTCACGGGGTATCTCCTCCTCGCCACAAGTTGCTGAACGATTTACACACCGTTAACTAGCTGCTCTTTGGCCAGCTTATTGCGAACCCCCTAATGAAAAAGCAGCCTTCCCCACGAGTGTTGTGTTGTACATGCAGATCGCTACTCCTCGGGTGCCTCACTTTCAATATAATGAGAGAATGGATGGGAGCATCCAGTATGAAGTCTAAGAAGTGCATGTCACTTGCTTTAGTGCACTCACAGCTCATGAGAACTTAACAATAAGAATTAGAAGCAAGGGTAGCCAATACTGCTCCTCAAGCCTGCTCCGCCATTCAGTAAGATCATGGCTCATCTTTGACCTGAACTCCACTTTCCTGCCCGATATCCATATCCCTTGATTCCCCTGGAGTCCAAAAATATATCAATCTCAACCTTGAATATACTCAAATAATCAGCATCCACAGCTCTTCGAGGTAGAAAATTCCAAAGATTCATCACCCTGTGCGTGAAGAAATTTCTCCTCATCTCAGTCTTATATAGCCGACCCCTAATCCTGAGACTATGTCCCCTAGCTCTCCAGCCAGGGGAAACAACCTCTCAGCATCTATCCTGTTAATTGCCCTCGGAATCTTTGCTTGCCTGTCTCAGATTGCCTGTCAGATTATCCTTTCCCATTACGGCACACCTGAATGTAGAGTCATAGAATGGTACAGCATAAAAGGAGGCCCTTGTGCACATCGTGCCTGTGCTGGCTCTTAGAAACATAGAAACATAGAAAATAGGTGCAGGAGTAGGCCATTCGGCCCTTCGAGCCTGCACCACCATTCAATAAGATCATGGCTGATCATTCACCTCAGTACCCCTTTCCTGCTTTCTCCTATACCCCTTGATCCCTTTAGCTGTAAGGGCTATATCTAACTCCCTCTTGAATATATCCAATGAACTGGCATCAACAACTCTCTGCGGCAGGGAATTCCACAGGTTAACAACTCTCTGAGTAAAGAAGTTTTTCCTCATCTCAGTCCTAAATGGCCTACCCCTTATCCTAAGACTGTGTCCCCCACATCGGGAACATTCTTCCTGCATCTAACCTGTCCCGTCCCGTCAGAATCTTATATGTTTCCATGAGAACCCCCTCATCCTCTAAACCCCAGTGAATACAGGCCTAGTTGATCCAGTCTCTCCTCATATGTCAGTCCAGCCATCCTGGGAATCAGTCTGTTGAACCTTCGCTGCATTCCCTCAATAGCAAGAACGTCCTTCCTCAGATTGAACACAATATTCCAGGTGAGGCCTCACCAAGGCCCTGTACAACTGCAATAAGACCTCCCTGCTCCTATACTCAAGTCCCCTAGCTATGAAGGCCAAAATGCCATTTGCCTTCTTCACCGTCTGCTGTATCTGCATGCAAACTTTCAATGACTGATGAACCATGACACCCAGGTCTCATTGCACCTCCCCTTTTTTAAATCTGCCGCCATTCAGATAATATTCTGCCTTCGTGTTTTTGCCACCAAAGTGGATAACCTCACATTTATCCACATTAAACTGTATCTGCCATGCATTTGCCCACTCACCTAACCTGTTCAAATCACCCAGCAGCCTCTTAGCATCCTCCTCACAGCTCACACCACTATCCAGTTTAGTGTCATCTGCAAACTTGGAGATATTACACTCAATTCCTTCATCCAAATCATTAATGAAAATTGTAAAGAGCTGGGGTCCCAGTACTGAGCCCTGTGGCACTCCACTAGTCACTGCCTCCCATTACGAAAAGGACACGTTTATCCCAACTCTCTGCTTCCTGTCTGCCAACCAATTCTCGAACCATGCCAGTACATTATCCCCAATACCATGTGCTTTGATTTTGCACTCTTATGTGGGACCTTGTCAAAGGCCTTTTGAAAGTCCACTGGTTCTCCCTTGTCCACTCTACTAGTTACATCCTCAAAAAATTCCAGAAGATTTGTCAAGCTTGATTTCCCCTTCATAAATCCATGCAGACTTGGACCGATCCTGTCACTGCTTTCCAAATGCGCTGCTATTTCATCCTTAATAATTGATTCCAACATTTTCCCCACTACTGATATCAGGCTAACCAATCTATAATTATCCGTTTTCTCTCCCTTCTTTTTTAAAAAGTGGTGTTACATTAGCTACCCTCCAGTCCATAGGAACTGATCCAGAGTTGATAGATTATTGGAAAATGATCACCAATGCATCCACTATTTCTAGGGCCACTTCCTTAAGTACTCTGGGGTGCAGACAATCAGGCCCCGGGGATTTATCGGCCTTCAATCCCATCAATTTCCCCAACACAATTTCCCGCCTAATAAGGATATCCTTCAGTTCCTCCTTCTCACTCGACCCTCAGTCCCCTAGTACATCCGGAAGGTTATTTGTGTCTTCCTTCGTGAAGACAGAACCAAAGTATTTGTTCAATTGGTCTGCCATTTCTTTGTACCCCATTATAAATTCACCTGAGTCCAACTGCAAGGGACCTATGTTTGTCTTCACTAATCTTTTTCTCTTCACATATCTACAGAAGCTTTTGCAGTCAGTTTTTATGTTCCCGGCAAGCTTCCTCTCGTACTCTATTTTTCCCCTCCTAATTAAACCCTTTGTCCTCCTCTGCTGAATTCTAAATTTCTCCCAGTCCTCAGGTTTGCTGCTTTTTCTGGCCAATTTATATGACTCTTCCTTGGATCTAACACTATCCTTAATTTCCCTTGTTAGCCACGGTTGAGCCACCTTCCCTGTTTTATTTTTACTCCAGACAGGGATGTACAATTGTTGCAGTTTATTCATGTGATCTGTAAATGTTTGCCATTGCCTATCCACCGTCAACCCTTTAAGTATCATTTGCCAGTTTATTCTAGCCAATTCATGCCTCATGCCGTTGAAGTTAGCTTTCCTTAAGTTCAGGACCCTAGTTTCTGAATTAACTATGTCACTTTCCGTCTTAATAAAGAAATCTACCATATTATGGTCACTTTTCCCCAAGGGTTCTCGCACAACAAGATTGCTAATTCGTCCTTTCTCATTACACATCACCCAGTCTAGGATGGCCTGCTCCCTAGTTGGTTCCTCGACATATTGGTCCAGAAAATCATCCCTAATACACTCCAAGAAATCATCCTCCACCGTATTGCTACCAGTTTGGTTAGCCCAATCAATATGAAGATTAAAGTCACCCATGATAACTGCTGTACCTTTATTGCACATAAGCCTTATTTCTTGATGCTGTCCCCAACCTCACTACTACTGTATGGTGGCCTGTACACAACTTCCACCAGCATTTTCTGCCCTTTGGTGTACCGTAGCTCTGCCCATACCGATTCCACATCATCCAAGCCAATGTCCTTCCTTACTATTGCATTAATTTCCTCTTTAACCAGCAACACCACCCCGCCTCCATTTCCTTTCTGTCTATCCTTCCGAAATGTTGAATACCCCTGGATGTTGAGTTCCCAGCCTTGGTCACCCTGGAGCCATGTCTCTGTGATTTCAATTACATCATATCCGTTAACTGCTATCTGCGCAGTTAATTTGTCCACCTTATTCCGAATACTCCTCGCACTGAGGCACAGAGTCTTCAGGCTTGTCTTATTAACACACTTTGCCCCTTTAGAATTTTGCTGTAATATGTCCCTTTTTGTTTTTTGCCTTGGGTTTCTCTGCCCTCCACTTTTACTATTCTCATTTCTATCTTTTCTCTATGTCTTCCTTTTATTTCCCTCTGCCTTCCTGCATAGCTTCCCATCCCCCTGCCATATTAGTTTAACTCCTCCCCAACAGCACTAGCAACCACTCTGCCTAGGACATTGGTTCCGGTCCTGCCCAGATGCAGAACGTCCGGTTTGTACTGGTCCCACCTCCCCCAGAACCGGTTGCAATGCCCCAGGAATTTGAATCCCTCCCTTCTACACCAGTCCTCAAGCCACGTATTCATCTGAGCTATCCTGCGATTCCTACTCTGACTAGCATATGTCACTGGTAGCAATCCTGAGATTACTACTTTTGAGGTCCCACTTTTTAATTTAGCTCCTGGCTCCCTAAATTCGTCTCGTAGGACCTCATCCCATTTTTTACAATATCATTGGTACCTATATGCACCACGACAACTGGCTATTCACCCTCCCTTTTCAGAATGTCCTGCACTCGCTCCGAGACAACCTTGACCCTTGCACCAGGGAGGCAACATACCATCCTGGAGTCTCAGTTGCGGCCGCAGAAACGCCTATCTATTCCCCTTACAATTGAGTCCCCTATCACTATCGCTCTCCCACTCTTTTCCCTGCCCTCCTGTGTAGCAGAGCAACCCACGGTGCCATGAACTTAGCTGCTGCTGCATTCCTCTGATGAGTCATCCCACTCAACAGTACCCAAAGCGGTGTATCTGTTTTGCAGAGGGATGACCGCAGGGGACCCCTGCACTATCTTCCTTGCACTGCTCTACCTGTTGGTCACCCGTTTCCTATCTGGCTGTGTACACTTTACCTACGGTGTGACTAACTCTCTAAATGTGCTATTCACATCATTCTCAGCATCGTGGATGCTCCAGACTGAATCCACCTGCAGTTCCAGTGCCGCAATGCGGTCTGTCATGATCTGCAGGCGGATGCACTTCCCGCACACATAGTCGTCAGGGACACCGGAAGCGTCCCTGAGTTCCCACAGGAGGAGCATATCACGTGTCTGAGCTCTCCTGCCATGACTTAACCCTTGGATTAACTTAATTGGGCAACAACAATGCTCAAAGGTTACTTACTGATAAAGAAAGAAAAAGAAAAACTACTTACCAATCACCAGCCAATCACTTACCCCCTTGGCTGTGACGTAACCTTTCGATTTCTTTCTACGTTTTTGCCTTCTCCCTGTAGCTGCACAAGCACGCCTCTCCGAACTCACCACGGACTCCCGAGCCTCAGCGATGCGTTGGACCTTTTTTTAGGCCTCTTCGACGCACCTCCCAAGCCTCTCCGAACTCACCACGAACTCCCAAGCCTCAGCGATGCGTTGGACCTTTTTTTAGGCCTCTTCGACGCACCTCCTGAGCCTCTCCGAACTCACCACGAACTCTTTGAAAGAGCTATTTGATTAATCTCACTCCCCTGCTCTTTCCCCACAGCCCTTGTTTGCAAATTTTACCTTTTCAAGTATTTATCCAATTCTCTTTTGAAATTCACTATTGATCTAGTGCTGCCACCATTTGAGGCGGTGTATTCCAGATCATAACTCAATGTGCAAAAAAACATTTCTCTCATTTCCCCTCTTGTTCGTTTGCCAGTTACCTTACTCTATGTTTCACATCAACGCATGCGTGGTCACATAACTGTTACCTGTCTCTCAAAATTTGAATAAATCAGTTCTTATTTTACAGGGAATGATACCGAAAGAAGTTGAGAGATTTACAGATCTAGGTGATGTTGTGCACTGATCACTGAAGGCTCATATGCAATGTAGATGTCCTGGACTGGTTTTGATTGGCTGAGGGGGGCCGGGAAAGGACATTTCCAGATTTGTTCCCCATTATTGTCTCTTGGACTTTGCCTCTCCTAGGAGACCACATGACTGCGGAGCTGCTCAAGATTTCTTGAGTTGGCACAGGCTTGATGAACCAGCTGGACTTTTTGTATGTATATATAAGAACATAAGAACATAAGAAATAGGAACAGGTGTAGGCCATACGGCTCCTCGAGCCTGCTTCGCCATTTAATACGATCATGGCTGATCCGATCATGAACTCAGGTCCACTTCCGTGCCTGCTCCCCGTAACCCCTTAATCCCTTATTGGTTAATAAACTGTCTATCTCTGTCTTATATTTATTCAATGACCCAACTTCCACAACTCTCTGAGGCAGCGAATTCCATAGATTTACAACCCTCTGAGAGAAGAAATTCTTCCTCATCTCAGTTTTAAATGGGCATCCCCTAGTTCCAGTCTCCCTTATCAGTGGAAACATCCTCTCTGCATCCACCTTGTCAAGCCCCCTCATAATCTTATTAATTTCGATAAGATCACCTCTCATTCTTCTCAATTCCAATGAGTAGAGGCCCAACCTACTCAACCTGTCCTCATAAGTCAACCCCCTCATCTCCGGAATCAACCTAGTGAACCTTCTCTGAACTGCCTCCAAAGCAAGTATATCCTTTTGTAAATATGGAAACAACAACTGTACGCAGTATTCCAGGTGTGGCCTCACCAAACCCTGTACAACTGTAGCAAGACTTCCCTTCTTTTATACTCCATTCCCTTTGCAATAAAGGCCACATTCCATTTGCCTTCCTGATTACTTACTGTACCTGCATACTAACCTTTTGTGTTTCATGCACAAGTACCCCCAGGTCTCGCTGTACTGTGGCACTTTGCAATCTTTCTCCAATTAAATAGTAACTTGCTCTTTGATTTTTTTCTGCCAAAGTGCATGACCTCACACTTTCCAACATTATACTCCATCTGCCAAATGTTTGCCCACTCACTTAGCCTGTCTATGTCCTTTTGCAGATTTTTTGTGCCCTCCTCACACATTGCTTTTCCTCCCATCTTTGTATCGTCAGCAAACTTAGCTACATTACACTCAGTCCTTTCTTCCAAGTCTAAGATAGGATTGTAAATAGTTGGGGTCCCAGCACTGATCCCTGCGGCAGCCCACTACTTACTGATTGACAACCCGAGAATGACCCATTTATCCCAACTCTCTGTTTTTTGTTAGTTAGCCAATCCTCTATCCATGCTAATATATTACCACCAACCCCATGAACTTTTATCTTGTGCAGTAACCTTTTATATAGCACCTTGTCAAATGCCTTCTGGAAGTTCAAATACACCACATCCACTGGTTCCCCTTTATCCACCCTGTTCGTTACATCCTCAAGGAATTTCAGAAAATTTGTCAAACGTGACTTCCCCTTCTTAAATCCATGCTGACTCTGCCTGACCAAATGATGCTTTTCCAAATGTCCTGCTACTGCTTCTTTAATAATGGACTCCAACATTTTCCTAACCACAGATGTTAGGCTAACTGTCCTATGGCTTCCTGCTTTTTGTCTGCCTCCTTTTTTAAATAGGGGCGTTACATTTGCAGTTTTCCAATCAACCGGGACCTCCCCAGAATCCAGGGAATTTTGCTAAATTACAACCAATGCATCCATAATCCCTGCCACTACTTCTCTTAAGACCCTCAGATACAAGCCATCAGGTCCAGGGAATTTATCTGCCTTTAGTCCCATTATCTTACTCAGTACCACCTCCTTAGTTATTGTGATTGTGTTAAGTTCCTCCCCTCCTATAGCCCCTTGACTATCCACTGTTGGGATATTGTTTGTGTCCTCCACCGTAAAGACCGACACAAAATATTTGTTCAGAGCCTCCACCATCTGCATGTTCCCCATTACTAATTCCCCGGTCTCGTTCTCTAAGGGACCAACATTTACTTTTTGTCCTTTTTATATACCAGTGGAAACTCATGCTATCTGTTTTTATATTTTGTGCTAGTTTACTTTCATAGTCTATCTTCCCTTTCTTAATCATTATTTTAGTCATTCTTTGCTGGCTTTTAAAAGCTTCCCAGTCTTCTGTCCTCCCATTCTTTTTGGCCACTTTGTATGCCCTTGTTTTTAATTGGATACCGTCCTCTATTTCTTTAGTTAGCCACAGCCTCTGGAAGAAACCTTTGCTTAGGAAATAAAATGTTACGTTTGTTGCCGGATAATTCTGCCACTAAATTGATACAAATTTTATCTGACAATGTTTTACAACATCACAATGTAGAGAAATAAGTTATGGAGTGAATAGTACAGGAAGATGAATAAACCATCAACCCCTCGAGCCTGTTCCGTCATTCAATGAAAAAATAAATACTTGGATTTATATATAATCTTTCACATCCACCGGACGCCTCAAAGCGCTTTACAGCCAATGAAGTACTTTTGGAATGTAGTCATTGCTGTAATGTGGGAAACGTGGCAGCCAATTTGCGCACAAGCAAGCTCCCACAAACAGCAATATGATAATGATCAGTTAATCCATTTTATTGTTATGTTGATTGAGGGATAAATATTGGCCAGGACACCGTAGATAATTCCCCTGCTCTTCTTCTAAATAGTGCCATGGGATCTTTTACATCCATCTGTGAAAACAGACGGGGCCCCAGCTTACCGTCTCATCCAAAAAACAGCACCTCTAACAGTGCAACGCTCCCTCAGCACTGCACGAGAGTGTCAATTTAGATTTTTTTTTGGTTTTCAAGTCCCTGGAGTGGGATTTAAACTCACAACCTTCTGACTTTGAGCTGAGAATGCTACCCACTGAGCCACAACTGACAGTGAGATCATGGCTGATCTGTATTTAACCTCCGTCTACACACCTCGATTTTCTTACCCTTAATACCCTTGCCAATCTCAGTTTGGGAAGTTTCAATTGACCCCCCCAGCCTCAACAGCTTTTTAGGAGCAGAGAGTTCCAGATTTCTAATATCTATTGTGTGAGGAAGTGTTTCCTTACTTTTCCTCTGAATGTGCCGATTTTCTTGGTTTTCACAGACATGGATGGAGGGAGGTTTCGAATCAAGTAACAACACTCATGACATTCATTTTCAATTCAGAATGAAGATATTCTGGAAACTGCGAGGAGCTGCTTTTGAAACCGTAACTGCCACTTATACAGTTTCTTCCTTGTAGTGACGCTCCCAGGCCACTTTACGCGAGGTCAGAGGGCACTGAGTGAAATTGCGAAGGTATTTCCTGGAGCAGGCAGGAGGTATGGTTGTGGAGGTCGGCTTTGAGACGGTTTTTGAAGAGTGGGAGAAATGTTAAGTGGATATTCTGTAGAGGTTTTTAAATATCTGAAAAGTTTTGATAGAGTCAACATGGAAAGACTGGTTGGGGATTCAGTAATGGGTTCAGTGAGGGTTGGGGGCATGGGGCAGGGTGTGGGGGGGGAGGAGTTGATCATCACTTTAAAGATGTCACCAAGAGAGGTTAGGAACTTTTTAGAGTAAGGCATTCTATGCCACGCAGAGTTGTTGAGGCAGAGACCATTGCATCTTCTAAGAGAAAATTGGTTCGATGTCTGCAGAGGAAGTTGCAGAGATATAAGGAGAGAGAAGGGCTATGAGGAAGAACATTCTTGCTATTGAGAGAGTGTGGCGAAGGTTCACCAGACTGATTCCCGGGATGGCAGGACTGACATAAGAAGAGAGACTGGATCAACTGGGCCTTTACACATTGGAGTTTAGAAGAATGAGAGGGGATCTCATAGAAACATATAAGATTCTGATGGGACGGGACAGGTTGGATGCAGGTAGAATGTTCCCGATGTTGGGGAAGTCCAGAACCAGGGGACACAGTTTTAGGATAAGGGGTAGGCCATTTAGGACTGAGATGAGGAAAGACTTCTTCACTCAGAGAGTTGTTAACCAATGGAATTCCCTGCCACAGAGAGTTGTTGATGCCAGTTCATTGGATATATTCAAGAGGGAGTTAGATATGGCCCTTACGGCTAAGGAGATCAAGGGATATGGAGAGAAAGCAGGAAAGGGATACTGAGGGAATGATCAGCCATGATCTTATTGAATGGTGGTGCAGGCTCGAAGGGCCGAATGGCCTACTCCTGCATCTATTTTCTATGTTTCTATGTTTCCATGAGATTAGCATTGGATTGATCCAGCAAAGAGCTGGCATAGATAGGATGGGCTGAATGGTCTCCTTGTATAGTGTAAATTTCTGTGGTTCTGAGGAAGAGTGTTGTCAACTGAGCCAAGATAATTCATTGATGAAAGACTCCGCTACACAAACTAATTCAGTTCTGATCTTTCACCAAATCATATTAAGAGAATGTCAAGTTTGTGCAGAAAAAACAGCAGTAAACAAGGTGATTTCAATGTCTTTCCTCCGTTTACACACACACCTACATCTATATAAAACAGGATATTAAAGTTTAAGGACAGTCTATTTTATGTATAATTTGCATAAGTTATATTAGTAAATTGAAGTAAGCTTTTGTAAATTCAATTTCATTCAACAGCTCATTAATATGTAATCTTGAATAGTTTAGCCTAATTAATCCCATTTGAATATATGAGTGTGGTCATATAGGTTTCATTAAAGGAACAGCATGCTTTAATTAAAGCTGCTAAAATGTTATCATGATTTAGTGAGCAGTTATTCCCTAATAAAAACATGTAGTTAAACAAAATACATATTCCAGTTACTTTGTCAAAAAATCAGTTGAAATCAGTTGAAATGTCACAGATATTACATTTAAATTTACAGCACAGAAAGAGGCCATTCAGCCCAACTGGTCCAAGCTGGTGTTTCATCATAGGCAGTCCCTCGAAATCGAGGAAACATAGAAACATAGAAACATAGAAAATAGGTGCAGGATTTGGCCATTCAGCCCTTCGAGGCTACACTGCCATTCAATGAGTTCATGGCTGAACATGCAACTTCAGTACCCCATTCCTGCTTTCTCACCACACCCCTAGTTGTAAGGACTACATCTAACTCCTTTTTGAATATATTTAGTGAATTGGCCTCAACAACTTCCTGTGGTAGAGAATTCCACAGGTTCACCACTCTCTGGGTGAAGAAGTTTCTCCTCATCTCGGTCCTAAATGGCTCACCCCTTATCCTTAGACTGTGTCTCCTGGTTCTGGACTTCCCCAACATTGGGAACATTCTTCCTGCATCTAACCTGTCTAAACCCGGCAGAATTTTAAACGTTTCTATGAGATCCCCTCTCATTCTTCTGAACTCCAGTGAATACAAGCCCAGTTGATCCAGTCTTTCTTGATATGTAAGTACCGCCATCCCGGGAATCAGTCTGGTGAACCTTCGCTGCACTCCCTCAATAGCAAGAATGTCCTTCCTCAGGTTAGGAGACCAAAACTGTACACAATACTCCAGGTGTGGCCTCACCAAGGCCCTGTACAAGTGTAGCAACACCTCCCTGCCCTTGTACTCAAAGCCCCTCGCTATGAAGGCCAACATGCCATTTGCTTTCTTAACCGCCTGCTGTACCTGCATGCCAACCTTCAATGACTGATGTACCATGACACCCAGGTCTCGTTGCACCTCTCCTTTTCCTAATCTGTCACCGTTCAGATAATAGTCTGTCTCTCTGTTTTTACCACCAAAGTGGATAACCTCACATTTATCCACATTATACTTCATCTGCCATGCATTTGCCCACTCACCTAACCTATCCAAGTCACTCTGCAGCCTCATAGCATCCTCCTCGCAGCTCACACTGCCGCCCAACTTAGTGTCATCCGCAAATTTGGGGATACTACATTTAATCCCCTCGTCTAAATCATTAATGTACAGTGTAAACAGTTGGGGCCCCAGCACAGAACCTTGCGGTACCCCACTAGTCACTGCCTGCCATTCTGAAAAGTCCCCATTTACTCCTACTCTTTGCTTCCTGTCTGCCAACCAGTTCTCAATCTACGTCAGCACACTACCCCCAATCCCATGTGTTTTAACTTTGCACAGTAATCTCTTGTGTGGGACCTTGTCGAAGGCCTTCTGAAAGTCCAAATACACCACATCAACTTGTTCTCCCTTGTCCACTTTACTGGTAACATCCTCAAAAAATTCCAGAAGATTTGTCAAGCATGATTTCCCTTTCACAAATCCATGCTGACTTGGACCTATCATGTCACCTCTTTCCAAATGCGCTGCTATGACATCCTTAATAATTAATTCCAGCATTTTACCCACTACCGATGTCAGGCTGACCAGTTTATAATTCCCTATTTTTGCTCTCCCTCCTTTTTTAAAAAGTGGGGTTACATTGGCTAGCCTCCACTCCATAGGAACTGATCCAGAGTCTATGGAATGTTGGAAAATGACTGTCAATGCATCCGCTATTTCCAAGGCCACCTCCTTATGTACTCTGGGATGCAGTCCATCAGGCCCTGGGGATTTATCGGCCTTCAATCCCATCAAGTTTCCCAACACAATTTCCCGACTAATAAGGATTTCCCTCAGTGCCTCCTTCTTACTAGACCCTCTGACCCCTTTTATGTCCGGAAGGTTGTTTTTTTCCTCCTTATTGAATACCGAACCAAAATACTTGTTGAATTGGTCTGCCATTTCTTTGTTCCCCGTTATGACTTCCCCTGATTCTGACTGCAGGGGACCTACGTTTGTCTTTACTAACCTTTTTCTCTTTACATATCTATAGAAGCTTTTGCAGCCCATCTTAATATTCCCTGCAAGCTTCCTCTCGTACTCTATTTTCCCTGCCCTAATCAAACCCTTTGTCCTCCTCTGCTGAGTTCTAAATTTCTCCCAGTCTCCAGGTTCACTGCTATTTCTGGCCAATTTGTATGCCACTTCCTTGGCTTTAATACTATCCCTGATTTCCCTTGATAGCCACGGTTGAGCCACCTTCCCTTTTTTATTTTTATGCCAGACAGGGATGTACAATTGTTGTAGTTTATCCATGCGGTCTCTAAATGTCTGCCATTGCCCATCAACTGTCAACCCCTTAAGAATCATTCGTCAATCTATCCTAGCCAATTCATGCCTCATACCTTCAAAGTTACCCTTCTTTAAGTTCTGGACCATGGTCTTTGAATTAACTGTTTCATTCTCCATCCTAATGCAGAATTCCACCATATTATGGTCACTCTTCCCCAAGGGGCCTCGCACAACGAGATTGTTAATTAATCCTCTCTCATTACACAACACCCAGTCTAAGATGGCCTCCCCTCTAGTTGGTTCCTCGACATATTGGTCTAGAAAACCATCCCTTATGCACTCCAGGAAATCCTCCTCCACTCTATTGCTTCCAGTTTGGTTAGCCCAATCCATATGCATATTAAAGTCACCCATGATAACTGCTGCACCTTTATTGCATGCACCCCTAATTTCCTGTTTGATGCCCTCCCCAACATCACTACTACTGTTTGGAGGTCTGTACACAACTCCCACAAACGTTTTTTGCCCTTTGGTGTTCTGCAGCTCTACCCATATAGATTCCACTCTAAAAGTGAGTTCTCAGGTGACTGAGCAGTCCAATACGAGAATTACAGTCTCTGTCAGACGTGGGACAGACAGTCATTGAAAGAAAGGATGAGTGGGGAGTCTAGTTTGCCGCACGCTCCTTCCGCTGCCTGCGCTTGCTTTCTGTATGCTGTCGGCAACGAGACTCGCGGTGCTCAGCACCCTCCCGGATGCTCTTCCTCCACTTGGACGGACTTTGGCCAGGGTGTTTATGTTCCACACGAGCCTCCTTCCACCCCTCCTTCAGCTCACCCTATCAGCATATCCTTCTGTTCTTTTCCTCCTCATGTGTTTCTCTAGCTTCTCCCTTCAATCCATCCATGCTATTCGCCTCAACCACTCCCTGTGGTAGCGCCTTGCACATTCACACCGCTCTCTGGGTAAAGAAGGTCCTCCTGAGTTCCTTATTGGA
Organism: Pristiophorus japonicus; assembly: GCF_044704955.1. Taxonomy (NCBI): domain Eukaryota; kingdom Metazoa; phylum Chordata; class Chondrichthyes; family Pristiophoridae; genus Pristiophorus; species Pristiophorus japonicus. The sequence goes on from NC_091977.1 coordinate 23,488,248, forward strand.
TTTATTAGTGACTGTCTTATTTTTATGACCTCAAGTTTTAGATTCTCCACAAGCTGATACCTTTTTTCTATGTCTACCCTATCGAATCAGTGCATCATTTTGAAGACCCTCTGTTAGGTCACCCCTCATTTGTTTAAAACTCCTTTGCCCATTATTTCACTGTAGGTGTTAACCCGTTCAGCTAGTCTGTGCCTTCATGAAAATACTGGATTTCATACAAATGTAGAATTTCAAAGTCATATAGCACGGAAGGAGGACATTCATCTCCTTGCAGCGATGCCAGTTCTCAGGAAGAGTTATCCGCTTTGTCCCATTCCCCTGTTCTTTCCCCAGAACATTTTAACTTCTGCTTTCTCAAATATTTATCTACTTCCCTTTCAAAGGCTGTCATGGATTTTGGTTCCACCATCATTTCTGGTTGGGCAAAACTTGTCCGAGCAACCCACTGCGTAAAAAATGATCTCGAGGTTGGTTATCCCAACTTCTCCCTTCGATCAAAAGCACAACAACAACACCAACAGCAACTTGCATTTAAATAGCGCCTTTAACATAGTAAAACGTCCAAGGTGCTTCACAGGAGCATTCTGAAACTAAATTTGACACCGAGCCACATAAAGAGATATCAGGGCAGATCGATAGTTGTTAAGGAGCGTCTTAAAGGAGGAGAGATAGAGGTAGAGAGGCGGAGCGGTTTAGGGAGGGAATTCCAGAGCTTAGGGCCTCAGCTGCTGAAGGCACTGCCAATAATGGTGGAGAGATTGAAATTGGGGGATGCTCAAGAGCCCAGAATTGGAGGCACGCAGATATCTTGGAGGGTTGTAATGCTGAAGGAGATTACAGAAATAGGGAGGGGGAAAGGCCATGGAGGCATTTGAAAACAAGGATAAGAATTTTGAATTCGAGGCATTGCTTAACCAGGAGCCAATGTAGGTCAGTGAGCACAAGAGTGATGGGTGAATGAGATTTGGTGCGAGTTAGGACACGGGCAGCAGAGATATGGGTGACTTCAAGTTTGCATAGGGTAGAATGTGGGAGGCCGGCCAGGAGTGCATTGGAATAGTCAAGTCTGGAGGTCATCATCATAGGCAGTCCCTCGAAGCGAGCATGACTTGTTTCCACACCAAAAAGGAATGGGTTCATAGGTGTTTCAATGAAGGTCCTAATATTCCAGATACCGAACTACATCTTGGAGGGTGAAAGATGCCTGTGCTTGGATTTTTTTAAAGTGTGGTGGCCACTGCACACCAGCCACCACACGGGCTTGACAGAGCTAGGTCTTGGTCCAGTGGCAAGGATTACCCAAGATGACTGGAGACCAGCTCTGCTGCCCCTGGGACCTCGCCTCTTCTGGGCCGCAGACTCTCGCTTGGCCAGCACCCCGGTCACTTCCAACTACAAACTCTTGCCGCTCCTTCGCCCTTCCTGTTGTGCCTGCCTGCACAGCAATCAGCGACCTGGCTTCGCAGCCGTCACCCTCCTGCAGTGGTATCACACCGCACGCTGCTCCCTCTGATAGCCCCGGCCTGCTGATGGTCTTGCAGGCCTGGACCATGCCGGGCCACCGCACGCTGCTCCCTCTAATGCAGCCTCAGGGAGTCTGGAGGTAACAAAGGCATGGATGAGGATTTCAGCAGCAGATGAGCTGAGGCAGGGGTGGAGACGGGCGATGTTACGGAGGTGGAACTCAGCCTCCTTTTAACCATTTTAACCATTTTAGTGTTTGACCTAGTAGGGTCAGAGAGAGGCTTTTGACTGAAACATCAGGGGTGACACCTTGCCCCTTACCGAAGCCTCCACCCCCTCCCGGACTCTCGCTATACGTTCCACCATCTGACCCACCCAAACCGCCATGGTGGCAGTGTGCTCCTTATCGCTGAGTCATGTCTTGGGCTCTCCCCCAATCCTGTGGGACTTTCTCCTCCTTTGAGAAACTCACCCAATTCCATCTCTCTCCCATTTCCTTTAACTCCCCATTGTCGACTGCCCCCCCAAGCCCCACCCTGATTTTCCCCTGGAAAACCCTTTCCTCCTAATGCCTCTATGCAAAGCGACTCTGTAACTGTATGAGGGGGCATGACAAGGTGGATGCAGAGACGATGTTTCCACTGATGTGGGGAGACTAGAACCAGAGGACATAGTTTCAGGATAAGGGGCCGCCCACTTAAAACTGAGATGAGAAGGAATTTCTTCTCGCTGTGCAATTTCCAGCCTCAGAGAGCCGTGGAAGCTGGGTCATTGAATAAATTTCAGACAGTTTCTGGGAATAAGGGCTTATGGGGAGCAGGCAGGGAAGTGGACCTGAGTCCATGATCAGATCAGCCATGATCTTATTAAATGGCGGAGCAGGCTCGAGGGGCCGTATGGCCTAATCCTGCTCCTATTTCTTATGTTCTTCTGTATTCTTGGTGATTTCAGTTACCATCTCGACTCCCTTTACCCTTCCGCCTCTATAAACCTTCCTACCATGATTCAGGGCCACCTCTTCGACCTTGTCATCTCAGGCGGCCGCTCTATTCCCTTGGTTTCTATCACCAGAGAAGACCAACTTCGAGCGTTTCATCTATCCCTCACCATCTATATCCCACTCCCCCCACTTCCTTCTGCGCTCAACTGCTTGAGAAAACGCTCCCCAAGTACTTCTTTATCCAGACAGTATTCGACCCAATGGTTAATAATAAGCCATTGAGAAGTGTGATTCTTGTAAAACTGGCCTTATTAGTGAATATCAGTGACAGTTTACCAGGAAACCACTTTTAGGGGGAGAAATTTGCGGCATTTGCGCCTCCCATTAACACCCTCGGGGAGTCGGGGAGGGGGGCGGAGGAGGCGCTGATGGGGCACAAAAGACTTTTCACTGCTACTGACTCGCACGAATTTCCACGGGAGTTTAGAGGCGCAGGTAACCGTCAGCGGCCCGTTCCTACCGGTAGCACCCTGCTCTGCTGCGCCGGCCATGGCATCATCATCGTGCGCAGCGACCGGTTGTCCCCCCCCCAGAGCGAAAATTCGGTCGCACCCCCCTGAAGCTACCACAGGGAATGCTGCTGTAGGCCGCTAGCGGGGCGATAATTAAAGGGGCGGTGGGGAATGTAAGGAAAAAAATTGGCTGATTTACCGGCCGCGGCCTTCTTTGTCCTCGATTGCGGGGTCCGTGCCACGATCTTGCAGCCCGGCACTCCGCTTGTGGCCCCAGTTCCCGCCAGCAGAGTCGGTAGCTTGGCCCTCCCCTTCAATGAAAGGGAGTGCCCTGTTTATGCGGTAACGCAATGTGTCCCACCGTCTCGCGCTGTGCCATTCGCGAAGTCTGTCCGGCCCCGCTCTCGCCCCACTGAGCACGCGGGGTGCGATATTTTGCGCACCACTTGCTCTCGGGGGCAGTCATCCGAATATTGGTTGCGGGGGGCGGAACTTCTGCACCTACCACAGGAACTCCCGCTCTGTGGCTGTTACCACCCCTCAACGGGGCGGTATGCAATTTTGGGGCCTTATAATCTTGTCTGAAATATAAAGCTCAAGACTTTGGGATGAACAGTTCCCTGGTCGTAGTAGGTGGTCAATGCGTTGTTTGTTCCTTCCTCACCGGTACCGTTCTCCTCTCTCTCGATCGGCCAGGTTATGGGCTTTTGTACCATCTCGGGGGTCAATGTCCACTCCTTTCTGCCATTACTATCAGTGCATCCGAGCAGAACCGGCCCAACTAGCGCAAAAAAAACCCGGGGAATTTTAAACAGAAGCAAGTTACGCCCAAATTCACTTACATTTGATTTCTCCACAATATTTCAATTGGCCTGGATCAGGCCCCGCCTATAAAAATGGCTACGCCCCCAGGTCTACATTGCAAGATTCTGCAGTCTGTGCAGGTTTGGGAAGGCTCTTCAAATTGGGCTCATTTTCTGAAGCGCCCAGCCACTAGTTGGCATGTTTAAAAGTTTTCACGTATCAGAAAATATTTAATTTAATTTACCAAGAAACTGACTAGTACACACCAAAGACATATGAAATGGTTCGGTATCATTGTTTTTAATTCATTTTCCATGATTGAAAATCAGGTTACTCACAGGTGGTGATTGAACACTCTTCCCAACGATGCTTAGTTTTTTGTGCTAGTTCCATTTTCAGCTGTATTAATAAAGCTATACCACTCTTAAATACATCAAGGAATACTTTTTAATGGAAAGAAAAGAAAGAAATGATTGCATTTTATTAAGCCACCCAAATGCACTGATTCATGGAAGATATTACTTTTGAGATTATGCAAATGTCTTTTAGCAGAAACATTACTTTTATCCTAACCAGCGCAATTGCCAGTGCATTTTGGGCACAATTTCCTGATTGCACCCAATGTGGAATATCTACATGCACTCCCCTCCCCCTGCCTCCCCCCCCCAGATTTTTGATAGTTTTCAGTCTGCCGACCGACATCACATGTCAAAAGGACCTTTAAACTCAAGGCCAGCATCGAGACAAAATGAAAGCCATAAAACTAAACAATGGCCAATAAGTAATTTCTTCGGCACCATCTCCCAAATCAGTGAGCTCTACCACCTCGAAGGACAAGGGAGCTCCATCACCTTCGCATTCCCATCCAAGTCACAAGCCATCCTGACTGAGAAATATATCGGCATTCTTTCATCGTTGTGGCTCAAAATCCTGGGACTCCCTCCCTAACAGCACTATGGGAGCACCTTCACCACACGAACTGCAGCGGTTCAAGAGGCCGGCTCACCGCCACCTTCTCAAGGGCAATTAGGAATGGGCAATAAATGCTGATGTTGCCAGTGATGCCCACATCCCAGGAATGAATAATTTAATAAAGGCCAGTGTCACCTTGTCATCCAAGCAGCACAAATTGTGAAAAACGATTTATTTGCAAGGTTAGCAAATCAGGTGTTTTTTTAAGAAAAATGTGCCGTCATTTTGGCAGATGGAGTACAATGTGAGAAAATGTGAGGTTATCCACTTTGGCAAAAAAAAATAGAAAAGCAAATTATAATTTAAATGGAGAAACATTGCAAAGTGCTGCAGTACAGAGGGACCTGGGGGTCCTTGTGTATGAAACACAGAATGTTAGTATGCAGGTACAGCAAGTGATCAAGAAGGCAAATGGAATGTTGGCCTTTATTGCAAGGGGGATAGAGTATAAAAGCAGAAAAGTCCTGCTACAACTGTACAGGGTATTGGTGAGGCCACACCTGGAGTACGACATGCAGCTTTGATGTCCGTATTTAAGGAAGGGTCTTCTTCTTCTTAGGCAGTCCCTCGAAGCGAAGATGACCTGCTTCCACACCAAAAAGGATGAGTTCACAGGTGTTTCAATGAAGGACCTAATGTTCCAGTTCCCAAACTACATATTGAAGGGTGGAAGATGTCTGTGCGTGGATTTTTTTAATGTGTGGTGGCCGTTGCACACCAGCCACCACACGGGCTTGACAGAGCTAGGTCTTGGTCCAGTGGCAAGGATTACCCAAGACGACTGGAGACCAGCTCTGCTGCGTGGACCTAGTGCGCACACATATCGCAGTGTGGGCTGGCCCGTGCTGCCCCTGGGCCCACGCCTCTTCTGGGCCCTTAACTTAAGGAAGGATATAGTTGCATTGGACGCTGTTTAGAGAAGGTTCACTAGGTTGATTCTGGAGATGAGTGGATTGACTTATGAAGATAGGTTGAGTAGGTTGGGCCTATACACATTGAAGTTCAGAAGAATGAGCGGTGGTCTTATCGAAACAGAGAAGATAATGAGGGGGCTCGACAAGGTGGATAGAGAGGATATTTCCACTCATAGGGGAAACTAAATCTAGGGGACCCTGGGCTAGAAATTGCGCCCGGTTTCAGGGTGGCATTGGCCATTGTGGGCGATAACCAGGTCGGCGAGAAATTGCCCAGCTTAGTTACGCCGGCGGTTTCGAGGTACTGCTGAGGTGCAGACCGCCAGTGTGCACCGTATACAGATCGCCCTGGCGCGATCTTTGGCTCAGCGGTGACCCGTAGGTAAGTATAAAAAAAAACGCCCATGAGGATCAGCGGAGCTGGGCGGTGGGTGAGTATCCCTGCAAGAAAAAGGATGGTAATTGTTTTTTTACTCATTATTTTAAAATTCTGTTGTGGTGATTGAGGTTAAAAGGGTCGTGAGAATGTTTTTATGATTTCTTATATTCTGTTTTTTGAAAAAATATTTGTAGTGTTTTTCTCCTCCTAGGCCCAACCCATAGCCTCAGGGTAAATTTTTAGTGAATTTTTTTAGTTATCGCCCATTTTCTTTAGGAAGCGCCCAATCGACCCTAAATTCCACTTTTTCGCTCAGAATCGGGGTGCAACGACTATTTTTTACGCTGGGCTGATTTTTTTCTTTTTTTGGAGAAGTTTTTGCTGGCGATAATCTTGGAAATCTCAGCGGTCTTTTGGGCGGCAATCGGGCACTTGGGCTGTTAGGAAATTCTAGCCCTCTGGCTCAGAATAAGGGGCCGCCCATTTTAAACTGAGATGAGGAGGAATTTCTTCTCTCAGAGGGTTGTAAATCAATGGAATTCTCTGCCCAAGAGAGCTGTGGAGGCTGGGTTATTGAATATATTTTAGGCGGAGATAGACAGATTTTTTAGTGATAAGGGAATAAAAGGTTACGGGGAGCGGGCAGGGAAGTGGAGCTGAGTCCATGATCAGATCAGCCATGATCTTATTGAATGGCGGAGCAGGCTCGAGGGGCCAGGTGGCCTACTCCTGCTCCTATTTCTTATGTTCATGTTCTTATGTTCTTATCCCTTGTGGGTTATGTCAAGGGCCGGGTTATGTCAAGGGCCTAGTTATGTCCACAGCCTCATTGATAGACCGTAAGTGATCCTTCAGGCCAGTAGGATTGCCAATCCACTAGGATCCACTTAGCATCTCCAGGAATTGAAGATTCATCTCCAGAACACTGCTGCAAGAAAAACCTTGGACAAAAATCATCAGGGCATTAAAAAACAAATTAAAAAGACAATTTCCTTGTTAGTTATAAAAATATTAGCAATGGGGACAAAAGGCTGCTTAACTGAGAGTCAAAACCTTTAATAAACACTGGTTTGGCCTCAACTGGAGATTTGTGTCCAATTCTGAGCACCGCACTTTAGGAAGGATGTGAAGGCCTTAGAGAGGGCGCAGAAAAGATTTAGGAGAATGGTTCCAGGGATTAGGGACTTCAGCTACGTGGATAGACTGGAGAAGTTGGGGTTGTTCTCCTTAGAGCAGAGAAGGTTGAGAGGAGATTTGATAGAGGTGTTCAGAATTATGAGGGGTCTAGATAGAGTAGATAGAGAGAAACTGTTTCCATTGGCAGAAGGGTCGAGAAGCAGAGGCCACAGGTTTAAGATGCTTGGCAGAATAACCAAAGGCGACATCAGGAAAAACATTTTTATACAGCGAGTGGTTAGGATCTGTAAAGCACTGCCTGAAAGGGTGGTGGAGGCAGATTCAATTGTGGCTTTCAAAAGTTAATTGGATAAGTACCTGAAGGAAAAAAATTTGAAGCGCTACGGGGCAAGGGCAGGGGAGTGAAATTAGTTGAAGTGCTCTTGCTGAGTGCTGGCATAGGCTCGACGGGCTGAATGGCCTCCTTCTGTGCTGTAACCATTCTATGATTCCATGAGTCAGGTAACAAAGACACTTGTTCTTTTCCCAATTGGTCGTGGGAAGGCGATGTGCCACAATAATTAACATGTTGGGCGACCAATGTCGTTGGGCCGGGGCAATTGGAGGCAGGAGGTCATGTGATGAAACCTCCAGGAATACATCCAACCAATTAGCAACTTCACAGGCCAATGACGCTAAAATTCCACTGTTGGCCTGTATACGGTGGCCAGGTCCATCAGCAGCCAGAATATGTCAGTGAACTCAGCACCAAGCACGGCTTGTCATTTACCCTTTGCCAATTCTGGCAACATTGGCTTGAGAAACGCACAAGGAACCCTGTCCCCTCCAAACCCCGCTCCCCCCCACCCCCCCCCCGGCCCACCCCACCACCACCCACAGATGAGTCTCAGTGCCTGTGAGGCCTATGAACTGATTCATTATATTGCAGTGCTGTCTCGGGCAGCCAGGATGAAATCAGAGCTCCTGTGTCCCCCTTGAATAAAGCTCAGAGACTGGAGGCGGCAATTAAATTATTTATTACAAGGCAATAATATCTTTCCTGTGAAGTCTCTTGCTGCATTAAATTTGAAGTGCTGTGTGAAATAGTGATTAACTCACAGTTGTTCAGCAAACATTTCCAAACACGATGAAATCTGCTTAAAGGTGTTATAAACACATCCATTTACGCAAATATCTCAGTTCAAAGGAAGACTTTCGCCTTTTGCAACCTCAGGATGTCCCAAAGCACTTTACAGCCAATCAAGTGGCTTTTGAAGTGTAGTCAATGTTGTAATGTGGGAAACGCGGCAGCCAAAGTACGCACAGCAAGCTCCCACAAACAGTAATGTTGTAATGACTAGATAATCTGATAAGTGGTGTTGGTTGAGGGAGACATGTTGGCCAGGACAACCCTGGCTCAGTGCGTATCAGCTTCACCTCTGAGTCAGAAGGTTGTAGGTTCACTGTCTCACTCCAGCACAACTGAAAGCAATGGCAGCACGGTGTATTGCACCGCCTCTGGTGAAATTCTAGAGCTTCGTCCAAAAGGGATTCCTGTGCATCGCTTCTGCCGGTTTATTTTCGGGACAACTATATCTTGCGTTTGTTTCTTATTGTCAGCTGTGGCTCAGTGGGTAGCGCACTTGCCTCTAAGTCAGAAAGTTGTGAGTTCAAGTCCCACTCCAGGAACTTGAGCACATACATGTAGGCTGACACTCCAGTGCAGTGTTGAGGGAGTGCTGCACTGTTGGAGGTGCTGTCTTTTGGATTAGATTTTAAACCGAAGCACTGCCTGCTCCCTCAGTTAGATGTAAAAGATCCCATGGCACTATTTAGAAGAGGAGCTGTGGAGTTTGCCCTGGTGTCCTGGCCAATACTTATCCCTCAATCAACATACCCAAAAAACAGATTATCTGGGTCATTATCACATTGCTGTTTGTGGGACCTTGCTGTGTAGGCAAATTGACTGCTGCGTTTCCTACATTACAAGTGACTACACTTGAAAATAGAACTTTATTGGCTGTAAAGTGCTTTGAGACATCCGGTGGTTGTGAAAGGCGCTATATAAATATAGGGAGAACCCCCCTGCTCTTTTTTGAAATAATGCCATAGGATCTTTTACATCCGCCTAAAAAGGCAGACAGGGCCTGGGTTTAATGTCTCATCCGAAAGACACCTCCAATAGCACTGCACTGGAATGTGAGCCTAGATTATGTGCTCAAGTCTCTGGAGTGGGATTATGAACTCATAACCTTCTGACTCAGAAGCAAGGGTGCTACCCACTGAGCCATTTAAAGATAAATTAATTAACTACATGAAAGCTCCAAGGTTTTGGAGCTTAGATCTTTTGCCACGGTCTTTCTCTCCTCCAGCTGTATGTCCGAAAGGCCCGGACCCCCATACACCTGGCCATCAGCCTCTGACAAAGGCAAGACCCGAAGATTCAAGCTGTGGAAGAACAACGAAGACTTGCCTTCAGCCAGACTTTGGTTTGATGGAAGTGGGTGGGCGTGGGGGAGGTGGGGGGGTGGGGGGCTGGTGGGCTGGAGGCCGTGTGGGGTGGAGATGTTAGTGGTTGGGGTGGTGCTGCTGCTTCTGCCGGGGTGGGGGCAGGGTGAGGGCGGTGCTGTTTCTGGGCACTGCCAGCTTGTTGGGGTGCCCCAGATGCGTGCAGACATTGTAGGAAGCGAGGGCCTGATGCTGCCCAGCCTGGAATGGGCAAACATTCCAGGGCAGTATTTTTTTTCCGCCTGGGATCTGAGCGTTCCACGGGTACAACACAGAGGGGAAAATTTGCCCTCACAACGTGTCTAATCATGCCTCTACTTTGGTAATGCATTCCAAACAGAATTCCCTTAAATAGCTAAAGGAATCAAAAAGAAAATCAGAGTGAAAAAAAAAATGAAATTATATTCTCATCTTTTTGTCAGTTTTAAACGCTCCGAGCAGGGAGAATGTTATAATACCACCGGACCTCTGGGAGCCATTTATAAAAAATCATATTGAACAATAAAATGAGATTTCCCTTATCTGCCATCTCTGTAAATTTTATAATCTCCTGCTGGCTGGATTATGCTGCACTAATCTGTGTTGATACCAGGTTTTGCTGCCTCTGACTGGTTGATTAATTAAAATGTTTCATTATATTCCCAGGCAGCTTCAAAGATCTTGCTGGTTGCTGTCAAAAAATCTCACAGCCGAACAAAAAAACAAGTATGGGAGCTTTGCTGAGGAGTCAACAAATCTTTCCTGTGGGGAGAAGTGGTGCAGTGCAATATTAACATGCATATGTGTCAACCTATGCCTTTATAACTATCAGGAAATACATTAAACTTGTGTAGAACCATTGCTAGACTGTAAATACTGTGCACAGTTCTGGTCTCCATATTATAAAAAGGGTATAGTGGTGAAATCACCAAGATTATGGCGTGCAGAGCAGTAGTGATACCTGCCCTCCTTCAGAGACTTCCAAAATAAATAAAATATAGTCACTAATAAATCCAATAGGGAATTCAGGAGAAACTTGTTTATCTAGAGATTTGTTAGAATGTAGAATGCACTACCTCAGGGAGTAATTCAGACAAATAGAATAGATGTGTTTAAGGGGAAGCTCGATAAGTACATGAGGGAGAAAGGAATAGGAGGATATGCTGATGGTTTGAGATGGAGTAGATGAAGACGGAAGTGGAGTCAGCTCGCGTTGGGCCAAATGGCCTGTTGCTGTGCTGTAAATTCAAAGTAAAGTGGTTCTGCCAAATTATCTTTTGTAAAATAGTGGCTAGAGGACTTTCTTATGAACATACAAATGCAAATCCATTTGTTTCATAACATATTATCAAGGAAAAGAAATAAATAACTTCATCCATATCCTTTTGCCTTGCACCATCATCCCTTATGTCTCTAAATCTCTTCTGCTTTCCTAAGCGCCTTGGGACATTTTACTAGGTTAAAGGCGCTGTATAAATATAAGTTGTTGTTGTTGTTCCATCCAAACTTTGCTTTTGTTCTTTCCTCCCCTCCTCCCTTTCCCTACCCCTACTGGTTTAAAATCTGTTACATCTCTAACTTTTTCCAGTTCTGACAAAAAGTCATCGACCTGAAACATTAACTCTGTTTCTCTCTCCACGGATGCTTCCTGAACTGCTGAGTGTTTCCAGCATTTTCTGTTTTTATTTCAGATTCCAGCATCTTCAGTATTTTGCTTTTGTTTTCATTTATATAGAGCCTTTCACATCTTCGGGATGTTCCAAAGTGCATTACAGCCAATGAAAGCTTCTTGATATGTCGTCACTGTTGCTTGGCAGGGAAGTTATTTATAGTTAATTTATACTTACTGAAAACAGGATGTTGGGCATGGCTGAAAGAAGGGCAGAAATGGTAGCTCAACATTCTTGGTTTACAGGGTTTTCAGATGAGCTAGAGACAGGGATAAACAAGGAGAACATAAGAACATAAAAAATAGGAGCAGGAGTAGGCCATATAGCCCCTCAAGCTTGCTTCGCCATTTAATACGATCATGGCTGGTCCGATCATGGACTCAGGTCCACTTCCTTGCCTGCTCTCCATAACCCCTGATCCCCTTATCATTTAAGAAACTGTCTATTTCTGTCTTAAATTTATTCAATGTCCCAGCTAATATATTACCCCCAACCCCGTGAACTTTTATCTTGAGCAATAACATTTTATGTGGCACCTTGTCAAGTGCCTTCTGGAAGTCCAAATACACCACGCCCACTGGTTCCCCTTTATCCACCCTGTTTGTTACTTCCTCAAAGAGTTCTAGCAAATTTGTCAAACATGACTTCCCCTTCATAAATCCATGCTGACTCCGCCTGACCGAACTTTGCTTTTCCAAATGTCCTGCTACTGCTTCTTTAACAATGGACTCCAACATCTTCCCAACCACAGATGTTAGGCTAACTGGTCGATATTTTCCTGCTTTTTGTCTGCCTCCTTTTTTAAATAGGGGTGTTACATTTGCAGTTTTCCAATCTGTTGGGAGCTCCCCAGAATCCATGGAATTTTGGTAAATTACGACCAATGCATCCACTATCCCTGCCGTTACTTCTCTTAAGACCCTACGATGCCAGCCATCAGGTTCAGGGGATTTATCTGCCTTTAGTCCCATTATCTTACTGAGTACCACCTCCTTAGTGATTGTGATTGTGTTAAGTTTCTCCCCCCCCCCCCATAGCCCCTTGACTATCCACTGTTGGAATATTGTTAGTATCCTCTACCATAAAGACTGATACAAAATATTTGCTCAGACTTTCTGCCATCTCCATGTTCCCCATCACTAATTCCCCGGTCTCATCCTCCAGGAGTGGGGTTCACAGCATTGATTAAAAAAATAATTAAAGCTGTGAGGAGGGATGATATGTGAGACGGATCTTCAAATGAGGCCATATGGGTTGAACTGAAGAACAAAAAAAGGACAATTACACTGCTGGGAGTGTACTGTAGACCCCCAAACAATCAGAGGGAAATAGAAGAAAAAATATGTAGGCACATTTCTGAGAAGTGCAAGATCAATAAGGAAGCAATAGTAAGGGATTTCAACTACCATAAGAACATAAGAGCATTAGAAATAGGAGCAGGAGGAGGCCATATGGCCCCTCGAGCCTGCTTCATCATTTAATACAATTATGGCTGATCCAATCATGGATTTAGGTCCATTTCCCTGCCCGTTCCCCATAACCCCTTATTCCTTTATCGGTTAAGAAACTGTCTATCTTTGTCTTAAATTTATTCACTGACCCAGCTTCCACAGCTCTCCGAGGCAGTGAATTCCACAGATTTACAAACCTCTGAGAGAAGAAATTCCTCCTCATCTCAGTTTTAAATGAGCGGCCGCTTATTCTAATATTATGCCCCCGAGTTCTAGTCTCCCCAACCCTAACATTAACTGGGATAGAAACAGTGTAATAGGTAGAGAGGGCACAATCCCAACAAGAGAGGGGGCGGTTCAGGACTTAGTTTTAGGGAATGAAGCTGGGCAGGTGGAAGGGGTATCAGTGGGAGACCATTTTGGTGGTAGTGATCATAAGTCAGTTAGATTTTGCATAGTTATGGAAAAGGACAAAGCTAGATCAGGAGTAAAATATCTCAATTGGGAAAAGGCTAATGTTACTAAGCTAAGATGTGATTTAGCCAAAGTGGACTGAAAACAGCGACTTGAAGGTAAATCAGTATCAGAGCAGTGGGAGGATTTCAAGGAGGAGGTAGTGAGAGTACAGAGCAAATATTTTCCCATAAAGAAATAGGGTGAGACTAACAAATCTAGAGCCCCCTGAATGTCAAGGGGCATACAGGGTAGGGTAAGGCAAAAAAGGGAAGCTTATGTCAGCTACCGAGAGCTAAATACTGCAGAAAGCCGAGAGGAAAGCATATTGCAGAAAGCCTAAAAATAGCAGCGCATTTGGAAAGCAGTGACGGGGGATCGGTCCAAGTCAGCATGGATTTATGAAGGGGAAATCCTGCTTGACAAATCTTCTAGAATTTTTTGAGGATGTAACTGGTAGAGTGGACAAGGGAGAACCAGTTGATGTGGTGTACTTGGACTTTCAAAAGGCTTTTGACAAGATCCCACACAAGAGATTGATGTGCAAAATTAAAGCACATGGTATTGGGGGTAATGTACTGATGTGGATAGAGAACTGGTTGGCAGACAGGAAGCAGAGAGTTGGGATAAACAGGTCTTTTTTCAGAATGGCAGGCAGTGACTAGGGGTTGCCGCAGGGCTCAGTGCTGGGACCCCAGCTATTTACAATAACATTAATGATTTTGATGAGGGAATTGAGTGTAATATCCCCAAGTTTGCAGATGACGCTAAGGTGGCGGTGTGAGCTGTGAGGAGGACGTTAAAAGGCTGCAGGGGGACTTGGACAGGTTAGGTGAGTGGGCAAACGTGTAGCAGCTGCAGATAAATGTGGATAATGTGGATAAATGTGAGGTTAACCACTTTGGTGGCAAAAACACAAAGGCAGAATATTATCTGAATGCCAGCAGATTAGGAAAAGGGGAGGTGCAACAAGACATGGGTGTCATGGTACATCGTTATTGAAAGTTGGCATGCAGGTACAGCAGGCAGTGAAGAAGGCAAATGGCATGTTGGCCTTCATAGCTAGGGGATTTGAGTATAGGAGTAGGGAGGTCTTAGTGCAGTTGTACAGGGCCTTGGTGAGGCCTCAGCTGGAATATTGTGTTCAGTTTTGGTCTCCTAATCTGAGGAAGGATGTTCTTGCTATTGAGGAAGTGCAGCGAAGGTTCACCAGACTGATTCCCGGAATGGCAGGACTGACATATGAGGAGAGACTAGATCGACTGGGCCTGTATTCACTGGAGTTTAGAAGGATGAGAGGGGATCTCATAGAAACATATAAAATTCTGATGGGACTGGACAGGTTAGATGCAGGAAGAATGTTTCCAATGTTGGGGAAGTCCAGAACCAGGGGACACAGTCTAAGGATAAGGGGTAAGCCATTTAGGACCGAGATGAGGAGAAACTTCTTCACTCAGAGAGTTGTTGACCTGTGGAATTCCCTACCGCAGAGAGTTGTTGATGCCAGTTCATTGGATATATTCAAGAGGGAGTTAGATATGGCCCTTATGGCTAAAGGATCAAGGAGTATGAAGACAAAGCAGCAAAGGGGTACTGAGGGAGTGATCAGCCATGATCTTATTGAATGGTGGTGCAGGCTGGAAGGGTCGAATGGCCTACTCCTGCACCTATTTTCTATGTTTCTATGTTAGGAATATAGAAAGTGTAGGCGTGAAATTAAAAAGGAAATTAGGAAAGCAAAGAGATGGCATGAAAAAATATTGACAAGTAAAATCAAGGAAAATTCAAAGATGTTTTATAAATATCTAAAGAGCAAGAGGATAACTAAAGAAAGATTATGGCCTATTAGAGACCAAAAAGGTAACCTGTGTGTGGAGGTGGAAGATGTAGTTATAATTCTCAATGAATAGTTTGCATCTGTCTTCACAAAAGAGAGGGTCGATGCAGATATTGTAGTTAAGGAGGAGGAATGTGAAATATTAGATGAGATAAACATAGTGAGAGAAGAAATATTAAGGTGTTTAGCATTTTTGAAAGTAAATAAATTGCCAGGCCTTGATGAAATGTATCCCAGGTTGTTAAGAGAAGCAAGGGAGGAAATAGCACAGGCTCTGACCATTATTTACCAATCCTCTCTGGCTACAGGTGTGGTTCTAGAGGACTGGGGACTGCTGACGTTGTACCGTTGTTTATAAAGGGAGAAAGGGATAGACCAGATAATTAGAGGTCAGCCAGCCTAATCTCGGTGGAGGGAAAATTGTTGGAAAAAATTCTGAGGGACTGTATTAATCGTCATTTGGAAAAGCACGGATTAATCAAGGACAGTAAGCATGGATTTGTTAAGGGAAGGTCGTGTTTGACTAACTTGATTGAATTTTTTGAGGTGGTAACGAGGAGGGTTGATGATGGTAGCACATTTGATGTAATCTACATGGATTTTAGCAAGGCTTTTGACAAGGTCCGACATGTCTGACTGGTAAAGTAAAAGCCCATGGGATCCACGGAAAGTGACAAGTTGGAACCAAAATTGGCTCAGTGGCAGAAAGCAAAAGGTAATGGTCGAAGGGTGGTTTTGTGACTGGAAAGCTGTTTCTAGTGGAGTTCTGCAGGGTTCAATATTCGGTCCCTTGCTTTTTATGGTTTGTATCAATCATTTAGAATGATTAAGAAATTTGCAGATCATGCAAAAATTGGCTATTGGTTGACAATGAAGAAAAAAGCTATAGATTGCAGGGAGATATATATGGACTGGTCAGCTGCGAAGAAAAGTGGCAAATCCAGTGAAGTGTGAGGTAATTCATTTGGCAAGGGAATACACAATAAATGGTAGGATACTGAGAAGTGTAGCAGAACAGAGGGACCTTAGAGTGCATGTCCACAGATTTCTGAAGGGAAGGTAGTACGACAGGTAGATAAGATGGTTAAGAAGGCATACGGGATACTTTTGTTATTGTTAGACAAGGCATGGAATACAAGAGCAGGGAGGTTATGCTTGAACTGTATAGAACACTAGTTAGGCCACAGCTAGAGTACTGCATGCAGTTCTGGTCACCACATTAAAGGAAAGATGTGATTGCACTAGAGAGGGTACAGAGGAGATTTACGAGGATGTTGCCTGGACTGGAGAATTGTAGCTATGAGGAACAACAACAACAGCAACAACTTTTATTTGTATAGTGCCTTTAACATAGTAAAATGTCCCAAGGTGCTTCACAGGAGTGTTATAAGACAAATATTTGACACCGAGCCACATAAGAAGAAATTATGGCAGATGACCAAAAGCTTGGTCAAAGAAGGAGGTTTTAAGGAGTGTCCTAAAGGAGTAAAGAGAGGTAGGGAGGTGGAGAGGTTTCGACAGGGAGTTCCAGAGCTTAGGGCCTAGACAGCTGAAGGCACGGCCACCAATGGTTGAGTGATTATAATCACAGATTCTCAAGAGGGCAGAATCTGAGGGCTTCTGATTCTCAAGGGTTGTGAGGCTGAAAGAGGTTACAGAGATAGGGAGGGACGAAGCCATGGAGGGATTTGTAAACAAGGATGAGAATTTTGAAAACGAGGCATTGCTTAACTGACAGCTAATGTACGTCAGCAAGCATAGGGATGATGAGTGAGTGAGACTTGGTGCGAGTTAGGACATGGGCTGCTGAATTTTGGATGACCTCAAGGGTGTGGCTGAGGCTGCAAACGCGAACTTTGCACTAACAAAGAGAATAGGGTCCTACGCATACTGATTGAGGTGAGACTGCACACACTATACATTGTGCTCAGTGCATGGCGTGCTAAGGTTAATGTAAAGGGTACCCACCCTGATGATGCTCGTCAGGTCATTGAACTTTTCTCTACATTGCGTGGCTGTGCTGGGCACCGTGTTCCTCACTGACACATTCTGTGCCACCTCCCTCCATAATCGGTGAAATGTCTATGGCTGAGACCTCCTGCCAGTATCTGACCACAACAATTCCCGCTGCCTCTCCACTGTGTCGAGGACAGGCTCCACGGTGGTGCCGGTGAATCGGTGTGCACGCTGACGACCTCTCGCCTCTGCCATCTTCTCCCTCTTAGTAAGAATGCACAGGCAGCGACGATAAGCATGAGGCAGTGTGGCGTCATATCATCGCCTCAATTGAATCCCGATGGCACCAGCATATCTGTTGCGCAGTTACAAATGTTGATTACCTTTCTGAACTTTCCGCCCCACTTACCGCCATTTGGCACCTCGAGAGTCGCGTGTAATGCCTGATTTGCCACTCCAATCCCCTCTTTACGTGGTAAAACTGAATTTCGCGGTTGGCAGTGGTAATTACTGACTTGCGATAAAATTACCGACCAGGCGATGTTACCACCTCTAAATGGGCGACACCAAATTTCGGCCCCAATTACTTTGGTCTTCCCAGTATTTAATTGGAGAAAATTTCTGCTCATCCAAATTGTATAGGCTGGGGTTGTTTTCTTTGGAAAAGTGGAGGCTGAGGGGAGACCTAATTGAGGTGTATAAAATGACAAGGGGCCTAGATACAGAGGATAGGACGGACCTATTTCCCTTAGCAAAGGGATCAATAATCAGGGAGCATAGGTTTAAAGTAATTGGTAGAAGGATTAGAGGGGAGTTGAGGAGTAATGTTTTCAATCAGAGGGTGGTGGGGGTCTGGAACTCACTCCCTGAAAAAGGGTGGTAGAGGCAGAAACCCTCACCACATTTAAAAAGTACTTGGATGTGCCCTTGAAGTGGCTCTTTTTCGGCACAGACACGATGGGTTTAACGGACTCCTTCTGTGCCATAAATCTCTATGATTCTGTGGGGGGGAAATTGTCATCAGAGGCTTGCTTCATACGAACGCATCCGACCCGAAAAAAATCTACGAAGCTACCTGTTGGTCCTGGAGAAAGTAGGATTGCGGACTGAGGCCTTTATTCACTGCGCAGCGTGCGGGGATCTGTCTTCCATGTACAAACATCTATATTGCAATCAAGTGGGCTTGAACCACCAATCACGATCTCGTATTCTCAGTGATAATAATGGGAGCTCCGTTTGTGCGAATTCCCATTAATATCAATGAGAATAACCCCCCAAAACAAGCTTTCCAGTAAAACTGAGTTGCTTCGAAGTGCCGTGAGTGGACAGCATGGCTTCTCTTCTACTTTAGTTTCTCAGTGTTATCTTCGAGAAATACTTGTGCAAGGAAATAAGTGACAGTAGTGATGACAGCCATGAGTGATTAAAGGGTAACTTTAGTGGCTAGAGTAATAAACATCGGTAGAGGGCTCCATTAGCTATCATATAGAAACACAATGATGAATAAAGACTATTCTTCAAAGGGTTTGAGAACAGTTGTCTTGTTTGAGGCAAGTAGTTTTGGGGTAAACATCTGCGACTGTTTACATGAATCATCGGCAGTCCCTCGAATCGAGGATGACTTGCTTCCACGTCAAAAAGTTCACAGGTGTTTCAATGAAGGACCTAAAATTCCAGGTCCGAATTAAATCTTGGAGGGTAGAAGATGGATTTTTTTATGTGGTGACCGTTGCACACCAGCCACCACACGGGCTTGAAAGAGCGAGGTCTTGGTCCAGTGGCAAGGATTACCCAAGATGACTGGAGACCAGCTCTGCTGCACGGACCTAGTGCGCACACATATCGCAGTGTGGGCTGGGCCCGTGCTGCCCCTGGGCCCTCGCCGCTCCTTCGCCCTGACCTCGCCGCTCCTGCAGTACCTGCCCACGTTCCAATCACTGACCTGGACCTTGGTGATGTCCCTTTTCAGTGCCGCTGCTCTCCTGCTCCAGCACGTGCTGCTCCCTGGAGAGGTATGCCGCCACACTGCTCCTTCCACACCCCGGCCAGCTCCAATAGTGCTCGCAGGCCGGGGGCCACTCAGACATGGATAGACTGCCTTCAAAGGATTCAGTTATAGAGATGTCATGAGGTCTTTTCTGTGACATGTACCTTTGATCTATTCAAAACATGGTCTATAAAGGAGCATGGTTTTCAACAGTTATTCAGAGTGCTCAGAAGATAGAACTAGAAACCAAAAGCCGATCCCTTTGTCTAGTTGGGCCGATCACCTATATATTTTATCAATAAAGTCTGTTCTGCACACTCCTTCATCGAGTGTCTTGTGCTTACTTGGAATGTGTCGTTGTGAACCAGAGAATGAAGGAGGTCGACCACCGGTTGAATGCAAACACATGGGGCCTGAACACAAAACCAATGAAGACCAGCCTCTCGGCAGTTCCTTGCACTGGGATCTCGGTGCGGTGGGGGGGGGGGAGGGAGGGGCGAGGGGTCTCGACAGTGAGAAAGAAAGGAAAGAACTTGCATTTATACATCACCTTTCCCATCCTCAAGACAGCCAATGAAGTATTTTTGAAAGTACAATCACTGCCGCAACATAGGGCAGCCAATTTGCGCACAGATAATCTGTTCTTGGTGCTTTTGGTTGCGGGAACAAAGGACCATATTCTTAAAATTAGGACTGGTCTGTTCAGGAGTGAAATCAAGAAAGCACGTTTTCACACAAAGGGTAGGGTAGGTCCGGAACACTCTCCCTCAAAAGGCTGTGGTTGCCGGGACAATTGACATTTTTAAGACTGAGATGGGTATGAGTTATCAAGGGGTATGGAGCAAAGGTGGGTAAATGGAGTTGAGGTACGATCGGCCATGATCTAACGGAAGAGCAGAATAGCTCAGGGGGCTGAATGGCCTACTCCGTTCCTACTGTGTGACCCCTTATGCTTACATTTTGTATGCAGCAGAAAAGCTTGCGAAGATCCAATTTGTCCAAACCTTTCAGATAAAGGAGCACAAAGTATTCCAGGTTCCCCCTTCTGATCTTCATCAAGTGACCTCTGCTGGACTTGTGTGCGTTTCAACAACAATAACTTGTGTATATATATAGCGCCTTTAACATAGTGAAATGGTGCAAGGTGCTTCACAGGAGTATTATGAGATAAAAAAATTGGACACCGAGCCGTATAAGGAGAAATTAGCGCAGGTGACTAAAAGCTTGGTCAAAGAGGTAGGCATTAAGGAACATCTTGAAGGAGAAAAGAGAGGTAGAGAGGCGGAGAGATTTAGGCAGGGAGTTCCAGAGCTTGGGGCCCAGGCAACAGAAAGCACGGCCACCAATGGTTGAATGATTATAATCAGGGATGCTCAAGAGGGCAGAATTAGAGCATCTGTGGATAGAGGGAGAGGTTTAGCTGCATTGCCCCCATAATCTAATAGCTTAACATCTGTAAAAGATAAACAACCATCTGGACAACGTGTCATAAGGCAATGGTTGAAATGTAACCCAGCAAGGCGTCAGATCTCAGAAGAAGATGAGGGGTGAGGGGAATATTGACGAAGGACGAGGAAGATAAGGAGGAAAAAAAAAATCTGTAAACTTTAAGGGGTGATGTTGAAGATGATCAAAGAAGTTGAAAGGGTAGATAGAGAAAAACCAGTTCATCTGGTGGGGGACGGAATCCAGAACAAGGGGTCATAACCTTAAAATGATAGCTCGGCCGTTCAGGAGTGATGTCAGGAAGCACTTCTTCACACAAAGGGGAGGGGAAATGTGGAGCTCCCTCCCTCAAAAAGCTGTTGAGGCTGGGCGTGGGGCGCGGGCGGTTCAATTGAGAATTTAAAAACTGAACTTGATAGATTTTTGTTTGGTAAAGGTAATTAGGAATATGTAACCAAGGCAGGTAGATGGAGTTAAGATTCAGATCACCCATGATCGAAATGAATGTTGGAATGGGCTCGGGGGGTGGGGGATGCTGAATGGCCTACTCCTGTTTCCATGTTCCTAACAAATCCAGAAAATCTTAATGTATTCAATCCCTGGTTTGAATTAGTAATGTGCAAAGCCATTTTTAGAATTTACAGCAAGTAGCAGTATCCCTGAATATATCTCCAGATGTCATAGGCAGCTGAGGATGAGAAAAGATTCTGCTCGTCAATACAGAAATGTTATTTAAGAAATTAAATGAAGTATTCTCAGGTAATCATTTCTCAAAGACGTTCTGAAGATAAGTCATAAAATGCTTGTCAACCTATAACTCAAGTTCAGTTCTGGTTTACGGTTGTCCATCTTCCTGCCCTGAACTTTAGTACTCACATCACTCTCGACACCCAATTAAACAGATAAATGTGATGTGATGGACAAGAAAGGAAAGAAAGACTTGCATTTCTATAGCACCTTTCACGACCACCAGACATCCCAAACGCTTTACAGCCAATTAAGCACTTTTAGGAGTGTAGTCACTGTTGTTACGCAGCCAATTTGCACACAGCAAGCTCCCACAAACAGCAATGTGATAATGACCAAATAGTGATGTTGATCGAGGGATAAATATCGGCCGGGACACTGGGGAGAACTCCCCTGCTCTTCTTTAAAATAGTGCCATGGGATTGTTTACATCCACCTGAGAGGGCAGACAGGGTCTCGGTTCAGCCTCTTATCTGAAAGACAGCACCTCCATCAGTGCAGCACTCCCTCAGCCTAGATTTTTGTGCTCAAGTACCTGGAGGGGAATTTAAACCCACAACATTATGACTCAGAGGTGAGGGTGCTACCCACTGAGCCACAGCTGACAACTATGGTGGGATTTGAATTCACAATTTCTGGGTTGAGAGTACCATAACCGCGAGTGCAAAAATTCCTAATAATGGGGAGGTCCATGTTGTAGTGTCCTGGGATTAGCAACACTCATTTTGTTAGAGGATTCTTAGAATCAGCAAAGAGAAAACTTGTTCTGCCATCAATCGCATGTGCCTTCCACTTCGTTGATCTCTGCATAAACAGTAGAGAAATAACATTGTTTTAAATTGTTATATTTCAATGACCAAATTTAAGGGACTGACTATTTGTACTGTGTTTTTTCTGTCCATCTGCGCATGCGTCTGCTGAGAATCCATCACATCACCTCCCACCCGAACTGGAAGTTCCGGACCGGAAGTGCGGCCCTGAACCAGAGTTATTCTGACCAGTTGTCCGTCGAGTGACCCCGACTCAAGCGGCCCCGACCACGCCCCGAGCGGCCCCGACCCTGACCTCAACCCCGACCCGACCCCAACGGTTCCGACCCCGACCCGAGCAGCCCCAACCCTAGCGGCCCCAACCCCGCCCCGAGCGGCCCCGACCCTGACCTCAACCCCGACCCGACCCCAACGGCCCCGACCCCGACCCGAGCAGCCCCAACCCTAGCGGCCCCGACCCCGACCCGAGCAGCCCCAACCCCAGCGACCCCGCCCCGAGCGGCCCCGACCCCGACCTTAACGCCGACCCGACCCCAACGGCCCGACCCCGACCCGAGCAGCCCCGACCCCAGCGACCCCAAGCCCGACCCGAGCAGCCCCGACCCCAGCGACCCCGCCCCGAGCGGCCCCGACCCCGACCTCAACGCCGACCCGACCCCAACGGCCCCGACCCCGACCCGAGCAGCCCCAACCCTAGCGGCCCCAAACCCGCCCCGAGCGGCCCCGACCCCGACCTCAACCCCGACCCGACCCCAACGGTCCCGACCCCGACCCGAGCAGCCCCAACCCCAGCGACCCCACCCCGAGCGGCCCCGACCCCGACCTCAACGCCGACCCGACCCCAACGGCCCCGACCCCGACCCGAGCAGCCCCAACCCTAGCGGCCCCAACCCCGACCCGAGCAGCCCCGACCCCAGCGACCTCGACCCGAGCAGCCCCAACCCCAGCGGCCCCGACCCCAACCCCAGCGGCCCTGACCCCAACCCCAGTGGCTCCGACCCCGACCCCAGCGGCCCCGACCCCGACCCCAGCGGCCCAGACCCCGAACCCAGCGGCTCCAACCCCGACCCCAGCGGCCCCGACCCCAGCGGCCCCGACCCCAGTGGCCCCGACCCCGACCCCAGCGGCCCAGACCCCGAACCCAGCGGCTCCAACCCCGACCCCAGCGGCCCCGACCCCAGCGGCCCCGACCCCAGTGGCCCCGACCCCGACCCCAGCGGCCCCGACAGCGACCCCGACCCCAGCGGCCCCGACCCCGACCCCAGCAGCCCCGACCCCAACCCCAGCGGCCCTGACCCCACCGGCCCGGACCCCGACCCCAGAGGCCCCGACTCCGACCACAGCGGCCCCGACCCCGGCCCCAGCGGCCCCGACCCCAGCGGCCCCGACCCCAGCGGCCCCGACCCCGACCACAGCGGCCCCGACCCCGACTCGAGCAGCAACGACCCCAGCGGCCCCGATTCGACCCGAGCAGCCCCGATCCCAGCGGCCCCGACCCCGACCGCAGCCACCCCGACCCCGACCCAAGCGGCCCCGACCCCGACCCCAGCGGCCCTGACCCCGACCCCAGTCGACCCCGACCCCAGCGGCCCTGACCCCGACCCCAGCGGCCCTGACCCCGACCCCGACCCCAGCGGCCCTGACCCCGACCCCAGCGGCCCTGACCCCGACCCCGACCCCAGCGGCGTGGACCCCGACCGCACCGGCACCGACCCCGACCCCAGCGGCCCCGACCCGAGCAGCCCCGACCCCAGAGGCCCCGACCCCGACCCGAGCAGCCCCAACCCCAGCGGCCCCGACCCCAACCCCAGTGGCTCCGACCCCGACCCCAGCGGCCCCGACCCCGACCCCAGCGGCCCAGACCCCGAACCCAGCGGCTCCAACCCCGACCCCAGCGGCCCCGACCCCAGCGGCCCCGACCCCAGTGGCCCCGACCCCGACCCCAGCGGCCCCGACAGCGACCCCGACCCCAGCGGCCCCGACCCCGACCCCAGCAGCCCCGACCCCAACCCCAGCGGCCCTGACCCCACCGGCCCGGACCCCGACCCCAGCGGCCCCGACTCCGACCACAGCGGCCCCGATCCCGACCCCAGCGGCCCCGACCCCAGCGGCCCCGACCCCAGCGGCCCCAACCCCGACCCCAGCGGCCCCGACCCCGACCACAGCGGCCCCGACCCCGACCCGAGCAGCAACGACCCCAGCGGCCCCGATTCGACCCGAGCAGCCCCGATCCCAGCGGCCCCGACCCCGACCGCAGCGGCCCTGACCCCGACCCCAGCGGCCCCGACCCCGACCCCAGTGGCCCTGACCCCGACCCCAGTCGACCCCGACCCCAGCGGCCCTGACCCCGACCCCAGCAGCCCTGACCCCGACCCCGACTCCAGCGGCCCTGACCCCGACCCCAGCGGCCCTGACCCCGACCCCGACTCCAGCGGCGTGGACCCCGACCGCACCGGCACCGACCCCGACCCCAGCGGCCCCGACCTGAGCAGCCCCGACCCCAGAGGCCCCGACCCCGACCCGAGCAGCCCCGACCCCAGCAGCCTCGACCCCGACCCCAGCGGCCCAGACCCCGACCCCAGCGGCCCTGACCCCGACCCCAGCGGCCCTGACCCCGACCCCGACCCCAGCGGCGCGGACCCCGACCGCACCGGCACCGACCCCGACCCCAGCGGCCCCGACCGAGCAGCCCCGACCCCAGAGGCCCCGACCCCGACCCGAGCAGCCCCGATCCCAGCAGCCTCGACCCCGACCCCAGCGGCCCAGACCCCGACCCCAGCGGCTCCGACCCCGACCCCAGTGGCCCCGGCCCCGACCCCAGCGGCCCCGACCCCGACCCCAGCGGCCCCGACCCCGACCCCAGCCGACCCCGACCCCAGCGGCCCCGACCCCGACCCCAGCGGCCCCGACCCCGAACCCAGCTGACCCAGACCCCAGCGGCCCTGACCCCGACCCCAACGGCCCCGACCCCGACCCCAGCGGCCCCGACCCCGACCCCAGCGGCCCCGACCCCGACCCCAGTGGCCCCGACCCCGACCCCAGCGGCCCCGACTCCGACCCAAGCGGCCCCGACCCTGACCCCAGCGACCCCGACCCCGACCCCAGCGGCCCTGACCCCGACCCCAGCGGCCCCGACCCCGACCCCAGCGGCCCCGACCCCGACCCCAGCGGCCTCGACCCCAGCGGCCCCGACCCCGACCCCAGCGGCCCCGACCCCACCGGCCCCGACCCCGACCCCAGCGGCCCCGACCCCACCGGCCCCGACCCCGACCCCAGCGACCCCAACCCCAGCGGCCCCGACCCCAGCGGCTCCCACCCTGACCCCAGCGGCCCCGACCCCAGTGGCCCCTACCCTGACCCCAGCGGCCACGACCGTGACCCAAGCGGCCCCGACCCTGACCCCAAAAATCTGACCCTGACCCCAGGGCCTTGACCCCGACCCCAGGGCCCCGGCCCCGATCCCGACCCCAGCGGCTCTGATCCCAATCCCAGGGTCCTGACCTCGGTCCCAGGGCCCTGACCCCGATCCCAGGGACCTGACCCCGAACCCAACCCATGCGGCCCTGACCCCAGCAGCCCCGACCCCAGCAGCCCCGACCCGAGCGGCCCGAGCCCAGCAGCCCGAGCCCAGCGGCCTCGACCTGGTGGGTGGCCGAGACGGAGGGGGAAGAGAGAGTCTGGGCATTGGCGGGGGAGAGAGGGAGGGAGAGGGGAGGGGGCAAAGAGAGAGTCTGGTGGAGGAAGAGAGAGCCTGGGGTGGGGTGGGGGGTGGAAGAGTCTGTGGCGGGGGGGGTTGAAGAGAGTGTCTGATGGGGGGAGAGAGCCTGGTGGGTTGTGTTAGAGAGCCTGGTGAGGGGAGAGAGAGCCCGGGGCCTGGGAGTGGGGGTGGGGGTGGTGAAAGAGAGAGAGAGACTGCGGGGGGCAAGAGACACACGGAGGGTGGGAGGGGTATTGGCCGGGAGAGAGGGAACTCAGTGAAGACGGATCATGTTCTTACAACCTCCTACAAGGGACATTGTTGGGGTGGATGAAATCCAGAAGTCACTGCACTATCACTATTCACTTCATACCTGTTAACAATACACACACAATACACACACATCTGTGGCGGTGGGTGCGGGTAACACTTACGCTGGTGTAAGGCACTTCGGCTGGTGAAGGCAGCTCTTGCGCTGGTGTAAGGCACTTCGGCTGGTGGAGGCAGCTTTTCCGCTGGGGGGTAAGGAACTTTGGTTGGGGGAAGGACGCATTTTCTCTGGCTTAAGAAACTTTGGCTGGCACTTGGTGGCTTCTGCGGAGATCTATCCTCTGTGGCTTCTGCAAGTCAAATTGGATCGAGTTACAATTTGCGAAGTCAGTGAGATCTTGGGATGGGCGGCTCCAGTTACATATTGCAGAAACACTTCAGGGTGTGGCTTATCCTCCAAGGGGACCAATTAGAAACAAAGGGGCGGCCATTTTTACAGTACAAATAAACACGTCCCAAATTTAAATGCCAGTGACAATATTTTTTCCATTGTATGGCATGTAAAAAGTAAAAATTTGGCTAGTTTTATTTCAGATTTTGATCTGCAAGGTTCATCACCAGTCTCCCAAAATGAGAAGGTGCAGAAACAAGTTTTTGTTCATCTCTGGGACTGTAAGTGTTAAAGAAGGAGACAGAATGATTCACATTTGCACGAGGAAGCTTTATCTGGCCAATTTTCCTCACCCAATGTTCTGCCCATCCCCTCATCTGCTGAACGGATGCAAGAACCTTGCTGATGAGTGCTGGCAATGGTGAGAAACTAAACAAAGCTGAATCCAATCATGTTCTCATTAGCCATTCATGCACTTTTAGGAGAAGTAAGTGGATAATAATCGGGAATGAAAACTGTTCGTCAACTTCCTTTCTTCAATGGGTCATAATGACAGGTTTGGGGTAAGCATGAGAGTAAGCGGAACAGATTTTATTCATATACTGAATGGGTGATCAATCTCTCATCATCATGGGCAGTCCCTCGAAATCGAGGAAGACGTGCTTCCACTCTAAAAGTGAGTTCTCAGGTGACTGTACAGTCCAATACGGGAATTACAGTCTCTGTCACAGTTGAGATAGACAGTCGTTGAAGGAAAGGGTGGGTGGGGAGTCTGGTTTGTCACACGCTCCTTCCGCTGCCTGCGCTTGATTTCTGCATGCTCTCGGCGACGAGACTCGAGGTGCTCAGCGCCCTCCCGGATGCTCTTCCTCCACTTAGGGTGGTCTTTGGCCAGGGCTTCCCAGATGTAGGTGGGGATGTTGCACTTTATCAAGGAGGCCCTGAGGGCCTTCACCAAGGTGTACGAAAGCATGCGCCTTACACTAAACATCCGTAAGACAAAAGTCCTCCACCAACCTGACCCCACCACACAGCACTGCCCCCCCCCGGTCATCAAGGTCCATGGCGCTGCCTTGGACAACCTGGACCACTTTCCATATCTTGGGAGCCGAGGGCAGACATCAACGACGAGATCCAACACCGCCTCCAGTGTGCCAGTGCAGCCTTCGGTCGCCTGAGGAAGAAAGTGTTCGAAGACCAGAACTCTAATCTGGCACCAAGCTTATGGTCTACAGGGCTGTAGTGATACCCGTCCTCCTGTATGATCAATCTATACTGTACAAAGGACTTGCTTTTGGTTTATCGTTCGAGCCCTCGAACTAACTCTTGAAAACCATACTCCTTTATGAACCTTAGTTTGCCGACTGCAAAGGCACATGTCATCGATAAGATCTCATGAGTTATCCATTCTTGAATTCTTTTAAGAGCAGTCTATTCACATAAAGAATCTTAGAGCTAGAAATGCGGCTGCTTAACACCACCACCCGTTAGCACCCAGAGGAGCGAAGTACCTCCGGCCCCAGCCTCGCATACGGCGCCTGCCGCGAACCTCAGTGATGGTTTAGCGGCGGTGCTGACAGTTTGTCCTGCGCTCGCTAGCGGCGCCCACTCAGTAATGTCACCCAGTGTGCAATGCCCCCCGTGATGCCCTGTTTGCAAAATTCAGTCTTTCGCCTGCCCTGCGACCAGCAGGGGAGAGCAGTCGGTCCAGCGACGATCCCAGGGTGATATCATCCGGAGTGCAAGGTAAAGTGCTGAAATTTCAGTTTTTAAATTTTTATTTATTTGTTGCAGTCGTGGGGAAGTGTGCGTGAGGTTTATTGAATTTTTTTTAACAGGATTTTCTTTTCAATCTTCAGGCACTAGGACACCGGCATCCTCGCGGTAAAAATTGAGTCGGCCTCCTGCGCTCTCGCTCCATTAGCGCCCGAAGAGGAGTGTGGATCGCTTCTCTTAGTGCCCCACTCTCCTCTTGGAGCGATGCAACTCAATATCCCACTTTGAGGTGGAAGACATCGCCCGGTGCTAAAGGTCACACCCCAGCACTGTCACCACCTCAAAGTGGGCCACACCCAATTTGTAGCCCTTGGACTTTTGCTTCAAACTTTCCACAACCAAGACTTCCTGACCGATCTGTTTTTGGATCCTCTGAAGACGAGTTTTATCGACAACCCAAACATTCCCTCCATACCATAGTTAAACTGATCCCTCTGCCTATGCTTACTGCACGAGTCACTAAAGTTATACATTAATCACTCGTGATCGATGGTGCCCCAGTAACTTATTTCC
This sequence comes from Pristiophorus japonicus, assembly GCF_044704955.1. NCBI lineage: Eukaryota > Metazoa > Chordata > Chondrichthyes > Pristiophoridae > Pristiophorus > Pristiophorus japonicus. The sequence goes on from NC_091977.1 coordinate 23,516,800, forward strand.
TTGCTGAGTGATCCTGCTGTTTTCCTGTTTTTATTAGAAAGCCTTTTGCTCCATGACCAGTTATAGTTATACAGGCCAGTTCGATTATCAACCCTCAACTCTTCAACGTGTCCAACAAAGACCCTGGCCAATATTTACATAGAATTACTTAGAATGTTCAGCACAGAAACAAGCCTCTCTGTGTCCTCTACACAACCCGCTTTCCCACTAATCTTTGTGCCATCTACAAATTTTGTTACACTACACTCTGTTCCCTCCTCCAGGTCATCTATGTATATTGTAAACAGTTGTGGTCCCAGCACCGATCCCTGTGGCACACCACTAACCACCGATTTCCAACCCAAAAAGGACCCATTTATCCCGACTCTCTGCTTTCTGTTCGCCAGCCAATTCTCTATCCATGCTAAGACATTTCCTCTGACTCCGCGTACCTTTATCTTCTGCAGTAACCTTTTGTGTGGCACCTTATCGAATGCCTTTTGAAAATCTAAATACACCACATCCATCGGTACACCTCTATCCACCATGCTCGTTATATCCTCAAAGAATTCCAGTAAATTAGTTAAACATGATTTCCCCTTCATAAATCCATGCTGCGTCTGCTTGATTGCACTATTCCTATCTAGATGTCCCGCTATTTCTTCCTTAACGATAGTTTCAAGCATTTTCTCCACTACAGATGTTAAACTAACCGGCCTATAGTTACCTGCCTTTTGTCTGCCCCCTTTTTTAAACAAAGGCGTTACATTAGCTGCTTTCCAATCCGCTGGTACCTCCCCAGAGTCCAGAGACTTTTGGTAAATTATAACGAATGCATCTGCTATAACTTCCGCCATCTCTTTTAATACCCTGGGATGCATTTCATCAGGACCAGGGGACTTGTCTACCTTTACTCCCATTAGCCTGTCCAGCGCTACCCCGCTAGTGAAAGTGATTGTCTCAAGGTCCTCCCTTCCCACATTCCTGTGACCAGCAATTTTTGCCATGGTTTTTGTGTCTTCCACTGTGATAACCGAAGCAAAATAATTATTTAAGGTCTCAGCCATTTCCACATTTCCCATTATTAAATCCCCCTTCTCATCTTCGAAGGGACAACATTTACTTTAGTCACTCTTTTCCGTTTTATATACCGGTAAAAGCTTTTACTATCCGTTTTTATGTTTTGCGCAAGTTTACCTTCGTAATCTATCTTTCCTTTCTTTATTGCTTTCTTCGTCATTCTTTGCTGTCGTTTAAAATTTTCCCAAACTTCTATTTTCCCACTAACCTTGGCCACCTTATACGCATTGGTTTTTAATTTGATACTCTCCTTTATTTCCTTGGTTATCCACGATTGGTTATCCCTTTTCACTGGAATGAGGAGAAATTTCTTCACTCAAAGGGTTGTGAATCTTTGGAATTCTCTACCCCAGAGGGTGGTGGATGCTCAGTTGCTACATATATTCAGGACTGAGTTAGATAGATTTTTGGGCACGAAGGGAATCAAGGGATATGGGAATCGAGTGGGAAAGTGGAGTTGAGGTAGAAGTTCAGCCATGATCGTATTGAATGGTGGCCCAAGCTCGAGGGTCGAATGGCCTACGCCTGCACCTCTTGCTAATATTCTCATTAAAATGCCTCACTTATACTTTCGTACCGAAGATTTACACGCTTCCTGCACCAAATCTCCCCAGTCTCTTCGACTAACTCTGCAATCACAGCCGCAATATGTAAGGTGTTCCCGATTGGAGATGCAGAAATGGGATAGTTACTACTTCTATGTGCCAGTAAGCTGTTGAGTTTTAGCTGATTGAACTCCTGTAGTTACCCCCCACTCCCACCCCACCCCCGCCCGGAGTACATTAAAGTGTCCCTCACTCTTCACGAAACCAACCTGCAGATTGACTCACTGGACAGTTTTGTGATGTGTCCCCATAGGATAGTGAGGGTGGGGGGGGGGGACTTTCCACTCCATAATGGACAAAGAGAAATTGCACAGGGATGTGGAACTACTTTAGGAGGCACAGTAAGTTCGGCAGCAGAGAACCGCAAGTTACAAAAGAACTTACACAGATTGTGGCAGATGGAATTTAATGTGGCAAAGTGTGAGGTCATCCACTTTGGACCTAGGAAAGATGAATTGGAATATTAATGATGAGAAATTATGAACTGTGGAGGAACAAAGGGATTCAGATGTCCATAAAACACTAAACACTAGTGCACAGGTAGGAAATGTAATCAAAAAGAGGAATGGAATGTTGGCCTTTATATCAATTGAGATGGAATACAAACAGGAGGAAGTGATGCTTCAGTTGTATAGAGCCTTGGTCAGACTCTATCTGGAGTCATTGCGTTCAGTTCTGGGTTCCGCAGCTCAGGAAGGATATATTGGCCGGGGCTTCAGTTATGAGGACTAGGTAGCATAAATTTGGCTTCTATTCCCTTGAGCATAGAATGAGGCGAGATGTGATGAGGGAAACAAAAAGGAGACAAAAACAAAAGACAGAAAAGAGATGAGTAAAAGTGGAGGGCAAAGAAGCCAAAGGCAAGAAACAAAAAGGGCCACTGAATATAAAAGGGCTGCAGGAGGGGTAAAAACTAAAATTCATGGTTTAAAAACTAGGATGAAAACACTCTACCTAAATGCACGCAGCATTAGAAATAAAGTAAATGAGTTGACGGCACAAATCATTACAAATGGGTATGATTTGGTGGCCATTACAGAGACATGGTTGCAAGGTGGCCAGGACTGGGAATTAAACGTACAGGGGTATCTGACGATTTGGAAAGATAGGCAGGAAGGGAAGGAAGGTGGGGTAGCTCTGTTAATAAGGGATGATATCAGGACAGTTGTGAGGGATGATATTGGCTCCAATGAACAAAATGTTGAATCATTGTGGGTGGAGATTAGAGATAGTAAGGGGAAAAAGTCACTGGTGGGCGTAGTTTATAGGCCCCCAAATAATAACTTCATGGTGGGGCAGGCAATAATCAAGAGAATAATGGAGGCATGTGAAAAAGGAACGGCAGTAGTTATGGGGGATTTTAACCTACATATCGATTGGTCAAATCAAATCGCAGGGGGTAGCCTGGAGGAGGAATTCATAGAATGCATAAGGGATTGTTTCTTAGAACAGTGTGTAACAGAGCCTACAAGGGAGCAAGCCATTTTGGATCTGGTCCTGTGTAACGAGACAGGAAAAATAAACGATCTCCTCGTAAAAGATCCTCTCGGAATGAGTGATCACAATATGGTTGAATTTGTAATACAGATTGAGGATGAGGAATTTGTGTCAGAAACGAGCGTACTATGCTTAAACAAAGGGGACTACAGTGGGATGAGGGCAGAGTTGGTTAAAGTAGACTGGAAACAAGGACGAAATGGTGGCACAATTGAGGAACAGTGGAGGACTTTTAAGGCGCTCTTTCAAAATGCGCAACAAAAATATATTCCAGTGAAAAAGAAGGGCGGCAAGAGAAGAGATAACCAGCCGTGGATAACCAAGGAAATAAAGGAAAGTATCAAATCAAAGACCAATGCGTATAAGGTGGCCAAGGTTAGTGGGAAACTAGAGGATTGGGAAGATTTTAAGCAACAGCAAAGAATGACTAAAAGAACAATAAAGAAAGGGAAGATAGATTACGAAGGTAAACTTGCACAAAACATAAAAACTGATAGTAAAAGCTTTTACAGATATATAAAACGGAAAAGAGTAACTAAAGTAAATGTTGGTCCCTTAGAAGATGAAAAGGGGGATTTAAGAATGGGAAATGTGGAAATGGCTGAGACCTTAAATAATTATTTTGCTTCCGTCTTCACAGTGGAAGACACAAAAACCATGCCAAAAATTGCTGGTCATAGGAATGTGGGAAGGGAGGTCCTTGAGATGATCACTATCACTAGAGAGGTAGTGCTGGACAGACTAATGGGATTGAAGGTAGACAAGTCCCCTGGTCCTGATGAAATGCATCCCAGGGTATTAAAAGAGATGGCGGAAGTTATAGCAGATGCATTCGTTAAAATCTACCAAAATTCTCTGGACTCTGGGGAGGTACCAGCGGATTGGAGAGCAGCTAATGTAACGCCTCTGTTTAAAAAAGGGGGCAGGCAAAAGGCAGGTAACTATAGGCTGGTTAGTTTAACATCTGTAGTGGGGAAAATGCTTGAAACTATCATTAAGGAAGAAATAGCGGGACATCTGGATAGGAATAGTGCAATCAAGCAGATGCAGCATGGATTCATGAAAGGGAAATCATGTTTAACTAACTTACTGGAATTCTTTGAGGATATAACGAGCATGGTGGATAGAGGTGTACCGATGGATGTGGTGTATTTAGATTTCCAAAAGGCATTCGATAAGGTGCCACACAAAAGGTTACTGCAGAAGATAAAGGTACGCGGAGTCAGAGGAAATGTCTTAGCATGGATAGAGAATTGGCTGGCGAACAGAAAGCAGAGAGTCAGCATAAATGGTCCTTTTCCGGTTGGAAATCAGTGGTTAGTGGTGTGCCACAGGGATCAGTGCTGGGACCACAACTGTTTACAATATATATAGATGACCTAGAGGAGGGGACAGAGTGTAGTGCAACAAAATTTGCAAATGACACTAAGATTAGTGGGAAAGCGGGTTGTGTAGAGGACTCCGAGAGACTACAAGGAGATTTGGATAGGTTAAGCAAATGGGCTAAGTTCTGGCAGATGGAATACAATGTCGGAAAGTGTGAAGTCATCCACCTTGGAAAAAAAAACAGTAAAAGGGAATATTATTTGAATGGGGAGAAAATACAACATGCTGTGGTGCAGAGGGACCTGGGGGTCCTTGTGCATGAATCCCAAAAGGTTAGTTTGCAGGTGCAGCAGGTAATCAGGAAGGCAAATATAATGTTGGCCTTCATTGCAAAAGGGATGGAGTACAAAAGCAGGGAGGTGTTGCTGCAACTATATAAGGTATTGGTAAGGCCGCACCTGGAGTACTGTGTGCAGTTTTGGTCACCTTACTTAAGGAAGGATATACTAGCTTTGGAAGGGGTACAGAGACGATTCACTAGGCTGATTCGAGAAATGAGGGGGTTACCTTATGATGATAGATTGAGTAGACTGGGTCTTTACTCCTTGGAGTTCAGAAGGATGAGGGGTGATCTTATAGAAACATTTAAAATCATGAAAGGGATTGACAAGATAGAGGCAGAGAGGTTGTTTCCACTGCTCGGGGAGCCTAGAACTAGGGGGCACAGCCTCAAAATACAGAGGAGCCAATTTAAAACCGAGTTGAGAAAGAATTTCTTCTCCCAGAGGGTTGTGAATCTGTGGAATTCTCTGCCCAAGGAAGCAGTTGAGGCTGGCTCATTGAATGTTTTCAAGTCAAAGAAAAATAGCTTTTTAAGCAATAAGTGAATTAAGGGTTACGGGGAGAGGGCGGGTAAGTGGAGCTGAGTCCACGACCAGATCAGCCATGATCTTATTGAATGGCGGAGCAGGCTCGAGGGGCTAGATGGCCTACTCCTGTTCCTAATTCCTCTGTTTCTATGTTCCTATGTGATCGAGAGCTTTATAATTATTTTAAAAAGGATTCTATAGGAGATACATATATATACAGGGAAACTATTTCATCTGGTGGTAGAGTCCAGAACCAGATCGCGTGATTTTAAAATGAGAGATCGGACAGTTTGTAGTGAAATCAGAAAGCGACTTTTCCCACAAAGGGGAGTGGAAATCTAGTACTCGCTCTCTCAAAGCTCAATTGACATATTCAAGACTGAGATTGTTATTTCTGTAATGCACTTATGAATGACTCCATAAGGCAATGTGTTATACTCAAACTGTAGTGATCTTGGTCCTTTAGTCGTAACTCCAGAGTGAGGCACAAGCATGGTGTGCAGCCTTTTATACTGGGCCCTGCACACCTATGCAGGTGACCCTCAGGTCTCCCACCACAGTGCCCTCTGGTGGGCAGCCTCTGCCATAGGGGCAGGAAATCCCGGTCTCCACCAGTTGCACCCTCTAGTGGTGCCAGCATAGTATATACTCAGTGTAAACCTTATTGAAAGTACATCAGGTAACAAGTCGCCATCTTATGCAACTATACAGTGACTACACAGAGAGTATATCTATAGTCTGCATATATAACAGAGATCAATAGATTTTTGTTGGGTAAGGTTTTCTAGGGACATGAAGCAATGGTGGATAAATGGGATTTAGGTACAGATTGCTCACAATCTAATGGAATGACAGAACAGGCTCGAGGGTGTCAATAGCCTACTCCTGTTCCTATCGCCTTATGTGTTTCTTTGATGTTAGAGACTAGGAACCACTTTGGCCTATTAGAGGCCAGAATCAGAAATGTTCCCAGTTAGTCACACCCACAATTGTTTCAAATCATAGATAAATAAGAAACAAGTTACATCTTGGGAAATACTTATACCTCCCACACCCCAACACCCCACACTCCCACCACCTACCCACGGTGCCACAGAACTCCTGAGTATATTGAAAAGGTGTTTTTTGGGGGATTTGTTCCTGGGATGTGCACCTCACTGGCAAGGCCCGCATTTATTGCCCATCCCTAATTGCCCTTGAGAAGGTGGTGTTGAACCTTCTTCTTGAAACGTTGCAGTATGTGTTGGGAAGGCACTCCCAAGGGAGGGAGTTCCAGGAATTTGACCCAGTGATGATGAAGGAATGGCAATGTATTTCCAAGCCAGGATGGTGTGTAACATGTAGGGGAACTTGAAGGTGGTGGTGTTCCCATGTGCCTGCTGCCCTTGTCCTTCGAGGTGGTTGGGGTCGCGGGTTTAGGAGGTGCTGCTGAAGAAGCCTTGGCAAGTTGCTGCAGTGCATCTTGTATGCCACACTGCAGCCACAGTACACACTGCAGCCATGGTGCGCCTGGTGGAGGGAGTGGATGTTGAAGGTGGTGGATGGGGTGCCAATCAAGTGGGCTGATCTGTCCTGGATGGTGTTGAGCTTCTTGATTATTGTTGGAGCTGCATTCATCCAGGCAAGTGAAGAGTATTTAATCACACTCCTAGAATTTCCCTAGAAACATCCAGAACAGGATCTAAAACTTTCTCAATACAGTGAACAGCGCCCAGTAGGTGGTCCCGTTACCGTGTATGTAGATCAGCATTGTGCAGGGTTAATTCAGTTCATTCTTCTGTCAGGTGGGTCTGTCCTTGAAAAAAAGCCCAATACCAATTCCCATCTGATAGGGACCTCAAAAAATGCAGGTAATCAAAGGCATTGAGCAACGGTCCATCTTATCAGGGTCTGGTAAACCAGTGATAACATGCTGTATGTAGCCTTAATAGCCCGATCTGATGATAGCAGCTGAAATTAATTGAAGTACATAGCTGATGAGCTACAACTGGTTTTACGCCCTCTTCAAGTCTTCGACAACAGCAATTACAATGATAACTGAGGTTTAAATAATGCATTTCATGCGATAAAACATCCCAAAGAGTTTTACAGGGGAAATAGAACATATTCAGCAAGTAGCAGAATAGTCTCCTCTTATGAATCTCAAGGTTGCTGTGCGAGTTAAAGGGGGAATCACGCAAGGTTCTGCTGCCAATGTGGAGCCTGTTGGTGCATGAGGGAGAGAAAGATATCCTAGCCTAGCAACAGTGTAGAGAGAGTAAAAGAGAAAGAAAGAATCTTCTGATCACCTCAGCAACAGCCAGTGTTCAAGATTGAAGTAAGGCCTTGGGACATTTATAGTAGTGCCATACCATAAATATCCCTCTAAAAGTCATACTATAAACTTCCCATTACATACCGTACTATATAAACTTCCCATTACATCCTATTGTAAGCCATACTATGAACTTCCCATTATATACCATTGCAAGCTATACTATAAACTTCCCATTACATACCATTGCAAGCCATACTATAACCTTCCCATTACATACCATTGCAAGCCATACTATAAACTTCCCATTACACACCATTGCAAGACATACTGTAAACATCCCATTACATACAATTGCAAGCTATACTATAAACTTCGCATTACATACCATTGCAAGCTATCCTATAAGCTTCCCATTACATAGAAACATAGAAACATAGAAAATAGGTGCAGGAGTAGGCCATTCGGCCCATCGAGCCTGCACCACCATTCAAGAAGATCATAGCTGATCATTCCCTCAGTATCCCTTTCCTGCTTTCTCTCCATACCCCGTGATCCCTTTAGCCGTAAGGGCCATATCTAACTCCCTCTTGAATATATCCAAGGAACTGGCATCAACGACTCTCTGCGGCAGGGAATTCCACAGGTTAACAACTCTCTGAGTGAAGAAGTTTCTCCTCATCTCAGTCCTAAATGGTCTACCCCTAATCCTAAGACTATGTCCCCTGGTTCTGGACTTCCCCAACATCGGGAACATTCTTCCCGCATCTAACCTGTCCAGTCCCGTCAGAATCTTATACGTTTCTATGAGGCCCCCTCTCATCCTTCTAAACTCCAGTGAATAAAGGCCGAGTTGATCCAATCTCTCCTCATATGTCAGTCCAACCTGGAATCAGTCTGATGCACCTTCGCTGCACTCCCTCAACAGCAAGAATGTCCTTCCTCAGATTAGGAAACCAAAACTGAACACAATATTCCAAGTGAGGCCTCACTAAGGCCATGTACAACTGCAGTAAGACCTCCCTGCTCCTACACTCAAATCCCCTAGCTATGAAGGCCAACACACCATTTGCCTTCTTCACCACCTGCTGTACCTGCATGCCAACTTTCAATGACTGATGTACCATGACACCCAGGTCTCATTGCACCACCACTTTTCCTAATCTGCCGCCATTCAGATAATATTCTGCCTTTGTGTTTTTGCCCCCAAAATGGATAACCTCACATTTATCTGCATTATACTGCATCTGCCATGCATTTGCCCATTCACCTAACCTGTCCAAGTCACCCTGCAGCCTCTTAGCATCCTCCTCACAGCTCACACCACCACCCAGTTTAGTGTCATCTGCAAACTTGAAGATATTCCACTCAATTCCTTCATCTAAATCATTAATGTATGTTGTAAAGAGCTGGGGTCCCAGCACTGAGCCCTGCGGCACTCCACTAGTCACTGCCTGTCATTCTGAAAAGGACCCGTTTATCCCGACTCTCTGCTTCCTATCTGCCAACCAGTCCTCTATCCACGTCAGTACATTACCCCCAATACCATGCGCTTTGATTTTTTACACCAATCTCTTGTGTGGGACCTTGTCAAAAGCCTTTTGAAAGTCCAAATACACCACATCCACTGGTTCTTTCTTGTCCACTCTACTAGTTACATCCTCAAAAAATTCCAGAAGATTTGTCAAGCTTGATTTCCCTTTCATAAATCCATGCTGACTTGGACCGATCCTGTCACTGCTTTCCAAATGCACTGATATTTCATCCTTAATGATTGATTCCAACATTTTCCCCACTACTGATGTTAGACTAACCGGTCTATAATTATCCGTTTTCTCTCTCCCTCCATTTTTAAAAAGTGGTGTTACATTAGCTACCCTCCAGTCCATAGGAACTGATCCAGAGTCGATAGACTGTTGGAAAATGATCACCAATGCATCCACTATTTCTCGGGCCACTTCCTTAAGTACTCTGGGATGCAGACTATCAGATCCCGGGGACTTATCGGCCTTCAATCCCATCAATTTCCCTAACACAATTTCCCGCCTAATAAGGATATCCTTCAGTTCCTCCTTGTCACTAGACCCACTGTCCCCTAATACATTCGGAAGGTTACTTGTGTCTTCCCTCGTGAAGACAGAACCAATGTATTTGTTAAATTGGTCTGCCATTTCTTTGTTCCCCATTATAAATTCACCTGTATCCGACTGCAAGGGACCTATGTTTATCGTCACTAATCTTTTTCTCTTCACATATTTATAGAAGCTTTTGCAGTCAGTTTTTATGTTCCATATGTTCCAGTTTTTACATACCATTGCAAGCTATACTATAAACTTCCCATTACATACCATTGCAAGCTATACTATAAACATCCCATTACATACAATTGCAAGCTATACTATAAACATCCCATTTCATACAATTGCAACCTATGCAAAGAGATGTTGATATATATTGCAAAAGGATGTTGACATAGTGCGCAAGAATAGGCTGAGGACAGAGCTTTGAACGGTGACTACCAAATAAGGCAAGGTCACTTTTAGTTTGATAAAGAAATCAGTGTATAAAATCAGAAGCTTTTGTTTTAAGTTTGAGAAAAAGAGAGAAACCTACAAGACTTGAGCGCAAGCCTATGTTCAGAACTGCTGAAAAAATGCTTGTAAACTGCATTATGCTCTGAAGAAATTATACTCCGCTTTTTGATTTTTTTTAAATGTTAAAGTAAAAATAATAAAGTGATTTTAACCATATGACTGAATTCTTTACTGCTCGACTAAACAATGGAAGATTGTTTAAAACAACAGAGCCTCAGCTGAGGGAAGTGCGTAGGTTGGCTCCTGGGGTTATAGCTCTGTTGTTGAGGTGTCTGGTAACATGCCACACTCAAGAGTGGAGCTTGGGTGAATTACAGTTATTGTGCAGACCTGATCGTGGCTCTACTGAGCGAGGGAACTCTCCCTGGGTGTACTGGACAATATTTATTGCTCAACCATCATCATAAAAAAAACAGATAATCTGGCCATTACCACTTTGCTGTTTGAGGTAACTTGCTGTGTGCATATTGGCTGCGGCCTTTCCCAACATTGCAACAATGACTGCACTTCAAATACTTCATTGGCTGTAAAGCGCTTTGGGAATTCCTGAGGTCATGAAAGACATTACACGAATGCAAGTCTTTCTTTCTTGTTTACTTGAATAATAGTAGTGGCATACCTGGTCATGACAATTTAAATCCATCTGGTATCTCTCCCAATTAAACCCTTTGTCCTCTTCTGCTGAATTCTAAATTTCTCCCAGTCCTCAGGTTTGCTGTTTTTTCTGGCCAATTTATACGCCTCTTCCTTGGATTTAACAATATCCTTAATTTCCCTTGTTTGCCACGGTTGAGCCACATTCCCTGTTTTATTTTTACTCCAGACAGGGATGTAGAATTGTTGAAGTTCATTCATGTGATCTTTAAATATTTGCCATTGCCTATCCACCGTCAACCCTTTAAGTATCACTCGCCAGTCTATTCTAGCCAATTCACGTCTCATCCCATCGAAGTTACCTTTCCTTAAGTTCAGGACCCTAGTCTCTGAATTAACTGTGTCGCTCTCCATCTTAATAAAAATTCGACCATATTATGGTCATTCTTCCCCAAGGGGCCTCGCACAACAAGATTGCTAATTAGTCCTTTCTCATTACACATCACCCAGTCGAGGATGGCCAGCCCTCTAGTTGGTTCCTCGACATATTGGTCTAGAAAACCATCCCTTATACACTCCAGGAAATCCTCCTCCATAGTATTGCTACTAGTTTGGTTAGCCCAATCAATATGCAGATAAAAGTCACCCATGATAACTGCTGCACTCTTATTGCACGCATCCCAAATTTCCTGTTTGATGCCATCCCCAACATCCCTACTATTGTTTGGTGGTCTGTACACAACTCCCACTAATGTTTTCTGCCCTTTGGTGCTTCGCAGGTCTACCCATATAGATTCCACATCATCTACACTAATGGCTTTCCTTACTATTGCATTCATCTCCTCTTTAACCAGTAACGCTACTCTTTTCCTTTCTGGCTATCCTTCCTGATTATTGAATACCCCTGGATGTTGGTTACCTTGGAGCCATGTCTCCATAATCCCAATTACATCATATCCGTTAACAGCTATCTGCGCTGCCAATTCATCCACCTTATTACGAATGCTCCTCGCATTAAGACTCAGAGCCTTCAGGCTTGTTTTTTTAACACCCCTTGTCCTTTTAGAAATATGTTGTAACGTGGCCCTTTTTGATTTTTGCCCCTGATTACTCTGCCCTCCATTCTTGCTTTTCTCCTTCCTACCTTTTGCTACTGCCCCCTTTTTACTTCCCTCTGCCTCCCTGCCTAGGTTCCCATCCCCCTGCCATATTAGTTTAAACCCTCCCCAACTGCACTAGCAAAGGACATCGGTTCCAGTTCTGCCCAGGTGCAGACCGTCTGCAGACCACCTCCCCCAGAACCGGTTTCAATCTCCCAGGAATTTGAATCCCTCCCCCTTGCACCATTCCTTAAGCCATGTATTTAGCTGAGCTATGCTGCAATTCCTACTCTGACTAGCACGTGGTATTGGTTGCAATCCTGAGATTACTACCTTTGAGGTCCTACTTTTTAATTTAATTCTTAGCTCCCTAAATTCAGCTTGTAGGACTTCATCCCATTTTTTACCTATATCGTTGGTAGCTATATGTACCATGACAGCTGGCTGTTCACCCTCCCTCTCCAGAATGCGCTGCAGCTGCTCTGAGACATCCTTGACCCTTGCACCAGGGAGGCAACATACCATCCTGGAGTCTCGTTTGCGGCCGCAGAAATGCCGATCTATTCCCCTTACAACAGAATCTCCTATCACTATAGCTCTCCCACTCTTTTTCCTGGCCTCCTTTGCAGCAGAGCCACCCATGGTGCTATGGACTTGGCTACTGTTGCCTTCCCCTGAAGAGTCAGCCCCCAGCAATACCCAAAACGGTGTATCTGTTTTGAAGGGAGATGCCCGCAGGGGACCCTTGCACTACCGTCCTTCCACTGCTCTTCCTGATGGTCACCCATTCCCTATCTGCCTGGGTAACCTTTACCTGCGGTGTGACCAACTCACTAAATGTGCTGTTGACGGCATCCTCAGCATCGCAGATGCTCCAGAGTGAATACATGCACAGCTCCAGTGCTGCAATACGGTCTGTCAGGAGCAGCAGCTGGATAAACTTCCTGCACATGTATTTGTCAGAGACACTAGAAGCGTCCCTGACTTCCCACACAGCACAGGAGGAGCATGACATGGGTCTGGGCTTGCCTGCCATGACTTAACCCTTAAATTACTTAATTTGGCAACAATGTCAAAGGTTTCTAACTGCTAAGAACAAAAAAAAAGATAAAGAAAAAGAAAACTACTCACCACTAAACCAGCCAATCACTTACCCTCTTGACTGTGACATCACCCTTCGATTACTTTTTACTTCTTTCTTACTTTTGACCCTGTTGCAGCTGCAGCTAGCTCCTCCTCTGGCCGCTACTCCCTCTCTAGCGCTGACCCCGGACTGCCGCTGGGCCTTTATAGCCAGTCGCTGCTCCTCCTCCAGCCGCTGCTCCTGAAATGTGATTATACCCTTTGATGTTAAGGAATCACCAGCATGTAATGGTGCAGCTATCTGAGCCAATGCACTACAAGGTTTTGTTCAATAAAAAACATTTAAACCGAACATTAGACTGAAATCATCAGTATTTCTGTACAAACCAACCCATCTCCCCCCGCCCACCCCCCCATTTCTCCTCCCCACCTCTACCCCTTCCCCGTCCCCTCCTGACGCCAAGTCGCCTGGCTGAGGAGGTCCTCAGGCGATGCTTCATTGGGGGCCGGCGGGGTGATGGCCGAACCGCTGCTTGGATGGGTACGGGAGAGGACCGTCCCAAGATGGGAACGTGCTCCGAACCAGAAGCAAGATGTTGGTCCTGGCTCTCATATGTGTTCGGCAATGGGGTGCAGCACCTTTGGGTGCAGTGCGCGCTCTGGGACCTCTAGGAGTCCTCTGCCACCAGTGTTCCTGGTTACCAGCTCTAGGGCCTCCTCCATCCCTTCCATGTTATATCTTATTTGTTGGACAAAAACCCGGTGCCAACTATGTCCTTAGTGCTTAGTAGACTTTTTGCTGCTGGTGAATCTCCCTCATGCCTCCTTCAACAGCCAGACAAGGACACACCACAGCTACACACGCTTTCATTCCTCTGAGCTCCCTCTCTCTCTGTCTCCTCTTCTGCGCAGGTCATGATGACCCTTGGCCTCCTGAATCGAGCGTTGCCATGCCATTGCTGAGGACGGCCTCATTTTACGGCAGAAGGTGAAAACATTTTAACTCTACCGTTTGATATCGCTCATGGTAACGCCCATTTTCAAAAATGGAAACTAGGTGTTTTGAGAATTTGCCAGAAGCCGGCAATCTAAAAACCTTTTTTAATGCCCACGCTGGAAATAATGCCAATTTTTGGGCAATAAGCACAAAAATGGAGATTCTAGCCCTATGTCCTCTAGTTTTAGTTTTCCCTATGTGTGAAAATATCCTCTCCCCATCCACCTTGTTGAGCCCCCTCATTATCTTATATGTTTCAATAAGATCACCTCTCCTGAGCTCCAATATCTGCCTTGCACTGTCTCATTATATACTGATGCTGGTAATTTCCATGGAAATTCTCTCGCTCTGGCACCATAACGCCGGCAGACATGCAAACATGATTTTCCCCAAACTTCCGCCTTAAGACGGCTGATCAGGAGAACCCCGAGGAAAATCCCAGGCTTACTTCGCATAGAATCTTACAATACAGAAGGAGGCCATTTGGCACACTATGCCGATGTCAACCCTTTGAAGGAGCTATCCAATTAGTCCCCTTCCCCCTGCTCTTTCTCCATAGCCGTGCATGTTTTTTCTTTTCAAGTATATATCCAATTCATTTTCAAAAGTTACTATGAATTTTTTTCCACCGTCCTTTCAGGCAGTGCATTCCAGATCATTACAGCTCACTGCATAAAAATATTTTTCCTCATCTACTCTTCTGGTTCTTTTGCCAATTATCTTATGTATCTGTGTCCTTTGGTTACTAACTTACTTGTCTGTGGAAACAGTTTCTATGTACGCTATCAAAACACTTCATAATTTTGAACACCTCTATTAAATCTCCCCTTAACCTTCTCTGCTCTAAGGAGAACAGTTCCTAATATCAACAAGTACTGAGAAGTTCCTGACTTGCAGAGTCCCCAAACCTGGGCCCTTCCCTGACCTTGTTCTTTGCCTGGTTATCTTTTGAATAGTGTCAGCTGTGGATCAGTGGACAGCAGTCTCGCCTCTGAGTTATAAAAGCTGTAGGTTCAAGTCCCACCCCAGAGACTTGAGCACAAAAATCTAGGCTGACACTCCAGTGCAGTACTGAGGGAGTGCTTCACTGTCAGAGGCCCTGTCTGCCCTCTCAGGTAAAGATAAGAGATCCCACGGCACTATTTCGAAGAAGAGCAGGGAGTTATCCCGAGTGTCCTGGCCAATATTTATCCCTCAATCAACATCACTAAAACAGATTATCTGATCATTATCACATTGTTGCTCGTGGGAGCTTGCACAAATTAGCTACCACATTTCCGACATTACAATAGTGATTACACTTCACAGTACTTCATTGGTAGTAAAGCACTTTGGGACATCCTGTGGTTGTGAAAGGCGCTATATAAATGCAAGTCTTTCTTATTACGGAGGATGAAAGCTCTGCCCCATACGAGTCGGATCAGGAACTGGAATATGGCAGGAACCCGATGTAAACAATTGGGAGCCCAAAGCAATGGACTGAGAAATCAAACAATTGAGGTGCGTTTAAAAAAAATTAACATTTTAATCAGCAAGGTAGCTCAGAGATTTTAAATACCTCAGAGCTCGACCAGGTATCAAACAGACACTAAGGTGCGCGATTTTCGGCAGTGTGTTCAGGCGCGAACAATCCTCCGAAGTGGCCAAGTCGGGGCAATGAGCAGAAACGCCGGTTCAGCCCGTGTTTAGTGCAAGGCACTATCTTGGCAAAGGAGTTGAAGTTTGCGCTAGGAACAGCCGCCCGGAGGCTCGTTAAGGGGCTGACTGCCCCTTAAAATGTCTGCTAGCGCCCATTAAAAAGGCTGCTCGGCATTTTGGTGGCTAACGCTTGTCCTCTCCCAGCAGCCATCAGCTGTTCAGGAATAAAGATGGCAATGGTGTCGATTTCAAGCACTACTTAAAGGGATACCGATTTATTGCTGCCGAAGCTGTGAAGAGGACCTCTGAAATACATCAGGAGACTTTCTCCGTCATTTTGTTAAGACTTCACCAGCACTCGAGCGACATTTACTCCACGAATTCTCTGAGGACTTCACCTAAAATGAGTAAGTGCTGTGCTACTCCACCTTATAGAAATAACCAGGAAAATGGAAGTGCTTGGTCATGGGCTAGGGATCCCCCCTTGATCTGCAGGTGGAATGGGAGGAGGACATTGGGCAGGAGCGAGAGAGACACAGGGGTTGGCGAGGTGGCATCCTCCCACCCCTGCCCCCCCCCCGCCCCCCTGCGGTACAGCACATTCCTACTCCTGTGGACCTCCTCCACGAGGACCTCCAGTGCCACCTCCGAGAACCTGTGCGCCCTCTCCCTCGGTCCCTGAGCCATCTTGCAATGTGCGTCTATGTGCCAGCCACCACACTCCTCTCTTTCACTCAAAATGGGTGCGAGGAGCTCACATATACTGCTCCATGAAAATTGCACCTGTAACCACCTTCAACATTCACTCCCTGCACCACTGGCACACCCTGGCAAATCTATAAGATGCACTGCAGCAAATCGCCAAGGCTTCTTCGGCAGCACCTCGCAAAGCCGCGACCTAGAAGGACAAGGGCAGCAGGCGCATAGGAACACCATCGCCTGCAAGTTCCCCTCCAAGTCACGCACCATCCTGACATAATACTAATAATTTTATTTACTTATTTTAATGTATAATCACTGTTTCTTCATTGTGGCTGGATCAAAAACCTGGAACTCCCTCCCGAACAGAACTGTGGGAGTACCTTCCCCACACGGAGTGCAGCAGTTCAAGAAGGTGGCTCACCACCACCTTCTCAAGGGCCTTAAATGCCGGCCTTGCCAGCAACTCCCGCATCCCAGAAACAAATAAAAAGACAGACCTGTAGGGATTAGAGGGGTGAAGGATCAGCTATTTCAGGAGAGCGTTGAGTCTCAGAGAGTATTGGAGTGGGCTTGATCGATGGAGAGATTAGTTAAACATAACTACTTAATAGTTGAAGAGTCACCCAGGATTAAGTTTAATTAGGTTCAAGGGGCTATATGCCTTTAAGGAGCCACCTGTCCTTCCTTCTTAATTTTGCTCAATGTTTTAAAGAGTGAATAAAGTGTACTTTCAAAATTGTACTTTGTTGAAATTTGGAAGTTTATAAAGATAATGAAAAGGAAAAAAAATTCTCATCTCTTCACTTGACCATATTGTGGTGTAGCTCTGCAGGGACATGAGTGCCCTCTGGATTGACGACTTTCCTCAGTTTTCTAAACTTGGGGCTAGAAATTCGATATCGCCCGCTTTAAGGCGGTTTCGCCGCCAGGCCTTTATCACCTTGAGCACCGGGCAATGTCTACCACCTCAGAGTGGGATATTCAGTTGTATCGCCCCAAGAGAAGAGCGGAGCGTGAAGGGAAACGTTGCACACTCCTCTTCGTGTGCTAACGGAACGATAACGCAGGAGGTCGACTCAATTTTTTGGTGCTGGGATGCCAGCACCCTCGCGCCTAAAGAGGAAGAAAAACTCCTGCCGAAAAATTCGATTGACCTCACCCACACGTCCCCACTACTGCTACAAATAAGTAAAAGTTGAAGACGTGAAATTTCAGCGCTTTACCTTGCACTTTGGACGATTTCGCCCCAGGATTGTCGCTGGAGAGACTGCTTTCCTCTGCCGGTGTCAGCACCAGGCGCTGCCACAGGAAAAAGAGTCAATTTTGCAAACTCGGGGCTACAGGGGCGTTGCACACTTGCTGACGTCACTGAGTGGGTGTCGCTAGCGAGCGCTGCACAAGCTGTCAGCGCTGCCACTAAACATTCACTGAAGTTCGTGGCAGGTGCTAACAGGTGGCGTTAACCAACCAAATTTCTCCCCCTTGAAGTTTATGTTCTATTCCATGGGCTATACACTATAGTATTTTGTTTCGAGTGAGCATATTTGTCAAAATAGTGGACGAAGTAAATGCATACAAATATTTGACAAGGCTTCCTTAACCCATGACCTTTACCCCCTGGAAGGACAATTGCAGTAAGTACATGAGAGCACTACCACCTCCAAATTCTCTCTCCAAGTCACAAACCAACCTGTGTTGGAAATGTTTCGCCGTTCTTTCATCTTCGATGGTTCAAAATCCTGGAACTCCCTCCCTCACAGCATTGTGGGAGCACCTTCACCACACGGACTGCAGCGGTTCAATAAGGCGGCTCACCACCACCTTTTCCTGTATTTATATAGCGCCTTTCACAACGACTGGATGTCCCAAAGCACTTTAGATGCAATGAACATAAGAACATAAGAATTAGGAACAGGAGTTGGCCATCTAGCCCCTCGAGCCTGCTCCGCCATTCAACAAGATCATGGCTGATCTGGTCATGGACTCAGCTCCACTTACCCGCCCACTCCCCGTAACCCTTAATTCCCTTATTGGTTAAAAAGTTATCTATCTTTGACTTGAATACATTCAATGAGCTAGCCTCAACTGCTTCCTTGGGCAGAGAATTCCACAGATTCACAACCCTCTGGGAGAAGAAATTCCTTCTCAACTCGGATTTAAATTGGCTCCCCCGTATTTTGAGGCTGTGCCCCCTAGTTGTGGTCTCCCCTACCAATGGAAACAACCTCTCTGCCTCTATCTTGTCTATCCCTTTCATGATTTTAAATGTTTCTATAAGATCACCCCTCATCCTTCTGAACTCCAAGGAGTAAAGACCCAGTCTACTCAATCTATCATCATAAGGTAACCCCCTCATTTCTCGAATCAGCCGAGTGAATCGTCTCTGTACCCCTTCCAAAGCTAGTATATCCTTCCTTAAGTAAGGTGACCAAAACTGCACGCATTACTCCAGGTGCGGCCTTACCAATACATTATACAGTTGCAGCAAGACCTCCCTGCTTTTGTACTCCATCCCTCTCGCAATGAAGGCCAACATTCCATTTGCCTTCCTGATTACCTGCTGTACCTGCAAACTAACCGTTTGGGATTCATGCACAAGGACCCCCAGATCCCTCTGCACCACAGCATGTTGTAATTTCTCCCCATTCAAATAATATTCCCTTTTACTGTTTTTTTTCCCAAGGTGGATGACCTCACACTTTCCGACATTGTATTCCATCTGCCAAACCTTAGCCCATTCGCTTAACCTATCCAAATCTCCTTGCAACCTCACTGAGTCCTCTACACAACCCGCTTTCCCACTAATCTTCGTGCCATCTGCAAATTTTGTTGCACTACACTCTATCTCCTCTTCCTGGTCATCTATGTATATTGTAAACAGTTGTGGTCCCAGCACTGATCCCTATGGCAGACCACTAACCACTGATTTCCAACCGGAAAAGGACTCATTTATCCCGACGCTCTGCCTTCTGTTCGCCAGCCAATTCTCTATCCATGCTAATACATTTCCTCTGACTCCGCGTACCTTTATCTTCTGCAGTAACCTTTTGTGTGGCACCTTATCGAATGCCTTTTGGAAATCTAAATACACCACATCCATCGGTACACCTCTATCCACCATGCTCATTATATCCTCAAAGAATTCCAGTAAGTTAGTTAAACATGATTTCCCTTTCATGAATCCATGCTGCGTCTGCTTGATTGCACTATTCTAATCCAGATGTCCCGCTATTTCTTCCTTAATGATAGTTTCAAGCATTTTCTCCACTACAGATGTTAAACTAACCGGCCTATCGTTACCTGCCTTTTGCCTGCCCCCTTTTTTAAACAGAGGCATTACATTAGCTGCTTTCCAATCCGCTGGTACCTTCCCAGAGTCCAGAGAATTTTGTTGATTATAATGAATGCATCTGCTATAACTTCCGCCATCTCTTTTAATACCCTGGGATGCATTTCATCAGGATCAGGGGACTTGTCTACCTTGAGTCCCATTAGCCTGTCCAGCACTACCCCCCTAGTGATAGTGATTGTCTCAAGGTCCTCCCTTCCCACATTCCTGTGGCCTGCAAATTTTGGCATGGTTTTTGTGTCTTCCACTGTGAAGACGGAAGCAAAATAATTGTATAAGGTCTCAGCCATTTCCACATTTCCCATTATTAAATCCCGTTTTTCACCTTCTAAGGGACCAACATTTACTTTAGTCACTCTTTTCCGTTTTATATATCTGTAAAAGCTTTTACTATCTGTTTTTATGTTTTGCGCAAGTTTACCTTTGTAATCTATCTTCCCTTTCTTTCTTGCTTTTTTAGTCATTCTTTGCTGTTGCTTAAAATTCTCCCAATCCTCTAGTTTCCCACTAACCTTGGCCACCTTATACGCATTGGTCTTTGATTTGATACTCTCCTTTATTTCCTTGGTTATCCACGGCTGGTTATCCCTTCTCTTGCCGCCCTTCTTTTTCACTGGAATATATTTTTGTTGCGCACTATGAAAGAGCTCCTTAAAAGTCCTCCACTGTTCCTCAATTGTGCCACCGTTTAGTCCTTGTTTCCAGTCTACTTTAGCCAACTCTGCCCCCATCCCACTGTAGTCCCCTTTGTTTAAGCATAATACGCTCGTTTCTGACACAAATTCCTTATCCTCAATCTGTATTACAAATTCAACTATATTGTGATCACTCATTCCGAGAGGATCTTTTACGAGGAGATCGCTTATTTTTCCTGTCTCATTACACAGGACCAGATCTAAGATGGCTTGCTCCCTTGTAGGTTCTGTTACATACTGTTCTAAGAAACAATCCCGTATGCATTCTATGAATTCCTCCTCCAGGCTACCCCGTGCGATTTGATTTGACCAATTGATATGTCGGTTAAAATCCCCCATGGCTACTGCCATTCCTTTTTCACATGCCTCCATTATTCCCTTGATTATTGTCCGCCCCACTATGATGTTATTATTTTGGGGCCTATAAACTACGCCAACCAGTGACTTTTTCCCCTTACTATCTCTAATCTCCACCCACAATGATTCAACATTATGTTCATTGGAGCCAATATCATCCCTCACAACTGCTCTGATATCATCTTTTATTAACAGAGCTACGCCACCTCCTTTCCCTTCTTGCCATCTTTCTGAATCGTCAGATATGTTTAATTCCCAGTCTTGGTCACCTTGCAACCATGTCTCTGTAATGGCCACCAAATCATACCCATTTGTAATGATTTGTGCCGTCAACTCATTTACTTTATTTTGAATGCTGTGTGCGTTTAGTTAGAGTGTTTTCATCCTAGTTTTTAAACCATGATTTTTAGTTTTTACCCCTCCTGCAGCCCTTTCATATTAGTGGCCCTTTTTCTTTCTTGCCTTTGGTTTCTCTGCCCTCCACTTTTACTCATCTCTTTTCTGTCTTTTGTTTTTGTCTCCTTTTTGTTTCCCTCTGTCTCCCTGTATTGGTTCCCATCCCCCTGCCAAATTAGTTTAACTCCAACAGCACTAGCAAACACTCCCCCTCGGACATTGGTTCTGGTCCTGCCCAAGTGCAGACCGTCCAGTTTGTACTGGTCCCACCTCCCCCAGAACCTGTTCCAATGCCCCACGAATTTGCATCCCAACCTGCTGCACCACTGCTCAAGCCATGTATTCATCTGTGCTATCCTGCGATTCCTACTCTGACTAGCATGTGGTACTGGTAGCAATCCCGAGATTACTACTTTTGAGGTCCTACTTTTTAATTTAGCTCCTAGCTCCTTAAATTTGTCTCGTAGGACCTCATCCCTTTTTTTACCTATGTCGTTGGTACCAATGTGCACCACGACAACTGGCTGTTCTTCCTCCCTTTTTAGAATGTCCTGCACTTGCTCGGAGACATCCTTGACCCTTGCACCAGGGAGGCAACATACCATCCTGGAGTCTCGATTGCGGCCGCAGAAACGCCTATCTATTCCCCTTATGATTGAATCCCCTAACACTATCGCTCTCCCACTCTTTTTCATGCCCTCCTGTACAACAGAGCCAGCCACGGTGCCATGAACTTGGCCGCTGCTGCTCTCCCCTGATGAGTCATCTCCCTCAACAGCACTCAAAGCAGTGTATCTGTTTTGTATTGTATTTGCCTGTAAACTACATTGCATTTCAAAGGGGGATGCACGTTAAAGTTTTAGATAGGTAAATACAGGGAAGGTTGACTCTCGGGGGATCAGGAATTTTGCTCACCGAGCATGACACTTAAGTCATGGGGTAGAGTGTCATAGCGGGGGAATGAAGAGTTGCAAAATTCATGGGAGAACCCCACCAGTGGTTGGACTCATTTGAAAGAAAATTTAATTTTTGAACTATCTACCAGAAAGTTTGAGATCCTAAAGTGCACATGGAAGAAACTACAAACTTTAATCGAATTTGGGATTTTACAAGGCAGATTGGGTCTCTATGGGCAGGGCTATAGAACTAAAGGAACTATCCTTCAAAGAATTCAGTTTGAGTACTGAAGCTGTCTGGAGAATTGTGGATATTCGAAAACCCTCCTCCCTAGGAGACATTAATATAACAACAATTAACCCAGATATAGCTACCCATCATCCTGATCTGGAAAACCATTCCAGCACATACATAATAACAATGGCCACATCCAGCCTGCATGAAAAACCCAAGCGCAGACAGACACTACAAATACCACAGCTAATATTTCCATCAAGAAAACAGATTTAAAAGGTCGACACATCCGAGACAGGTTAACATTTAATGGGCCCGCCAAAATATGATAAAGAAATATCAAGCTCTCCAAAATTAAACAAAGAATCCGGACTGATTTGGCGCGAAGATTAGAACAACTCCAAAAGTATAACTGGGCCCTGCTTTAACAAAGGGTATGCGATGCCATGCCATGCTTAACAGAAGATATGCACACAACAGCATAGCATCATAGAGCATCAAGAAGGGAGAGAGACCACCACAGCAGTTTTAACTAGCTTCTCCAGCCTCAACATCCTGAAATCGGGAAAGGGATGGAAGAACATCACCATCGCGGCAGCAACCAACCACAGCCAACATGGTACCACCAAAAGAACCGCGATCGACGAACTCCGAAACAAAACTCTGCAAGGAAGAAACCGAAGAATCGAAAGTTTCCACTCTACAACCTAGGCCTGACTACCAACAGGTGAAAACATTATCTCAAGAGACTTTGAACCTATTTCTAATGAAAGAAAGTGGGTACTGATCCCATAAGTCCAAAACATACCCTACCACATCAGCGGATACCACCCAACTGGAGATTGCGCAGTAAGAAGTCTTCTACGATGTTCGGGGTACGGCAAGCAGAACCTACAGAATCCAGCGAACCTTGAAATCACGAACCACCGCTAACTACCAGTAAAGGATCGGTGAGCATAGTCCCTGTTTGCCCTGAGTTTAACCTAGTTAGTGTTAGGCATTGGGAGGTGGGAGGTGTATTATTTACTGTAACCCTTTTGAATGTGTAATCTACTGTTCTTTAATTGAGTGATTATAAGTTTAACATTGTATTTTCTTGCCTTTAATAAAACCAAAGTTCTATTGCATCAAACCAGTTGTCTCCTGCATTTTATCACATCCCCCAAATAAATCAAGAGTCTAGAACCCAGGGAGTGGGAGTGATTCGAACTGCTCAAAAGATCAGAGGTGAACCTGACCCCACACACCACCCCCTACACACCTTAGGACAGCATTACTTAGCTCTCTGCAGTCAGTATAGGCTGGACCGCCTGATTTCTCAGTCGGTCACTGCGGGATGCATTTTGGGGCATACGGGTCGGGCGGGAGCCAGAAAGTGCCCCGGTGTCACAATCAGGGGCGTTGCAGACCAGCGCAGCTTTTCCGGGCGGTACTGCTACGCACCGCTGCAAAACCGTTCCCCAAAAGCACCCGTGGAGCGCTGGAGGCTGACCGCCCTCCCAGAAGACCTCACCGCTGCCATTGCTGCCGCTCCGGGGTGGAAAATGGAGAGCAAAACGCCAGAAAATCCGCCCCACAGCGTAGAAAAGCGAAGAAGTTTTTTTAGAATACTGGTTAGGCCCCATCTGGAGCATTGTGTCCAATTCTGGGCACCGCACTACAAGAAGAATGGCAAGGCTTGGGAGAGGGTGCAGAGGAAATTTATCATAATGGTTCCAGGGATGAGGGACTTCAGTTTCGTGGAAAGACTGGAGAAGCTGGGATTGTTTTCCTTAGAGCAGAGAAAGTTAAGATGAGATATGAAAGAGGCGTTCAAAAAAATTAACGATTTTGGAAGAGTAATTAAGGAGAAACTGTTTCCACTGTCAGAAGCGTGGGTCACCAGACGACTTAAAAATAAGGAAATTGGCAAAAGAACCAGAGGGAACATGATGAAAAGAAACACATTTCTGCAGTGAGTTGTTGTGATCTGGAATGCACTGCCTGAAAGGGTGATGGGAAGCTGATTCAGTCGTAACTTTCAAAAGGGAATTGGATAGTTACTTGGAAAAATCTGCAGGGCTGTGGGGAAAGAGCAGGGGAAGGGTGGGACTAATTGGATAGCTCTTTGAAAGATTGCACAGGCACAGGCACCATGTGTCAAATGGCCTCCCTCTGTGTCATCGCATTCTATGATTCTATCACCACACACCAAGTAATGCGCAACCTGTGTTTTCAATTGCATTCATTATCTACATTATTATTGAACATGCTTAGGGTTGTACTCGATTATTTAATGCATGCGCTCTGAGTAGCTAATTATTGGCAATGATAAATTTCTCCTCGTCGAAGGTTAATGTTACTTATTGTGAACCATTTGTCCAGAAAAGCCTTGCTGCATTAGTGGTCCAATGGTGCATACTGTGCAATCTAATTTTCCTTTTTATTCTTAATTGGTAATACAATCATGTTAATTAACAAGATTTTATGCTAGAAGTATTTTTATTCCAGGTACTTGCTGTCATATCTCATTAGGTGCTAAGGTGAACAAGTTCACAGCTGTTGCTTAGCTCCAGTTGCCCTAAAAAGCAATTGCGAGCAAGCTCATTACACTTGGGAGCCTGAGGGTTGTGGCGGATATACCAGTAACTTTCAATGTTAAGATTTGTAATCAGGAAGAATCACTCATGGAGTGGGTGAATGGTTTAGTGGGTTTAGACAGTGAGTAGCATGGACCAGGAAGTCAGGGCCCATCTTCGGTACCTTGTGTGCGCTGATTTCATAGAATTCTGGAATGATATCGTGTAGAAGGAGGCCATTTGGCCCATCATGTCTCTGTCCTGGTTCATCATGGTTCGTTGAAAGCGCTATCCAATGAGTTCCACTCCCCCACTCTTTCCCCCACAGCCCTGCCATTTTTTTTTCCTTTTCAAGTATCGATCCAATTCCCTTTTGAAAGTTACGATTGAATCTGCTTCCACTGCCCTTTCAGGCAGCGCATTGCAGATCGTAACAACTCGCTGGGGCTGAAATTGCCCACCGCCCCAAACGAGTCGCACCTACCATTTTCGAACGGTTCCGTCTGCCCCGATACAAGGGGTGGACAATCTGGAGAAACTCAGCTGGTGATTTCTTTTCCCCCGAGTGCGGCAGAAGTGGTCTTAACATTGGGGCGGAAGTGGGTGTGGGTCGGGGTAGCCGTCACGAGCGGGGAGGAGGTGGGGGGCAGAGCAGAGTAGCCGTCACTAGCGCGACGGAGGTGGGGGGCGGGGCAGAATAGCCGACACTAGTGGGGCGGAGGTGGGGGGCGGGGCAGAGTAGCCGTCACTAGTGGGGCGGAGGCGGGGGGCGGAGCAGAGTAGCCGTCACTAGCGCGACGGAGGTGGGGGGCGGGGCAGAATAGCCGACACTAGTGGGGCGGAGGTGGGGGGCGGGGCAGAGTAGCCAACACTAGCGGGGCGGAGGTGGGGGGGCGGGGCAGAGTAGCCGTCACTAGTGGGGCGGAGGCGGGGGGCGGAGCAGAGTAGCCGTCACTAGCGGGGCGGAGGTGGGGGGCGGGGCAGAGTAGCCAACACTAGCGGGGCGGAGGTGGGGGGGCGGGGCAGAGTAGCCGTCACTAGTGGGGCGGAGGTGGGGGGCGGGGTGGAGTAACCGTCACTAGCGGGGCGGAGGTGGGGGGCGGGGCGGATTAGCCGACACTAGCGGGGCGGAGGTGGGGGGCGGGGTGGAGTAACCGTCACTAGCGGGGCGAAGTTGGGGGGCGGGGCGGAGTAGCCGACACTAGTGGGGCGGAGGTGGGTGGCGGAGCAGAGTAGCCGACACTAGCGGGGCGGAGGTGGGGGGCGGGGCGGATTAGCCGTCACTAGCGGGGCGGAGGTGGGGGGCGGGGCGGAGTAGCCGACACTAGCGGGGCGGAGGTGGGGGGCGGGGCGGATTAGCCGTCACTAGCGGGGCGGAGGTGGGTTCGGGTTAGAGTGGCCAACGCCGCAAGTCATCAGTCCCTCCCCATCAGTTAAAGGGGGGAGGGCCACTGCGAACTCTGCGGCCACTTTAGTGGCAAACACTGGGCCACCAGGGAGCGATTCAGCCAGGCCAAGAGGCGGTGCTAGGCTGCCTTTTGGCGGCCCGACTGAACCCGCGGGCATAATTGTCAGCCCGACCTGGCAGCCAGCCGACAAAATAAAATAACACGGCGTGGCCGGCAGCACCACGTCCCTTTGAGGGCTGCCACGCCGCCAAGCCACAGAATGGGCACCGTCAGCCAAAGCCGTTGGGGGCACCGATTGGTGGCAGGACTGTTCCCGCGCGGCAGTTCCACAAAAGGGGCAATTTCCCACGGGGCAATTTCGGGACGGGGCCGCCGCTGGTCGGTAAAGGGTCGGCGTGTGCACGCCGCAGCGGGAAAAGGGGCGGAGCGATCCCCCTGCAGCGCTCCAAACATAAGGAAGAGCAACTTCAAAAATGGCGGCCCCTCCGCGGGGACTCAGCGGCCAGTTCGCAACGACCTGTGGCTGTCGCTTTCAGGCCGCCACGGGCCTTATAGAGAGGGGCAATTTTGGCCCCGCTATGTTTCAAAATAAAAGTCCCCTCATCTCCCCCCTCTGGTTCTTTTGCCAATCATCTGAAATCTGTGTCCCCCGGTTACCGACCTTCCTACCAGTAGAAACAGTTTCTCCCTATCTACTCTATCGAAACCTCTTCATGATTTTTAACACCTCTATTAAATCTCCTCTTAACCTTCTCCGCTCTAAGGAGAACAATCCCAGCTTTTCTCGTCTCTGTGCATTCAGCCGGAGATTATATCAGGACTTATTGCACTGGCAAATGTCGAGGAATACAATAACTTGCATCGGTTTCATAGTACAATAAACACTTCTAACACTGTGCTGTCTCAGACGCTACAAATGGTGACAAGTAGGTTGTGACATGGACACTCATCTGTATTCTGCATTGTTGCTATTCATCGTTGGAGAAAAGATACTTTTAAACATAAGGTAGTCTGTCTGAGTTTACTTCATAACCAATTTATCTCACGCTCACAGATGTCAGGAGACTTGCTGTCACTACTGAGCATGTTACATAGCCATATGTCTGCTTAATATGAGAAGGGAGACATAGAGAGATAAATTAAAGGTGATTTTACTACACGCTTCCGACTATTTTCCAAAACAATCAAATTTATTCCATTGATGCACAATTCATAGAATGTCAGCGCAGATTATATGGTAAAGTGTACAAATAGCTATCTCGCTCCACTTTCTTCAACAGCCTCATAAAAAAAAATCTCTCTCTTCAATCGTGACTTTGGATCCTTCATTTCCTAATATTTCATATCTCTGGAATTTCTGGGGATACCTCTGGAACTCCCTTCCTAAACCTTCCCGAATTTCTCTCCTCCTTTCAGATGCTCCTTAAGACCTACAGCTTTGACCAAGAGCTTGGTCACCTGTCCTGATATCTCCTTAATGTGGCTCGGTGTCAAATTCTGCCTGATAGTCGCTCCTGTGAAGCGCCTTGGGACATTTTACTGCGTTAAAAGTGCCATTTAAATGCAAGCTGTTGTTGTGTCTTTTAACTTCCTCCTCCTTGTGCTCCTGTTCTGATTTATTATAAGGACATGTATATGGGAATAAACCACATGGTAAGGGCCCCGTGACAAATGTGGCTGAAGATTTCCATTAACTTGAAAGTGCTGAAAGGCAGTTTGTGCTGAATCCTCTTTCACTTGCACAGGAGAGGAAAGATTTTTTCTAATCGCTTCAGTCAAATCCGATGTTTCAGTCAAATCTTGTAAACATTTCAGAGGCGGTGAACTTAACCACTACTACAAAAGCAAAACACTGCAGGTTCTGGAAACCTGAAATGAAAACAGAAACACGCTTTTGACATTTCATCTCTCCTGCCTTCCACTTGACCTTGCTTCTTGTTCTTTCGTCCCCTCCCCACTTTTCCTTTCTCTGTACTGGCTTAAAACCCTGTGACATCTCTAACTTTTGCCAGTTCTGACGAATAGTCACCGATCTGAAGTGTGAACTCTGTTTCTCTCTCCACAGTTGCTGCCTGACCTGTGGAGCATGGATCCCAATCATTTTTTGGCTCCCGCACGGCCCATTTATCGGATTGTGCAACCTATTCAAACAACCCTGCGAGCGCGGTTTGTTCCGTTGGGAAGCCGGCTCAACGACTACACAGAGCCTCGAGTCAGCAGTGCTGTGGCATAATTTAACATAGAAACATAGAAACATAGAAAATAGGTGCAGGAGTAGGCCATTCGACCCTTTGAGCCTGCACCGCCATTCAATAAGATCATGGCTGATCATTCACCTTAGTACCCCTTTCCTGCTTTCTCTCCATACCCCTTAATCCCTTTAGCCGTAAGGGCCATATCTAACTCCCTCTTGAATATATCCAGTGAACTGCATCAACAACTCTCTGCGGTAGGGAATTCCACAGGTTAACAACTCTCTGAGTGAAGAAGTTTCTCCTCAGCTCAATCCTAAATGGCTTACCCCTTATCCTTAGACTGTGTTCCCTGGTTCTGGACTTCCCTAACATCGGGAACATTCTTCCTGCATCTAACCTGTCCAGTCCCGTCAGAATTTTATGTTTCTATGAGATCTCCTCTCATCCTTCTCAACTCCAGTGAATACAGGTCCAGTCGATCCAGTCTCATATGTCAGTCCTGCCATCCCGGGAATCAGTCTGGTGAACCTTCGCTGCACTCCCTCAATAGCAAAAACGTCCTTCCTCGGATTAGGAGACCAAAACTGAACACAATATTCCAGATGAGGCCTCACCAAGGCCCTGTATAACTGCAGTAAGACCTCCCTTCTCTTATACTCAAATCCCCTAGCTATGAAGGCCAATATACCATTTGCCTTCGTCACCACTTGCTGTACCCGCATGCCAACTTTCAATCACGGATGTAACATGACACCCAGATCTCGTTGCACCACTCCTTTTACTAATCTGCCGACATGCAGATAAAATTCTGCCTTCGTGTTTTTGCCCCCAAAGTGGATAACCTTAAATTTATCCACATTATACCACATCTGCCATGCATTTGCCCACTCACCTAATCTGTCCAAGTCACCCTGCAGCCTCTAAGCATCCTCCTCACAGCTCACACCACCACCCAATTTAGTGTCATCTGCAAACTTCGAGATATTACACTCAATTCCTTCATCGAAATCATTAATGTATATTGTAAAGAGCTGGGGTCCCAGCACTGAGCCCTGTGGCACACCACTAGTCACTGCCTGCCATTCTGAAAAGGTCCCGTTTATCCTGATTGTCTGCTTGCTGTCTGCCAACCAGTTCTCTATCCACGTCAGTACATAACCCCCAATACCATGTGCTTTAATTTTGCACACCAATCTCTTGTGTGGGACCTTGCCAAAAGCCTTTTGAAAGTGCAAATACACCACATCAACTGGTTCCCCTTGTCCACTCTACTCGTTACATCTTCAAAAAATTCCAGAAGATTTATTAAGCTTGATTTCCCTTTCATAAATCTATGCTGACTTGGACCGATCCTGTCAATGCTTTCCAAATGCGATGCTAATTCATCTTTAATAATTGATTCCAACATTTTCCCCACTACTGATGTCAGGCTAACCGATCTATAATTACCCGTTTTCTCTCTCCCTCCTTTTTTAAAAAGTGGTGTTACATTAGCTACCCTCCAGTTCATAGGAACTGATCCAGAGTCGATAGACTATTGGAAAATGATCACCAATGCATCCACTATTTCTAGGGCCACTTCCTTTAGTACTCTGGGATGCAGACTATCAGGCCCCGGGGATTTATCGGCCTTCAATCCCAACAATTTCCCGAACACAATTTCCCGCCTAATAAGGATTTCCTTCAGTTGCTCCTTCTCACTAGACCCTCGGTCCCCTAGTATTTCCGGAAGTTAATTTGTGTCTTCCTTCCTGAAGACAGATCCAAAGTATTTGTTCAACTGGTCTGTCATTTCTTTGTTCCCCATTATAAATTCACCTGAATCTGACTGCAAGGGACCTACATTTGTCTTCATTAATCTTTTTCTCTTCACATCTCCATAGAAGCTTTTGCAGTCAGTTTTTATGTTCCCGTCAAGCTGACTCTCATACTCTATTTTCTCCCTGCTAATTAAACCCTTTGCCCTCCTGTGCTGAATTCTGAATTTCTGCCAGCCCTCAGGTTTGTTGCTTTGTCTGGCCAATTTATATGCCTCTTCCTTGGATTTAACACTATCCCTAATTTCCCTTGTTAGCCACGGTTGAGCCACCTTCCCCGTTTTATTTTTACTCCAGACAGGGATATATAATTGTTGAAGTTCATCCATGTGATCTTTAAATGTTTGCCATTGCCAATCCACCGTCAACCCTTTAAGTATCATTTGCCAATCTTTTGTAGCCAATTCACATCTCATACCATCAAAGTTACCTTTCCTTAAGTTCAGGACCCGAGTTTTTGAATTAATTAAAGGGAACCTTGCTGTGAAGTACCAGTCTCTGATTTGATGAAATATGAGCGAGCTTGCCATTCTTTTCTGCAGTCTCAACTTAAGTCGTGTCAATTTTGGTGTGCAATGTATTTGTTTCATGGGTTCTTTGCTTCAAAATTCAGAGCACCATTTTGCTATTTAGAACTTGTTGGTTTATTAACATAGAAAGATAGAAACATAGAAATTTACAGCGCAGAAGGAGGCCATTTCAGCCCATCGTGTCCGCGCCGGCCGACAAAGAGCCGCACAGCCCTCGGTCAGCAGCCCTGAAGGTTACATATCAACCTATCAACAATGAACAATGGCGGAAAGGTAAAGAGCATCCGGCCCAAACAGTCCACCCCACACAACTGTGACACCCCTTGCACAGCAACATTTTACACTCCACCCCAACCGGAGCCATGCAATCGCCTGGGAGAGGCAACAAAACAGCTAAAAACCCAGGCCAATTGGGGAAAAAAATCTGGGGCAATTCCTCTCCGACCCATCCAAGCGATTGAAAGTAGTCCAGGAGATCGCTCTTGCTGTAGTCGATTCCCTGTAGTACTTACCATCGTATCTGTGCCAGTCAACAAGAGGTTATCCACTTATCTAATCCCACTTACCAGCTCTAGGTCCGTAACCCTACAGGTTACGGCACTTCAAGTGCCCATCCAAACATCTTCTGCATCCACCACACCTCAAGGCAGTGAGTTCCAGTCCCCCACAACCATTGGCGTAAAGAAACCCCCCCTCATATCCCCTCTAAACCTTCCACCAACCACCTTAAAACTATGCCCCCTCGTATTTGACCCCTCCACCAAGGGAAATAGGCCCTTCCTATCCACTCTATCCAGGCCCCTCAAAATGTTATACGCCTCAAAGGGGTCTCCTCTCAGCCTTCTCTGTTCCAATGAGAACAAACCCAGCTTATTAATCTGTCCTCATAGCAAAGATTCTCCATTCCAGGCAGCATCCTCGAAAATCTCCTCTGTACCCTCTCTAGTGCAAAGGTTTAACAATCACACTCCACATTACAGGTTCATCCACTCGGCTCACAACTGCCGACCTCATTGTGAATGGCCGAGACTGAGCTGACTGGGGTTTTATTGAGTCTTGTGAACATCACATGGCTGGCTAAGCCAGTCACAATGCAACATCTCTGCAAACCTGTGAGCATACTCACTGGTGCATACACTACAAGGTGTAAATGGTGAAATTTCTGGGGAAGGAGGTTTTGCCCTCATTACTCTCTCATCAATTTGGCACCAGGGGCGGGTTGGCGGAAGGCCTGCCTTTTGCCAGCACCCGGTTCCACTGGAGTTTAGCGTATATTTTAGAACAAATGCAACTTGAAAGGGGTTATCTGACTTTGGTGTTAATTTCCAGCCCTCTATGTCAGACCTACCCCATTCTTGCGCTCAAAATATTGTAGAATTTTGCAGAAATGTTGTTTTTTGTGACATAATCACTATAACAACCATGAATAAATTCTATAGCGTATTCAGGAGAAAGATCTTTGCTCTGAGCGTGGTTAGAATGTGAATGCATTATCGGTATGGGTACGCTCGCATAATGGTTATGTTACTCGCCTAGTAATCCAGAGGCCTGGTCTAATGATCATGAGTTCATGATACCACCAAAAAATAACAGATGAACTGGTCATCTACCTCATTGCTGTGTGTGTGCATTCTCCTGGTCGCAAAATGGCTGCCAAATACAGCAGTCGCACTCTAAAACGTGCTTTGAGACATTTAAGTTTCATAAAAGATATGTGGGGGTCATTTCTGACCTCCCCGTCCAAAGGTGGGGAGCCTCATCCACCGAGAGCACATGTTTGAAATGCAGACATTAATGCCCACCAAGTAATGGTTTGTGACCACCAATATCACTGTACAATCCCACTCAACAACAACAACTTGTATTTATATAGCACTTCTAACGTAGTAAAACATTCCAAGGCGCTTCACAGGAGTGTTATAAGACACAAAAAAAATTTGACGCCGAGCCAGATAAGAAATGACAACAGATGACCAAAAGCTTGGTCAAAGAGGTAGGTTTTAAGGAGCTTCTTGAAGGAGGAAAGAGAAGTAGAGAGCCGGAGCGGTTTAGGGAGGGAGTTCCAGAGCTTAGGGCCCAGGCAATAGTTCAGCAATTATAATCACGGATGCTCAAGAGGACAGAATTTGAGGAGCGCAGATATCTCGGAGGGGTTGTGGGGTTGGAGGGGATTACAGAGATAGAGAGAGGCAAGGACCATGGAGAGATTTGTAAACAAGGATGAGAATTTTGAAATCGAGGCATTGCTTAGCCGGGAGCCAATGTAGGACAGCGAGCACAGGTGTGATGGGTGAACGGGACTTGGTGCGAGTTAGAACACGGACTGCCGTGTTTTAGATGACCACAAGTTTACGTAGGGTAGAATGTGGGAGGCCAGCCAGGAGTGCATTAGAGTGGTCAAGTCTAGAGGTAATAAAGGCGAGAACGAGGGTTTCAGCAGCAGATGAGCTGAGGCAGGGACGGGGACGGGCGATGTTATGGAGGTGCAAAGAGACAGTTTTAGTTACGTCGCGGATATGTGGCCGGAAGCTCATTTCACGATCAAATATGATACTTAGGTTGCAAACAGTCGGGTTTAGCCTCAGACTGATGCTAGGGAGAGGAATGGAGTCAGTGGCTAGAGAAGGCAGTTTATGGCGGTGACCAAAGACAATGGTTTTGGTCTTCCCAGTATTTACTTGGAGAAAATTTGTGCTCATCCAGTACTGGATGTCGGACAGCAGTCTGACAATTTTGGAGACTGTGTAGGGTTCGAGAGAAGTGGGGTTGATGTAGAGCTGGGTATCGTCAGTGTACATGTGGAAACTGATGCCGTGTTTATGGATTATGTCGCCAAGGGGCAACCTGTAGATGAGAAAAATAGATGGGGCCAAGGATAGATCATTCATAGAATCATAGAATCAAACATCACAGAAGGAGGCCATTTGGCCCATCGTGCCTGCCCCAGCTCTTAGAAAGACATATCCAATTAGCCTAAAAAAATCCACGCACAGGCATCTTTCACCCCCTCAATTGGAGTTCAGGACTGGAACATTGGGTCCTTCATTGAAACATCTGTGAACTCTTGTGGAAGCAAGTCATCCTCGTTCAAGGGACTGCTATGCTGATGACTCCCTTGCTCTTCCACTATAGTTAATCAAATTTTCCTTTTGAAGTATCAGGTCAAAGGTCGGGAAATTGTGTTGGGGAAATTGATGGGATTGAAGGCTGATAAATCCCCAGGGCCTGATGGATTGCATCCCAGAGTACTTAAGGAGGTGGCCTTGGAAATAGCGGATGCATTGACAGTCATTTTCCAACATTCCATAGACTCTGGATCAGTTCCTGTGGAGTGGAGGGTATCCAATGTAACCCTACTTTTTAAAAAAGGAGGGAGAGAGAAACCAGGGAATTATGGACCGGTCAGCCTGACATCGGTAGTGGGTAAAATGATGCAATCAATTATTAAGGATGTCATAGCAACGCATTTGGAAAGAGGTGACATGATAGGTCCAAGTCAGCATGGATTTGTGAAAGGGAAATCATGCTTGACAAATCTTCTGGAATTTTTTGAGGATGTTTCCAGTAGAGTGGACGAGGGAGAACCAGTTGATGTGGTGTATTTGGACTTTCAGAAGGCCTTCGACAAGGTCCCACACAAGAGATTAATGTGCAAAGTTAAAGCACATGGGATTGGGGGTAGTGTGCTGACGTGGATTGAGAACTGGTTGTCAGACAGGAAGCAAAGAGTAGGAATAAATGGGTACTTTTCAGAATGGCAGGCAGTGACTAGTGGGGTACCGCAAGGTTCTGTGCTGGGCCCCAGCTGTTTACATTGTACATTAATGATTTAGACGAGGGGATTAAATGTAATATCTCCAAATTTGTGGATGACACTAAGTTGGGTGGCAGTCTGAGCTGCGAGGAGGATGCTATGAGGCTGCAGAGTGACTTGGATAGGTTAGGTGAGTGGGCAAATGCATGGCAGATGAAGTATAATGTGGATAAATGTGAGGTTATCCACTTTGGTGGTAAAAACAGAGAGACAGATTATTATCTGAATGGTGGCAGATTAGGAAAAGGGGAAGTGCAACAAGACCTGGGTGTCATGGTACATCAGTCATTGAAGGATGTCATGCAGGTACAGCAGGCGGTTAAGAAAGCAAATGGCATGTTGGCCTTCATAGCGAGGGGATTTGAGTACAGGGGCAGGGAGGTGTTACTACAGTTGTACAGGGCCTTGGTGAGGCCACACCTGGAGTATTGTGTACAGTTTTGGTCTCCTAACTTGAAGAAGGACATTCTTGCTATTGAGGGAGTGCAGCGAATGTTTACCAGACTGATTCCCGGGATGACGGGACTGACATATCAAGTAAGATTGGATCAACTGGGCTTGTATTCACTGGAGTTCAGAAGAATGAGAGGGGATCTCACAGAAACGTTTAAAATTCTGACGGGTTTAGACAGGTTAGATGCAGAAAGAATGTTCCCAATGTTGGGGAAGTCCAGATCCAGGGGTCACAGTCTAAGGATAAGGGGTAAGCCATTTAGGACCGAGATGAGGAGAAACTTCTTCACCCAGAGAGTGGTGAATCTGTGGAATTCTCTACCACAGAAATTTGTTGAGGCCAATTCACTAAGTATATTCAAAAAGGAGTTAGATGTAGTCCTTACTACTTGGCGAGAAAGCAGGAATGGGGTACTGAAGTTGCATGTTCAGCCATGAACTCATTGAATGGCGGTGCAGGCTCGAAGGGCCAAATGGCCTACTCCTGCACCTCTTTTCTACGTTTCTATGTTTCTATAGAGATACAGTGAGCTCATTTCTCCCCGGTGATTTGCGGCGTTGTTTTGGCGCGCGCCACTTTTTTTGCCGTAAGGTAAAGAAAATCAAAGTTTCCCCAAGGAATCTGCACCAGTGTAACTGAGTTAGTTACAATTTTCTCGAGTTTTTTTTGCGTGATAGGGGGTGTAACCCGATGTCTGAGCCAGTTTTTGTCAATTATGGAATTTTTCCCCCAAAACAATCTCTCCAAGGCCGGCGTATCTGACCACTCCCGAAAAACCTTCTGGTGAGGTAAGAAAAAAGCAACGCACATTGAAAATTCGGCACAGAAAGGCGCCATTGTTTGTCAGTGAAGCTTTGGAGGGAGTCAAGAAGACTTAAACATACATAATAAAGATTATTTTTTTTTACCTTATAATGCAGTAAATGGAAGTTTGATGGAAATCTGTAACTATTCATATTCTTTCAACTGACACACCACCACCGAACGTCTGCAAACAGGGCTGGAGTGTTGAAACGTCTGCCGGCAGAAACGGTCCCGCGCCCGGACACAGGGGCTCGGTGCTCAGCTGCGAAAGATGCTCAGGGACTGAGGTGGGGGCTGTGGAAGGTGATCGGAAGGCATCACAATCCTGCACTATCCATCAAATGTAGTGGGGGTGGGTGGGGAGCTGTGGAAATTAATCGGAAGGCATCACAAGACTGCATTACACATCAAATGTAGCCCGGGGGGGTTGGAGGTGGAGGGTGTGGGGTGTTCCCGATAACTGCACCTGCTCAGACCTGGGTGCGGTCCATACAGACCTGTGGGGAGAGAGAACAAAGAACCTTGTCCTGCCTGCCTGCTGTTTTGAGCTTCTTGCAAAGGTAAAATTTAAGCATGGGGGCAATACTGACAATGCCATACCTTGTGCCAAGCCTTTTGCAGCATGATGCTGCGGAAGAGACAATTGATTCGACGTCATTGCATGAGGAACCTCAGAGCCCATCGGGTGATGGGCAGGAGGCCTTACCCATGTTGTGTATATTGAGACCTAAGTGCACCTAAGTGATGCAGACTGTGTCAGAAGGCTGCGTTTCCGCAAAGAAGTTGTAACTGAGATCTGTGAGTTAGTAAAAGCAGACCTGCAACCTAGAAGCAGCAGGAGGACTGCTTTGTCAGTTGAAGTGAAGGTTACAGCTTCACTTTCATTCTATGCATCCGGATTCTTCCTAGCTACAACTGGGGATGTGTGCACCATTTCTCAACATGCAATACATGTCTGCATTCGGCAGGTGACTGCTGCACTATATGCCCGGAGGAATGACTACATAAAGTTCCCCATGACCACCCAGGCAATGCATGACAGGGCTGCGTACTTCTCCGGGATTGCTGACTTCCCAAAGGTACAGGGATGCATTGATTGTACCCATCATCATCATCATAGGCAGTCCCTCAAAACGAGGATGACTTGCTTCCACGCTGAAAGGGATGCGTTCACAGGTGTTTCAATGAAGGACTAATATTCTGGATCCCAAACTATATCTTGAAGGGTGGAAGATGCCTGTGTGTCGATTTTTTTAATGTGTGGTGGTCGTTGCACCCCAGCCACGAGCTTGACAGAGCTCGGCCTTGGTCCAGTGGCAACGATTAACCAAGATGACTGGAGACCAACTCTGCTGCACAGACCTAGTGTGCGTACATATCGTGATTGTACCAGTTATGTAAGGAGAAAGAGTTATATTGAACTTTGTGAGCTCAACATAGAGTGTGCATTAGGATGGAGAATGAAACAGTTAATTCAGAGACCATGGTCCAGAACTTAAAGAAGGGTAACTTTGAAGGTATGAGGCGTGAATTGGCTAGGATAGATTGGCGAATGATACTGAAGGGGTTGACTGTGGATGGGCAATGGCAGACATTTAGAGACCGCATGGATGAACTACAACAATTGTACATTCCTGTCTGTCGTAAAAATAAAAAAGGGAAGGTGGATCAACCGTGGCTATCAAGGGAAATCAGGGATAGCATTAAAGCCAAGGAAGTGGCATACAAATTGGCCAGAAATAGCAGCGAACCCGGGGACTGGGAGAAATTTAGAACTCAGCAGAGGAGGACAAAGGGTTTGATTAGGGCAGAGAAAATGGAGTACGAGAAGAAGCTTGCAGGGAACATTAAGACGGATTGCAAAAGTTTCTATAGATATGTAAAGAGAAAAAGGTTAGTAAAGACAAATGTAGGTCCCCTGCAGTCAGAATCAGGGGAAGTCATAACGGGGAACAAAGAAATGGCGGACCAATTGAACAAGTACGTTGGTTCGGTATTCACTGAGGAGGACACAAACAACCTTCCGGATATAAAAGGGGTCGGAGGGTCTAGTAAGGAGGAGGAACTGAGGGAAATCCTTATTAGTCGGGAAATTGTGTTGGGGAAATTGATAGGATTGAAGGCCGATAAATCCCCAGGGCCTGATGGACTGCATCCCAGAGTACTTAAGGAGGTGGCCTTGGAAATAGTGGATGCATTGACAGTCATTTTCCAACATTCCATTGACTCTGGATCAGTTCCTATGGAGTGGAGGGTAGCCAATGTAACCCCACTTTTTAAAAAAGGAGGGAGAGAGAAAACAGGGAATTACAGACCGGTCAGCCTGACATCGGTAGTGGGTAAAATGATGGAATCAATTATTAAGGATGTCATCGCAGTGCATTTGGAAAGAGGTAATATGATAGGTCCAAGTCAGCATGGATTTGTGAAAGGGAAATCATGCTTGACAAATCTTCTGGAATTTTTTGAGGATGTTTCCAGTAGAGTGGACAAGGGAGAACCAGTTGATGTGGTATATTTGGACTTTCAGAAGGCTTTCGACAAGGTCCCACACAAGAGATTAATGTGCAAAGTTAAAGCACATGGGATTGGGGGTAGTGTGCTGACATGGATTGAGAACTGGTTGTCAGACAGGAAGCAAAGAGTAGGAGTAAATGGGGACTTTTCAGAATGGCAGGCAGTGACTAGTGGGGTACCGCAAGGTTCTGTGCTGGGGCCCCAGCTGTTTACACTGTACATTAATGATTTAGACGAGGGGATTAAATGTAGTATCTCCAAATTTGCGGATGACACTAAGTTGGGTGGCAGTGTGAGCTGCAAGGAGGATTCTATGAGGCTGCAGAGCGACTTGGATAGGTTAGGTGAGTGGGCAAATGCATGGCAGATGAAGTATAATGTGGATAAATGTGAGGTTATCCACTTTGGTGATAAAAACAGAGAGACAGACTATTATCTGAATGGTGACAGATTAGGAAAAGGGGAGATGCAAAGAGACCTGGGTGTCATGGTACATCAGTCATTGAAGGTTGGCATGCAGGTACAGCAGGCGGTTAAGAAAGCAAATGGCATGTTGGCCTTCATAGCGAGGGGATTTGAGTACAAGGGCAGGGAGGTGTTGCTACAATTGTACAGGGCCTTGGTGAGGCCACACCTGGAGTATTGTGTACAGTTTTGGTCTCCAAACCTGAGGAAGAACATTCTTGCTATTGAGGGAGTGCAGCGAAGGTTCACCAGACTGATTCCCGGGATGGCGGGACTGACCTATCAAGAAAAACTGGATCAACTGGGCTTGTATTCACTGGAGTTCAGAAGAATGAGAGGGGACCTCATAGAAACGTTTAAAATTCTGACGGGGTTAGACAGGTTAGATGCAGGAAGAATGTTCCCAATGTTGGGGAAATCCAGAACCAGGGGACACAGTCTAAGGATAAGGGGGAAGCCATTTAGGACCGAGATGAGGAGGAATTTCTTCACCCTGAGAGTGGTGAACCTGTGGAATTCTCTACCACAGAAAGTTGTTGAGGCCAATTCACTAAATATATTCAAAAAGGAGTTAGATGAAGTCCTTACTACTAGGGGAATCAAGGGGTATGGTGAGAAAGCAGGAATGGGGTACTGAAGTTGCATGTTCAGCCATGAACTCATTGAATGGCGGTGCAGGCTAGAAGGGCCGAATGGCCTACTCCTGCACTTATTTTCTATGTTTCTATGTTTCTATGTGACCTTAGTCTTTTATTGCAGATCTCTAGAGTGCCTCTCCAACCTGTGAGGCCCACTTAAATACCTGTGCTCGCAAGGGATTATGGGATCCCTTGGGCATCCAGGGGATGAGCCCGCTGGTGGCTGTACAGAGTAAATACAAGTTCACATATATAACAACACTCCCCCCCCCCAAAAGTCAATAGTGTAACTATTTACAATGTGAGTCGATCTGGGGCCCCTCTTGCCCTGATTGATCGTCTTGGTGTAAAAGCTGGTATTGTTGAATCATTTGTCGGGCCCTCACTGGGCTGCCGTGCAGCTGGCCTTGTTGGGCTGCCTGGTGTGCTGGGTCCTGCTGGGCTGCTATGAATGATGGGTTCTTCTTCGTGGTCAACCGTGGTGCCGGTTGCCACTGGTGTGTATGTTGGGGAATCAAAAAAGGTAGGGTTCAAGGTGGGTTGCTCAGGATAGTCCGTTAATCTGAGTTTGATTTGGTCCAAGTGTTTCCGTTGAATGAGTCCATTTGAAAGTTTGACCCGAAACACCCTGCTCCCCTCTTTGGCCACGACAGTGCCGGGAAGCCATTATGGACGTTGTCCATAATTCAATACAAATACAGGATCATTGATTTCAATCTCACATGACACATTTGCGCTATCATGGCATGCACTTTGTTGAAGCCGCCTGGTTCATGTAGATCAGGGTGAACTAACAAGAGTCTTGTCTTAAGTGCTCTTTTCATGAGCAGTTCAGCAGGTGGGATCCCAGTGAGTGAGTGGGGTCTCGAGCGTCAGCTAAGCAGGACTCGGGATAGGCGAATCTGCAGTGAGCCTTCAGTTACCCTTTTCAAGCCTTGCTTGATGGTTTGCACTGTTCTCTCTGCCTGACCATTGGACACTGGTTTAAACGGGGCAGATGTGACATGTTTGATCCCGTTATGGGTCATGAATTCTTTGAACTCAACAATGGTAAAACATGGCCCGTTGTCACTCACCAGGACATCGGGTAAGCCGTGAGTGGCAATCATGGTCCGCAGGCTTTCAGTAGTGGCAGCGGACGTGCTAGCCATCATTATCTCACATTCAATTCACTTGGAATACGCATCTACAACCACAAGTAACATTTTACCCAAGAACAGGCCTGCATAGTCGACGTGTACCCTCGACCACGGTTTGGAGGGCCAAGACCATAAACTTAGCAGCGCCTCCCTGGGTACATTGCTTAACTGCGAGCATGTATTACATCTGTGAATGCAGGACTCTAAGTCCACCTCGATACCGGGCCACCACACGTGGGATCTGGCTATCGCTTTCATCATTATGATGCCTGGGTGGGTACTGTGGAGGTCATTGATGAAGGTGTCTTTGCCCTTCTTGGGGACCACTACTCGATTGCCTCACAGAAGGCAGTCTGCCTGAATAGACATTTCATCTTTGCGCCGCTGGAATGGTTTTATCTCTTCCTGCATTTCCACTGGGACACTGGACCAGTTCCCGTGCAGCACACAGCTTTTGACTAGAGATAATAAGGGGTCCTGGCTTGTCCAGGTTTTGATCTGCCGGGCAGTGACGGGTGATTGCTCACTCTCAAATGCTTCCATAACCATGGCTAGATCTGCGGGCTGCGCCATTTCCACCCCCGTGGTGGGCAATGGCAGCCTACTGAGAGCATCGGCGCAGTTTTCTGTGCCTGGCCTGTGGCGGATGGCGTAGTTGTATGTGGACAATGTTAGTGCCCATCTTTGGATGCAGGCCAATGCATTGGTATTTATCCCTTTACTCTCAGAAAACAGCA
This sequence comes from Pristiophorus japonicus, assembly GCF_044704955.1. NCBI lineage: Eukaryota > Metazoa > Chordata > Chondrichthyes > Pristiophoridae > Pristiophorus > Pristiophorus japonicus. Next base: position 23,558,123 of record NC_091977.1, read on the forward strand.
ATACAAGTGGCTTCCAGTTTCCAATTCGAATTTTAGCTCAAACAGGTATTGATGCATTTTCTTTACCCTATAGACACACGCTAACGCTTCTTTCTCAATCATGCTGTAGGCTCTCTCAGTCTTAGACAGAATCCTGGATGCATAAGCAACCGGTTACAATTTCCCAAAATCATTGGATTGTTGCAATACACACCCGACGCCATACGACGATGTATCACATGCTAGTACCAAACGCTTATATGGATCATACAACACAAACAATTTGTTTGAGCAGAACAATTTTCTCGCTTTTACAAAGGCATGTTCTTGGCTTTTGCCCCAAACCCATTCATCCCCTTTTCGTAGTAAGACATGTAGTGGTTCTAACAGTGTTCTAAGAGCCGGTAAGAAGTTACCAAAGTATTTCAAGAGTCCCAGAAATAACCGCAGCTCCGTCATATTCTGTGGCCTCGGTGCGTTCTCAATTCCCTCTGTCTTCGCGTTGGTGGGCCTGATGCCGTCCGCCGCAATCCTCCTTCCCAAGAACTCCACTTCAGGCGCCAGGCAAACACACTTCGAGCTTTTTAACCTGAGCCCCACGCGGTTGAGTCGACTAAGAACCTCCTCCAGGTGCTGCAGATGCTCGACTGTGTTCCGACCTGTGACCAAGATGTCATGCTGGAAGACCACGGTGTGCGGGACCGACTTCAGTAAGCTTTCCATGTTTCTCTGGAATATCGCCGCCGCTGATAGGATTCCAAATGGGCATCTGTTTAAACAAAAAGACCTTTGTGCGTGTTGATGCAGGTGAGGGCCTTTGATGATTCCTCCAGTTCCTGTGTCATGTAGGCTGAAGTCAGTTCCAGCTTCGTGAATGTCTTTTCTCCCGCCAGCGTTGCAAAAAGGTCATCGGCCTTTGGTAGTGTGTATTGGTCCTGCAGGGAGAAACGATTGATAGTTTCTTTGTAATTGCCACAGATTCTGACGGTGCCGTCTCCCTTGAGGACTGGGATGATAGGACTGGCCCAATCATTGAACTCGATCGGGGAAATGATGCCCTCTCTTTGCAGCCGGTCTAGCTCGATCTCTACTTTTTCTCTCACCATGTATGGTACTGCTCTTGCCTTGTGGTGGATGGGTCGCGCCCCCGGAATTCGGTGGATCTGCACTTTTGATCCTTGGAATTTCCCGATGCCTGGTTCGAACAGCGAAGGAAATTTGTTTAAGACCTGGGCACACGAAATGTCATCAGTGGGCGATAGCGCTCGGACGTCGTCCCAGTTCCAGCGTATCTTTCCCAGCCAGCTCCTGCCGAGCAGCATGGGACCATTGCCCGGTACCACCCAGAGTGGTCGCTTGTGCATCGCTCCATCATAGGAGACCTTTACGGTAGCACTGCCGCTTACAGGGATCAGTTCTTTTGTGTAAGTTCTTAGTTTCGTGTGAGCTGGAGGTAAGACTGGCCTTGAGGCCTTGTTGCACCACAATCCTTCGAAAATCTTTTTGTCCATGATGGACTGGCTCGTGCCCGTGTCCAGTTCCAGTGACACTGGGAGTCCATTTCGTTCAACATTCAGCATTCTTGGGAGACAATTCGTGGTGAATATGTGCACCCCATGTACCTCTGCCTCCTCGGTCTGATGCTCTGGTTCATCATTATCCTCCGTGGATCTGTTCTCCTCTGCAACATGGTGGTTTGCAGGTTTAACAGGATTTGCAGCTCACCTGCACACTCATTGGAGGTGTCCCATTGTTCCACAGCCCTTGCAAACATACCCTTTGAATCGGCATGAATGGAAACGATGATCACCCCCGCAGCGCCAACAAGGTGTTAAAGGCCTTGCATTCATCACCCTTATGATGGACTCTGAGACATCTGTGGATGTGCAGCTGCAGGTATGTGTGACCTGCCCTGTACGTTACGATTCAAAAACAGCATCACTTTTTTCACAGTACTTGTAGCAGCACTTGTGTGCTGAGAGATTTGCTTCATATTGTCACTCGTGGCAATGAAAGCCTGGGCTATCGCTATGGCCTTACTCAAGGTTGGGGTCCCTAAAGTCAAAAGTTTGCGAGGTATGGTTTTGTGGCCAATGCCAAGTACGAAAAAGTCTCTGAGCATGTGCTCCAAATGTCCTTCAAATTTGTAATGTCCTGCAAGGCATCTTAGCTCAGTGGCATAACTCGCCACTTCCTGGCCTTCAGACCTTTTTTAGGTGTAGAACCGGTACCTCGCCATCAGATCGCTTTCCTTCGGGTTCAAATGCTCTCGGATCAGTTTGCACAAATTGTTGCACGATTTCTCCATGGGTTTCGCTGGAGTGAGCAGATTCTTCATGAGGCCATACGCTGATGCCCCGCAGACGGTGAGGAGGATCGCCCTTCGTTTGGTAGCGTTCTCTTTCCCATCTAGCTCGTTGGCCTCAAAGTATTGGTCGAGTCGCTCCACAGAAGTTTCCCAATCATCTCCCTCCGAGAATTTCTCCAGGATGCCCACTGTTCTCTGCATCTTTGGGTTCGCTATATGTATCTCGTCGGCAGTTGTTATGTATGGAGAAAGAGTCAGACTGAACACTGTGAGCTCAAAGTAGAGTGTGACCTTAGTCTTTTATTGCAGATCTCCAGAGTGCATCTCCAACCTTTGAGGCCTCCTTAAATACCTCTGCTCCCATGGGATTATGGGATCCCTTGGGACTCCAGGGGATGAGCCCTCTGGTGGCTGTTCAGAGTAAATACAAGTTCACATATATAACAGTACCCACATCGCCTTCCGAGCACCTTTGGAGGATTCCGAGATGTACAGGAACAGAAAATTCAGCTCCATTAATATGCAGCTCGTGTGTGACAACATGCATTGCATCAGGTCAGTTGATGCGAGATACCCTGGGAGCACCCATGATGCGTTCATCCTATGCAAGAGCGTTATATCTGTCATGTTTCAGCAGCAGGCAGAAGGTCAGAGCTGGCTAATGGGAGACAAAGGGTACTGCCTCGGCACCTGGCTCATGATGCCCCTACACGTAACGCGGACGGAAGCTGACCAGGAATACAACATGTCGCACATTGTGACATGCTGCATAATCGAGAGGACCATTGGCATCATGAAACAGCGTTTCCGGTGCCTGGACCATTGCGGAGGCTATTTGCTATACTTCCCCCGAGATTGGCGGTCAGTTCACTGTTGTGTGCTGCATGCTGCATAACTGAGCCATCATGAAGCAGCAGCAGATGGTAGTAGAAGATCCACCTGAGGTGAGATTGGCTGATGCTGAGAAGGAAAATGCACATGTCGAGGAGGAGCAGGAGGAGGAGGTCGATGAAGCCATGCAACTACCTGAACCCGGAGCATGATGACAGAGGAGGGCGAGCCGCCCTGCCCCTTTAACGATTGCTCGAGCCTTGCGCCAGCAGCTCATCTGTGAACGCTTTGCTGCCTGAAGGCTCAGCGGCAACTATTCCACATGGACCGCGTTTACTGTTTGGACCTGTTCCGTAATGTTGTGTTGTGTTAATGGAACAAATGATGGAAATTATTCTTGTTTAATTCAAAAAGTTGTGTTAATAATGGAACAAATAATGTAAATGCTTCAGTTATGATTTAAAATATATTTTATTCAAAAGTTTAACAAATATTTGTTTGTACTTAACTTAACTTTCATAAACATGTTCTTGAATCAAACTTTAAAATTTTCAGTTAAAATCACTTACAAACTTTAAGATCACTTACAAACTCTAAGATCACTTAAAAACTTTAAGATCACTTACTAACTTTTAAACTTGCAAATTTAAATAACGTACTAAAAATTTTTAATTTGAGAAAAACAGTTACAACAGTAACAACAACAAAAACAATAACAACATCAGCAAAGAAAGGCTCCACCCATCTCTCCTCCACCTTATTCTAAGACCGCGCTTGGTCTTGGTGACTCCACCCTTGCCCGCAGACAGTGGTGCAGCATTTCTCGGATTGGTACCAACATTCTAACTTCCTAACATCTGGTGTAATGCAAATCTGTTGCTGGTGGGCGGGGTGGGATGGGGGGTGCTGCGGGGTGGGGGGGTGGGGGGCAGGCGGTAATGTGGAGGGCCTGGCTTGGGTCTCTTCAGAGGCTGGTCTGGGGATTGGAGTGGGAGTGGTAGTTGATTCTGTCAAGGGGCGCAGGATCTGTGCGTGTTCCCTTATTGCAGCAGTTAACTCTGACATTCCCTCCCTCATATTCACCAACAGTGCATCAGCTACCTGTGACATGCCCTCCCTCATGTGCCCTGAGAGTGTCACAACTACCTGCAACATTCCCTTCCTCATGTTTGCCGCCAGTGTCTCAGCTACCTATGACATACCCGCCCTCATGTTGAGCAACAGTGTGTCAACTACCTGCGACATTCCCTCCCTCATGAGCATAGACATGGTTTCAGCTGACTGAGATATTCCCTCCCTCATGTTCACGGACAGTGTTCCCATTTCTCGTGAGAGTGCTGTTACTTCTCCCGACAGTCCCGATACTTCATCACCCACCCCACTCATGATGTCCAGGAGTGATCGGGTAAGGTCAATGCTCTCCCCACTCATTGCCATCATCTGAACCACATCTATTAGATCCTGCACCTCAGGAGAGCACTGTCTAGCTCTCCTTCCCCTCCTTACCCTGGGTGTGCGTCGCTGCATCCCAGTGGGACCTGCAGCCTCGGACGGTGAGGCCCTGGGTGTGCCTCACTGCACCCCACTGGAATCCCAAGCCTCAGAGGGTGGGAAACCATGGAATGTCCCACCAACACTAAAACCACTCAGGGAAGGTGCTGGTACCTCAGTGGGCAAAGTGAGTACAACAGTGGGGCCTTCATCCATCCCCTCCCCCTCCCCCTCACCCCTCATGCTCTTGGTCTGGAAGGTGAGATTGGAAGATGTTCTCCTCTTCAGGCTCGTCCGCGTCTGAATCTTCTTCTGCATTGTCAGGTTTTGCCTCAAGTTCTGCAAAGTATAACAGAACAGCCAAATGATTAGAAGCAGAGGAGGGGGCCGGGTGGGTGGCATGAGTAGGCTCACACAGCGCAGGCAGCAGGCTCATTTGAAGGACCACGATGCCACATTGCATCAACCGAAACGTAGCTGATGGAGACATCCCCATGAACCGAAGCACGGCTAGCCCGCGCAGTACTTAACATTTAGCAAAGCCAGACTGTGGAATTTGCAGGACTTACCCTCTCCCTCGAGTGTGGGCCCAGCTTGTGCAGTGGTGGTTGCTTTTCTCCAGGCAGGATCCATCAAAGCAGAGACCCTCTCTTCCAAGGGTGTCAGTGGGGGCAGATTTGCCAGGCTTCCTCCTGTTTGAGTTCATTCTCGTTTGTTGTGTGTCACTTTCCTCTGCAAAGATGAAAACATAACTTTTTAGAGAGGGTGTCTTTCTGCTGGGTGGGACATATACAGATGGTCACATTTACAATTGCAATTCCATTAAATAAATGAAAATATTACTTACACTAACTACTTGACCAAGGTCCTGCCACTTCTTTTTGCACTGGCCTCCAGATCTCGGGGTGGTCACCATTGCAGAGTAATCTTCTGCAAATTGGTTCCAGAGTTTCTTCATTTCTTTTGGTGGAACTTTTATGTGACCTCTGCTGGTGTCCAGCTTAAGCCATCTGCCCTCAATCACAGTAACTAGTGCCTCCACTTCATCCTGTAAGAAATTCTTGGTTCTGGCATCTTGTATTGCAGCTCCGATTTTTCCAAAGATAATTACAGTTTTCACACAGCACTCAATGTTCTCACACACACAACTGGCTCTTTAAAAATGGCCGATTGCAGGCCGGGAGCTGTACTACACATGCGCGCCCAGAGGAACCACGTCAAAAATATCCTTTTTTTTTCGCACATATGCAGAAGGGGGGGGGCATCGTTTTTTTTGGCGCAGACAGTAGGCTCCACCCCCCGAGGCTACTGGACAGGCTGCGCGATGCCAAATTTGAAAAATAGAGCGGGGAAACTTGTCACATTTATTTTTGGAGTAGTTCCGGCCTAGAAAAACGGGCGTAACTCTGGCAATATACCGAAAAACGGCTTTGTGCAGAATTGAGCCCAAGTGTTGTGGCTCTGAATCTTTCTCCCGCCTTTCTTGCAAACACAGCTTCCCTTGGGAACATAGGACCACATCATTAACCCTCAAAATAGTCTGTGGGGGTGAAAATTGACGGCTGCAGTGGTGGAAAATGGACTTTAATTCAATGGGAACTCTGGTAAATATTAATTTCCCCCTTTATGTACAGCACAGGAACATAGGAACAAAAGTAGTCCATTCAGCCCCTCGAGCCTGTTCCACCACCCAATTAGTTCACAGCTGATTTGTATCTTAGCTCCATTTACCCACCTTGATTCCATAACCCTGAATACACTTGCTGAACAAAAATCTGTCAATCTCAGTTTTGATATTTTCAATTGACCTCCAGCTCCAACATCTTTTTGGGGCAGAGAGTCCCAGATTCCCACTACCCTTTGTGTGAAAGAAGTGCTTCCTCACATCACCCGTAAATGGCCTAGCTCTAATTTTAAGGTTATGTTCCCTTATTTTTAATTCCCCCCAACCACAGGAAATAGTTTCTCTCTATCTACTCAATCAAATCCTTTAATCATCAACATCTTAACATTGGATCAACAAAATCTCAAACCATAATACCTGTACTACAAGGATTCAATTTTGAGAGTTTACACAAACCAGGGTTGTGTTCTCTGGAATTTAGAAGGTTAAGCGGTGATTTGATTAAAGTTTTCAAGGTATTAAGGGGAACATATAGGATAGATTGAGAGAACCTATTTCTGCTGGTTGGGGAGACTATGACTAGGGGGACATAGCCTAGAAATTACAGCCAGACCTTTCAGGAGTGAAGTTCGGAAACATTTCTCCACGCAAAGTGTTTTAGAAGTTTGGAACTCTCTTTCACAAACGGCAGTTGCTGCTAGGTCACTTGTCAATTTTGATTGATAGATTGCTGCTAACCAAAGATATTAAGGGATATGGGGCAAAGGCGGGTATGTGGAGTTAGATCGCAGCTCAGTCATGATCTCATTGAATGTTGCAGCAGTCTTGCGGGGCTAAATGGCCTACTCCTGTTCCTATGTTCCTATTTCTGTTTTGTGGGCAGAAAAAAACATTTATTAGAGTTGTTTTAGTATTAAATAAATATAGCAGATATTTTCTGTCATTAGAAAATGGCAGGTGACTGCCTGATATCCATGGTTGGCAGCTCATTTTCCCTGCTAGCTGTGAACACTGATAACGTTGACCCTGAAGAACAATTAATATATTAATGAACTGCATCCGATGCATAAATGAAGTGTCCCTAATGAATTAGTGAAGTACTAAGTATATCTAATGTATTATAGAGGTATATGTAATGCATTAATCAAACTTAGAACATAAGAACATAAGAAATAGGAGCAGGAGTAGGCCATTTGGCCCCTCGAGCCTGCTCCGCCATTAAATAAGATCATGGCTGATCTGATCATGGACTCAGCTCCACTTTCCTGCCTGCTCCCCAAAAGCCTTTATTCCCTTAGTGCTCAAAAATCCGTCTATCCCCGCCTTAAATACATTCAATGACCCAGCCTCCACAGCTCTCTGGGGCAGAGAATTCCACAGATTTACAACCCTCTGAGAGAAGAAATTACTCCTCATCTCAGTTTTAAATGGGTGGCCTCTAATTCTGAGACTATGTGCTAGAATCTCCACTTTTATTGCCTGCTTAAAACCCATTTAACACCAATTTTACCGCTGAAATGAAGTATAACACCCATATATCGGCCATTTTGGCACAAAATGGAAACTGGCGGGCATTTTTAGGAAAATTATTGCCGAGCGTTACTTTCCCCATGTGTTTAACGGCAAGAAAAAATATGAGCGCCTGCCCACTTTTTTGGGACGGAATCAACAGAATGGGCGAATTCAATGCCCATAATATCACCCAGCATTACTTTCCGCACGGAATTAACGCCGAAATTCAATATTAACACCCGACAACTGTTTTTTGTCATAAAGAACATATTTACTTAAAACTAGCGGCCATGGAAATAGCCCATCATCAATTTCACCACCTCGCACACATTTCGCCCACAATATCGCTCGCACAAAAAAAAACCCACAAAAAGTGGAACTAACCCAGTCGAATCACAGCGTTAGAGACGCCATGTTGTAGATTACATGTCACGTCCATTAAAAGGCTGCTGTGTTTCAACCTCGGCGGAGTTCAGATGTACTCTGAAGGTTGTTGGAGTAGATGTGAACATCTCTAAAAACATCTTGACCACACTGTGACCGATTGGAATTGAAGAGGTGTGTTCGTCAGGACATTCCTTGTTTGTGAGCAAAGTGGAAAACAGAGAGCTTCTGCAATTGGGCCTGTCCTTTCTCACTCTCTCTTGGTGATATAGAAACATAGAAACATAGAAAATAGGTGCAGGAGTAGGCCATTCGGCCCTTCGAGCCTGCACCACCATTCAATAAGATCATGGCAGATCATTCACCTCAGTATCCCTTTCCTGCTTTCTCTCCATACCCCTTTATCACTTTAGCAGTAAGGGCAATATCTAACTCCCTCTTGAATACATCCAATGAACTGGCAACAACAACTCTCTGCGGTAGGGAATTCCACTAGTTAACAACTCTCTGAGTGAAGAAGTTTCTCCTCATCTCAGTCCTAAATGGCTTATCCCTCATCCTTAGACTGTGACCCTTGGTTCTGGACTTCCCCAGTATTGGGAACATGCTTCCTGCATCTAACCTGTCCAGTCCCGTCAGAATGTTACATGTTTCTATGAGATCCCCTCTCATTCTTCTAGTTAACAACTCTCTGAGTGAAGAAGTTTCTCCTCATCTCAGTCCTAAATGGCTTATCCCTCATCCTTAGACTGTGACCCTTGGTTCTGGACTTCCCCAGTATTGGGAACATGCTTCCTGCATCTAACCTGTCCAGTCCCGTCAGAATGTTACATGTTTCTATGAGATCCCCTCTCATTCTTCTAAACTCCAGTCGATCCAATCTTTCTTCATATGTCAGTCCTGCCATCCCGGAAATCAGTCTGGTGAACCTTCGCTGTACTCCCTCAATAGCAAGAACATCCTTCCTCCGATTAGGAGACCAAAACTGAACACGATATTCCAGGTGATGCCTCACCAAGACCTCCCTGCTCCTATACTCAAATCCCCTCGCTATGAAGGCCAACATGCCGTTTGCCTTCTTCAACGCCTGCTGTACCTGCTGTACCTGCATGATCAGCCATGATTTATTGAATGGTGGTGCAGGATCGAAGGGCAGAATGGCCTACCCCTGCACCTATTTTCTATGTTTCTATGTTTCTATGCCAACTTTCAATGACTGATGTACCATGTATCATTGCACCTCCCCTTTTCCTAATTTGCTGCCATGCAGATAATAATTTGCCTTCATGTTTTTGCCACCAAAGTGGGTAACCTCACATTTATCCACATTATACGATATCTGCCATGCATTTTCCCACTCACCTAACCTGTCCAAGTCACCCTGCAGCATCTTAGCTTCCTCCTCACAGCTCAGACCGCCATCCAGCTTTGTGTCATCTACAAACTTGGAGATATTACACTCAATTCCTTCATCTAAATCATTGACGTATATTGTAAATAACTGGGAACCCAGCACTGAGCCCTGCGACACCCCATTAGTCACTGCCTGCCATTCTGAGAAGGACCCATTTATCCCTACTCTCTGCTTCCTGTCTGCCAACCAGTTCTCTATCCCCCAATACCATGTGCTTTAATTTTGCACATTAATCTCTTGCATGGAACCTTGTCAAAAGCCTTTTGAAAGTTCAAATACACCACATCCACTGCTTCTCCCTTATCCACTCTACTAGTTACATCCTCAAAAAATTCTAGAACATTTGTCAAGCATGATTTCCCTTTCATAAATCCATGCTGACTTGGACCGATCCTGTCACTGCTTACCAAATGCGCTGCTATTTCATCTTTATTAATTGATTCCAACATTTTCCCCACTACTAATGTCAGGCTAACCGGTCTGTAATTACCCGTTTTCTCTCTCCCTCCTTTTTTAAAAAGTGGTGTTACATTAGCTACCCTCCAGTCCATAGGAACTGATCCAGAGTCGATAGGCTATTGGAAAATGATCACCAATGCATCCACTATTTCTAGGGCCACTTCCTTAAGTACTCTGGGATGCAGACTGTCAGGCCCCGGGGATTTATCGGCCTTCAATCCCATCAATTTGCCTAACACAATTTCCTGACTAATAAGAATTTCCTTCAGTTCCTCCTTCTCGCTAGACCCTCGGCACACTAGTATTTCCTGAAGGTTATATGTGTCTTCTATCGTATTTGTTCAATTGGTCTGCTATTTCTTTGTTTCTCATTATAAATTCACCTGATTCTGACTGCAAGGGACCTATGTTTGTCTTCACTAATCTTTTTCTCTTCACATATCTACAGAAGCTTTTGCAGTCAGTTTTTATGTTCCCAGCAAGCTTTCTCTCATGCTCTATTTTCCCCCTCCTAAGTAAACCCTTTGTCCTCCTCTGCTGAATTTTAAATTTCTCCCAGTCCTCGGGTTTGCTGCTTTTTCTGGCCAATTTATATGCCTCTTCCTTGATACTATCCCTAATTTTCCTTGTTAGCCACGGTTGAGCCACCTTCCCTGTTTTATTTTTTACTCCAGACAGGGATGTACAATTATTGAAGTTCATCCATGTGATCTTTAAATGTTTACCATTGCCTATCCACCGTCAACCCTTTAAGTATTATTCAGCAGTCTATTCTAGCCAATTCACGTCTCATACTATCGAAGTTACCTTTCCTTAAGTTCAGGATCCTAGTCTCTGAATTAACTGTGTCACTCTCCATCTTAATAAAGAATTCTACTATATTATGGTCACTCTTCCCCAAGGGGCCTCACACAACAAGATTGCTAATTAGTCCTTTCTCATTACACATCCCCCAGTCTAGGATGGCCAGCTCTCTCGTTGGTTCCTCGACATATTGGTCCAGAAAACCATCCCTAATACACTCCAGGAAATCCTCCACCACCGTATTGTGACCAGTTTGGTTAGCCCAATCTATATTTAGATTAAAGTCGCCCATGATAACTGCTGTACCTTTATTGCATGCATCCCTAATTTCTTGTTTGATGCTGTCCCCAACCTCACTACTACTGTTTGGAGGTCTGTACACAACTCCCACTAGTGTTTTCTGCCCTTTGGTATTCCGCAGCTCTACCCATACAGGTTCCACATCATCCAAGCTAATGTCCTTCCTTACTATTGCATTAATTTCCTCTTTAACCAGCAATGCTACCCCACTTCCTCTTCCTTTCTGTCTATCCTTCCTGAATGTTGAATACCCCTGAATGTTAGCCTGAAATCATCAGTATTTCTTTACAAACCAACCCTTTCCCTCCACCGCCCCTACCACCCTGCTTCTCCTCCCCACTTCTATCCCTTCCCCTTACCCTCCTGATTCCAAGCCGCCTGGCCGAGGAGGTCCTCAGGCAATGCCTCATTGCGGGGGGGGTGGGGGTGGTGGTGGGGGGGTGGAGGTAATGGCCGAAGCGCTGCTTGGACAGATACGGGAGAGGACGGTCCCGGGTTGGGAGCGTGCTCCGAGCCAGAATCAAGATGTTGCTGCTGGCTCGCATGTGTGGTTGGCAATAGGGGTGCGGCACCTTGGGGTGCAGTGCCACTCTCCGGGACCACTGGGAGCCGTCTACCATCGGTGCTCCTGGCTACCAGCTCCAGGGCCTCCTCCTTCCCTTCCATGTTATATCTTATTTGTTGGACAAAAACTCGGTACCAAATATGTTCTTGGTGCTTAGTACGCCTTTTGCTGCTGGTGAATCTCTGTCGTTCCTCTCACAACAGGCAAACAAGCACACAACACAGCCACACATGCTTTCAGTGCCTCTGAGTTCCCTCTCTTCTGTCTCCTCTTCTGCGCATGTCATGATGACCCTTGACCTCCTGAATCGCACAAATCAAGCGTTGTCATGTCGTTGCTAAGGATGGCCACACTTTATGACAGAAGGTCGGAAAGGTTTAACGCTACCGCCCATTTGATAACGCCCATTTACAAAAATGGAGACTCGGTGTTTTGAGAATGGGCGAGAAGCCTGTGATCTGAAAACCGTTTTTTAACGCCCACACCATTTTTGGGTGATAAGCTCAAAAATTGAAGTTCTAGCCCATAGTTCCTGAGTTTTAGTTTCCCCTATGAGTGGAAATATCTTCTCTGCATCCACCATGTCGAGCCCCCTCATTATCTTGTATGTTTCAATAAGATCACCTCTCATTCTGCTGAACTCCAGTGAGTATAGGCCCAACCTACTCAACCTTTCTTCATAAGTCAACCCCCTCATCTCTGGAATCAACCTAGTGAACCTTCTCAGAACAGTCTCCAATGCAACTATATCCTTCCTTAAATACGGAGACCAAAACTGTACGCAGTACTCTAGGTGTGGCCTCACCAATACCCTGTACAGTTGTAGAAGGATTTCTCTGCTTTTATACTCTATACCCCTTGCAATAAAGGCCTCATTCCATTTGCCTGCCTGATTACTTGCTGTACCTGCATACTAACTCATGCACAAAGACCACAGGTCTCACTGTACTGCAGCACTTTGCAATTTTTCTCCATTTAAATTATAATTTTCTTTCCTATTTTTTCTGCCCAAGTGGATAACCTCACATTATCTCACATTATACTCCATCTGCCAAATTTTTGCCCACTCACTTAGCCTGTCTATAATACTTTGCAGATTTTTTGAGTCCTCCTCACAATTTGCTTTCCCACCCATTTTTATATCATCAGCAAACTTGGCTACATTACACTCGGTCCCTTCATCAAGTCATTAATATAGATTGTAAATAGCTGAGATCCCAGCACCGATCCCTGCAGCACCCCATTAGTTACTGTTTGCTGACCAGAAAATGACCCTTTATCCCGACTCTCTGTTTTCTGTTAGTTAGCCAATCTTCTATCCTTGCTAATATATTACCCTCAACACCGTGAACTTTTATGTTGTGCAGTAACCTTTCATGTGGCACCTTATCGAATGCCTGCTGTAAATCTAAATACACCACATCCAATGTGTAGTGTATGTAGGCACCTTTAATAATGACTCCACGAGGCAGGGTATGATACTTAAACTGTGTAGACCTGTGGTCCTTTGTTTGCAGCTCCTCGAGTGAGGACCACAAGCAGTGAGCTCCTTTTTATACTGGGTTACCCGCAGTGTGCAGGTAACCCTTAGGTCTCCAGCAGCAGCACCCTCTGGTGTACAGGTAAGGTGTGTACAGTGTAAGGGTACATTCAGTGTTACATAACAGGGTTACAGACATCACACAGCAAACAGGCATGCATACACAACACAATGGTTCCCTGCTCATTACATCTTCAAAGAATTCCAGCAAATTTGTCAAGCATGATTGTCTTTCATAAAACCATGCTGACTCTGCTTGATTGAATTATGTTTTTCCAAATGTCCTGCTACTGCTTCCTTAATAAATGGACTCCAGCATTTTCCCACGTTCTAACCAAGTACATCTAGTATATTCATGATGTATAGGGTATTCCTGATCTATTAAAAAAAACACAGCTAATACATCGATGAAAAAGAAAGACTTGCATTTCTAAAGCGCCTTTCACAACCTCAGGACATTCCAAAGCACTTCAGAGCCAATGAAGTAATTTTTTGAAGTGTAGTCACGATTATAATATTGGAATTGTGGCAGCCATTTTGTGCACAGCAAGCTCCAACAAACAGCAATGTAATAACGGCAGATTATGTTTTTTAGTGATGTTAATTGAGGGATAAATATAGACCGGGACACCGTGGATAAATTCCCTGCTCTTCCTCAAAATAGTGCCTTGGTATCTTTTACATCCACCTGGGAGAGCAGACAAGGGCCTCGGTTTATTGCCTCATCTGAAAGACGGTACCCTCCAAGGGTGCAGCGCTCCCTCAGCACTGCACTGGGATTGTGAGCCTAGATTTTTGTGCTTAAAACTCTGGAGTGGGACTTAAACCCACAATCTCCGAACTCAGAAGGTGATACTGCTATCCACTGAGCTAACACTCGGAAGCTTATTGGGTAATTGTCAACATATCTCAGGAGCATAAAAGTGACCTCAATGGAAAAGAAAATTAGCCCATTTTTATAGCGGGCACCAACCCACAATGCCCTAAATTAAAAAATTACTCCCCAATGTAGCCTGCATATAGTAACATCACTATTCCAGGGCAAAATAGATATGATTTGATAATTTCCTGGTCAATCATGCCTGGAGAGTGCAATGCCTGGTAAGTGATTGGGATTTATTTTATGCACATAATTTATATTGTGTAATAATCCCCCATTCACTGCATTTTGACCGAGAAATAAGCCTGCTTTTATCGGGAGACTCTGCTGTAGTTTTGGTCACGAGTTCTGTTTGCAATAGTTCATAAAGACTCTTTTTAAGTAGTCTCTGTAAATAGACTTTGTTTGCTTTGCTGTTTGCTGGTTAAATAAATATGGTTTGCTGTAAAATAGATTGTTTCATGTGAGTCCTGCCATAAGTCCCACCTCCCCTGCAACTCATTGCCTGACATAGTGGTGTTAATAGGTATTCCTAATACATTAATAAAGTACAATTTATCTCTAATGTAAAGTACATCATCATAGGCAGTCCCTCGAAGTGAGGATGACTTGCTTCCATGCCAAAAGGGGATGAGTTCACAGGTGTTTCAATGTTCCAGATCACGAACTAATATTCCAGGTCCCGAACTACATTTTGAAGGGTGGAAGATGCCTATGCGTGGATTTTTTTAACGTGTGGTGGCCGTTGCACACCAGCCACCACACGGGCTTGACAGAGCTAGGTCTTGGTCCAATGGCAAGGATTAACCAAGACGACTGGAGACCTGCTCTGCTGCACTGACTGAGCACGCACACATATCGCAGTGTGGGCCGGCCTGTGCTGACCCTGGGCCCTGACCTGTTCTGAGCCCCAAACTCACACCTCTCCTGGGCCCCGGTCACTTCCATCGACAAACTGTTACCACTCGTTTGCCCCTTCTGCTGTGCCTGCCCGCACTGCAATCGGTGACCTGGCTTCGCAGCCGTCGCCCTCCTGCAATAGCCCGCACTGCTCCCTTAAGGTATGCCGCCACATGCTGCTTCCACCAATGACCCCGGCCTGCTGATGACCTTGCTGGCTGGGAACATGCAGATTTCCGGGCTGGGCCACCAAAAGCAGCTCCCTTCAATGGCCCCGGCCTGCTGATGGTCTTAAGGTGTAACGTGTAATGTAAGGTGTAATGTAAGGTGTAATGTAAGGTATACATGAATGAACTATACTAAATGGATTAACAAGGCAGACCTAGCACATTAATGAAGTAATTATAAAGAAAAAGAAAGAACATGCACTTCTATAGCACCTTGCACAACCTCATGACACCCCAAAGCACTTTACAGCCAATGAAGTATTTCTGTAACAGAATCATAGAATCATAGAAATTTACAGCTTGGAAGGAGGCCATTTCGGCCCATCGTGTCCGCGCCGGCCGACCAAGAGCTATCCAGCCTAATCCCACTTTCCAGCTCTTGGTCCGTAGCCCTGTAGGTTACGGCACTTTAAGTGCACATCCAAGTATTTTTAAAAGGTGGTAAGAGTTTCTGCCTCTACCACCCTTTCAGGCAGTGAGTCCCAGAGCCCACCACCCTCTGGGTGAAGGAATTTCCCCTCATATCGCCTCTAAACCTCCCGGCAATTACTTTAAATCTATGCCCCCTGGTTGTTGACCCCTCTGCCAAGGGAAACAGTTCCTTCCTATCCACTCTATCCAGGCCCCTCATAATTTTATATACCTCAATCAGATCTCCCCTCAGCCTCCTCTGTTCCAAAAAAACAGACCCAGCATCTCCAATCTTTCCTCATTGTCAAAATTCTCCAGTCCAGGTAACATGCTTGTAAATCTCCTCTGCACCCCTTCCAATGCAATGACACCTTTCCTGTAATGTGGTGACCAGAACTGCACGCAGTACTCCAGCTATGGCCAAACCAGTATTTTATACAGTTCAAGCATAACCTCCTTGCTCTTGTATTGCATGCCTCAACTAATAGCAAGTATGAATTGGGAAAATAGATTAAAGTGTAGGACGGTTGATGAACAGTGGTGTACATTTAAAGAGATATTTCACAACTCTCAAGAAAAATATATTCCAGTGAGGAGGAAAGGGCGTAAGAGAAAAGATAGCCACCCATGGCTAACTAAAGAAATAAAGGATGGTATCCAACTAAAAACAAGGGCATACAATGTGCCAAAACTAGTGGGAGGACAGAAGATTGGGAAGCGTTTAAAAGCCAACAAAGAATGACTAAAAAAATGATTAAGAAAGGGAAGATGGACTATGAAAGTAAACTAGTACGAAATATAAAAACAGATAGCAAGAGTTTCTATAGGTATATACAAAGGAAAAGAGTGGCTAGAGTAAATGTTGTTCCCTTAGAGGATGAGATCGGGGAATTAGTAATGGGAAACATGGAGATGGCAGAAACTCTGAACAAATATTTTGTATCAGTCTTTACGGTAGAGGACACTAATAATATTCCAACAGTGGATAGTCAAGGGGCTATAGAGGAGGAGGAACTTAACACAATCATAATCACTAAGGAGGTGGTATTAGTAAGATAATGGGACTAAAGGCAGATAAATCCCCTGGACATGATGGCTTGCATCCTAGGGTCTTAAGAGAAGTGGCGGCAGGGATAATGGATGCATTGGTTGTAATTTACCAAAATTCCCTGAATCCTGGGGAGGTCCCAGCAGATTGGAAAACTGCAAATGTAACGCCCCTATTTAAAAAAGGAGGCAGACAAAAAGCAGGAAACTATAGACTAGTTAGCCTAACATCTGTGGTTGGGAAGATGTTGGAGTCCATTATTAAAGAAGCAGTAGCAGGACATTTGGAAAAGCAAAATTCGGTCAGGCAGAGTCAGCATGGATTTATGAAGGGGAAGTCATGTTTGACAAATTTGCTGGAGTTCTTTGAGGATGTAACGAACAGGGTGGATAAAGGGGAACCAGTGGATGTGGTGTATTTGGACTTCCAGAAGGCATTTGACAAGGTGCCACATAACAGTCTGCTGCACAAGATAAAAGTTCACGGGGTTGGGGGTAGTATATTAGCATGGATAGAGGATTGGCTAACTAACAGAGAACAGAGAGTCAGGATAAATGTTTCATCCTCTGGTTGGCAATCAGTAACCAGTGAGGTGCCGCAGGGATCAGTGTTGGGACCCTAACTATTAACAATCTATATTAACGCCTTGGAGGAAGGGACTGAGTGTAATGTAGCCAAGTTTGTCGATGATCCAAAGCTGGGAGGAAAAGCAATTTTTGGTGAATATAAAAAATGTGCAAAAAGATATAGATAGGCTAAGTGAGTAGGCAAAAATTTGGCAGGTGGAATATAATGTTGGAAAGTGTGAGGTCATGCACTTTGGCAGAAAAAATCAAAGAGTAAGTTATTATTTAAATGGAGAAAAATTGCAAAGTGCTGGGGGTATTTGTGCATGAAACACAAAAGGTTAGTATGCAGGTGAAGCAAGTGATCAGGAAGGTCAATGTTATCTTGGTCTTTATTGCAAAGCGGATGGAGTATAAAAGCAGGGAAGTCTTGCTACAGTTGTACAGGGTATTGGTGAGGCCACACCTGGAATACCGCGTGCAGTTTTGGTTTACAAATTTACAAAAGGATATACTTGCTTTGGAGGCAGTTCAGAGAAAGTTCACAAGGTTGATTCCGGGGATGAGGTGGTTGACTTATGAGGAAAGGTTGAGTAGGTTGGGCCTCTACTCATTGGAATTCCAAAGAATGAGAAGTGATCTTATTGAAATGTATAAGATTATAAGGGGGCTTGACAAGGTGGATGCAGAGAGGATGTTTCCACTGATGGGGGAGACTAGAACTAGAGGGCATGATCTTAGAATAAGAGGCCGCCCATTTAAAATTGAGATGAGGAGAAATTTCTTCTCTCAGAGGGTTGTGAATCTGTGGAATTCACTGCCTTAGAGAGCTGTGGAATCTGGGACATTGAATAAATTTAAGACAGAAACAGACAGTTTCTTAAACGATAAGGGAATAAGGGGTTATGGAGAGCGGGCAGGGAAATGGACCTGAGTTCATGATCAGATCATCCATGATCGTATTAAATGGCAGAGCAGGTTCGAAGGGCCATATGGCCTTCTCCTGCGCCTATTTCTTATGTTCTTATGTTCTTTTTCCACATGCCTTCTTAACCACTTTGTCTACCTGCTACCTTCAGTGATCTATGGACATGCACTCCGAGGTCCCTTTGTTCCTCTACACATTTCAGTGTCGTATCATTCTATGTGTATTCGCTTGCCTTGTTAGACCTCCCCAAATGCATTAGCTCACACTTATCCAGATTGAATCCCATTTGCCACTGTTCTCCCACCTGAGCAGGACTTGATAGCTTCCTGCTACTTTCTTCTTCATTATCAACCACACAGCCTATTTTAGTGTCATCTGCAAAATTCTTATTCATACCCCCAACATTTAAGTCCAAGTCATTGATCTATACCACAAAAAGCAAGGGACCCAGCACTGAGCCGTGTGGAATACCACTGGATAAAGCCTTCCAGTCACAGAAACATCCATCAACCATTACCCTCTGCTTCCTGCCTCAGACCAGTTTTAGATCCAATTAGCCACTTTTGTCCTGGATCCCATGGGCTATTACTTTTGTGACCAGTCTGCCATGTAGGACCTTATCAAAAGCTTTGCTAAAATCCCTATACACGACATTGTATGCACGGCCCTCATCGACCCTCCTGGTTACCTCCTCGAAAAATTCAATCAAGTTAGTCAGACAAGACCTTCCCTTGACAAGTCTATGCTGACTGACCTTGATTAATCCAAAAGCAGATGCTGGAATTTGGAATAAAAATATAAAATGCTGGAAATCTCAACGGGTCAGGGAGCATCTGTGGAGAGAAAGCAGGGTTAATGTTTTGGGTCGATGGATTTATTAATCCATGTCTGTCCAAATGAAGATTTATCCTGTCCCTCAGGAGTTTTTCCAATAATTCTCTGAGTGGGATGATTTTCCCACGAGCTTGTAATTACTCAATCTATCTCTTTCTCCCTTTTTAAACAAAGGTACAACATGAGCAGTCTTCCAGTCCACTGGCACCACACTTGTAGCCAGAGAAGATTGGAAAATGATGTTCTGAGCCTCTGCTATTTCATCTTTTGCTTCTCTTAACAGCCTGGGATACATTCCATCTGGGCCTGGGGATTTAACCACTTTCATAGAAACATAGAAACATAGAAATTAGGTATAGGAGTAGGCCATTTGGCCCTTCGAGCCTGCATCACCATTCAATAAGATCACGGCTGATCATTCACCTCAGTACCCCTTTCCTGCTTTCTCTCCATACCCCTTGATCCCCTTAGTCATAAGGGCCCTATCTAACTCCCTCTTGAATATATCCAACGAACTTGCATCAACAACTCTCTGCAGCAGGGAATTCCACAGGTTAACAACTCTCTGAGTGAAGACGTTTCTCCTCATCTCAGTCCTAAATGGCCTACCCCTTATCCTAGGACTGTGTACCCTAGTTCTGGACTTCCCCAACATCGGGAACAATCTATCCGCATCTAACCTGACCCGTCCCGTCAGAATCTTGTATGTTTCTGTGAGGTCCCCTCTCATCCTTCTAAACTCCAATGTAGAAAGGCCCAGTTGATCTAGTCTCTCCTCATATGTCAGTCCGGCCATCCCAAGAATCAGTCTGGTGAACCTTCGCTGCACTCCCTCAATAGCAAGAACGTCCTTCCTCAGATTAGGAGACCAGAATTGAACACAATACTCCAGGTGATGCCTCACCAATGCCCTGCACAACTGCAGTAAGACCTCCCTGCGCCTATACTCAAATCCCCTATCTATGAAGGCCAACATACCATTTGCCTTCGTTACCGTCTATTGCACCTGTATGCCAACTTTCAATGACTGATGAACCATGACACCCAGGTCTCGCTACATCTCCCCTTTTCCGAATCTGCCACCCTTCAGATAATATTCTGTCTTCGCGTTTTTGCCACCAAAGTGGATAACCTCACATTTATCCACATCTGCCATGTATTTGCCCACTCACCTAACCTGTCCAAGTCACGCTGCAGCCTCTTTGCGTCCCCCTCACAGCTCACCCCGCAACTCAGTTTAGTGTCATCTGCAAACTTGGAGATATTACACTCAATTCCTTCATCCAAATCATTGAAGAATATTGTAAAGAGCTGGGGTCCCAGCACTGAGCCCTGCGGCACTCCACTAGTCACTACCTGCCATTCTGAAAAGGACCTGTTTATCCCGACTCTCTGCTTCCTGACTGTCAACTAGTTCTCTATCTACGTCGGTATATTACCCCCAATACCATGTGCTTTGATTTTGCACACCAATCTCTTGTGTGGGACCTTGTCAAAAGCCTTTTGAAAGTCCAAATACACCACATCCACAGGTTTTTCCTTGTCCTCTCTACCAGTTACTTCCTCAAAAAACACCAGAAGGTTTGTCAAGCTTGATTTTCCCTTCATAAATCCATGCTGACTTGGACCGATCCTGTCACTGCTTTCCAAATGTGCTGCTATTTCATCCTTAATAATTGATTCCAACATTTTCCCCACCACTGATGTCAGGCTAACTGGTCTATAATTACCTGCTTTCTCTCTCCCTCCCTTTTTAAAAAGTGGTGTTACATTAGCTACCCTCCAGTCCATAGGAACTGATCCAGAGTCGATAGACTGTTGGAAAATGATCACCAATTCATCCACTATTTCTGGGGCCACTTCCTTAAGTACTCTGGGATGCAGACTACCAGGCCTCGGGGATTTATCAGCCTTCAATCCCATCAATTTCCCCAACACAATTTCCCGCCTAATAAGGATATCCTTCAGTTCCTCCTTCTCACTAGACCCTCGGTCCCTTAGTGCTTTCGGAACGTTATTTGTGTCTTCCTTCGTGAAGACAGAACCAAAGTATTTGTTCAATTGGTCTGCCATTTCTTTGTTTCCATTATAAATTCACCTGAATCTTACTGCAAGGGCCCCACATTTGTCTTCACTATTCTTTTTCTCTTCACATCTCTATAGAAGCTTTTGCAGTCAGTTTTTATGTTCCCGGCAAGCTTCTTCTCATACTCTATTTTCCCCCTCTTAATTAAACCCTTTGTCCTCCTCTGCTGACTTCTAAATTTCTCCCAGTCCTCAGGTTTGCTGCTTTTTCTGACCAATTTATATGCCTTGGATTTAACACTATCCTTAATTTCACTTGTTAGCCACAGTTGAGCTACCTTCCCCATTTTATTTTTACTCCAGAGAGGAATGTACAATTGCTGAAGTTCATCCATGTGATCTTTAAATGTTTGCCATTGCCTATCCACCGTCAACCCTTTAAGTATCATTTGCCAATTTATTCTAGCCAATTCACGCCTCAAACCATCGAAGTTACCTTTTACTTAAGTTCAGGACCCTAGTTTCTGAATTAACTGTGTCACTCTCCATCCTAATAAAGAATTCTACCATTTTATGTTCACTCTTCCCGAAAGGGTCTCGCACAACAGGATTGCTAATTAGTCCCTTCTCATTACACATCACCCTGTCTAGGATGGCCAGCTCCCTGGTTGTTTCCTCGACATATTGGTCTAGAAATCCATCCCTCATACACTCCAGGAATTCCTCCTCCACCGCATTGCTAACAGTTAGGTTAGCCCAATCAATATGTAAATTAAAGTCACCCATGATAACTGCTGTACCTTGATTGCATGCATCCTTTATTTCTTGTTTGATGCTGTTCCCAACCTCACTACTACTGTTTGGTGGTCTGTACACAACTCCCACTAGCGTTTTCTGCCCCGTTGTATTCCGCAGCCCCACCCATACCGATTCCACATCATCCAAGCTAATGTCCTTTCTTATTATTGCATTAATTTCCTCTTTAACCAGCAATGCCACCCCACTTCCTTTTCCTTTCTGTCTATCCTTCTGAAATGTTGAATACCCCTGGATGTTGAGTTCCCAGCCTTGGTCACCCTGGAGCCATGTCTCCGTAATGCCAATTACTTCATACCCGTTAACTGCTATCTGCGCAGTTAATTCGTCCACCTTATTCCGAATACTCCTCGCATTGAGGCACAGAGCCTTCAGGCTTGTCTTTCTCACACACTTTTCCCCTTTAGAATTTTGCTGTAATGTGGCACTTTTTGCTTTTTGCCTTGGGTTTCTCTGCCCTCCACTTTTACTTTTCTTCTTTCTATCTTTTGCTTCTGCCCCCATTCTACTTCCCTCTGTCTCCCTGTATCGATTCCCATCCCCCTGCCATATTAGTTTAACTCCTCCCCAACAGTACTAGCAAACACTCCCCGAGGACATTGGTTCCGGTCCTGCCCAGGTGCAGACCGTCCGGTTTGTCCTGGTCCCAACTCCCCCAGAACCGGTTCCAATGTCCCAGGAATTTGAATTCCTCCCTGCTGCACCACTCCTCAAGCCACGTATTCATCTGAGCTTTCCTGCGATTCCTACTCTGACTAGCACGTGGCACTGGTAGCAATCCTGAGATTACTACTTTTGAGGTCCTACTTTTTAATTTCGCTCCTAGCTCCCTAAATTCGTCTTGTAGGACCTCATCCCGTTTTTTACCTATATTCTTGGTACCTATATGCACCACGCCAATTGGATGTTCACCCTCCCTTTTCAGAATGCCTTGCACCTGCTCCGAGACATCCTTGACCCTTGCACCAGGGAGGCAACATACCATCCTGAAGTCTCGGTTGCAGCCGCAGAAAGGCCTATCTATTCCCCTTACAATTGAATCCCCTATCACTATAGCTCTCCCAGTCTTTTTCCTGCCCTCCTGTGCAGCAGATTCACCAACGGTACCATGAACTTGGCTGCTGCTGCCCTCCCCTGGTGAGTCATCCCCCTCAACAGTACCCAAAGCGGTGTATCTGTTTTGCCGGGCAGTGACCGCAGGGGACCCCTGCACTACCTTCTTTGCACTGCTCTTCCTGTTGGTCATCCATTCCCTATCTGGCTGTGTACCCTTTTCCTGCGGTAAGACCAACTCACTAAACGTGCTATTCACGTAATTCTCAGCATCGTGCATGCTCCAGAGTGAATCCACCCACAGCTCCAGTGCCGCAATGCGGTGGGTCAGGAGCTGCAGCCGGATACACTTCCCGCACACGTAGTCGTCAGGGACACCGGAAGCATCCCTGACTTCCCACTTAGTACAGGCGGAGCATAACACGTGTCTGAGCTCTCCTGCCATGACTTAACCCCTAGATAAACTTAATTTAGCAACAACAAGGCTTAAAGATTACTTACTGATATAGAAAAAAAAAGAAAATCTACTTGCCAATCACCAGCCAATCACTTACTCCCTTGGCTATGACGTCACCTTTCGATTTCTTTATACTTCTTTTTTACCTTCTCACCCTGATGCAGCTGCACCGGCTGCCTCCTTGATCACCTGCTAGGCCTTTTTATAGGCCTCTGACACTGCCCCGGACTCCCGCCTCACCGACTGCCTCCTCGATCCCCTACTGGGCCTTTGTATAGGCCTCCGACACTGCCCCGGACTCCCACCTCACCGACTGCCACCTCAAAGTTGCTAAGCCCCTTAATACTTCCCCTACCCTTAATAATGTAGGGGAAATGCAGCAGCCAATTTGCCTACAGCAAGGTCCTACAAACAGCTATGAGTAATGACCAAATAATTATTTTTGAATTATGTTGGTTGAGGATAAATAATGGCCAGTTTACCAGGACTAACAGGTTTAATGTCTTATCAAAAAAGTGGCATTCCGACAGTGCAGCGCTCCCTCAGTACTGCGCTAGGAATGACTGCCTAAATTTTGTCTCCGGAGGAGGACTTAAACCTATAACCTCGTGACTCAGAGGCAAGAGTGCTACCACTGAGGCACGGCTGATACTTCAATGCAAAGAAGTCTTCCGAATGCACTTTGAAGATCTGACAAGGGAATCAAACTCTCGCATGGAAGTGATAGCTCGGGCCGTGTGCATTGTAGTCTTGCAAAAGTAACGACAGCCTAAATGGAATGACATTTGAAGGCAGCACTCAGGGTCAAAGCTTTTGCCTGTTCACCTTTCTAGAATCATCTCCACCTGGTCCGCCTGCACTTTCCTGGTAACAGCTAAAGAAAAAGCTATTTATCTACTCGGATGGTAGAATCTCCCAAAACTACGCCTAGTGTCAGCTGTGGCTCAGTGGATAGCACATTTGCTTCTGAGTCAGAAGATTGTGGGTTCAAGTCCCACTCCAAGGACTTCAACACTTCAATCTAGGCTGAAACTTCAATGCAGTGGATGTGGACCATTTCCCATACCTCGGGAGCCTCTTATCAACAAAAGCAGACATTGATGAGGAGATCAACATCGCCTCCAGTGCGCCAGTGCAGCCTTCAGCTGCCTGAGGAAAAGAGAGTTTGAAGACCAGGCCCTCAAATCTACCACCAAGCTCATGGTCTACAGGTAGTGATACCCGTCCTCCTGTATGGCTCAACAGCATGGACCATGTACAGTAGACACCTCAAGACGCTGGAGATATATCACCAACGATGTCTCCACAAGATCCTACAAATCCCCTGGGAGGACAGCTGCAACAACATCAGCGTTCTCGTCCAGGCCAACATCCCCAGCATTGAAGCACTGATCACACTCGATCAGCTCTGCTGGGCAGGCCACATAGTTCACATGCCAGACGCGAGGCTCCCAAAGCAAGTGCTCTACGCGGAGCTCCTTCATGGCAAACGAGCGGAAACGTTACAAGGACACCCTCAAAGCCTCCCTGATAAAGTGCGACATCCCCACTGACACCTCGGAGCCCCTGGCCAAAGACCGCCCTAAGTGGAGAAAGTGCATCCGGGAGGGTGCTGAGCACCTCGAGTCTCAATGCTGAGAGCGTGCAGAAATCAAGCGCAGGCAGGGAAAAGAGCGTGCGGCAAACCAGTCCCACCCACCCCTTCCCTCAATGACTATCTGTTCCACCTGTGACAGAATCTGTGGCTCTCTTATTGGACTGTTCAGCCACCAAAGAACTCACTTCAGGAGTGGAAGCAAGTCTTCCTTGATTCCGAGGGACTGCTTATGATGATGATGATGACTAGGCTGAAACTCCAATGCAATGCTGATGGAATGCAGCACTGCCGGAGGTGCCGTCTTTTGGATGAGATGTTAAACTGAGGGCCTGCATACACTTTTAGGTGGAACACTGTGTTCAGTTTTGGTCTCCTAATCTGAGGAAGGACGTTCTTGCTATTGAGAGAGTGCAGCGAGGGTTCACCAGACTGATTCCCGGGATGGCAGGACTGACATATGAGGAGAGACTGGATCGACTGGGCCTGTATTCACTGGAGTTTAGAAGGACGAGAGGGGATCTCATAGAAACATATAAAATTCTGACGGGACTGGACAGGTTAGATGCAGGAAGAATGTTCCCGATGTGGGGGAAGTCCAGAACCAGGGGACCAGGGGATAAGGGTAAGCCATTTCGGACTGAGATGAGGAGAAACTTCTTCACTCAGAGAGTTGTTAACCTGTGGTATTCCCTGCTGCAGAGAGTTGTTGATGTCAGTCTGTTGGATAAATTCAAGAGGGAGTTAGATATGGCCCTTATGACTAAAGGGATCAAGGGGTATGGAGAGAAAGCAGGAAAGGGATACTGAGGTGAATGATCAGCCATGATCTTATTGAATGGTGGTGCAGGCTCGAAGGGCCGAATGGCCTACTCCTACACCTATTTTCTATGTTTCTATGTAAAAGATCCCATGGCAATATTTTGAAGAAGAGCAGGGGAGTTCTCCCTGGTATCCTGGACAATATTTATTGCTCAATTTTCGCTTCTCAGGCAGACCCTCGGAGTGCGATGACTTGCTTCCACACTAAAAATGAGTTCTCAGGTGACTGATGAGGCCAATGCGGGACTTACAGTCTCTGGCACAATGGGGCAGATGTGGTGGGTGGGTGGGGTGCTTGGGTTGTCGTGCGCTCCTTCCGCTGTTTACGTTTGGCTTCTGCTTGTTCCCGACGAAGAGACTCGAGTGTTCGGCACCTTCCCGGATGTTTCTTTTCCACTTTGAACGGTCTTGTCCAGGGTTTCCCAGGTGTCGGTGGGGATGTTGCACTTTTTCAAGGAGGCTTTCAAGGTGTCCTTGAAGCATTTCCTCTGCCCACCTGGGGCTTGCTTATCGTGTCGGAGCTCTGAGTAGAGCGCTTGTTTTTGGAGTCTCGTATCGGGCATGTCGATGACATGGCCCGTCCAGCGGAGCTGATCGAGTGTGGTCAGTGCTTCAATGATGGGGATGTTGGCCTGAGCGAGGACGCTGACGTTGGTGCGCCTATCCTGCCAGCGGATTTGAAGGATTTTGCAGAGGCAGCTTTGGTGGTACTTCTCCAGTGTTTTGAGGTGCCTGCTGTACATCGTCCATGTCTCTGAGCCAGATAGGAGGGCAGGAATCACACTGCTCTATAAACCATTAACTTGGTGCCGGGTTTGAGGTCCTCGTCTTCAAATACTCTCTTCCTCAGGCGACTGAAGGCTGCACTGGCACACTGAAGGTGGTGCTGGACCTTGTCGTCAATGTCTGCTCTTGCTGCTAGTAGGCTCCCGAGGTATGGAAAATGGTCCACGTTGTCCAAGGCCTCGTCGTGGATGTTGATGATCGAGGAGCAATACTGTAATGCGGGGGCAGGTTGGTAGAGGATCTTTGTCTTATGGATGTTTACTATAAGGCCTATGCTCTCATATGCCTCGGTGAAGGTGTTGACAGTGGTTTGGAGTTTGGCCTCCGAGTGTGCGCAGATGCAAGCGTCGTCTGCCGACTGTAATTCAATGACAGAAGATGGGACGACCTTGGATCTGTACTGGAGGCGATGCAGATTGAACAGTTTCCTGTTTGCCTGTTCATTACTGAGGGTGAGGTGGAGCATTGCAGCAAGGAAGATCGAGAAGAGCATTGGTGGAATGACATAGCCTTGCTTGACCCTGGTCCGTACATGAATAGGGTCTGTGGAGGATCCATTGGTGGGGATTCCGGCTTGTATGTCATCGTGAAGCAGGCGGAGGATCATGATGAACTTTTGGGGGCAGCCCAACTTGAGGAGGACGCTCCATATTCCCTCACGATTGACAGTATCGAAAGCCTTTGTGAGTTCAAAGAAGGCCATGTACAGAGGTTCATGCTGCCCCCTGCATTTCTCTAGAATTTGATACGCGGTGAAGATCATGTCCATTGTGCCCCTTAGTGAGCGGAATCCTCATTGCGACTCTGGAAGGAGTTCTTCAGCCACTGGGAGAAGGCGATTGAGGATGTTTCTTGCAATGACTTTCCCGGTGGCAGACAGCAGGGAAACTCCTCTGTAATGACCACAATCAGACTTGTCACCTTTCTTGAAGATGGTCATGATTAAAATGTCTCTGAGATTCCCTGGCATGCTCTCCTCCTTCCAAATAAGAGAAATGAGTGCATGCATGCGCGCCAATAGTGCTTCTCTGCCATGTTTTAGTGCTTCAGCGGGGATTCCATCTGCTCCTGAGGCCATGTTGTTCTTCAGTTGTCGGATGGCCTTCTCAACCTCATGCCAGGCTGGTGCAGTGCAAAGGTGCTGGCGGGTAGCTTGCTGCGGGATGGACACGCACGTTGAAGGCAGAGTGTCGGTTAAGGAGATCTTCTAAGTGCTCGTTCCAGCGGGCACTGACTACATCTCTGTCCTTGATGAGTACTTCTCCATTCTTGGCCCGAAGTGGGGTAGGACCTTCAGTGCTTGGGCCATAGGTGGTCTTGACTGCACTAAAGAATCCACGTACGTCGTGGTTGTCGGCTAGTTGCTGGATCTCCTGTGCTTTCTTCACTCACCATCTGTTCTTTAGCTCGTGAGGTTTTTTTGGACCTCAGCCTTCAGACGTCTGTAAAGCTGCTTTCTTGCTCTCGAGTTGTGTTGCTGTTTCCAGTTCAAGAATACCTTGCGCATGCGGCTTATTAGCTCCTGGATCGCCTGGTCATTCTCGTCAAACCAGTCTTGGTGTTTCCCGGTCGAGTGACCGAGCATCTCTTCACAGGTGCTAATTATGGAGGCCTTGTGGGCAGACAAGATGCTGTGGACACTCTGCGCCTCTGGGCCACTGGGAGTCGTCAGGTTGGTAGTGAGGCACTGGCTGATTAGGGCTTTCTTAGCAGGGTGTTTGATCGCTCCAGTGTTGATTTTTCTGCGGCATTGTTTCTGTTGCCACCGCTGTTTTGTAGCTACATTGATGGAGATGACGGAGTGGATTAGGCGGTGATCCGTGCAGCAGTCGTCAGCTCCTGTCATGGCGCGGGTGATGTGTACGTCCTTATGGCCCCTCGCTCGGACAATGACGTAGTCCAGCAGATGCCAGTGCTTGGAGTGAGGGTGTTGCCATGAGGTCTTGTACTTGTCTCTCTGACGGAACAAGGTGTTGGTTATGACAAGGTCATGTTCTAAGCATTTCGTCAGGAGAAGCGTACCGTTGGAGTTGGTTTTCCCTACCCCCTCTCTGACGATCACACCTCCCGCGAGGGCTGTGTCCTTTCCAACTCTGGCGTTAAAGTCGCCAAGAAGGATCAGTTTGTCCTCCATTGGGACTCGAGATAGGGATTGTTAAAGGCTGGAGTAGAATTCCTCTTTGGTCTTGTCTGTAGTTTCCAGTGTTGGGGCGTATGCACTGATGACCGTAGCGCACTGGTTCCAAGCTAACGTGAGCTGAAGGGTAAGAGGCATTCGTTTAACCAGCAAGGGGAATCTCCGAGGTGGCCAACTAGTTCATTTTTTATGGTGAAGTCTACCCCATGGAGGCAGCGTTCTTCTTCTGGTTTACCTTTCCAGAAGAAGGTGTAACCACCAACTTGTTCCTTGAGCTGGCCTTCCCCTGCCCGCTGAGTCTCGCTTAGGGCGGCGATGTCTACGTCGAAACGTCTGAGTTCCCGGGCAACGATAGCAGTATGCTATTCCAGTCTGTTGCTGTTGAGGTTGTCCATGAGGGTCCCGACATTCCAGGTCCCGAACTTCCTCTTAAAGGGTGGAAGATGCCTGCGCCTGTATTCTTTTAATGTGTCGTTGCACACCAGCTACCACACGGGCTTGGCAGAGCAAGGTCTTGGTCCAGTGGCAAGGGGATCCAACATGACTGGACACCAGGCTGTGTTGCATGGGCCTAGTTCAAATCCCTCAATCAACATAACAAAAACAGATTATCTGGTCATTATCACAAGGCTGTTTGTGGGAGCTATTGGGCAAAAATTGGCTGCCACGTTTTCCACATTATAATAGGTGACTACACTCAAAGTTCTTCATTGGCTGCAAAGCGCTTTGAGACATCTGATGGTCGTGAAAGGTGCTACACAAATGCATACATAAGAACATAAGAAATAGGAGCAGGAGTTGGCCATTTGACCCCTCGAGCCTGCACCATCATTCAATAAGATCATGGCTGATCCGATCTTAGCCTCTTCCCATAACGCTTGACTCTCATCATTCAAAATGCAAGTTTTTCTTTTTTTCTGGTCTTTACTGAACCCGAGTACTCAGAATCATAGAATGATACAGCACAGAAGGAGGCCATTCGGCGAATCGTGTCTGTGCCGGCTCTTTGGTAGAGATACCCAATTAATCCCACTCACCTGCTCTTTCCCCATAGCCCTGTAACTGTTGTCCCTTCGAGTATTTATCCAATTCTCTTTTGAATTCAGTCAGGCAGAGTCAGCATGGATTTATGAAGGGGAAGTCATGTTTGACAAATTTGCTGGAATTC
Organism: Pristiophorus japonicus; assembly: GCF_044704955.1. Classification (NCBI taxonomy): domain Eukaryota; kingdom Metazoa; phylum Chordata; class Chondrichthyes; family Pristiophoridae; genus Pristiophorus; species Pristiophorus japonicus. Next base: position 23,587,986 of record NC_091977.1, read on the forward strand.
TTTGAGGATGTAATGAACATGGTGGATATTGGGGAACCAGTGGATGTGGTGTATTTGGACTTCCAGAAGGCATTTGACAAGGTGCCACATAAAAGGTTACTGCAAAAGATAAAATATCATGGGGTTGGGGGCAATATATTAGCATGGATAGAGGATTGGCTAACTTACAGAAAACAGAGAGCAGGGATAAATGGTTCATTCTCTGCTTGGCAACCATTAAACAGTGCGGTGCCACAGGGAACAGTGCTGGGACCCCAACTATTTACAATCTATATTAACGAATTTGAGGAAGGGACTGAGTGTAACGTAGCCCAGTTTGCTGGTGATACAAAGATGGGAGGAAAAGCAATGTGTGAGGAGGACACACAAAATCTGCAAAAGGACATAGACAGGCTAAGTAAGTGGGCAAAAATTTGCCAGATGGAGTATAATGTTGGAAAGTGTGAGGTCATGCACTTTGGCAGAAAAAAAATCAAAGAGCAAGTTATTATTTAAATGGAGAACAATTGCAAAGTGCTGCAATATAGTGGGACCTGGGGGTACTTGTGCATGAAACACAAAAGGTTAGTATGCAGGTACAGCAAGTGATCAGGAAGGCCAATGTTATCTTGGCCTTTATTGCAAAGGGAATGGAGTATAAAAGCAGGGAAGTCTTGCTACAGTTGTAGAGGATATTGGTGAGGCCACACCTGGAATACTGTGTACAGTTTTGGTTTCCATATTTACGAAAGGATATACTTGTTTTGGAGGCAGTTCAGAAAAGGTTCACAAGGTTGATTCCAGAGATGAGGGGGTTGACTTATGAGGAAAGGTTGAGTAGGTTGGGCCTATACTCATTAGAATTCAGAAGAATGAGAGGTGAGCTTATCGATATGTATAAGATTATGAAGAGACTTGACAAGGTGGATGCAGAGAGGATGTTTCCATTGATAGGGGAGACTAGAACTAGTGGGCATGATCTTAGAATAAGGGGCCGCCCATTTAAAACTGAGATGAGGAGAAATTTCTTCTCTGAGTGTTGTGGATCTGTGGAATTTGCTGCCTCGGAGAGCTGTGAAAGCTGTGACATTGAATAAATTTAAGACAGAAATAGATAGTTTCTTAAACGATAAGGGAATAAGGGGTTATGGAGAGCGGGCAGGGAAGTGGACCTTAGTCCATGATCGGATCAGCCATGATCGTATTAAATGGCAGAGCAGGCTCGAAGGGCCGTATGGCCTTGTCCTGCTCCTATTTGTTATGTTCTTATGTTCTTATGTTATTATGAAAGTTCCTATTAAATCTGCTTCTGCCACCCTTTCAGGCAGTGCATTCCAGATCACTTCTGCCCATTTACTGCCAGGTGCTGTGGTGCTTATTATTTCCATGTTCTGCTTTGCCACCTGAAGTCCACCTGAAAGGGCAGACAATACCCTCAGTTTAACGTCTCATCTGCAAGACAGCAAATCTGACAGTGCAGCGCTCCCTCAGTACTGCACTAGAGTGTCAACCGAGATTATCTGCTCAAGACTCTGGAGGGGGACCTGAACCCACAACCCTCTGATTCAGAGATGAGAGTGCTACCGACTGAGCCGGTGCGGACACTTGAAGGGAATTTTCCTACTCTTCTGCCTGACACTGAAGGAGATGTGGAATGTGCATAATGTGCCTTGTCTTAACTGTCTATTTATCAAATAACTTCAAGCACCTCAGACTTTTTTTCACTGCTACATTAGTCCTCCCTTTCTGCCCCCCAGGGATGGTCACGCTAATCTTTTCCCCCTGCCCCATTGTTTCTCCTTAGCTGTGCGGACTCCATCTCTTAAATGTGCATTCCACATTCTAGTGTATTGAGGTATCAGCCTTGGCTCAGTCAGAATGTTTGTGGGTTCAGGTTGATCTCCAGAGACTTGAGCACCAAATCTAGACTGAAACTTCAACGGGTACAGTCCTGTGTTTGCTTCCATTGTTGCCACTTTCACCTTGGATTTAATATCGGGGGGAAACTTCAACACCAAAACACCGATGCCATTCTTCATGACAGGCTTTACTAAATGAGGAAGTCTTAGGTGCTGCTCTCATTATGCACATTCCACATCTCCTTCAGTGTCAGACAGAAAAGTAGGAAAATTCCCTTCAAGTGTCCGCACCGACTCAGTGGGTAGCACTCTCATCTCTGAATCAGAGGGTTGTGGGTTCAGGTCCCCCTCCAGAGTCTTGAGCAGATAATCTCGGTTGACACTCTAGTGCAATACTGAGGGAGCGCTGCACTGTCAGATTTGCTGTCTTGCAGATGAGACATTAAACTGAGGGTATTGTCTGCCCTTTCAGGTGGACTTAAAAAATCCCATGGCACTATTTCAAAGAAAAGCACAGGAGTTCTCCATGTTGCCCTGGCCGATATTTTCCCTTCAACCAACATCACTAAAACATTTATAACATTGCTGTATGTGGGGCCTTGCTGTGTGCAAATTGGCTGCTGTGTTTCCTGCATTACAACAGTGACCACACTTCAAAATAATACAGGACATCATGGAGAACTCCTCTACTCTTCTTTGAAATAGTGCCACGGGATACTTCATGGGCTGTAAATGGACATCATGAGGTCATGAAAGACGCTATATATATATATGCAAGTTCTTTCTTACTGTGAGGCGGATAGAAAGTTGCCCTTTAATGGCAAGCACCAGCCCTTGAACCAGTCTCGACCAGTCTCGACCAGGGGTCACAGCCTCAGAATAAAGAGACGGCCATTTAGGACTGAGATGAGGAGCAATTTCTTCACTCAGAGGGTTGTGAATTTTTGGAATTCTCTACCCCAGAGGGCTGTGAAGTCTCAGTCATTGAGTATATTCAAGACTGAGATCGATAGATCTTTGGATGTTACGGGAATCAAGGGATATGGGGATAGTGCAGGAAAGTGGAGTTGAGCTCGACGATCAGCCATGATCTCATTGAAATGCGGAACAGGCTCGAAGGGCCAAATGGCCTACTCCTGCTCCTATATTTTATATTCTTATGTTTTTTAAGAGCTGTATGCCCACCCAATTAAAATATGGGGTCTGCCTCCCTGCCCATGGAAATCATGCACAGGGAGAATTCTTCTTCTTCTTAGGCGGTCCCTCGTATCGAGGAATGCTTGCTTCCACGCCAAAAAGGGATGAGTTCACAGGTGTTTCAATGAAGGACCTAATATTCCAAGTCCCGAACTATATGTTGAAGGGTAGAAGATGCCTATGTGTGAAATTTTTTTTAACGTGTGATGGCCATTGCACACCAGCCACCACACGGGCTTGACAGAGCAAGGTCTTGGTCCAGTGGCAAAGGTTAACCAAGACGACTGGAGACCAAGCTCTGCTGCATGGACCTAGTGCACACACATACTCCTACTGTCTATAGATCACAGTGTAGGCTGGCCCATGCTGCCCCTGGGCCAGTGGCAAGGATTAACCAAGACGACTGGAGACCAGCTCTGCTGCACGGACCGAGTGCGCACACAAATCGCAGCCCACAGGGAGAATACTGGAATGAAAAGGGCAGCTAGCTTTGCAGAAATTTGGCATAGCCAGTCCCCACCTGTTAATTGACATTGGATGTGGTTTCATGATCCATCTTAAATACTATATGTATTTGCTGACAAATTTAATGCAACGTTTCAACCTTCACTATCCTTTGGGAAGGTTTAAGAAAACAATTTCAAGTGAGCATTACAGCAAAATGTATTTTTTATTTCTTTCCAAAGTGATATTTAATTTGGGACATGACAAGAACATTTGCAGACAACGATAAGTTAATTCTGCATGCTCGCCAACTGCTGGAAAAGCTGTGCGTGTTATTAATATTTTATGTAGCCTTAGATTAGGATTTGCATTGGGTTCCTACGGAGTAAAGTGCTCGCTAGATCTTTTCTTAATTGAAACTTTTAATTTCATTGCAAATTGAATCTACACGAGGCAAGTAAATGAGTTCTCTGTGATCTCCTTTCATTCATAAAGTGCATCGGTGACCTCTCTCTCTTGATGTACCAGTGAGTTGTTAACTGGCTGCTGGTCACCTGATGAGAGTGAGCTCATGATGTGTCAGATAAAACAGGCCAAATTGTTTGATCTAGTAATTAAAGAAACAAAAAGAAAGAAAGAATTGCATTTATATAATTACTTTCACAACACGAGGGTGTCCCGAAGCACTTTACAAACAAAAGAAGTGCTTCTGAGGTGTGGTCGCTGTGTCATTTCAGGAACCAGGACAACCAGTTTGCGCACAGCAAGCTCCCACAAACAGCAATGTGATAATGACCAGACAATCTGTTTTTTAGTGATGTTGGTTGAGGGATTAATATTGGCCAAGACATCAAACTGAACTCCTTTGTTGTTCTTCGAAATAGTGCCATAGGATCTTTCACATCTACCCGAGAAGGCAGTGGGGGCCTCGGTTTAATGTCTCATCCACAAGTCTCATGTTCAAGTCTCTGGAATGGAACTTGAACTCATGACCTGCTGACTCAGAGGCAAGAGTGCTACCCACTGAGCCATGACTGATCAACAAAATGGAGCCCGTGTTTATACAAAAGCAATTGAGTTAGCATTTCTCGTGTAACATATTTACAGGGAGCCAAGGAGGGTGTGGGGCTGGCTGAAAATGGCCAAAGAGCCTGACAGTCCTAGACACGGAGAACCTGCAGACTTAATGGCATTTCCCCATCAACTAGTGTTCCTCCACATTTGATTTTCCTGTATTTTCAGCACCTAGGCAATTTCTTAACATTATTATTCATTCACAGGCTGTGGGTGTTGTCTATCTGTAAAGCATGCACTCCCATGTTCCGCCACCAGGGAGCGCATCCCCTGAAGTCTCAAGAGATCCCAGCATCCCTTGGGAGCACTGTATATAAGCCGGCCCCTAAGGCCTGTTCCTCACTCTGGAGTGTCTTAATAAAGACTGAGGTCACTGTTACTTTAACCTCCCTGTGTGCAGTTGCGTCTGTGTGAGGAACACCACAACTGGCGACGAGTACACGAATCCAATACAAAGATGCAGCAAACTTTGGGCATCCTGGAGAAGTTCTCGGAGGGTGAGGACTGGGAAGCCGATGTCGAATGGTTAGACCAGTACTTTGTACCAACGAGCTGGACGGAGAAGGAAGCGCTGCAAAAAGGAGAGCGGTCCTCCTCACAGTCTGCGGGGCACCGACCTACAGCCTCATGAAGAATCTTCTGGCTCCGGTGAAACCCACAGATAAGTTGTATGAAGAGCTGTGTACACTGGTTCGGGAGCATCTTAACCCGAGGGAGAGCGTGCTGATGGCGAGGTATCGGTTCTATACATACCAGCGATCTGAAGGTCAGGAAGTGACGAGCTACGTCACCGAGCTAAGGCGACTTGCAGAACAATGTGAGTTTGATGGCTACCTGGAGCAAATGCTCAGAGACTTTGTGTACTGGGAATTGGCCAGGAGACTAACCTACAAAAACTTTTGACTGTAGAGACACTGACCCTCAGTAAGGCCATTGCAATAGCACAGGCACTTATGTCCACCAGTGATAACACCAAACAAATCTCTCAGCACACAAGTGCTAGCACTGTTCATAAATTAACTGGAACTGTGTTTGCGAGCAGAAATGTACAGGGCAGAAACCACAAGTCTGCAGCTGCCAGCAGGCCTCAGGTGACCCAGATGACTCAGAGTCCGCAACAAAGGATGAATGCAAGGCAAATCACACCTTGTTGGCGTTGTGGAGGCTTCCATTCACCCTCTTCATGCCGCTTCAAAGGGTATGTTTGCAAGTGCTGTGGAACAATGGGGCACCTCCAACAAGCTTGCAGATGAGCTGCAAGCACTGCAAAACCTGCTAAACACCACGTGGCAGAGGAACATCGGTCCATCGTGGACCAAAGCAATTTCGAGCCTCAGATGCTGACGTACACGGGGTGCACACATTTTCGACGAAATGTCCACCTACAATGCTAAACGTAAAATTGAATGGCTTCCCCATAGCCATGGAATTGGACACTGGCGCTAGCCAATCCATCATAACCAAAAGGATGTTTGAGAGACTCTAGTGCAACAAGGCACTCAGATCAGCCCTGAGCCCCATCCACACGAAACTGAGAAGGTACACCAAAGAGCTTATCACTGTCCTGGGCAGCGCCATGGTCAAGGTCACCTACGAGGGCACGATGCATGAACTGCCACTCTGGATTGTCCCAGGTGATAGCCCCACACTGCTTGGAAGGATCTGGCTGGGCAAAATCCGCTGGAACTGGAATGACACCTGAGCGCTATCACATGTCGATGAGGCCTCATGTACCCAGGTTCTTAACAAATTTCCTTCCCTTTTTGAGCCAGGCATTGGAAATTTTCCGAGGCGAAGTTGCGGATCCACTTGGTCCCTGAGGCACGACCCATTCACCACAAGGCGCGAGCGGTACCTCACACGATGAGGCAGATAGTGGAAATCGAGCTGGACAGGCTGCAATGTGAGAGCATCATCTCCCCAGTGGAATTCAGTGAGTGAGCCAGCCCGATTGTTCCAGTACTCAAAAGTGATGGCACGGTAAGGATTTGCGGCAATTTTGAAGTAACTATTAATCATTTCTCGCTACAGGATAAATACCCGCTACCTAAGGCAGACGACCTATTTGCGACGCTGGCAGGAGGCAAGTCGTTCACCAAGCTCAACCTGACTTCGGCCTACATGACGCAGGAGCTGGAGGAATCTATGAAGGGCCTCATCTGCATCAACACGCAAAAGGGACTGTTCATCTACAACAGATGCCCGTTTGGAATTTGGTAAGCTGCAGCGATCTTTCAGAGAAACATGGAGAGCCTACTCAAGTCGGTACCACGCACGATGGTTTTTCAGGCTGACGTATTGGTCACGGGTAGGGACACCGTCGAGCACCTACAAAACCTGGAGGAGGTCCTCCAGCGACTGGATTGCATAGGGCTGCGGCTGTAGAGGCCAAGATGCGTCTTCATGGCAACAGATGTGGAGTTTTTGGGCAGAAAGTTGGCGGCGGACGACATTCGGCCCACAGACGCCAAGACAGAGGCTATCAGGAACGCGCCCAGGCCACAGAACGTCACGGAACTGCGGTCGTTCCTGGGACTCCTCAACTATTTTGGTAACTTCCTACCGGGGTTAAGCACCCTCTTTGAGCCCCTACATGTGTTATTGCGTAAAGGTGAGAACTGGGTATAGGGAAAAAACCAAGTAATTGCTTTTGAGAAAGCCAGAAACATTTTATGCTCCAACAATCTGCTTGTACTGTATAAAAGATTTGTGCTAGCATGTGATGTGTCGTCATATGGAGTTGGGTGTCCATTACAACAAGCTAACATTGCGGGGAAGTTGTAACCTGTCGGCAGCCGAGAGGGCCGACAGCATGATTGAGAAAGAGGAATTAGCGTATGTGTTCGGGTAATGAAAATGCATCAGTTCCTGTTTGGCCTCAAATTTGAGCTGGAAACCGATCACAAGCCCCTCATATCCCTGTTCGCTGAAAACAAGGGGATAAATACTAATGCCTCAGCCCGCATACAAAGATGGGCACTCGCGCTATCAACGTATAACTATACTATCCGCCATAGGCCTGGCACACGGGGGTGGAAATGGCGCGGCCTGCAAATTTCTTCATGGTGGCGCAGCCCGCAGACTTGTTGATGGTCATGGAAGCGTTTAAAAATGATAAATCACCTGTCACGGCGCTCCAGATTAGGACTTGGACCAGCCAAAATTCTCTGCTGTCCCGAGTAAAAAACTGTGTACTGCATGGGAGCTGGGCCAGCATCCCTGTTGAAATGCAAGAGCTAATCAAGCCGTTCCAGCGGCGAAAGGACGAGCTGTCCATTCAGGCAGACTGCCTGTTGTGGGGTAACCGCGTAGTGCTACCCAAAAAGAGCAGGGAGATGTTGAACTCAGATCTCCACAGCACACACCCGGGTATAGTAATGATGAAAGCGATAGCCAGATCCCACGTGTGGTGGCCTGGTATCGACTCTGCCTTAGAGTCCTGTGTACGGCAATGCAGCGTGTGTGCTCAGTTGAGCAACGCGCCCAGAGAGGCACCACTAAGTTTGTGATCCTGGCCCTCCAGACCATGGTCAAGGATCCATGTCGACTATGTGGGCCTGTTTCTCGGTAAAACGTTCCTGGTGGTGGTGGGTGCTTTTTCAAAATGGATTGAATGTGAAATAATGTCAGAAGCACCGCCACCGCCACCATTGAAAGCCTGAGGGCCGTGTTTGCCACCCACGGCCTGCCTGACAACGGGCCATGTTTCACCAGTGCCGAATTTAAAGAATTCATGACCCGCAATGGCATCAAACATGTCACCTCGGCCCCGTTTAAACCAGCCTCCAATGGGCAGGCAGAACGGGCAGTACAAACAATCAAACAGAGCCTTAAACGAGTCACAGAAGGCTCACTCCAAACCCGCCTGTCCCGAGTACTGCTCAGCTACCGCACGAGATCCCACTCACTCACAGGGGTGCCCCCGGATGCGCTACTTAAAACCAGACTCTCGCTGGTTCACTCCAACCTGCATGATCAGGCAGAGAGCAGGGGGCAGCAACAAAATGTAAACGATGGTCGCGCCACTGTGCCACGGGAAATTGATCTGAATGACCTTGTGTATGTGTCAAACTATGGACATGATCCCAAGTGGATCGCGGGCACGGTGATTGCTAAAGGAGGGAGTAGGGTGTTTGTAGTCAAACTAGACAATGGACAAATTTGCAGAAAGCACCTGGATCAAATGAGGCTGCTGTTCACAGACTGCCCTGAACACAGCAGACATCACTTTTTTCAAGCCCACAACACACACCGAAAGGATCACCGACACCACGCCAGACCAGGAAATCAAACCCATCACGCCCAACAGCCCAGCAAGGCCAGGCTCACCCAGCAGCCCTGCAGGGCCCACAACATGCCAGCCCAGTGAGGGCACAGCCAACACACCAGAACAGACATTTGTACCGAGGCTGTCCACCAGGGAAAGAAAGGCTCCCGATCGCTTCACCTTGTAAATAGTTTTCACTTTGACTTTGCGGGGGGGTTGATGTTGTGTATCTGTAAAGCATGCACTCCCATGTTCCGCCACCAGGGAATGCATCCTGTTTTTGCCACCAAAGTGGATAACTTCACATTTAGCCACATTATACTGCATCTGCCATGCATTTGCTCACTCACCGAATCTGTCCAAGTCACCCTGCAGTCTCTTAGCATCCTCCTCACAGTTCACACCACTACCCAGCTTAGTTTCATCTGCAAACTTGGAGATATTTCATTCAATTCCTTCATCTAAATCATTAATGTATATTGTATTTAGCTGGACCCTGCGGCACCCCACTGGTCATTGCCTGCCATTCTAAAAAGGACCCATTTATTCGGACTCTCTGTTTCCTGTCTGAAGGTGGCTGAAGACGCCATTGGTGAAGCAAAGAGATGGGGTGGATACACAAAAGGCCAGACACAGAAGTATGGTGAATTCCAGTTGGGGCACTGTTGCTTTGAAGAGATAGGGAAGGGCAAAGTCATGGTGGGATTTAAACAGAAGGATGAGAATTTAAAATTTGAGTTGTTCGGTGCGGGGGGGAGCGGACTGGCTGGAGCCACTGTAGATCAGCAAAGATGGAGTTGATCGGTGAATGGAACCTGCTGTTGGTTAGGATACTCGCAACAGAGTTTTGAATGTGCTGGTTTGCGGAGGATGGAGAATGGGAGGCTGGCTGGAAGAGCATTAATGTTCCCTTTAATCTGTGCGGCTGTGCAGTTGCCGCGCAGCTGGCCCACTGGGATTTAAATAGGAAAAACTGCGCATGCACGCTATTTTGAATGGGTTGCTCAGCCTCTTAAAGGGGCAACTCACCCCCCCCCAAAATTAAAGGGAACATTGGAGAGAGGTGGTCAGTGTTGTGGAAATGGAAGTAAATCATCTTTGTGATGGAAGCGAAGTTCAGGATTAAGCAGGGTGGCAAAATTGCACATAGTCTGATTCAGCCTGTGACAGTGAATAGGAAGGGGGATGGAATCGGTGGATAGGTGATAGAGTTTGTGTTGCTGGCCAAAGGCGTTTGATAAAGTGCTACTTAATAGACTTGCCAGCAAATTTGAAGCCCATGGAATAAAAGGGACAGTGGCAGCATGGATCCGAAATTGGCTTAGTGACAGGAAACAGAGAGTAGTGGTGAACGGTTTTTTTTCGGACTGGAGGAAGGTATACAGTGGTGTTCCACAGGGGTCGGTACGAGGACCACTGCTTTTCTTGATATATATTAATGACTTGAACTTGGGTGTACAGGGCACAGTTTCAAAATTTGCAGATGACACAAAACTTCAAAGTATTATGAACAGTGAGTAGGATAGTGATAGGCTTCAAGAAGACATAGACAGGCTGGTGGAATGGGCAGACACATGACAGGTGAAATTTAACCCAGAAAAGAGTGAAGTGATACATTTTGGTAGGAAGAACGAGGAGAGGCAATATAAACTAAAGAGTACAATTCTAAAGGGGGTGCATGAATAGAGAGACCTGGGGCTATATGTGCTCAAATCATTGATGGTGGCAGGGCAGGTTAAGAAAGGGGTTAAAAAACCATACGAGATCCTGGGCTTCATAAGGAAAGCCATAGAGTACAAAAGCAAGGAAGTTATGATGAACGTTTATAAAACACTGGTTCAGCCTCAACTGGAGTATTGTGTCCAATTCTGGGCATCGCACTTTAGGAAAGATGTGAAGGCCTTAGAGAGGATGCAGAAAAGATTGGAGAAGCTGGGGTTGTTCTCCTTAGAGCAGAGAAGGTTAAGAGGAGATTTGATAGAATTGTTCAAAACCCTGAGGGGTCTGGACAGAGTAGATAGAGAGAAACTGTTCCCATTGGCGGAAGGGTCGAGAACCAGAGGATTGGCAGAAGAACCTAAGGTGACATGAGGAAAAACCTTTTTACGCAGCGAGTGGTTATCATCTGGAATGCACTGTCTGAAAGGGTGGTGGAGGCAGATTCAATCGTGGCTTTCAAAAGGAAATTGGATAAGTATCTGAAGGAAAAAAATTTGCAGGGCTACGGGAAAAGGGCAGGGGAGTGGGACTGGTTGAAGTGCTCTTGCAGAGAGCTGGCACAGGCTCGATGGGCCAAATGGCCTCCTTCTGTGCTGTAACCATTCTATTATTCTATGATCCCCTGAAGTCCCAAGGGATCCCAGCATCCCTTGGGAGCATTGTATATAAGCCGGCCCCTAAGGACTGTTACTCACTCTGGAGTGTCTTAATAAAGACTGAAGTCACTGTTACTTTAACCTCCCTGTGTGCAGTTTCATCTGCGTTAGGAACACAACAGTGGGTGTCTCTGGTAATAGCAGCATTTATTGTCCCATGGGGAATTCTATATGCCCCAGCTACAGGAATAGAGAGATCTTATGTTAAGCTATTCTTATCTTAAGTTATTCTTATCTGCTGATTTATTCTGGCTTCTGTAAGAATTTGCCTCGCAATAAATACCAATGTTTACTTTAGCCTGAACTGCCAGGTCTGCCTATATAATATTTCTCCACCAGTTCAGAGCAATGAGAGTAACAGAGGGTGCAGAGGAAATTTATGAGAATGGGTCCAGGGATGAAGGACTTCAGATATGTGTGGAGACTGGAGAAGCTGGGAATATTCTCCTTAGAGTTGAGGAGGTTAAGGGGAGAGCTGTTTAAATTCACAAAGACTTTTGTAGAGTAAATAAGGAAAAACTGTTTCCACTGGCAGAATGGTCGGTAACCAGAGGACACAGATTTAAAGTAATTGTTTAAAGAAACAGAGGTGAGATTTACACAGCAAGTTGTGGTGATCTGGAATGCAACGCCTGAAAGGGTGGTGGGAGCCAATTCAATAGGAACCTTCAACAGAGAATTGGATAAATACTTAAAGGGGGAACATTTGCAGGACTATGGGGAAAGAACAGGGCTAATTGGATAGCTTTTTTAATTAGCTGGCACGGCACGATGGGCCAAATGGCCTCTTTCTTCATTGCACCATTCTATGATTCTAACTCCACATTGTTACAGTACCGCGTAGCTCTGCAATCAGCGGCTTTTCAGCGATGCTACGAGTGATTTGATCATAATTTGAGACTCTCACTGCAGAGTTTCTACCCTCTGACTTATCTCTTGGCTATAGATGAGTGCCTATTGATTGCTGTCGCCAGTATCAGTACATGCTCTTCCTGATGTCAGATCTATTTTAAAACTGCACCAGCACCTGTGATTGACTTGCCTGCACAGTCCATCAGAATATCCGTTGTTAGCTTTTAGATAAGTAATGGCTGTGATTGCGGATAGACCACAGTTTTCAATTTCATTACTTAGAGTGAATGAGCTAGTCTATAGCTCTTTGATTAGGGTGAGTCAGGCTGTCTGTACAACTCCTTCCTGCACTGATGAAATCAGTCAGGTAATAATGCTGCATCTCTGTTCACTACAAACAATGTCGACAAACAAGAAATAATCGCAGCCTGGGGAATAGGGCCAGTCCTTCAGTGTCAATTTATTTGGCACACAAGCTATCAGGCCCCCAAATGGTCATTAAAGCAGTGGCATTAAATAACACTCACTCTTTATATCATGCTGCAGTCTGTCCTCACTGTTCTGTGACAATGCTACACATTTGCTTGTTATAATTCAGCAAATTAGAAATATGAAAAGCTAATTTAATATCAAGGATTTGTTCGCTGCATTTAGTCAAGGCTACAATTAATAGGAAAGAACTAGTGGGTCCTCCAGTGAATTGACCGAACTATGGGTGAGTAGCTGAGGTGGTAATCTTGACTTTTGGTGACACTGCCAAAGGCACGATATCAGATCAACCACCCGTTATACATGTCTCACCATTTTGTTTTCCATTGACCTTAATGGTAACAAAAATCGGGAGAGGCATATAATAGGCAGCTAAATCCATTTTGCTCTTTTAACACTATGACCCAAAGTAGCAATTGGCCTTGCTGTAATTGTGATATCTTTATAAAGACCACTAACACAAGGGCAACCAACAAGATGGCTCCTTAACAGCAACTGTCATCATGTGACCTTGCCACATGACCTTTTTTTATCAATACATCAGTAGTTGCATTACATCTGAGGTCCACTAGGTGGGGCTCTAGCTTGGAATCCCTCTTTTAGCAGAGAATCTGTAGCCATTAATGGGTATAACCTCGCTGGTATTGGATACTTAAGGGCTTTATTCTGGATAAAACTCTGCTGCCTGTTTCCAAACTCGCACCAAGTCCTGCTCACCCATCACCCCTATGCTCGCTGACCTGCTCCTGGTTAAGCAATACCTCGATTTTAAAATTCTCATCCTTATTTTCCAACCCCTCCATGGTCTCGCTCCTACTGACCTCTTGGAATCGAACATGCACCCCTCCACGAATGACTCCCACATTCTCCACTCGGTACAGGGGTGCTGGTCGTGGGACACCCCCATCACGGACATCCTGACCACCACACCCATGATGGTATGATTTGACTTTCCACAGTCCACCGGTACCGGGTAAGCTTCCGACGTTACACAAAGTTGGCAAGGACTCAAAACATTATCATAAGGGTGCAGTGCTGCTAAGTGCTGGTTGCTGATCCAGGAGGGGACCTGTCCCTGTCTCAGATCCTCGAGGTTACTCCGTCCCTCTCCCACAACCAGGCCCCATAGAGCACGCACACCTCATTTTGGGTGGCTTGATCGGAGGCGTTTCTATCCTCCCGAATCAAGGCGTTTACAGCCCTGGCCTGTGCCTCCAATTAAGAGATAATCTGCTTTAAGTGAACTGTCATTGTCACCTCTTCGTGCAGCGCGGATCCCACTACGGTATTCTCGTCCCCCAGGACTTTGCGCAGCTGATTCTTTAACCCATTTATCTGGAGGGCCAGCTGCATGTTATCCAAACTGTTTATGGCTGACGCCCCGGTGTTAAACCCCGTAAGAATGTCATTTAAAGTGCCACGCTTCTGCCTGCCCGGTTCGGCCCTATCCCACTGTTTATACAAGTCTGTCATTCTGACACCCCCGAAGTCCAGTTCATAGAACTTCCGGAACATCTCCCGCAGCAGAGCCTGGTATAACAGCTCGGTTTCCCGGGGACACCACGTAGGTAGGCGGACTTCTGTCAGGTTTAGCACCACTGATGCCACTGCGTAGTGTACCCCCTGATAAAATAGTTTCTCAGTAGGGACCAACACTAAACCATTCCCCGGCCCCCTGGTTGTTGTCGGGCACTCGTGTGGGACGGTGGGCTTGGCCGTGGGTGGGGGTTTTCTTTCCCGAACTACAAGTTCGGTGGCATTTACTGGTACCCGGGGATTGGGGATCACACACGCCTCCCCGCTGCGATCCCATACTACCCCATCCCCGACATCCAGCCACCATCTATAAAAAGCAATGGAGACCCCCTCTGAACACACGCGAGTGGATCCCCACATACACAAATAAATTCCTTGGTCGTACGCCCACCATTTCTCCCAGCACAATGTTACCCCGCCAGATGACCCCATGATGGTTCGGTAGGTATCATTATCCAGACGTTCCCAGTCCGAGTGTCGGTCTCCCATGTCCCTCTTGAGCTTTCTGAGCCACCACCACCGTCCCAGAGGTATGTCCCCTTGGCAAGTTAGGCATACCTTCCTGCCTTCTGTCACTCTCACCCTGGAAGTGGCCACAGTGATCTCCGGGCAGGGGATGGAGGCCTCTCCGTAGGTAAAGTCCTTATGGTTGGAGTACTTGGTGGAGTTCGATCCCAACCACCCAGGCCATTTCCCCTCCTGGGAGTAGGTGACCCGGCCATCCACTACCGGAGTCCCTCCTCCTGTGGTCACTGTCGGCGCTCTGCCCCAAGGAGCATCCGAAAACTAGGGAGTCCTTGGTGTCCCCTCGGTGCCCGGTGCAGATCCTTAGCGATACCAGCATCACTAACGTCCAGTAGGGAGGTGTTGACATCTTAAAGGCAAGAAGAACATGGCCTTGCCTTGAGAGACCTCTCCAGGCTCGGCCCACTTAACATGTTCCAAACACAAAAATGCTGTACCCAACCGTCACTGCCTTACCTAAACACATATACTCACAACACAAAGTAACAAAATAGGAAGGGAAAATATACACACCGCCACCCGTCCCCGGGTGACCAGGCTACATCCTGTCACTGTACAGGCGTTGTCGACCACTCGGCTGACCGTACCCTGGGGACCAGGATGCTCTCCGCTGAGGGGCTCATATGGTCCCTCTTAATGAGTCTTGTGCTGCCCTCCAAGGCCCTCCCGAGGCCCGGATAATCGGTGGGAGACCCTTGCTAGCGCAACAGAGCACCCTCCCTGTTGTCTTTCACCTTATCGGTCTGGGGCGGGAGGCTAAGTAAACAGGGGACCACGGCGCCCTGGGCTGTGGCACTCTGTTACTCATCCTTACTGTCGGTGCAGAGTCCCACGTTATGGGCTGCAATGCCATCTCCTCCACCTCTTGGGCTAGCCCCAGCTGATCCACCATGGGAGGTTCAGCTTCCCCTTGAACCTTGCTAATGGTAGAGCCTTTCTCCCTACTTCTGTTAGTGGGCTGGGAACCTCTACCCAGTGGTGGGATAGCCTTACAGGAGCAGTGAACCAGCCCCGGCTGTAGAGCTTCGGGGCCCGCTGCCTCCTCCGGAGCCTCCAAATCCACCGGGGCCTGTTCTTCCCCCAGTGCCTGATTCCCTTCCCTTGCTCGTCCCCTCTGTTGCGGGGTCCTCCGAATGGACTATCGTGCTGGAAGCACCAGTGTCCAAAAGGTAGGTACCCAATACACCCTCAACCTGCATCTTGACCCAGGGTCATCCCCAGGGGTCGTATTCTAGTGGGCACAGGTATGCAGGCCGGGTCTGGGCTAGTCACGGCCTCTGTATTGGCAGGGTTGCTGGTGCTTCCCTATCACTATCCACCTCACTGTTCACTATACTTCCAAGTTTTGTGTCATCTGCAAATGTTCAAATTGTGCCCTCTACACCCAAGTCCAAGTCATTAATATATATCAAGAAAAGCAGTGGTCATCGTACCAACCCCTGGGGAACACTACTGTATGCCTTCCTGCAATCCGAAAAACAACCGTTCACCACTACTCTCTGTTTCCTGTCACTTAGACAATATTGTATCTATGCTGCCACTGTCCCTTTTATTCAATGGGCTTCAACTTTGCTGGGAAGCCTATTATGTGGCACTTTATCGAACGCCTTTTGGAAATCCATGTACATCACATCAACTGGATTGCCCTCATCAACCCTCTCTGTTACCTCACCAAAAAACTCAATCAAGTTGATTAAACATGATTTGTCTTTAATGAATCCATGCTGGCTTTTTTTAATTAATCCACACTTGTCCAAGTGACTGTTAATTTTGTCCCTGATTATTGTTTCTAAAAGCTTCTCCACTACCCAGGTTAAACTGACTGGCCTATAGTTGCTGCATTTATCTTCATACCCTTTTTAGAACAAGGGTGTAATATTTGCAATTCTCCAATCCTCCCCCATTTCCAAGGAAGATTGGAAGATTATGGCCAGTACATCCACAATTTCTTCCTTCATGACCCTCAATATCCTAGGATGCATCACATCTGGTCCTGGTTGTTGTGTGTCTGTAAAGCATGCACTCACATGTTCCGTCACCAGGGAGTGCATCCTCTGAAGTCCCAAGGGATCCCAGCATCCCTTGGGAGCACTGTATATAAGCCGGCCCCTAAGGCCTGTTCCTCACTCTGGAGTGTCTTAATAAAGACTGAGGTCACTGTTACTTTAACCTCCCTGTGTGCAGTCTCATCTGTGTTAGGAACACAACAACTGGCGACGAGGCTACGAATCCAATGCAAAGATGCAACAAACTGCGGGCATCCTGGAGGAGCTCTTAGAGGGCGAGGACTGGGAAGCCTATGTCGAATGGTTAGACCAGTACTTTGTAGCCAACGAGCTGGATGGAAAAAGAAGCGCTGCAAAAAGGAGAGTGGTCCTCCTCACGGTCTGCAGGGCACCGATCTACAGCCTCATGAAGACTCTTCTGGCTCCAGTGAAACCCACAGATAAGGCATAAGAGGAGCTGTGTACACTGGTTCGGGAGCATCTTAACCCGAGGGAGAGCATGCTGATGGCGAAGTATCGGTTCTACACGTGCCAGCGATCTGAAGGTCAGGAAGTGGCGAGCTACGTCGCTGAGCTAAGGTGACTTCAGAACAATGTGAGTTTGATGGCTACCTGGAGCAAATGCTGGGCATTGGCCACGAGACCATCCTACGGAAACTTTTGATTGTAGAGACACCGACCCTCAGTAAGGCCATTGCGATAGCATAGGCGTTTGTGTCCACCAGTGATAACACCAAACAAATCTCTCAGCACACAAGTGCTAGCACTGTTCATAAATTAACTGGAACTGTGTTTGCGAGCAGAAATGTAAAGGGCAGAAACCACGAGTCTGCAACTGCCAGCAGGCCTCAGGTGACCCAGATGACTCAGAATACGCAACAAAGGATGAATGCAAGGCAATTAACACCTTGTAGGCGTTGTGGAGGCTTCCATTCAGCCTATTCATGTTGCTTCAAAGGATATGTTTTCCAGAGCTGTGGAACAATGGGGCACCTCCAACGAGCTTGCAGACGAGCTGCAAGCTCTGCAAAACCTGCTAAACACCACGTGGCAGAGGAAGATTGGTCCATGGTGGATCAAAGCAATTTCGAGCCTCAGAGAGAGGAAACAGATGCTGAAGTACACGGGATGCACACATTTGTGACTAAATATCCACCAATAATGCTAAATGTAAAATTGAATGGCTTACCCATAGCCATGGAACTGGACACTGGCGCTAGTCAGTCCATCATGAGTAAAAACATGTTTGAGAGACTCTAGTGCAACAAGGCACTCAGACCAGCCCTGAGCCCCATCCACATGAAACTGAGAACATATACCAAAGAGCTTATCACTGTGCTGGGCAGCACCATGGTCAAGCTCACCTACGAGGGCACGGTGCATGAACTGCCACTCTGGATTGTCCCAGGCGATGGCCCTACACTGCTTGGAAGGATCTGGCTGAGCAAAATCCGCTGGAACTGGAATGACACCTGAGCGCTATCACATGTCGATGAGGCCTCATGTATCCAGGTTCTTAACAAATCTCCTTCCCTTTTTGAGCCTGGCATTGGAAACTTTTCCGGGGCAAAGGTGCGGGTCCACTTGTTCCCAGAGGCATGACCCATTCATCACAAAGCTCGAGCGGTATCTCACATGATGAGGGAGAGAGTGGAAATCGAGCTGGACCGGCTGCAACGTGAGGGCATCATCTCCCCAGTGCAATTCAGCGAGTGGGCCAGCCGGATTGTTCCAGTACTCAAAGGTGATGGCACGGTCAGGATATGCTGCGATTATAAAGTAAGTATTAATTGTTTCTCGCTGCAGGACCAATACCCACTACCTAAAGCAGACGACCAATTTGCGACGCTGGCAGGAGGCAAAACGTTCACCAAGTGTCAGCCTAGCTGACGCAGGAGCTGAGGAGTCTTCGAAGTTCCTCACCTGAATCAACACGCACAAGGGACTGTTCATCTACAACAGATGCCCGTTTGGAATTCGGTCAACTGCAGCGATCTTCCAGAGAAACATGGAGAGCCTACTCAAGTCGGTACCACGCACGGTGGTTTTTCAGGCTGACATATTGGTCACGGGTCGGGACACCGTCGAGCACCTACAAAACCTGGAGGAGGTCCTCCAGCGACTGGATTGCGTAGGGCTGCAGCTGAAGAGGTCAAAATGCATCTTCATGGCAACAGAATTGGAGTTTTTGGGGAGAAAGATCGCAGCGGACGACATTCGGCCCACAGACGCCAAGACAGAGGCTATCAGGAACGCGCCCAGGCCACAGAACGTCACGGAGCTGTGGTCGTTCCTGGGACTCCTCAACTATTTTGGTAACTTCCTACCGGGGTTAAGCACCCGCTTCGAGCCCCTACATGTGTTATTGCGTAAAGTTGAGAACTGGGTATGGGGAATAAAACAAGTAATTGCTTTTGAGAAAGCCAGAAACATTTTATGCTCCAACAATCTGCTTGTATTGTATAACCCGTGTAAAAGATTTGTGCGAGCATGTGATGTTCGTCGTACGGAGTCGGGTGTGTATTACTATAAGCTAACGTTGCGGGGAAGTTGCAACCTGTCGCCTATGCCTCCAGGAGCTTGTCTAAGGCCGAGAGAGCCTACAGCATGATTGAGAAAGAGGCATTAGCATATGTGTTCGGGGTAAAGAAAATGCATCAGTTCCTGTTTGGCCTCAAATTTGAGCTGGAAACCGATCACAAGCCCCTCATATCCCTGTTCACTGAAAACAAAGGGATAAATACTAATGCCTCAGCCCGCATACAAAGGTGGGCACTCGCGCGAGCAATGTATAACTATACCATCTGCCACAGGCCTGGCACCGAGAACTGTGTGGATGCTCCCAGTCGGCTACCATTGCCCACCACGGAGGTGGAAATAGCGCAGCCTGCAAATTTGTTAATGGTGGCGCAGCCTGCAGACTTGTCGATGGTCATGGAAACATTTAAAAATGATAAATCACCTGTCACGGCCATCCAGATTAGGACTTGGACCAGCCAAGATTCTCTGCTATCCCTCGTGATAGAGAATTCAAGCTCTGCAGCCTGGCTGCAGTTTAGAGAAAACACAGACCACATTGCATTAAGTCAGCAGTCAACTTGACATTTTAGGATATTTGGTAGCGAGCCAATTAAAAGGTTAACAGACTATCATTTGAGCCAATAAGGTCAAAGAAGGCGTGTTCTTTTCTATAAATTGAACCAGGTATAAGTATAGCCATTTTGGCCATGTGGTCTCAGAAGGACAGAGGCCTGGTTTAAACCCAAGAGCTTGTTGCTGCTGCCAGAATAAAGTTACATTAAAATTACAATCGGAGTTCGTATTTCATTGGAAATTAAGAGATCTAACAATTTTGGTGTCACAACCAGGATCGCTGAGAGAAAAAACTGAATTTTGGACATCGGACCTACATACTGAGGTAAGGCTCCTCTTTATAAAAATCCTCGGTCAAAAGTCTAAATTCGCCTCTCCTTCTACACGATTCCGAAAGCCTCCGGTTTGCGAACCCTCCGGTTGGTAGTCGGCTCGCGGTCCCATAGACGTCTAACTTCGGCTGTGTGTTAGTTAATTAATCACCGACCCACTGATCGGCTGGAAAGCCTACGACTCGAGACCCCAGTAAAGAAATCAGTATTATGGCAGCAGGAGATAAGAGCAAAGAATTGCCTACAACTGTTAAAGGCGGGCGGGCACCACCTGAGGTTTCGATAGATGAAATCCTCCAACAGTTGAAAGAATACATAGAGCAACAATTCAACTTATCTAAAACCTGTATTAAAATCGAACAAAAATACGGTACCTCCAAAGGACATTTAAAAGGACGAGATTAAAAGGGTCTGGGGAAAAACGACCCATATGAAAAATAAAGAGTGAACTAGATGGTCCCTAGCCGTTATGGGATAGATCCGAAAGCGGAATGAAATTATAATGCGCTCCCAACATGATCGAGAACTGAGCAGTACAAAGGACCAATGCAAGCTGTTTGTGCACAGCTGCGACAGAAAAGACTTGAACTTGAAAAATCCGAAGCGGAAGTTAAAGATCTTAAAGGTGAAATTAAAGAATGGAAAAAATCATTAGGTCAAGAGACAGTAATAGGAAAAGAAAAATGTATCGGTCAATTCCCAGGGTACCCATGTTTGGATAAATTAAAAGCGCAAACCGTAAGACACGACCGAGGAATAGATACGGATTCTGAATCCTCTGACGATACAGGGTCGGAGGATGAAGAATTAGGGGTGCACTTTGCCCCCGTTTAAAAAAGACGAGTTGTAGTCAAATCAGAAGAGACTGCGGATGAGGGCGGAACCATAATGGTGCCAAAAACACAAGGAAGAAAATTGCACGACAAGGTAGAAGAAGCTTTGGGGCAGGATGAGCAAGAATTAAACGCAGGATGGGAGGCGATTAAACACTGGCTGCAAGCCTTCAGTCCAGCTAAGACAGACTGGGGAAAAATTGCAGCCTGCCAACAGAAAGGAACAGAGGAGGTCCTGGAGTATGACGAGCGGTTTAGATGCACGTGGCTAGAACATTCGGGTATGAATAATACGGATGAGGAAATGGATGAACACGTGTTTGGACCCCTGAAAGCAGCTTTCGTGGCGGGTCTAAAGCCAGAACTGTCCAAAATGCTTAAGGTAGTGTTACCGGACTGGGAAGGTCGAGGAACTACCTTTGCAGCATTGGTGGATCGATGTCACCAATTCGACAGGGATACGGGAGCTAAAGTCTGAGCTGTACAGGCTATGGGATGGAAATCCCAGGATTCCGATAAACAGTCATTCGGAAAATTACCCGGAAAGGGAATTAAGGGTTACGGGGAGCAGGCGGGTAAGTGGAGCTGAGTCCACGGCCAGATCAGCCATGATCTTGTTGAATGGCGGAGCAGGCTCGAGGGGCTAGATGGCCTACTCCTGTTCCGAATTCTTATTTACTTATGTTCTTATGTTAATGTCATTATTGTGGGAAAGAAGGTCAGTGGGCCAAGACGTGCAGGGCAAAACAGCAAGATCGTGGCCCTACAATATGGAGACTTTTTGCCGTTGGATGGTAGGGCACGTACAGCCTATGGAGTTGGGGGCCATAAAATGGAAATTAAAAGGACAACACCGGTACTTATAGGGCTGGGTCCACATGAACTAACCACGCCGGTCTGGATAGGCCCAGTAGATCAACCCCTTTTTGGAATGGACGTTCTAATCCAAATAGATTCATCGTTGCATTTCGAGAATGGTCAGGTGACATGGTCAATTAGAACTTTGAAGAAAGAAGAATTGAAGGAACACCCGATATGGGCTAAAGATAAGAAAAATTGTGGCCTACTCCAGATGGAGCCTGCGTCATTTACTGGGACCAAGCCTCCATGCACGAAACAGTATCCCATCAGTCCAACTGCCATCGCAGGAATCTTACCGGTTATTCAGCAATTGGAGAAACAAGGGGTGCTTATTAAAACGCATAGCTCCTCCAATAGCCCCGTGTGGCCGGTACAGAAATCTAATGAGACTTGGCGTTTGACTGTTGATTATAGGAAAGCTGACCAGTGTATTGATCAAAAAACTCCTTTGGTCGCAGATCCCTCCACTATTTTTAATGCCCTCAAACCGGAACATAAATATTTCTCGGTTATAGATATGGCCAACGGATTTTGGTCGGTGCCTCTGGCACCGGAGGTTCGACAGTGGTTTGCTTTCACTGTCCAAGGACAACAGTATATTTGGACCCGGTTACCGCAGGGTTTCCACAACAGCCCTACGGTATTCCACATGGCTTTACAAAGCCATTTGCGAGAATTACCTCCCCTGTCATCCACAGTCATCCAATATGTAGAAGATATCCTGCTAGCTTCAAACATGGAAGAACAGCATGAACCAGATTTACGAGCTTTGCTGGACCACCTTTGGCTGAAAGGACATAAAGCCAGCATCGACAAAGCACAAATATCCCAAGAAGAGGTTGTATACCTGGGACAAAAGATTTCACAAGGAAAGAGAGAACTTACCCAGAATAGAACTGCAGCCATTCGAGCTGCTAAAAAACCCACCACTATTCAGGAGCTAAGGTCTTTTTTGGGATTGTATAACTTTAACAGAAATTGGATTAACTCCTTCACACAGCTTGCTCAGCCATTGAATGATATCTTAAAGGGGAAGTGTGCCTCTAAAGAAGCCATCACCCTCACTAAGGAACAGCAAGAGGCCTTCCTGAGTTTGAAAAAGGCTTTGTGTTCGGCACCGGCTCTGGGAATCCCCGACAGTGATAAGCCATTTACACTGTTTGTCCATGAGAAAGAAGGATACATGACACTATACTAACACAAGAACATGGGAATCGGCAAAGACCTATTGGCTATTATTCGGCAAAACTGGATGCGGTAGCCCTCAGATGGGGAAGTTGTCTAAGGGCCATGGAAGCTACATGTCGAGCGGTAATGATCACTGTGGGTCTAGTCCTCGACCAAAAGCTGATTGTCAAGTGTCCCTATACCGTACATGCTTTGCTGTCTATGAATAGAATGTCTCAGGTGACGGCAGCTAGCTGGACCCTCTGGACAGCAGTTTTGGAAGCTCCTAATCTCCATATCGTCCGGGCCAGCCCGGTTAATCCCACAACTATGCTCCCGATGTCAGAATCGAGGGAGCAAGAGGGGGGAGAATGTGAAGAGTGAAGAATGCGTGGAGATTTTAAAAGAAACAGAAGAAGCAGCCTTAGCAGCAGAGGAGCCTCTGCACAACCCAGACCTCATCCTGTTTACAGATTGTTCCTCCTTTATTGACAATGGTACCAGAAAAGCAGGATGGGCAGTTACAACCTTATGAGGTAGTGGCAAAAGGATGTTTACCCTCAGGAACGTCAGCACAACAGGCCGAGTTACGGGCCCTGTCAGAAGCATGTCGAATAGCAGAAGGACAGACAGCTAATGTCTACACAGATTCGTGTTATGCTTTTGGAGTCGCTCACAACTTTGGTCTGTTATGGCGGAAAAGGGGATTCCTCACTGCTGCTGGTACACCTATCCGAAATGGAAAAGAAGTCCAAGACTTACTGGAGGCCATACAATTACCTCAGGAAGTGTCCATCCTGAAGTGTAAAGCCCATACCAAGGAAAATACCACAGAAGCACAGGGACATGCCCTAGCCGACCAGGCAGCTAAAGATGCCGCCTCCCCCAGAAGAACCAACACAGATATGCAGATTGAAAGCACTCAGGACTCTGACACAAGATCTTCAAACAATGCAAGGCGAGTGCTCCCGAGAGCAAAAATGGACATGGATTGAGGCAGGAATTAAGCTATGCGAAGATGGTGTCTGGAGACAAAGAGCTACCGACAAGCCAGTCATGCCACAAGCGCTTATGCCTTTTTTAGCCCAACAGATCCACTCGTGGGGACACTTGGCCTCACAACAGATGACGGCACGGTTCCAGAAAAGCTGGTGGGGTCGGGGATTTAAAAAACATGCCCAGCTGGTAGCAGACCGCTGTGTGGTCTGCCAGAAAAATAATTCTGGACCCATCATGGTAATGCTCCAACTGAGGCCCCCTGCCCCTGTCGGACCATTCCAGCATCTGCAGGTTGATTATATATCTCTTCCTTCATGCCAAGGATACACTAACATTCTTATCATGGTCGACAGATTCTCTAGATGGGTAGAAACTGTCCCAACTAAAAGAGCCACCACCAATCACATTGCAAATGTCTTGTGTAAGAATTACATTCCCCAATGGGGAGTCCCGAGTAGCATTGACTCAGATCAGGGAACACACTTCACAGGTGCTGTCTGCCAAGAAGTCTGTAGGTTACTGAACATTACGTGGGATTTACACTGTCCTTATCATCCACAATCATCAGGACAAGTAGAGCGAATGAATCAAACTCTGAAACAACGGCTTGCCAAATATCACCAAGAAGGAACACCATGGCCACAGGCACTACCAATAGTGCTATTTAGCATTAGGGCAACCCCGAACAGAACTACAGGTCTAAGCCCATTTGAAATTATAACAGGAAGACCAATGTCGCTGCCAGGAACTATCGATTTAAGGAAAGCTGATGTTCACTTAATGAGTGACACTTTGTTATCATACTGTCAGAACCTAACCAATGCTATTAGTTCTGTTTCCCGACAGGTATTGGCAGCTTGGGGTAATCCACCCAAAGGAGGACACGACATCATCCCGGGAGTCTGGGTGTATGTGAAAAAGTTGCATAAAGAACCTTTGGGTGCCAAGTGGGAGGGACCTTATCAAGTGTTATTGACCACCCAGGCAGCTGTTAAAGTCCAAGGAAAGAAAGCCTGGATCCACGCTTCACACGTTAAACGAGCACCCGTAACTGAAGCTGAAATCTAATAAGGACAATTACTTTTTTCCAAAATGTATAAATTTACTGTATTATTGATTGTAGGTATTCTAGGCATAGGCCTACTTCTTACTAGCCGACCCTCTGCACCAAAGGGAAATAGTAGGGTAGCAAGGGAATTACATGTAAATACCTTTTTATATATGTCATACATTTATGCCAAACAAGGTAACATTTCTAGTTGTTGGGTGTGTGAGCATATTCCTATTCACTTAAAGGGAGGGATTCCCTTGAGGCCAGTTCCCTTGAATATCTCGGAAATGGCTGAGTGGATAATTAATCAAAACAAAACAGGATACGGAAAACTGGGCACGTAAATGGAAGTCAGCAGGTTACAATCTGACTACCTTTGAAGGGGGATACCAACCGTGCTACAATAATTCCAAACGGCCCCCATTTTTTGTTATCACTAATACAACGGGAATAGGAAGACCGGGGGAATCGGTCTGTCTGATTAGAAACATCAAAGGAGGCCAAAATATGGGGTATAGTAACTGCTAATGGAATTATAATGCAATCAAGCCACGGAACCATCCAAACTGGGCCGATGTGGGAGTTTTTAACGCAACAGGGATTCTGAATAAAACAGATGGAAAAGCCTGGACAAGCCCCGGAGTGTTGCTGACAAAGAAACAGCTAACATTCATTGCCTATAATGGCACCTATTGGGTGTGTGGCCACAAGGCCTACCCTTGGCTGCCCCAGAATTGGATGGGATCCTGCTATTTAGCCTACATTGTGCCTCATATGTATCATATAAAGTCACTGTCGGAACATTTACACCGTCCTAAGAGAGCTATCATAGAAACAGAAAGGTTCTTTGCCATTCTGATCCCCAGGTATGGGACCGCCAGACTGGCAAGGGAATCCATTAACATGGCATCCATTGTGCAACGGGTAGCCAATGATACCTCAGAGGCCCTAGTTAAAATCAATGCAGAAATGGTAGCAATCCGCACAGTAGCCCTACAGAATAGACTGGCCCTTGATTACATCCTGGCTGAAAAGGGAGGTATTTGCACCCTACTCGGAACTGAGTGTTGCACATATATCCCAGATAGCTCCGAAGAAATTACCCACTTAGCGGAGCATATCCAAAAGGAGGTAGAAAAACTTAAGCAACCCCCATCATTCACTTTGTGGAGCGGAGCCACTGAATGGCTAGGTTCAATAGGAACTTAATTGGTGGAAGGTTTAATTCTAGTCATTGTAATTATTTTACTTTTATATTGTTTGTTTATGTTGATTAAATGTTGTTGCAACCAGGCGGCTGTAGCTGCTGTCCCGCAGGTGAGACACCTTGCAGGTCCCAGCAGACCGTCTGTACGTGGCACAGGGGTATGTTATGCTTAAGGAAGGTTGTTTACTGGTTGAATTAAGATATTGATTTGGATTAAATTGGAATAAGATTAATTAACCTACTAAAACCAGACTTCCATTCTGGCCACGATGGAACTCGGGTTGGTGTAAATTTGTGTGGAAGCTACTAGTCCGGACATGTGGCGAAACACATCAACAAATTTTAGAAGGAAACTCTATTAACATGTATGAAATTATTTTGTAGAATGTTTAACCAGTGATAGCTGATGTTTTATGATTCAGTTTGTTAAAGAATCAAAGGGGGGATTGATAGAGAATTCAAACTGCAGTTTTGAGAAAACACAGACCACATTGCATTAAGTCATCAATCATCTTGGCATTTTAGGACCTTTGGTAGCGCGCCAATTAAAAGGTTAACAGACTATCAATTGAGCCAATAAGGTCAAAGAAGGCGTGTTCTTTTCTGTAAATTGAACCCGGTATAAGTACAGCCATTTTGTCCATGTAGTCTCAGAAGGACAAAGGCCTGGTTTAAAGCCAAGAGCTTGTTGCTGCTGCCAGAATAAAGTTACATTAAAACTACAATCGGAGTTCGTATTTTATTGGAAATTAAGAGATCTAACACCTAGTAAAAAACTGTGTACTGCATGGGAGCTGGGCCAGCATCCCCGTTGAAATGCAAGAGCTAATCAAGCCATTCCAGCGGTGAAAGGATGAGCTGTCCATTCAGGCAGACTGTCTGTTGTGGGGTAACCGCATAGTGCTACCCAAAAAGAGCAGGGAGATGTTAAACTCAGATCTCCTCAGCACACACCCGGGTATGTGATGATGAAAGCGATAGCCAGATCCCACATGTGGTGGCCCGGTATCGACTCTGACTTAGAGTCCTGTGTACGGCAATGCAGCGTGTGTGCTCAGTTGAGATACGCACCCAGAGAGGCACCACTAAGTTTGTGGTCCTGGCCCTCCAGACCATGGTCAAAGATCCATGTCGACTATGCGGGCCCGTTTCTCGATAAAATGCTCTTGGTGGTAGTGGATGCTTTTTCAAAATGTATTGAATGTGAAATAATGTCGGGAAGCATCGCCACCGCCAACATTGAAAGCCTGAGGGCCATGTTTGCCACCCACGGCTTGCCTGACATACTGGTCAGTGACAATGGGCCATGTTTCACCAGTGCTGAATTTAAAGAATTCATGACCCGCAATGGGATCAAACATGTCACCTCGGCCCCGTTTAAACCAGCCTGCAATGGGCAGGCAAAGCGAGCAGTACAAACAATCAAATAGAGCCTCAAATGAGTCAGAGAAGGCTCACTTCAAACCCGCCTGTCCCGAGATCTGCTCAGCTACCGCACGAGACCCCACTCGCTCACAGGGGTGCCCCCGGCTGAGCTACTCATGAAAAGGACACTTAAAACCAGACTCTCACTCGTTCACCCCAACCTGCATGATCAGGTAGAGAGCAGGTGACAGCAACAAAATGTAAACGATGGTCACGCCACTGTGTCACAGGAAATTGATCTGAATGATCTTGTGTATGTGCTAAACTATGGACATGGTCCCAAGTGGATCGCAGGCACAGTAATAGCTAAAGAAATGAGTATGTTGTTTGTAGTCAAACTAGACAATGGACAAATTTGCAGAAAACACCTGGACCAAACGAGGCTGCGGTTCACAGACTACCCCGAACAACCCACGGCAGACACCACCTTTTCGAGCCCACAACACACACCCAAAGGATCAACGACACCAGCCCGGACCAGGAAATCGAACCCATCATGCCCAACAGCCCAGCAAGGCCAGGCTCACCCAGCAGCCCTGCAGGGCCAACAACACGCCAGCCCAGCGAGGGCACAGCCAACACACCAGAACTGACATTTGTACCGAGGCGATCCACCGGGAAAAGAAAGGCTCCCGACCGCCTCACCTTGTAAATAGTTTTCACTTTGACTTTGCAGGGGGAGTGATGTTGTGTATCTGTAAAGCATGCACTCCCATGCTCCGCCACCAGGGAGCGCATCCCCTGAAGTCCCAAGGGATCCCAGCATCCCTTGGGAGCACTGTATATATGCCGGCCCCGTAATGCCTGTTCCTCACTCTGGAGAGTCTTAATAAAGACTGAGGTCACTGTTACTGTAACCTCCCTGTGTGCAGCCTCATTTGTGTGAAGAACACGACACTGGTGACTTATCTACTTTAAATACAGCCAAACTTTCTAGTACCTCATCTTTATCAATTTTTATCCCATCTAGTATCTCCTCTACCTCCGCCTTTACTATATGGCAGCATCTTCTTCCTTGGTGAAGACAGATGCAAAGTACTCATTTATTACCTCAGCCCTAACCTCTGCATCCATGCGTAGGTGTCCTTTTTGATCCCTAATCAGCTCTACCCCAAAGTTGACAGGAATCGAAAGATAGGGTGGGCTGGTAGTATTGGTTAAGGAGAGAGAGGCAGTCCTGGAGGGTTCAAGACCAGAATCTATGTGGCGAGCATTGAGAAATAATAGAGGTGCCATTATGCTACTAGGTGTATTCTATAGGCCACCAACTAGTGGGAGAATATAGAGGAGCAAATTTGCAGAGAAATTACAGAGAGATGCAAGCAATCTCTGGGGACTTCAACCAACCTAATATAGACTGGGATAGTAATAGTGTAAAGGGCAGAGCGGGGTAAGAATTTCTGAAGTGCGTTCAGGATAATTTTCCTGATCAGTATGGTTGTGGCCCAATGAGGGCAAGGTAGTGCTGGATCTGATTCTGGGGAATGAGGTAAGTCAAGTGGAAATATCTAAGCTGAAATAAACACAGATCAATGTGAAATAGTTTAATGGAAAGAATCTCATACTGTGTGACTCTGGGGCCTCAGGTGCCAGATTTTGGATCAGATTGCATAACCACTTTTTGTGTTGATGCATTCCTCATTGGATCATTTACTTTATTAATTCACAGGATGTGGATGTCTCTTAGAAGGCCAGTATTTATTGCCCATCCCTGATTGCCCTTGAGAAGTTGGTGGTGAGCTGCCTTTTACAACTGAACATCAGTAAGACAAAGGTCCTCCACCAGCCTGTCCTCGCCACACAGCACTGCCCCCCAGACATCAAGATCAATGGCGTGGCCCTGGACAACGTAGATCACTTCCCTTATCTTGGGAGCCTCCTATCAACAAGAGCAGGCGTTGACGACGAGATCCAGTACCGCCTCCAGTGCACCAGTGCAGCCTTCTGCTGCCTGAGGAAAAGAGTGTTTGAGGACCAGGCCCTTAAAACTGTCACCAAGCTCATGATCTACAGGGCTGTAGTAATACCTGCCCTCCTGTATGGCTCAGAGACATGGATAATGTACAGTAGACACCTTAACTCGCTGGTGAAATACCACCAGTGATGTCTATGCAAGATCCTACAAATCCCCTGGGAGGACAGACACACAAACATTAGCGTTCTCGTCCAGGCCAACATCCCAAGCATTGAAGCACTGACCACATTTGATCAGCTCCGCTGGGCAGGCCACATAGTTCGCATGCCAGACACGAGACTCCCAAAGCAAGCGCTCTACTCGGAACTCGTCCACGGCAAACGAGGCAAAGACGGGCAGAGGAAACGTTACAAGGACACCCTCAAAGCTTCCCTGATAAAGTGTGACATCCCCACTGACACCTGGGTGTCCCTGGCCAGACACCACTTGAAGTGGAGGAAGTGCATCCGGAAGGGCGCTGAGCACCTCGAGTATTGTCACCGAGAGCATGCAGAAATCAAGCGCAGGCAGCAGAAGGTGCGTGCGGCAAACCAGGCTCTCTGCCCACCCGTTCCCTCAACCACAATCTGTCCCATGAGCTGGGTTTTTACGATAATCCAGTAGTTTCATTGCTTTTTTATTCCCGATTATTTAATTAACTGAATTTAAATTCCCCAGCTGCCGTGGGATTTGAACTCATGTCTCCAGTTCATTAGTCCAAGCCTTATCACCATCATCATAGGCAGTCCCTTGAAACATAAGAACATAAGAACATAAGAATTAGGAACAGGAGTAGGCCATCTAGCCCCTCGAGCCTGCTCCGCCATTCAACAAGATTATGGCTGATCTGGCCGTGGACTCAGCTCCACTTACCCGCCCGCTCCCCATAACCCTTAATTCCCTTATTGGTTAAAAATCTATCTATCTGTGATTTGAATACATTCAATGAGCTAGCCTCAATTGCTTCCTTGGGCAGAGAATTCCACAGATTCACAACCCTCTGGGAGAAGAAATTCCTTCTCAACTCAGTTTTAAATTGGCTCCCCCGTATTTTGAGGCTGTGCCCCCTAGTTCTAGTCTCCCCGACCATTAGAAACAACCTCTCTGCCTCTATCTTGTCTATCTCTTTCATTATTTTAAATGTTTCTATAAGATCACCCCTCATCCTTCTGAACTCCAACGAGTAAAGATCCAGTCCACTCAATCTATCATCATAAGGTAACCCCCTCATCTCCGGAATCAGCCTAGTGAATCGTCTCTGTACCCCCTCCAAAGCTAGTATATCCTTCCTTAAGTAAGGTGACCAAAACTGCACGCAGTACTCCAGGTGCGGCCTGTACAGTTGCAGCAGGACCTCTCTACTTTTGTACTCCATCCCTCTTGCAATGAAGGCCAACATTCCATTTGCCTTCCTGATTACCTGCTGCACCTGCAAACTAACTTTTTGGGATTCATGCACAAGGACCCCCAGGTCCCTCTGCACCGCAGCATGTTGTCATTTCTCCCCATTCAAATAATATTCCCTTTTACTGTTTCTTTTTCCAAGTTGGATGACCTCACATTTTCCGACATTGTATTCCATCTGCCAAACCTTAGCCGATTCGCTTAACCTATCTAAATCTCTTTACAGCCTCTCTGTGTCCTCTACACAACCTGCTTTCTCACTAATCTTTGTGTCATCTGCAAATTTTGTTACACTACACTCTGTCCCCTCTTCCAGGTCATCTATGTATATTGTAAACAGTTGTGGTCCCAGCACCGATCCCTGTGGCACACCACTAACCACCGATTTCCAACCCGAAAAGGACCCATTTATCCCGACTCTCTGCTTTCTGTTTGCCAGTCAATTCTCGATCCATGCTAACGAGGATGACTTGCTTGCACGTCAAAAAGGGATGAGTTCACAGGTGTTTCAATGAAGGACATAATATTCCAGGTCCTGAACTACATGTTGAAGGATGCCTGTGCGTGGATTTTTTAACGTGGGGTGGCCGTTGCACACCAGCCACCACACGGGCTTGACAGAGCAAGGTCTTGGTCCAGTGGCAAGGGTTATCCAATGCGACTGGAGACCAGCTCTGCTGCACACACATGTCGCACTGTGGACTGGCCCATGCAAGGTCCTCCCAGGTAACGCACTGAGACTGCAGGTCGGTGCCCCGATCCTTGCCTGTCTCACTCTTCAACTGGGTTAATCAGCTGTACGAAATGATCCACTTTCTCCCTCGTAACTTTTAAGAGCAGCTCTTGGTTCTGCTCATCCCCCCCTACCCCATACACACACCCTATTAAACAGCAATGCAGTGGAGATTGGGAAATCCACGGTAGGAGAGAATCAACCTCTGGCTCACCAATCCCCGACATTGTACGCCGCCCTCCATTAGATTATGCCAACGTGTTGAACCACTATGCTACTATACCCCTAAGTACAATGTGCCATCGTGGGGTTGATAGAGTAGATCAAGAGAAGCTGTTTCCAGTGATGGGAGGGTCAGCAACAAGAGGAAACAGATTTAAGATAATCGGCAAAGGAACCAGAGGGGAAAAGAGGAGAAGATTTCTTTTTGCGGTCGGTTTTATGATGTGGAATGCACTGCCTGAAAGGGTGGCGGAAGCAGATTCAGTAGTGACTTTTGAAAGGGAATGGGATTGGAATTGGAACTAGAAAAGGAAAAAAAAATTGCAGGGCTAAGGGAAAGGGCGCGTGGGACTAATTGTATAGCTCTTTCAGAGAGCCGGCATGGGCACGATGGGCCGAGCGCCCGATGTTTCCACGAAAAACACTTGTAATTGAGAGGAAAGCGCAGTGCGATTGCACCCTGAGTTGGCTAAATTGCTTTGTCTGCCACCTTCGAAAAGCAATATCCCCCAAAGTGCTATAAATAGAGCCAGGACAGCTCATAAAACAAGGTACGGTGAAAAACAATTAAATATGAGTCGATTGTTAGCAAGGCTCCAAAAATGGCATGAGATCAAAATGTAAAGGCTAAAGATAAGGCTGGTTTGGCAGAGAAATGCAAGCCTAACTTCTTATTTGGCAGTTTGGCCAGCTGTGTTAAACTCGACTTTCATTATCAGGAAAGTTAAATCTGTAAAAAAATCAATGCTGTCTGATACAGTTGCTGAAACCCTGAGATAAATTAAAGTTGAGTTCTTTGATAAGTGGGACATTTAACAAGACAGCATGTGTCAAGCTACAAAGACTCCTTTTTTGGCTGTAAGACTAAAGCTGCTATATTTGATAGAAGTCGATGTTACGTGTTAGTTCCTGTGAAGATGGTGGTGTGATAAAAAGGCTTTGAGATTAATTTGCAGTGCCTGCGGTATCATAGCAGGCCACACATTTTTGTTACAAATTTTAATGCGAATAAAAATGCAAACGCAAAATGAAATTGCAAATAAGACATGAATATAACAAGTATATCAAGAATAAAAGCCCACCACTACCTCCTCGAGGGCAACGAAGGATGGGCAATAAATGACGGCATTGCCAATGACGCCCACATCCCAAGAACGAATTTTTGAAAAAAAATTGAACAAAGCCGATTTTGTAGAAAGCCGAAACAGCTGGTATTTCTCACCGAGGAAAGGGAGAAAAAATCTAGAAGGGTGTAAAAATTGGGGGAGGTGTAAAACAGGCGGTTGTATAAACGGGTAGGTGTAAAATGGACAGCCGATCCCATCCCGTCAATTTCCCGTCAGGTGGATTGGGTTCAATTTATAACATATAGATCCACCTAGCAGATTACAGCTCCACCTAGTAGACTACTGTGGTAATGCAGTCATTACTGTTTACAATAATAAAGCCATCGGGTGACAGTTCACCTGACAAGTCCCTGAATTAAGAGCCATCTTGTATTCATCCACCTTATTACGAATACTCCTCGCATTGAGGCACAGAGCCTTCAGGCTTGTCTTTTTAACACACTTTGCCCTTTTAAAATTGTGCTGCAATGTGGCCCTTTTTGATTTTTGCCTTGGGTTTCTCTGCCCTCCACTTTTACTTTTCTTCTTTCTATCTTTTGCTTCTGCCCCCATTCTACTTCCCTCTGTCTCCCTGCATCGGTTCCCATCCCTCTGCCATATTAGTTTAACCTCTCCCCAACAGCACTAGGAAACACTCGCCCTCGGACATTGGTTCTGGTCCTGCCCAGGTGCAGACCGTCCAGGTTGTACTGGTCCCTCCTCCCCCAGAACCGGTTCCAATGTCCCAGGAATTTGAATCCCTCCCTTCTGCACCACTCCTCAAGCCACGTAGTCATCTGAGCTATCCTGCGATTCCTACTCTAACTAGCATGTGGCACTGGTTGTAATCCTGAGATTAGTACCTTTGAGGTTCTACTTTTTAATTTAACTCCCAGCTCCCAAAATTCAGCTTGTAGAATCTCATCCCATTTTTTACCTATATCATTGGTACCTATATGCACCATGACAACTGGCTGTTCACCCTCCCCCTTCAAAATGTCCTGCAACCGCTCCGAGACATCCTTGACCCTTGCACCAGGGAGGCAACATACCATCCTGGAGTCTTGATTGTGGCCACAGAAACGTCTATCTATTCCTCTTACAATAGAATCCCCGACCATTATAGATCTACCACTCTTGTTCCCACCCTCCTATCCGAAGGTGTTCTGCAAAACGGACAGTCTGATCCAACACTTCAAGGCGACTGTTAGGGTACAAAAGGGCACAGTTTACTGCAAGCCAAGTCCCTTACCATATTCACTCAATAAGAAAGTTGAGCAAGAATTCAAAAGACTAGAGACTGAGAACATTATCTCTAAGATAGATCTATATAATTGGACTACACCCATTGTTTTTGTAGCTAAATCAGATGGTAAGGTAAGGTTGTGTGGTGATTATCAAGTAACCGTAAACCAGGATCTAGAGGATAATCTCCCCAATACATTGCCAAATGTAGAAGATTTGTTCACAATGCTGACAGGTGGTCAGATCTTTTCAAAGTTGGATCTTACAAATGCCTACTTACAACTTGAATTAGATGAGGAGTCCCAAGTCATGTTTGACTATAAATACTCATCTAGGCCTATACCAATTTAATAGGCTACCATTTGGGGTGTCTTCTGTCCCCACCATATTCCAAGGGGTGATGAACCAGATTTTGCAAGGCATTGAATGGGTCGTACTTTATTTAGAATTTTAATTTCATCACCAAACAGGCAAATCTATAATAACATATTGAATGAAGTGCTCAAATGGCTAGAGAAGCACAGAGTACGAGTGTCTGCTCACAAGTGTGAGTTATTTCAAAGCTCACTGGAGTACATAGGGCACAGAGTAGACAAAGACGGTTTACATCCAACCAAGGGAAAGCTGGATGCAATCAGAAATGCACCCACTCCCAAGAATGTCACTGAACTTCGATCATTTTGGGGTCTTTTGAACTATTATGGGAAGTTCCTACCAAATTTGGCTACAGTGTTACATCCACTGAATGAGCTGTTAAAAAACAGGTCCAATAGAAGTCAGAAGAATGCGATGCCGCATTCAAGGAGTGTAAAAGCCATTTGGTACAGAGAAGCATGTTAATTCACTATGACGTGTCTAAAGAGATCAAGCTAGCATGTGGCGCCTCTCCATATGGAGTTGGGGCAGTGATCTCTCATGTATTACGTAGTGGGGAGG
Organism: Pristiophorus japonicus; assembly: GCF_044704955.1. NCBI lineage: Eukaryota > Metazoa > Chordata > Chondrichthyes > Pristiophoridae > Pristiophorus > Pristiophorus japonicus. The sequence goes on from NC_091977.1 coordinate 23,623,157, forward strand.
AGAGACCAATTGCTTTTGCTTCATGCACTCTCAGTGTCAGGGAACATAATGACGTGCAAATCGAAAGGGAAGCTTTCACGTTAATTTGAAGAAGTTCCACAAAAATTTGTATAGTCGTAAGTTTACCATTGTTATTGACCATAAGCCCCTGACAGCAATTCTCCATCCAAAGTCCCCAGTTCCAATCTTATGCCTGAAGGCAGAAATGGGCTTTGATTTTGTCAGCATATACGTATGACATGAAGTACAGACAATCAGCTGATCACAGTAAGGCTGATGCTGTGTCAAGGTTGCCATCCCCATCACAAGTTACATCCAATACTTTTCATACATTGATGAACTGCCAGTCACAGCTGAAGAGATTGGTAGATCAACCAGACATGACCCAGTTATGTCAAAAGTGCAAACCAGGTGACAGAGAAAGATATGCATCCATACTTTGTTCATAGGAATGAATTATTAGTTATTAAAGATTGTATCACGTGGGGTGCAAGAGTAGTTATACCAAATAAATTCAGGTCCAAATTATTCGGAGATCTTCATGACCAGCACCTGTGAATGTGCTTGACCAAGAGTTTTGCACGCAGTTACTTATGATGGCCAGGTCTAGATAAAGATATAGAGTATATCATTATTCAGTTAGCACAACAATTGTGGCCACTGGTGCAGCCGGGCTGCCTTTATGCAGATCGGCACCCTATCTTGGGTGCCAGACCATTGGGCCGGCCGACATCCTCCCTGGTGGCCCACTAAAACGGTTACAGAATTCGCAGCGGCCTTCCCCTTTAAAAGAAGGGGAGGGACATTGTGACGCGTCAGCGTGCCGTGGCACTTCCGTGTCGTGTTGACGTCATCAGCGGGGCTCTGAGTGTCACGCCTCCCGAATGCTCCGCAAATGCCCCGTTACCGGCACACAACATTTTTTCTCTCTAAATGTTCTTTTATTTGGAACTGTGCGCTCCAAACCTAGTGCGGGGCAATTTTGACACCCTAGCGTCTGAATTACGAGGAAAGATTGGAAAGACTTGGGGCTAAAAATTCAGGGCTGACTTCCACCCGTTACCCGGCAAAACATGCCAAAATTAGTGCAGCCACTGCTCTTTCGCCAGCTAGTGGCGGGTCCGGCCACCACCACCATTTTCTTGTAGCTCTGCCATTAAGAAGTATCGCCCTGCAAAGTAAAATTACGGAGCAGCGACGTCACTCGGTCTGCAAAGCCAACTTAATGTCACCACGGCGAACTTTGATCCGAGCACGGAGTTCAATGCTGTGTCAGAGGCGCTGTCAGCACCTCGAAAAGGACACACACATCTTTCAGGTAAGTTTGCATTTAAGCTTTTGGACTGTTTTTTTGTTTTATTTTACTGAAGTAGTGGCTTGCTGCCACAGATGGTAAATTTTTCTAAGAATGTCGGGAGTGCTGCAAGGCCTCGGGGGGTAAAGGAAGGCCTCTGAGAAGGGAGAAAATGCTCAGCAGGTCAGGCAACATCCATGGGGAGAGCAACAGCATTTACATCTCAAGTCAAGATGCAGCTTTACCCGCTAAGTATTTCCAGCATTTTATGCTGTCATTTCAGATTTACAGCATCCGCTCACAAAGGGAAGAGGAAGACGCAGAAGAAGAAAATGCAGAAGAGGAAGACACAGAAAAGGAAGAAACTGAAGAGGAAAAAGCAGAAAGAAGGATGCATCCCAGACAGACCTTTTCTGGCCGGGATAGCCGGGATGGAATCATCTGCCTGCGGTCTCACCACGACCCCAATTCCTCTTTCAACATTGGTCCCACACCTTACCTTCCATCTGTTACTAACCACCACAGCGTCCTCTTGGCCATGATGCAGAAATAAAAGCCACCACAAAGCAAAGTTTCCAATCCAACTTTATACATCTATCCACCCAATATGACATCACAAAATCAACTCACCACCCTTATGCGCTCACTCATACACAGTCCCTCGGAATCGAGGAAGATTTGCTTCCACTCTGAAAATGAGTCCTTTGATGGCTGAACAGTCCAATGCGAGAGCCACAGACCCTGTCGCAGGTGGGACAGCCATTCGTCGGGGGAAGAGGGGTGTGGGACTGATTTGCCGCACACTCCTTCCGCTGCCTGCACCTGACCTCTTTACAAAGAGCTCAACGCCCTCCCGGATGCACTTTCTCCACCAATGAGGTCTTTGGCCAGGGACTCCCAGGTGTCAGTAATGATGTTGCACTTTACCAGGGAGGCTTTGAAAGTGTCCTTGTAATGTTTACGCTGCCCACCTTTGGCTCGTTTGCTGTGAAGCAGCTCCGAGTAGAGCAATTGCTTAGGGAGCCTCGAGTCTGGCATGCGAACTATGTGGCCTGCCCAGCGAAGCTGATCGAGTGTGGTCAGTGCTTCAATGCTGGGGATGTTAGTCTGGGTGAGGACACTGATGTTGGTGCGCCAGTCCTCCCAGGGGATTTGCAGGATCTTGCGGAGACATCGTTGGTGATATATCGCCAGCGACTTGAGATGTTTTCTGTACATCGTCCATGCCTCAATCCATACATGAGGGCGGGTATTACTGTAGACCAGGAGATTTGAGGGCCTGGTCTTCGAATATTCTTCTCCTCAGGCGGCCAAAGGCTGCACTGGACCCTTATGCATTATAGTAGTATCTGTCCTATGTGTGCTTTTGCCTATCCTACTGATGTCACATAGTGGCTGCAGCATGGATGGTGGAAGGCTGCTGACTTTCAGTGGGGGACACTGCAAATTGCCTTGCTGGTTGCCCTTGACGAGCTGGTGGCTGGGTGTTTCTTCTTCTTCTTCACTCTCCTTTCCCTCTTCTTGGCCAACCACTGGCTTGGCAGGCTGCATTTTTTTTATTCATTCACAGGATGTGGACTTCACTGGCAAGACCAGCATTTATTGCCCATCCCCAGTTGCTCTTGAGAAGATGGTGGTGAGCCGACTTCTACAGCTGTGTGGCTTGCGAGGCCATTTCAGAGACCAGTTAAGAGTCAACCACATTGCTGGGTGTCTGAAATGAGAAAACAATTGAATGCTAGAATGGAGGTGTTTGTAGGAGCTCTCTGGATGGATGAATTAAGATGGGCTAAAAATTAAGAGGGACTTCCTTATCCGTAACGATCTCGTGATCAAATACTTGCATGTCTGAAGTGCGTAATGGGCCAAAGATTGCAGACGGAGGCTTCCCGTGGGCAGATGCCGCTGACCAAAATTATTTTTACGAAAGTATCTGGTGGTCCCGGAGGAATGAACTCTTGCGCTCCGAGTCCTAAATGTGCAGCCCAGGACCGTAAGCACTTCCTGGGATCACGTGGGCCTGGACCACCAATAACAATGTAGTATTCTCATTCATAGTAAAAAAAAACCGCACACATAATTAAAAAAAGCACTTCACTTTTTTAAAAGTAATAGAAATTAAATTAAATTCAATGTTTTATAAAAAAATATTTTTTTTTCAATGTTTTAGTCGTGCTAAATCTTCATGGGCAGGGTTTTTAATATAAAAATAAGTAATATAATTTATTGTTTATTTCTTTTAAAACTCTTACACTGGTAAAAGCAGGCCTTACGCCAGGCGTAGGAGTTTGAGGGACATTCGCTGGGCAAGAGTTGGGCAAACAGCCCAAATCTCCACCCACGAAGGCCTTTTCCCAGGGAGGCATGCGATCTGTCCAAAGAAATTTTGACAGATCGTAAGTGTCGGGTTTAGGCGCATGCGCAGTGCACACCTAGACCCGAAACTTGCGGGCCCTCTTCGGGCACGGTGCGCATATCGTACCCTCTGGGCAATTTACGGCCCAATATGTTCCTGCAAAGATCAGTGGGATGAATGACTAGCTGATCTGGGATTTTGTGAGGTGGATGGGCTGAGGAAATAATGTTGGCCAGGGCAACGCGAAAACTCACTGCTACTCTTCGACTAAGATGTCTAACTTCTGTCCCGGGGTTTAATGGAGGAGTGCATGTCCGACAATGTCCCGGGGTTCAATGGAGGAGTGCATGTCCGACAATGAGCAATGGCCCTCCGTCCTGCATTGGAGCAGCTGCCAATGAGCTCAAACTCACAGCCTTTCGACCAAGAAACAGCAAGATTAGCAGCCAACCGATCAGAGCTGCCACAACTCAACTTCTGACAGCATAGTCTGTGTTTTTGGATGCACTTCGAGTGATGACCTTTAACCACCTAACCCTGGATAAAATGAAATCCCAATTGCAAAAATCCGTTCATCTGAATGATGAGTAAACATAACCGTTTTGCATAGAGTTCAAACGCTTCACGAAAGCTATCTCTGGAAAAAGAGAAAAAGAGAACCTAACGTTCTTACCACAGTAAACACTGGGATTTTCCTCCAGGGTCCTGCCTGTCTGCCGCAACCTCAGCGAGGAAATTCCCGGTTTTATAAATGTTGAACCAAACGCAACATCAAATGCGAACACAAAAATGAAGGGATTGGTGAGACGGCGGCCCATTTTACATCCCTCCCAATTTTTATTTCCATTGACCTGCTACCACCCATTTTTACACTATCACACAAAGTCAAAGTCCACCTCAGGCAGTAAAAAGGACATTAACGTTTGTGTTGCGAGTCCGGTTTCAGGCCCCGAGAGGTCCTGTTGCATGCCTCCCATGTGAATTGCACAGGTATAAGTATCAACACAAAAACAACAACAACTTGTAGTTATATAGCGCATTTAACGTCGTGAAATGTCCCAAGGCGCTTCACAGGAATATTATGCAATAAAATTTGACACCGAACCGCATAAATAGAAATTAGAGCAGATGACCAAAAGCTTGGTCAAAGACTTAGATTTTAAGGAATGCCGTAAAGCAGGAAAGAGAGGTAGCGAGGCGGAGAGGAGTAGGCAGGGAGTTCCAGAGCTTTGGACCTTGGCAACAGAAGACACGGCCACCAATGGTTGAGCGATTATAATCAGAGATGTTCAGGAGGGCAGAAATAGAGGAGCGCAGATATCTCGGGGGTGGGGGGGGCGGGGGGGGTTTGTGTGGCTGGAGGAGATTACAGAGATAGGGAGGGGCGAGGCCATGGAAAATAACTGGAAGCCTATGTAGGTCAGCGAGCATAGTGGTGATGGGTGAGCAGGACTTGGTGTGAGTTAGGACATGGGCAGCTGAGTTTTGGATCACCTCTAGTTTACGTAGGGTAGAATGTGGGAGGGTAGGGCAGAATCGTGGATAAACCGATTCTTTGCAGGAGGTGTATATTCTCAACAGTAATTAATTGTAGCTGCAATTAGTAACAACCTTCAAACTACCCAATGGCTCCACGGTGTCAGACTATAGTTGAGCTGTACAAAGCATGAAGATTGCACATTCAAATACTTAGATTGTCCTGACTTAGCTGAGCTCGGTTGAGGAGGCAGTAAGGTTAGGATAAGCTTGTATTACCCTCAGTGGATCAGCGTTGCTGGTCCTTATTATGACCCAGTGACCTCTCGATGGAAGTGTCCATTTGTGGATGTCTGATGAATACAGGATCAGGCTTTGCTGTGCTACCTCCAAAAGTCAAATAGGCTTCCAGACCCAACCCCACTTTCCATGGCTTGCATCCCATTTGTAAGGGTTTCAAGGGATTAGTGTCAAATTCAGGTAAATGAGGTTGAGGTACAGATCTAATGGAACGGCCGAACAGGCTCGAAGTCCTAATGACCTACTCTTGTTCCGATGTAACACTTCATCTCATAAGAACATAAGAACATAAGAAATAGGAGCCAGATTAGGCCATTTGGCCTACCAAGTCTGCTCCACCATTCAATATCATGGCTGATCTGATCATGGACTCAACTCCACTTTGCTGCCTGCTCTCCATAACCCTTTACCCCCTTATCACTCAAAAATCTGTCTATCTCCACCTGACGGACTGCATTGCGGCACTGGAGCTGAGGGTGGATTCACTCTGGAGCATCCATGATGCTGAGAATGACGTGAATAGCATTTTTAGCGAGTTGGTCTGACCGCAGGTAAAGGGTCCACAGCCAGATAAGGAATGGAAGACCAGCAGGAAGAGCAGTGCAAGGAAGGTAGTGCAGGGGTCCCCTGCGGTCATCCCCCTGCAAAACAGATACACCGCTTTGGGTACTGTTGAGGGGAATGACTCATCAGGGGAGAGCAGCAGCAGCCAGGTTCATGGCACCGTGGCGGACTCTGCTGCACAGGAGGGAAGGAAAAAGAGTGGGAGAGCAATAGTGATAGGGGATTCAATTGAAAGGGGAATAGATAGGTGTTTCTGTGGCCGCAACCGAGACTCCAGGATGGTATGTTGCCTCCCTGGTGCAAGGGTCAAGGATGTCTCAGAGCGGGTGCAGGACATTCTGAAAAGGGAGGGTGAACAGCCAGTTGTCGTGGTGCTATAGGTACCAACAATATAGGTAAAAACGGGATGAGGTCCGACGAGACGAATTTAAGGAGCTAGGAGCTAAATTAAAAAGTAGGACCTCAAAAGTAGTAATCTCGGGATTGCTACCAGTGCCACGTGCTAGCCAGAGTAGGAATCGCAGCATAGCTCAGATGAATACGTGGCTTGAGCAGTGGTGCAGCAGGGAGGGATTCAAATTCCTGGGGCATTGGAACCAGTTCTGGGGGAGGTGGGACCAGTACAAACCGGACGGTCTGCACCTAAGCAGGACCGGAACCAATGTCCTTGGGGGAGTGTTTGCTAGTGCTGTTGGGGAGGAGTTAAACTAATATGGCAGGGGGATGGGAACCAATACAGGGAGACAGGGGGAAACAAAATGGAGACAGAAGCAAAAGACAGAAAGGAGAATAGTAAAAGTGGAGGGCAGAGAAACCCAAGGCAAAAAACAAAAAGGGCCACTGTACAGCAAAATTCTAAAGGGTCAAAGTGTAATAAAAAGGCAAGCCTGAAAGCTCTGTGCCTCAATGCGAGGAGTATTCGGAACCCAGGAGAGGGCTCTGAGCTAGTTAGAGTGGGTGAGAGCTCAGATGAAGAGGACTCCAAGAAAGAATGCAAAAGGCATGAGGCAACAGAGCAGAGTAGCACTGGGGTAAGGGTAAACCACAAGGTGATTGGAAGAGACAATATGTATGAATATAAGGGGGCTTCAGGAGGGGTCAAAACTAAAAATTATGGTTTAAAAACTAGTATTAAAACACTCTACATAAACGCACGCAGCATTCGAAATAAAGTAAATGAGTTGACGGCACAAATCATTACAAATGGGTATAATATAGTGGCCATTACAGAAACCTGGTTGCAGGGTGGCCAAGACTGGTAATTAAACATACAAGGGTATCTGACAATTCGGAAGGATAGACAAGAAGGGAAAGGAGGTGGGGTAGCTCTGTTAGCAAAAGGATGATATCAGGGCAGTTGTGAGAGACGATATTGGCTCTAATGAACAAAATGTTGAATCATTGTGGGTGGAGATTAGAGATAGTAAGGGGAAAAAGTCACTGGTGGGCGTAGTTTATAGGCCCCCAAATAATAACTTCACGGTGGGGCGGACAATAATCAAGGGAATAATGGAGGCATGTGAAACAGGAACGGCAGTAATCATGGGGGATTTTAACCTATTGGTCAAATGAAATCGCACGGGGTAGCCTGGAGGAGGAATTCATAGAATGCATACGGGATTGTTTCTTAGAACAGTATGTTACAGAACCTACAAGGGAGCAAGCTATCTTAGATCTGGGCCTGTGTAATGAGTCAGGAATAATAAACAATCTCCTAGTAAAAGATCCTCTCAGAATGAGTGATCACAGTATGGTTGAATTTGAAACACAGATTGAGGGTGAGGAAGTAGTGTCTCAAACGAGCGTACTATGCTTAATCAAAGGGGACTACAGTGGGATGAGGGCAGAGTTGGCTAAAGTAGACTGCGAACACAGACTAAACGGTGGCACAATTGAGGAACAGTGGAGGACTTTTAAGGAGCTCTTTCATAGTGCTCAACAAAAATATATTCCAGTGAAAAAGAAGGGCGGTAAGAGAAGGGATAACCAGCCGTGGATAACCAAGGAAATAAAGGAGACTATCAAATTAAAAACCAATGCATATAAGGTGGCCAAACTAGAAGATTGAGAAAATTTTAAACGACAGCAAAGAATGACTAAGAAAGCAATAAAGAAAGGAAAGATAGATTACAAAAGTAAACCTGCGAAAAACATAAAAACAGATAGCAAAAGCTTTTACCAATATATAAAACGGAAAAGAGTGACTAAAGTAAATGTTGGTCCCTTAGAAGATGAGAAGGGGGATTTAATAATGGGAAATGTGGAAATGGCTGAGACCTTAAACAATTATTTTGCTTCGGTCTTCACAGTGGAAGACACAAAAACCATGCCAGAAATTGCTGGTCACAGGAATGTGGGAAGGGAGGACCTTGACTCAATCACTATCACTAGTGGGGTAGTGCTGGACAGGCTAATGGGACTCAAGGTAGACAAGTCCCCTGGTCCGGATGAAATGCATTCCAGAGTATTAAAAGAGATGGCGGAAGTTGTAGCAGATGCATTCGTTATAATCTACCAAAATTCTCTGGACTCTGGGGAGGTATCAGCGAATTGGAAAGCAGCTAATGTAACATCTTTGTTTCAAAAAGAGGGCAAACAAAAGGCAGGTAACTATAGGCCGGTTAGTTTAACATCTGTAGTGGGGAAAATGCTTGAAGCTATCATTAAGGAAGAAATAGCGGGACATCTAGATAGGAATAGTGCAATCAAGCAGACGCAACATGGATTCATGAAGGGGAAATCATGTTTAACTAATTTACTGGAATTCTTTGAGGATATAATGAGCATGGTGGATAGAGGTGTACTGATGGATGTGGTGTATTTAGATTTCAAAAGTATTCGATAAGGTGCCGCACAAAAGGTTACTGCAGAAGATAAAGGTACGCGGAGTCAGAGGAAATGTATTAGCATGGATCGAGAATTGGCTGGCGAACAGAAAGCAGAGAGTCGGGATAAATGGGTCCTTTTCGGGTTGGAAATTGGTGGTTAGTGGTGTGCCACAGGGATTGGTGCTGGGACCACAACTGTTTACAATATACATAGATGACCTGGAAGAGGGAACAGAGTGTAGTGTAACAAAATTTGCAGATGACACAAAGATTAGTGGGAAAGCAGGTTGTGTAGAGGACACAGAGAGGCTGCAAAGCGATTTAGATAGGTTAAGCGAATGGGCTAAGGTTTGGCAGATGGAATACAATGTCGGAAAATGTGAGGTCATCCACCTTCGAAAAAACAACAGTAAAAGGGAATATTATTTGAATGGGGAGAAATTACAACATGCTGCGGTGCAGAGGGACCTGGGGGTCCTTGTGCATGAAACACTTTTTGGAGTTCACCTGCAAAAACATAAAACATTAAACGGTGCCACCCGACCTGGGTGACACTCCAGACATTTACAAGGCCCTTTCTTTTTTTCCCCTTTTTTTTTTGTGTTTTTCTTTTTTTGTTTTTTTTTTTGGGCACTAAAATCACAATTTTCCCCAGTGCCCCCTATAAAAGGGAAGGGGGACACTAAAAGCACCGGCAATTAAAACAAATTAAACTTAAAAACGTAAAATCAAATTAAAATTTGGTTGCCGGGCGTGATGATGCACTCCAGTCCCTCCGGTGCCCACCTCTCGCAGAAGGCCGCGAGCGTACCGGTGGACACCGCGTGCTCCATCTCCAAGAACACCCTGGACCGGATGTAAGAGCGGAAGAGAGGCAGGCAGTCAGGTTGAACGACCCCCTCGACCGCCCGCTGCCTGGACCGGCTGATGGCACCCTTGGCCGTGCCCAGGAGCAGTCCTACGAGGAGGCCTTCGGACCTACCCGCTCCCCTCCGCACAGGGTGCCCAAAGATCAGGAGAGTGGGACTGAAGTGCAGCCAGAATTTCAGGAGCAGCCCCTTCAAATAATAAAACAGGGGCTGCAACCTTGTGCATTCCATAAAAACATGGAACACGGACTCTTCCAGACCGCAGAAATTGCAGGCGGCCTGGGAGTCCGTGAACCGGCTTAAAAATTTGTTGCACGGCACTGCTCCGTGCACCACCCTCCAGGCCAAGTCCCCGATGAATAGTGGGAGGACCCCTGCGTAGAGTGCCCTCCATCGGGGACCCCCGCCTCCTCCGGACGGCAAGATGGTACGCCATGGCGTGTCCGGACGGCCGGCGAGGATGGCAAAGTTGAGGGTGTGCAGGAGCAGCCCGTACAGGAAACCCCTCTGCGCGGAACTGAAAGGCACGGAGGGGATTTCCCCGAGGCGGCTCAAGTTGTGAGGCGCCGGCCCCCGAGGGAGGTTCCGGGGTTTGGCGCCGATGAGGAATTCCGTCCGGACGGGGGTCAGTTCGGACGGGATCTCCCCACGTGCCTGAGCCTCCTCGATGCACCTAATGGAGTCAGGGCCCAGAGCTGTTTTTAGCGACTCGATGGCATCGGCCGCGTGGCGAACGTTGGCAGAATTTAGGCGCCGCGCCAGCGTGTCTGGCGCCATCCAGCCCGCTCCTCCGCCATCGAGCAGGTCCCTGACCCTGGTCACCTCACCAGCCACAGCCCTCTCTTCCGACCGTCACATAAAACCTCGGCCGTGGAGGTACGGATTCCCGAGCAGCGATTCCTGCAGGACGGCCGCCACTCGAGCCGGCGGAGAGCTGCGCTTGGTGGAGACTTTGTTCCAGACCCTGATGAGTTCCCTGTAAAAGACAGGCAGCTCCCGGAGGGCGGTCCTGGCACCCCCCAAGTTCACAAACAGGAGCTGCGTGTCATAATTGAGGTCGCGCTGCTGGCGGAAGAAATACCTCGCCAGAGCACACCACCTAGGAGGGGGCTCGACGTAAAGGTATCTCTGCAGGGTCTGAAGACGGAAAGTTGCGAGCTGGGCGCTGACGCACACCAACGACTGACCGCCCTCCTCAAGCGGGAGACTCAAGACCGCAGCAGAGACCCAGTGCTTCCTGTTGTTCCAGAAGAAGTCCACCAGCTTCTTCTGTATCTTGGCGACAAACGCAGGGGGAGGGGTCAAAGTGACCAGCCGGTACAACAGCATTGCGGCCACCAGCTGGTTTATGACTAGCGCTTGACCCCTGTAGGACAGCAGTCGGAGCAGTCCTGTCCAGCGCCCTAGGCGAGCGGCGACCTTGGCCTCCAGCTCCTGCCAGTTCGCCGGCCAGGCTCCCTCGTCGGGGCTAAGGTAGACTCCCAGATAGAGGAGATGGGTCGTGCTCCAGGCAAAAGGCCTGAGCTCCTCCGGCAGGGAGTCCACCCGCCACTGACCCACCAGGGGTCCGGAACATTTCTCCCAGTTGATCCTGGCGGAGGACGCGGCCGAGTAAATCTCCTGGCACTCACGCATCCTCCGCAGGTCAGCGGGATCCTCTACCGCGAGGAGCACGTCATCGGCGTAAGCCGAGAGGACGACCTCCACGCCCGGCCCTTGCAGAGCCAGTCCCGTCAACCTCGTCCACAAGAGGCGCAGGAAAGGCTCCACGCAAACAGCGTATAACTGGCCGGACATGGGGCATCCCTGGCGCACCCCTCTCCTAAAGCAAAGGGGCGCCTTCAAGGACCCGTTAACCTTAATCAGACACTCCGCGGCGGCGTACAAAAGTCGGATCCGGGCGACGAAATGCGTCCCGAACCCGAAAGCGTGCAGAGTTCCGAGCAGATAGTCGTGATCCACCCTGTCGAACGCCTTCTCTTGGTCGAGGGATAGGAAGGCGACCGACAGACCAGCCTCCTGGGAACAATGGATGAGGTCCCGGACCAGATGGATGTTATCGTGGATTGTCCGGCCCGGGACCGTGTAGGACTGGTCGGGGTGGATCATGTGGTCCAGCACGGCACCAAGGCGAGCAGACATCGCCCTGGCGAAGATTTTGTAGTCCGTGCTGAGGAGGGAGACCGGGCGCCAGTTCTTAAGGAGGCGGAGATCGCCCTTCTTAAGCAGCAGGATGATGACTGCCCTGCGCCAAGAGAGGGGCATCTCCCCGGTCGCCAGACTTTCCCCCAGGACCCGCGCGTAGTCGCTCCCCAGGACGTCCCAGAACGCCCTGTGGAACTCCACGGTCAGCCCGTCCAGCCCCGGGGATTTTCCCCTCGAGAGCCGGGCGAGGGCACCGGTCAGCTCCACCAGGCTTAGCGGAGCTTCCAGATTTTCGGTGCCCTCCGGGCTGACCTTCGGCAGGTCCTCCTTGTGCATGAATCCCAAAAAGTTAGTTTGCTGGTGCAGCAGGTAATCAGGAAGGCGAATGGAATGTTGGCCTTCATTGCGAGAGGGATGGAGTACAAAAGCAGGGAGGTCCTGCTGCAACTGTACAGGGTATTGGTGAGGACGCACTTGGAGTACTGCGTGCAGTTTTGGTCACGTTACTTAAGGAAGGATATACTAGCTTTGGAAGGGGTACAGAGACGATTCACTCGGCTGATTCCAGAAATGAGGGGGTTACCTTATGATGATAGATTGAGTAGACTGGGTCTTTACTCCTTGGAGTTCAGAAGGATGAGGGGTGATCTTATAGAAACATTTAAAATCATGAAAGGGATAGACAAGATAGAGGCAGAGAGGTTGTTTCCACTGGTCGGGGAGACTAGAACTAGGGGGCACAGCCTCAAAATACGGGGCAGCCTGTTTAAAACCGAATTGAGAAGGATTTTCTTCTCCCAGAGGGTTGTGAATCTGTGGAATTCTCTGCCCAAGGAAGCAGTTGAGGCTAGCTCATTGAATGTATTCAAATCACAGATAGATAGATTTTTAATCAAGAAGGGAATTAAGGGTTATGGGGAGCGGGCAGGTATGTGGAGCTGAGTCCACGGCCAGATCAGCCATGATCTTTTTGAATGGTGGAACAGGCTCGAGGGGCTAGATGGCCTACTCCTGTTCCTAATTCTTATGTTCTTATATGTTCTCAAATATATTCAATGACCCAACATCCACAGCTCTGTAGGGCAGAGAATTCCTTAAATTTACAACCTTCTGAGAGAAGAAATTCCTCCTCATCTTAGTTTTAAATGGGCGGCCCCTTATTCCGAGACTATGTCCCTTAGTTTTAGATTCCCCTATGAGTGGAAATATCCTCCCTGCATCCATCTTGTTGAGCCCCCTCATTATCTTATGTTTCGATAAATCACCTCTCATTCTTCTGAACTCCAATGTGTCTAGACCCAACCTACTCATAAGAAACAATTTTCATTGAAACATGCAATCTCATTGAAACATAAAATTCTTACAGGGCTTGACAGGGTAAATGCAAGGAGGATGTTTCCCCTGGCTGGGCAGTCTAGAACTAGGGGGTCACAGTCTCAGAATAAGGGGTTAACCATTTAAGATTGAGATGAGAAGAAATTTCTTTACTCAGACGGTGGTGAATCTTTGTAGTTCTCTACCTCGGAGGGCTGTGGAAGCTCAGTCCTTGAATATATTCAAGACAGATATCGATCGATTTTTGGATATTAAGGGAATCAAGTGCTATGGGAATAGTGCAGGAAAATGGATTTGAGGTGAAAGATCCGCCATGATCTCATTGAATGGCGGAGCAGTCTCGAGGGGCCGAATGGCCTACTCCTGCTCGTATTTTTTGTATTATTGTGTTCTTATAAGTCACTCGTTTGGCTTCAGCTGGAATATTATCTCTAATTCTGAGCACCACACTTTAGGAAGGATGTAAAGGCCTTAGAGAGGATGCAGAGAGAATTAATAGAATTATACTAGGGATGAAGGACTTCAGTTACGTGGAGAGACTAATGAAGCTGGGGTTGTACTGCTTAGAGCAGAATAGGTTATGGGGAGATTTAATAGAGGGCTTCAAAATAATGAAGGGTTTTGATACTGTCTTGTATCTCACACTACTGTATATAACTGTATCTTACCATGCTATACATGACTGTAATTAGATATGACCTGTAACCACAAGCATACTTTACCACCAGGGGTGCACTTGCAGGAGACACTGGGTATACCTGTTCCGCACAGGTATATAAAGGCAGGTCTCAGGCAAGTGTGGCACTCGAGAGCTGTGAAATAAAGGTGCAGGTCCAGAGTGACCTTGACTTCAGCACGTGCCTTGTGTAAGTCTGTACTGCAGGGTCAGGACTTTACAGATAGAGTACATCGGCAAAAACTGTTTCCACTGGCAGGAGGGTCGACAACCAGAGGACACAGATTTTAAGATAAGTTGCAAAAGAACCAGGAGGGAGATGAGGAGAAATTATTTTATGCAGCGAGTTGTTATGATCTGGAATGCGCTGCCTGAAATGATGGTGGAAGCAGATTCAATCGTAACTTTCGAAAGGGAATTGGATAAATACTTGAAAAGGAACGATTTACAGGGCATTGGGGAAAAGAGAAGATGTGGTGGAACTAATTGGATTGCTATTTCAAAGAGCCGGCACAAGCACGATGGGCCAAAAGGCCTTCTTCTATGCTGTAACATTTCATGAATCGAAGCAGCTGGAACAAGGTACTAGAAGGTGCCCAATGTAAGAAATCGTGGATTGGAGGAAATTGTGAATTGGAAGAAATAATTTGAGACAAAAAAGTCTCTTCAGACTGGTATTAGAATTGAAGGATTCATTCCATGGTACAATTGTGTAGAATTTACCAATATTTCACAAAGATTCCTTGTACCTTTCCTCTGCAGAGGAGAAGAATCCCTTTTTGGACTTTTAAAATGAATTTAAAGGGCAGATGAGGCCTGCAGGGGATAAAAGGGAATGCATTCATGGAAACCCCCCCCCCACCCACAGTGTTTGGACTCATAGGAAAGGGAATTTAATTTGGAACTCGATGAACATTTTGGTATCCTAAGAAAAACTCGGAGGAAGATACTCAAGAGCTTAACAAGTTTAAGATCTCTATAAAGGAGCATGTTGGAAGAGACTGCCAGAACAGAGGGTGGGACTTCACTCAGGAATTGGGTATTGGAGCTAATTCAATTTGTCTGGGAGAATGAGCCAATCGATAACTAACAAGAACTGTGAGACATAAAAATTCACTTCTTAGGACATAAACACATCAAGAGCTATCAGGCTAATCACCGGAGACCATTATTGGCATGCATGTGCAAATAGACCTATAGAAATCATGGGCCCAGCAAAAAGGCCCAAGAGTTTAAACATTGCTTCAACAATGCCAACCAGTGATTTTCCACATTACCACATCATAATCAAATTACTGCTAAACGAGCCCACCAAATTCTGACAAAGAAGAGAGGTCAAAACTAATGAGCCATTTCCTTGAAACAAAGAGCTGGGCCAGATTTGGTGGGAGATAAGGAAACCTTTTTGGGGTATATCTATTCCCAGTTTTACAAGGGAAAATCAAAAAGCAGCAGGAGGTGGGGAGTGAAGAAATGGAGTAGTGGAGAAAACTACAAGAAACCATCAAGGACTGACTGAGCACGCCAACAGCAAGAGGCCCACAAAATGGAAGGTTGTCAGCAACCAAATTGACAATCCGGGCCACCACAACCAGCGAAACGACCAATCGAAACCAACTCAGCAAAAACCGAAGAATCGACATTTATTTCCACTCTACAATCTACTTCTGAATGACCAACGGGTGAGAAATTAGCTAAAAGGACTAACTAAAACTATTCCTAACCAAAGAAAGTGGGTACTTACCCTATACATCCAAAACACGACTTACCACATCAACGGACTCACCCCAACTGAAGACTACGCAGTCCGAAGTCCTCTCCTCCATCCGGGGTACGGCTCGCCTAGAAGGCAAAGTACAGCGGACCCCGAAACTGCGATTCACCGGCAACTGTCAAAAGGGATTGTGAGCATAACTCCCTGAACCCCCAGAGCTATAACTTAGTTAGTTAGGGGAATTGGGAGAGGGAGGCTGGGATAACTTATGTAAATGTATCTGCATTCTCCTCTTTACCCTATTTAGAGCTTAAGCTGTATTCTTTTCCCCACAGGCTGTATGTTGACATTTTATTCAATGTGTTGTACCCCTCAGTGTGTATTGGTATCACTATTCTGTGTGTGTTATTAATGGTGTGCCTTTTACTTCTTTTTAAACACAATAAAGCCATACCTGCTTCCTACCTTGAAACCGATTGTCTGTCCCAGTCTGTCACAGTCCCTTCATAATTCCAGTGTCGAGAACCAAGGGTGTGGGAGCGATTCGAAACCGCTCATATAAGGTCAGAAGGGAAAGCTTACCCCCTGAAAACCATCCTTTACAAGTAATGGCGACCACAAAGGGACTCTGGGGCAAAGGACGTGATAAGAGAGAGACTGGTTTCAGGAAAAGAAGCAAAATGGAAGAGAGGATTTCCTCATATGTGTTTAAGAGGGTAAATGTGGCTAAGGAATGGGTACTCGATCTATTGCATGCTGAGTGTCCAGAAGATGCTGCAGCTCAATGGACCGAGAGCAAGGACCATAAAAGGTCGATAGAGAAGGCGATTTGGCTAGTTTGCCTTCAGCGACAGATCCAGCTTGTAGATGAGGAGAATGAGAAATTAAATGGAGTATTGAGACAGGCAGAAGAGAGGTCCAGCGCAAGGGCCATAGTCAGGGAAAGGCTGTGAACAGAGGTGGGACAGTTAAAAGAAAGTAGAGAGCTCACTAAAGAAAGGCACAAAACAGAACTGGACCTTTTACAGTGTCAGATTATTGAAGCCAAGAATAGCGAACGGGCATTGCGGGAAGAGAATTCCTGCCTCGCCAAGCAAGTTAAAGAGTATGGGGAGAGGGTGAAAGACATTCAGGTAGCCTATAAGGTAGCCAGTACCAGCGAATTTGAGGCAGGAGACCACGGCCCCTGCCAGCAGCAGATCCAAAGCTTGAACCTTGCTCGATCCCGGGCTAAAGGCATGGTGTGCCTGATAAGCTCGGGTTTAGCCCATGAACACCTGGTTGGACAAGGAGAAACCCCTCACGTATCATAGGTTAAATGGTCCTGTCCATTATTTTACGCCAGTCCCACCCTTACAAAGAGGATAAAAGAGATATCCAAAGTAGCTTTCAGAGCAGACGGTGAAGAGAAGAACTGTTTGTGCCACCAGCCATCTGTCCGATCGGGATTAATACCAGTTACAGGTCATGGTCATATGTCTACTGTGTCTATCCTGATTGTGTGTTGTGTTTGACTATATTTAAATTACCGCTCCCTAAATAAAATGCGTTGTGACTCCGAAGACCCTTTTGGGTAATGCCTTATGAATCCTAAGACCCTTTGGGTCATCTGTGTGCGACCTGTGATCCTCATCTTACACCAGTACCCATTGAACTGTATCTCTGTACGTAAAGCAATCAGCAGCACAATAGTGATTTATGAGCTCCTGTTTGGAAATAAATTACATTTGTGAAAACTTACATTTATTGAAAGAAATGTTGTGCAGTCGATCTAAAATACCTAAGGTAATATTCTCATTGATCAGCCTTGCCTATCACTGCAGCTGATGGTGGCATTCACATCACAAGCGCTGCCGAGCTGTGGTGTCAATCAATAGTGAACGAGCATTCATTTCCTTACTATCTAAAGTGGAAAGAGAATTAATTGTATTAACAAAATCTGCTGATGCATTCAGCTACATGAGAGACAAGTTAAAGGAAAAAGAAAGAAGAAAACACTTGCATTTATATAGTGCCTTTCACAACCACCGGACATCACAAAGCACATTACAACCAATGAAGCACGTTCACTTTCATCAGGACCAGGGGACTAGTCTACCTTCAGTCCCATTAGTCTGTCCAGCACTACCTCCCTAGTGATAGTGATCATCTCAAGGTCCTCCCTTCCCACGTTCCTTTGACCAGCAATTTTTGGCATGGTTTTTGTGTCTTCCACTGTGAAGATGGAAGCAAAATAATTGTTTAAGGTCTCAGCCATTTCCACATTTCCGATTATTAAATCTCCCTTTTCATCTTCTAAGGGACCAACATTTACTTTAGTCACTCTTTTCCATTTTATATATCTGTAAAAGCTTTTACTATATGCACCCCAGGGTATTAAAAGAGATGGCGGAAGTTATAGCAGATGCATTTGTTATAATCTACCAAAATTCTCTGGACTCTGGGGAGGTACCAGCAGATTGGAGAGCAGCTAATGTAACGCCTCTATTTAAAAAAGGGGGCAGGCAAAAGGCAGGTAACTATAGGCCGGTTAGTTTAACATCTGTAGTGGGGAAAATGCTTGAAACTATCATTAAGGAAGAAATAGCGGGATATCTGGATAGGAATAGTGCAATCAAGCAGACGCAGCATGGATTCATGAAAGGGAAATCATGTTTAACATATTTACTGGAATTCTTTGAGGACAGAACGAGCATGGTGGATAGAGGTGTACCGATGGATGTGGTGTGTTTAGATTTCCAATTGGCATTCGATAAGGTGCCACACAAAAGGTTACTGCAGAAGATAAAGGTACGCGGAGTCAGAGGAAATGTATTAGCATGGATAGAGAATTGGCTGGCGAACAGAAAGCAGAGAGTCGGGATAAATGGGTCCTTTTCCGGTTGGAAATCAGTGGTTAGTGGTATGCCACAGGGATTGGTACTGGGACCACAACTGTTTACAATATACATAGATGACCTGGAAGAGGGGACAGAGTGTAGTGCAACAAAATTTGCAGATGACACTAAGATTAGTGGGAAAGCGGGTTGTGTAGAGGACTCAGAGAGGCTGCAAGGAGATTTGGATAGGTTAAGCGAATGGGCTAAGGTTTGACAGATGGAATACAATGTCGGAAAGTGTGAGGTCATCCAACTTGGGAAAAAAAACAGTAAAAGGGAATATTATTTGAATGGGGAGAAATTACAACATGCTGTGGTGCAGAGGGACCTGGGGGTCCTTGTGCATGAATCCCAAAAGGTTAGTTTGCAGGTGCAGCAGGTAATCAGGAAGGCAAATGGAATGTTGGCCTTCATTGCGAAAGGGATGGAGTACAAAAGCAGGGAGGTGTTGCTGCAACTGTATAAGGTATTGGTAAGGCCGCACCTGGAGTACTGTGTGCAGTTTTGGTCACCTTACTTAAGGAAGGATATACTAGCTTTGGAAGGGGTACAGAGACGATTCACTAGGCTGATTCGAGAAATGAGGGGGTTACCTTATGATGATAGATTGAGTAGACTGGGTCTTTACTCCTTGGAGTTCAGAAGGATGAGGGGTGATCTTATAGAAACATTTAAAATAATGAAAGGGATAGACAAGATAGAGGCAGAGAGGTTGTTTCCACTGGTCGGGGAGACTAGAACTAGGGGGCACAGCCTCAAAATACAGAGGAGCCAATTTAAAACCGAGTTGAGAAAGAATTTCTTCTCCCAGAGGGTTGTGAATCTGTGGAATTTTCTGCCCAAGGAAGCAGTTGAGGCTGACTCATTGAATGTTTTCAAGTCAAAGATAGATAGATTTTTAAGCAATAAGGGAATTAAGGGTTACGGGGAGCGGGCGGGTAAGTGGAGCTGAGTCCACGACCAGATCAGCCATGATCTTATTGAATGGCGGAGCAGGCTCGAGGGGCTAGATGGCCTACTCCTGTTCCTAATTCTTATGTTCTTATGTTCTTATGAAGTGTACTCACTGTTGTAATGTGGAAAAAGCCGCAGACAACTAGCTCCCTTAAAACAGCAATGTGACAATGAACAGATAATCTGTTTTTTTATGTTGATGGAGGGATACATATTGGCCGGGGATAACTCCCCTGCTCTTCTTCGAAATTGTGCCATGGGATCTTTCACGTCCACCTGAGAGAGCAGACACGACCTCGGTTTAACGTCTCATCCGAAAGACGGCACCTCCAACAGTGCAGCACTCCCTCAACACTGCACTGGAATGTCAGCCTAGATTTACGTGCTCAAGTTCCTGGAGTGGGACTCGAGCACACAACCTTCTGACTCAGAGGCGAGTGTGCTACCCACTTAAAAAAAATGAATATTTATTGAACATTAAGAAGATTTACAACATCATGATCATTCCATTGTATCATACAAATCCATTCCGCCCTCTGCACAGCCGTTCGTCCAACATTAATTAACATCAAAACTTGAAATTTAATTTGTCTCCTGTAACATATAATAAGCTATTGTACTTTGAAAATTGATCAATAAATACTATCTTTAAATAATTTTCTGAATAAAACACCTGCAGAGCCTTATATTTATCTTTTAGTTTATATTTGAAATACTCTTTTGGGTTTATTCTCGTCTCCTTAAAAAAACAGCATTCCTTCTTTGCACAATCACAAATGTAGCCAAACTGAACATTAAATTAATTGCCGCTCCGCTCGACTCAGGCAGACTCTCCTGCAATCCCCATCTCAAAATTGAGTCCCACGGGATTCCCATTCTTGCTCTTCGGTCCTCAGCCAGCAAGAAAACCTCACACAACTGTCGAACATAGTGCTTAAAATCTGTTAACTGCGGACATAACACCAGCAAATGGGACAGAATTTCATCCCGTGTCCCACACACTGGGCAAGTTGTTACCTCTACTTGCCCAATCTTACATAAGACTATCATGGTATATATCTGGTTATGAGCCAATTTGAAATCCAGTTCAATCCACTATGGACATTTAAAATTCACCCACATTCCCTTCCAAATCCTGTTAAAGTCCGGCTGTGGGTATATATTCTGCCAAAACTCCTGACAAGCAGGTGTCTTAGATCTCCATTTTCTAAATACCCCATAGAAATCTCGAGTTGTCAACTTGGACCAACTCCTCTCTTTTTTCCAGCAGAAAGCTTGGAAAAGTGGGACGCATTAAACCTCCTTTGGAGATTTGCTTATTTATTTCTTCCATCCAATCCTGTGGCATTGCCCTCACAATCTTCTCATGCATGATCTTAATTGCTTTTTCCTCTACCTCCTGATCCACTTCCCAAATCATGTCCCTCACTACCGCTTCCAGCAACCAACCTGGAATTACCTCATATAATACATCTTTCACATATATAATACCAGCTTTTATAAAAGCTTGATTAAATAATACTTCAATGTTGATCCACCTGTTCAAAAATAAGGGCTGTTCCAAAAATTCCTCAGCACCTTTGGGCATAAACTGCACACTTTTAAAAAATTGGGCCCAAGTGTCTGCAGCCCCCTTATAAAACCTAGGGAGAGGTTTAATCGATTTCAAAACCATATTGTTGTATTCCACATAAAATATTCACTGTCCTCCTATCCCACTTAATTTAAAAAAGTGCGGGAAACAACTCTTCCAAAAACTTGTCTTTGCCTTCTGAAGAAATCTCTTCACCCATTTAATTCTCGAGGATTTTTTCTTCAAATCAATATCTGGAAAATTGAGCCCTCCCTGATTTTGCTGGCCAATGATGGTATTGTAAGCAACAAAGGCTGGTTTCCTTTCCCAGAAATTCTTTACAAAAGCCTCTCGAATAGACTTTTCCGCCCACTCATGTAGGTCCTCCACCATCAATAAATACCATAGTTTAGATAGCAGAAGAGCTGAGACCACTGCCTTTCTTCCTTGCATCTTCAACCACCTTCTTTCCCATCTTCCCAAAATCATTTTAATTTTCATAACCTTCAGTTTCCAATTTAGTCGATCCACTTCATATCTATCCTTCTTGCACCCCATATGCACCTCCAGAACGTCTCAAACCTCCACCACCTTAAAAAGGCTTTCCTCCAACGACTCCTGCCCAAAACCAGGCATTGTGACTGACTATAATTTACTCTGGCTCCTGAAGCTCTACAATACTCCTCCACTACTCCCATAGCTTTCCACACTGACTCCCCATCTCTCAACGTTAAGGTCATGTCATCTGCATATTGGTGTATCCCCGACACCTGCCTGGAACTGGGAACCACAATCCCGACTAAGCCTTGTTCCTTTCGCATCATGTAACCTAAAGGTTCTGCTACCAATGGGGACAGGAGACAACCCTGTCTCACTGATCTCTGTATTTGAAAATACTTGTATAAAAAAAACATAACATTGAACTTAATACAATAACTGTCACTCATGAAGTAGTAAGAGATAAAATAATGGGACAAAAGGCAGACAAGCCCCCTGGACCTAACGAGTTGCATCCTAGAGTCTTAAGAGAAGTGGCTGCAGAGATAGTGGATGCATTGGTTATAATCTACAAAAATTCCCTGGATTCTGGGGCGGTCCCAGTGGATTGGAAAACCGCAAATGTAACGCCCCTATTTAAAAAAGGAGACAGACAAAAAGCAGGAAACTATAGACCAGTTAGCCTAACATCTATGGTTGGGAAAATGCTGGAGTCCATTATTAAAGAAACAGCAGCGGGACATTTGGAAAAGCAAAATTCGGTCAGGCAGATCCAGCATGGTTTTATGAAAGGGAAATCATATTTGACACATTTGCGGGAGTTCTTTGAGGATGTAACGAGTAGGGTGGATAAGGGTGAACCAGTGGATGTGGTGTATTTGGATTTCCAGAAGGCATTCGATAAGGTGCAACATAAAAGGTTACTGCACAAGATAAAAGCTCATGGGGTTGGGGATAATATATTAGCATGGATAGAGGATTGGTTAACTAACAGAAAACAGAGAGTCGGGATAAACGGGTCATTTTCCGGTTGGCAAACAGTGGCTAGTGGGGTGCCGCAGGGATCGGTGCTGGGTCCTCAACTATTTACAATCTATATTAATGACTTGAATGAAGGGACTGAGTGTAATGTAGCCAAATTTGCTGATGATACAAAGATGGTTGGGAAAGCAAATTGTGAGGCGGACGCACAAAATCTGCAAAGGGACATAGACCAGCTAATTGAGTGGGAAAAAATTTGGCAGATGGAGTATAATGTGGGAAAATGTGAGGTTATCCACTTTGGCAGAAATAACAAAAAAACAAATTATAATTTAAATGGAAAAGAATTGCAAAGTGCTGCAGTACAGAGAGACCTGGGGATCCTTGTGCATGAATCACAAAAGGTTAGTATTAAGGTACAGCAAGTAATCAGGAAGGCAAATTGAATATTGGCCGTTATTGCAAGGGGGATGGAGTATAAAAGCAGAGATGTCCTGCAGGGTATTGGTGAGGCCACACCTGGAGTACTGCGTATTGTTTTGGTCTCTGTATTTAAGGAAGGATATACTTGCATTGGAGGCTGTTCAGTGAAGGTTCACTATGTTGATTCCGGAGATGATGAGGGGGTTGACTTATGAAGATAGGTTGAGTAGGTTGGGTCTATACACATTGGAGTTCAGAAGAATGAGAGATGATCTTATTGAAAATTATAAGATAATGAGGTGGATGCAGAGAGGATATTTCCACTCATAGGTGAAACTAAAACGAGGGGACATAGTCTTAGAATAAGGGGCCGCCCATTTAAAACTGAGATGAGGAGAAATGTCTTTTCTTGGAGGGTTGTAAATCTATGGGACTAGACTTTCCATTATTTTTGCATGCATACCGCCCACTTAACGTCCATTTTAATGCTGAAATGAGGTGCAACACCCACTTATTGCCCATTTAGCTACAAGATGGAAACGCTCTCCCATTTCTCGGTCACTTATCACCGAGCGTTACTTTTGGCAAGTAAGTAACGCTGATAGAAAATAATACCACCCACCCACTTTTTTTGGGCAAAAAGATCAGAATAGGTGAAACCATCGCCCATAATATCACTCAGCGTTACTTTCGGCATGTAATTAACGCCGAGATTTAATAATACCGCCCGGCCACTGTTTTTTGTCGCAAAGATCACATTTGCCGAAACTAACGCCCAGAAAATCGCCCAGCGTTACTTTTGGCACCTCGCACACATCTCGCCGACAATATCGCTTGCCGAAAAAAACACTGTGAAAAAGTTGAACTGACCTGAACTAATCACAGCGGTATGGACGCTATTTTATAAATCGCAGGTCGCATCATTTAAAAGACTGTTCTGCTTCAACTTTGGGTGAGTTTGGAAGTACTGTTGAGGTCATTTAAGGTAATGTGAACATCTGAACAAACATCTTAACATACTGTGGACGATTGGAATTTACGTTAGGTGTCTCAGTGGGGACATTTATTGTCTGTGAGTAATCGGTGCAATACAGATAGCTGTGGGAATGGGGCTTGTCTTGATGACCATGCACATGCTGCAGACTCGAGATGGCAGAAGGTACATTCGACAGCATTATGTGCCCAATGTGCCAGGCTGATGAGGAGGACCAGATGTTACAACCACCGCATTTACAGGGAGAAGCAGTGATACCTCAACTTCTCCGACACCACCTGCCTTAGGAAACTGCGCTTCCACAAGAAGGTTATCAGTGAGATATGCCAGCTCATCGGGGGAAATGTGCAGCCTGCCAGCACCATAAGGACCGCATTGTCCGTCGAGGTCAAGGACACCGCGACACTTTCGTTCTACGCGTCGGATTCCTTTCAGGCCTCAGTTGCCGATATTTGCGGTTTATCTCAGCATTCCACACATTGCTGCTTAAGACAGGTCACGCATGCAGGATGGACTTTATCAGCTTCTCTGTGACCAGGGAGGCTCAGACTGAGAGGGCTCTAGGATTCTACCGTATTGCTAACTTCCCCAAGGTGCAGGGAGCAAAAGATTGTATGCACATCGCGATACGAGCAACTTTTCAGGTTGCAACTCATTGTCGACCAACAGCAAATTATTACAGCAGTGAATGTTAAATTTCCGGGCAGCATCCATGATGCTCACAACCTGCGTGAGAGTGCTGTATCTGACATGTTTACCAGTGAGCCACAAGGTCAATGCTGGATTCTTGGTAACAAATGACATGGCCTCGCCACCTGGCTGATGAACCCCCTGCGTGACACCCATACTGAAGCCGAGAGGCAATACAGCGAGAGCCACAGATCCACTCGCAATATTGTGGAGAAAACCATTGGATTGCTTAAGCGGTTCTTTAGTGCATTCAGAAGGAGAGCTCCAATACCACCCTGAGCAGGTAGCTCAATTCGTGGTGGTGTGCTCCATGCTGCACAACTTGGCTATCAGGAGGGGACAAGACTTGCCAGAAGGGACTCTGGTTGGCAACCAGTAACTAATGGGGTGCTGCAGGGATCAGTGCTGGGACCCCAACTATTTACAATCTATATTAACGATTTGGAAGAAGGGACTGAGTGTAACGTAGCCAAGTTTGCTCACAATATAAAGATGGGAGGAACAGCAATGTGTGAGGAGGACACAAAAAAATCTGCAAAAGGACATAGACAGGCTAAGTGAGTGGGCAAAAATTTGGCAGATGGAGTATAATGTTGGAAACTGTGAAGTCATGCACTTAGGCAGAAAAAAATCAAAGAGCAAGTTATTATTTAAATGGAGAAAGATTGCAAAGTGCCGCAGTACAGCGGAACCTGGGGGTACTTGTGCATGAAACACAAAAGAATAGTATGCAGGTACAGCAAGTGATCAGGAAGGCCAAAGATATCTTGGCCTTTATTGCAAAGCGATGGAGTACAAAAGCTGGGAAGTCTTGCTGCAGCTATATAAGGTATTGGTGAGGCCACACCTGCAATACTGCGTACAGTTTTGGTTTCCATGTTTACAAAAGGATATACTTGCTTTGGAGGCAGTTCAGAGAAGGTTCACTAGGTTGATTCCGGGGATGAGCGGGTTGATTTATGAGGAAAGGTTGAGTAGGTTGGGGCTCTACTCATTGGAATTCAGAAGAATGAGAGGTAATCTTATCGAAATGTATAAGATTATGAGGGGGCTTGACAAGGTGGATGCAGAGAGGAGGTTTCCACTGATGGGGGAGACTAGAACTAGAGGCCATGATCTTAGAATAAGGGGCCGCCCATTTAAAACAGAGATGAGGAGAAATTTCTTCTCTCAGAGGGTTGTAAATCTGTGGAATTCGCTGCCTCAAAGAGCTATGGAAGCTGGGACATTGAATAAATTTAAGACAGAAATAGACAGGTTCTTAAATGATAAGGGGATAAGGGGTTATGGGAAGCAGGCGGGGAAGTGGAGCTGAGTCCATGATCAGATCAGCCATGATCGTATTGAATGGTGGAGCAGGCTCGAGGGGCCGTATGGCCTACTCCGGTTCCTATTTCTTATGTTCTTATGTTGATGTTCTTATAAGGGATGGATGGCCCATCTCAGGAGCGAGAGGAAGAGGAGGATGAGGAGGTGGACGCTGACCTCGGGCCAGACAATCAGGCTGACGCTAAAACAATGCTCCCACCCCCCTCTACACTGCAGGAAACGACCAGGGGTGGCTACATAGCTGCAAGATATTTACATCAGCAGCTCATAAATGAGTGCTTTGCTTGAAAGAACGTTGTTATTTACAAAGCTGCAACACTGCTGGGTGTGCAGGTCATACATCAATGGCGTGCATCACCTTTGTGACAGTTAAAGTTTAAGTTGATTCAATTAAGTGTAATTATATGCTTTCATGTTAAGAAATCACCAGTGTGTAATGGTGCAGCTATCTGAGACAATGAGCAACAAGGTTATGTTAAATAAAAAACAATAAATCCTACCGTTTGTCTGAAATCATAAGTATAACTGTAAAAACCACCCACCCCCGCCCTAGCCCACAACAAATTTATCACATTTACATCATTACAATGGTCCCCATTTCCAGCAAAACAGAACACAAATGCAAACCAACAAGGTAGCCCCCTCGGCCCTTGCCCTGATCCTCCCACCAAAATAGCAGAAGCAACCTAAAAATATGCCCCAGACAACACCTGCGGCCATGCACCTCACTTTCCTTCCCCGCCCCCTCTCCACCCCACCTCTACCCCTTCCCCCCCCCTCTCCACCCCACCTCTACCCCTCCCCCCCTCCTCCCCACCTCTACCCCCCTCCCCTTCCCCTCCTGGCTCCAAGCCGCCTGGCTGGGGAGCTCCTCAGGTGCTGCTTCATTGGCAGGGATGATGGCAGACCCGCTGCTTGGACGGATACGGGAGAGGACGGTCCCGAGGTGGGAATGTGCTCCGAGCCAGAAGCAAGATCTTCCTCCTGGCTCTCATGTATCATTGACAATGGGGGTGCGGCACCTTGGGGTGCAGTGCTGCGCTCCGGGACCACTGGGAGCCCTCTGCCACCAGTGTTCCTGGCTAACAGCTCCAGGGCCTCCTCCATCCCTTCCATGTTACATATTATTTATTGGACAAAATCTCGGTGCCAACTATGTTCTTGATGCTTAGTAGGCTTTTTGCTACTTGTGAATCTCCCTCCTGCCTCCCACAACAGCTAAACAAGCACACACTTTCAGTCCCTCTCTGCTCCCTCTCTCTTTTTCCTCTTCTGCACATGTAATGATGACCCCTGACCTCCTGAAATGCGGGAAACGAGCGTTGCCATGCCATCGGCGACACCTAACGGCAGAAGGTCAAAAAATGTTAAAGCTAACGCCCATTTCAGATCACTCACGGTAACACCCATTTAAAAAAATGGAAAGTTAGGCTTTTGGAAATGGCCGATAATCCAGCGATCTTAAAACCCTATTTACCGCCCATTCTGGAAATAATACCCATTTTTGACCGATTTGCACAAAAGTGGAAAGTCTAGCTGAAATTCTCTGCCCAGAGAGCTGTGGGGTCTGGATCATTGAATATATTTAAGGCGGAGATTTTTGAGCGATAAGGGAGTAAAGGGTTATGGGGAGCGGGCGGGGAAGTGGAGCTGAGTCCATGATCAGATCAGCCATGATCTTACTGAATGGTGGAGCAGGCTTGAGGGGCCAAATGGCCTACTCCTGTTCCTCTTTCTTATGTTCTTATGTTCTTAACACAGCTAAATGTTTTTGAATAAAAAATCCTTATCCACTCAATGAAATTTTTTCCAAAACCAAATGCTTCCAAAACCATCAATAATGACTCATGAGAGACTATCAAAGGCTTTCTCTTGATCCATCTTTAGCACATAAGCTTCCCTCCCACTCTCTTCCATGAGTTCTATCGCATCTTGGATTGAGACCACAGAGTCAGCGACTGAGAGGGCAAACCTATCTGTGGCATCACCTCCTTCATACGATTTGCCATAACCCTTGCCAAGATGTTACAATCCACATTTAATAATGTGATAGGCCTTTAATTCTTCAGATCCCTGCTATCCACTTTATTTTTATAAGCTAAGTTTATGATACCCCTCCTCATAGATGGGGCTAGGCTTCCCTCAGTTTTAATCTCCTTAAAAACCTCGAAGACCAACGGACTTAAAAGCTCTAAAAATTCTTTTTAAAAATTCTGCACTTAGTCCATTGGACCTTGGGCTTTCCCCCACCACATCCAGCGCCCCCCCCACCACCCCCCATTCCACTTATTGCTACTTTTATTTCCGCTAATCCTACTTCTTTGTCACTCATGCTTCCCTCATCCTCCTTTAAACTCTCTTCAATAAAAGCACTAACCTTCTACATCGCCAATTTGAAAATGTCTTCTTTTGTATGTAACTCTTGCTAAAAACCTATTAGCTGCCTCCAAAATCTCCCCACTTTCATTAATGATCTTTTCTCCAACCTTCAACTCACCAATTAATGATAACCTTTCGTCACAACTGCTCTTGTTCTAGAAAATATCTAGTGCATCTTTCTCCCTCCAATGCATCTTTAGCCTTTGCACGGAGAGTGGCCCCTTTGTATTTTTCAGCTTGCAATAATTCCCACTCTTCCTTTAAAACCTTCCACTTAGTCTCTGCTCCCTTATCCCCTCCGTCAACTGCTTTACAGATATGTGTAAACCTTCTGTTCTTGACGCCTGTTAGCTGTTGCTCTTTCATTCCCGTAAGGTACCGAAAAAACTTTTACCTCATATTTGAAATTGTCCCACCAAACTCTTTTTTCTTTCAAGGATAAAGGTTCCTTCCGAGCATTCTTTGTTATATTTAAAATCCCTTCTTTAAAAGGAATTTCTTTCAGGTACTGATTGTTTAAAATTCACACCCCTGGAACGATCTTAACTCTGCTATTCCTAATTTTAAGAACCAAAGCCGAGTGGTCACTAAAAAATACTTTTTTATAATAAATCTCCATCACCTCAGAACTTAACCCTTCCTGCATTGACACAAAATCTATTCGGCTCTGTTTTAAAACATCATTCACACAACCTCTTCTGGAGAAGTCCCTTTTTATGGGGTTCCGATCCCTCCATAAGTCGCTCAAATTTAAATTTGCCGTCATTTTTACAATCATCTCTCTGGAGTTATCATCCTTAAAGGTCATCTGACCTGAAATGTCCAGCCGAGATAAAAATACATTAAAATCCTCCACTATACAAGTGTTTTCCGCCTTTGCCACTTCTGTGAATAACCACCGAAAAAACGATGCTTGCAATGGTTATTCGGCGCATAGATATTAAAGAGACCCATCATGGGCCACCCTAACCTGTGAGAGAACATCTCCGCAGGTCGGGGCTGTAGAGCTGGAGCATGCCACTGCAGTTTCCAGCGTGAGCCGACACAAATTTGCAACGGCTTCGAGGTGGGTGACTGGGTGATGTCATCAGGACCCAGGTCGCCATTTGGAGTGCGGGCAGGAACATTGGCAGGGCCCTGATCCAGCGGAGGAGCAGGAAGGTCATGGCGAACTTGCGATGAGTGATCGGGGCGGAGGCGCGATGAGGGATTGTGGCTGAGATTTGGTGGGTGATCGTGACGGAGGTTCGGCGAATGTTTGGTGCGGAGGTGCGGCGGGAGATCGTGGCGGAGGTGCGCCGAGTGTTTTTGTGGCAGAGGAGTGGCAAGAGATAGAAACATAGAAACATAGAAAATAGGTGCAGGAGTAGGCCATTCGGCCCTTCTAGCCTGCACCGCCATTCAATGAGTTCATGGCTGAACATGCAACTTCAGTACCCCATTCCTGCTTTCTCACCATACCCTTGATTCCCCTAGTAGTAAGGACTTCATCTAACTCCTTTTTGAATATATTTAGTGAATTGGCCTCAACAACTTTCTGTGGTAGAGAATTCCACAGGTTCACCACTCTCTGGGTGAAGAAATTCCTCCTCATCTCGGTCCTAAATGGCTTCCCCCTTATCCTTAGACTGTGTCCCCTGGTTCTGGACTTCCCCAACATTGGGAACATTCTTCCTGCATCTAACCTGTCGAACCCCGTCAGAATTTTAAACGTTTCTATGAGGTCCCCTCTCATTCTTCTGAACTCCAGTGAATACAAGCCCAGTTGATCCAGTCTTTCTTGATAGGTCAGTCCCGCCATCCCGGGAATCAGTCTGGTGGAGATCATGGCGGAGGTGCGGTGAATGATGGTACGGGGTCCAGAAGAGCCGAGGGCCCGGGGCAGCACGGACCAGCCCACACTGCGATATGTGTGCGCACTAGGTCTGTGCAGCAGAGCAGGTCTGCAGTCGTCTTGGTTAACCCTTGCCACTGGATAAAGGCCTAGCTCTGTTAGGTTCATGTGGTGGCTGGTGTGCAACGGTCACCACACGTTAAAAAAATCTACGTACAGGCATCTTCCACCCTTGGAGTTCAGGACTGGAACATCGAATCCTTCATTGAAACATCTGTGAACTCATGTGGAAGCAAGCCATCCTCGTGCGAAGGATCGCCTATGATGATGATGATTAAAGAAATCACAATTCAATTCGTCCATTTGTACCTTTAGCTGTAAAATTCTCCCCTCTGTGTCCTTGTCCACCAATGCAACGTTATCTTTTATGGATGAACTCACTAAAATAGCCACCCCTCTACAGTTATTATTTGCACAACTTGCAAAAACTTCTTCCTTCCAAACCTTCCGAACTATTTCTAGGATCCCAAAAGGTATCTTGCAGCCACAACAGGTCAGTGCCTTTAAAAGACTGCAACAACTGCTGCAATTTCTTCTCCCCCCTCAGTCCGTTCACATTAATCGAGACCAATGTAATCATTACGCCTAATGAACGAAGTGTGCCCGATAATCACTCTATCATCATTTAATCTCTGGCCCTTCCCTTGTCTCATGCTCCTTCCCAACCTTTTGGGCACCTGTTGCTTTCTCCTGCAGCCTCCGGCTCTTTTTCACCTCTTGTTTGAACTTTTCCTGCAGTTTCAACCTCTTCCTTGCATTAAATTTAAGCCGTGGAACTGTCCCTTCTCCCTCCTTCTGCCCCTCACTAACCTTTCCCTTTCCACATGATGCCCCCCATGTCTCCTTCTTCCTCTGACTCCTCACTCTCTAGCTCTTCTATAATTTCCTGTCCCTGTTCCCCGTCAGATACAGAATCTCCCTTAAAGAGTCCTCCTGCTATCATGTTTTCTTCAACAGTGCCACTCCCTTTGGCTTCACCTCCACCGCTGACCCTTGCTTCCCCCCCGGTTTCTTCTCTCTCTGGGGCAATGACGCGTCTCCAACCATCTTGCTCCCTTTTGGCATATTTGTCTCCCCGCTCCCATTCTGCTGCCCCTTTAAGGCTCCTGCCTCTTACACCCTTTCCTAGTCTTGCCCCCTCCTGCTCCCCAAGATGTACAACTCCCTGCCTCTCTTAGGAGTACTTAAACTTACCCCGCAACACACACCCGCCTCTGCTCCCCCCACGGGACACCTGAAGGTGAGCCATATTATGGCTCGATACTGTCCCTGACCCATGATGTCCTCCGCTGAGTTTGGGTTTTTTCCACTATACTTGGTGCGTTTTCCACCATCCTCATCCTGTTTTCTGCTTCGCAATTTTCTGCCTCTCCTTGCGCTCTTTCCTCATTCCATTTGCCGGCTGTGTCCTCATCCTGCTCCGCTCCTCCGGCCACTCCACTCACACCTCCTGCTCCTTCTCCCATCTCCTCGTCGTTTCCTTCTGCCTCACACTCACAACAGGTGGGACCTTTGCGACAAACCGCACAGCTCTCTGCCTTG
Organism: Pristiophorus japonicus; assembly: GCF_044704955.1. Lineage (NCBI taxonomy): Eukaryota > Metazoa > Chordata > Chondrichthyes > Pristiophoridae > Pristiophorus > Pristiophorus japonicus. Next base: position 23,654,850 of record NC_091977.1, read on the forward strand.
CAGTTTCGAGCAATGTGTCCAGACTTGCCACAGTTATAACAGTGCAGGTCTGGACCGCTTCTTGTTAAATGGTCATGTCCAAGACAGTAATAGCAAACCTTCACCTGGTTATCATGCAGAACCCGAAAGTACGGCACACCTTCCATTGGAACAAATTTCATACTGTCGGTAATGACTTTTACATAAAGGGTTCCATTGGCTACCCGCGTTCCAGGATAGTATCTCCTCTTTATCACTGAGCAAAGTTTAATGTTCCACGACTTTTTTATCAGCACATCGTCTTCAACATAAACCGGCTGGTTTAAAAATGAAACTTCGGAATACAGCAAAGATACATCCAAGTACTTCTCACCAACCTTCAGGCTCAGTCAAAGTCTTTCCACCTCCTCTCGGCCACTGACCGTCACTTTGAATCCAACATTCGGCTTTGGTCGGCAAGCTAAGAAACTTCCCTCACCACAGTCCTCATGTACTGCCTAGATGATATCCCAAGCTCGCATCTCCTTAACCAGGCAGTGAACCACCACCATATTTTCTTTTTCAAGCCTCCTGGGGTCCCAGCCCAAATCTTTAGGCCTTTTATTCTTCCTTCTCAAGACATTCTCTCCCCTGGTTAAATTCGCACTGGGAACATTGTCCCCTGAGGGGCCCGGCACTCCAGGCCCCTCAGCAGCCACCTTGCTGAAGTTCATTGGCCAAAAAGGCCCTAAAATTTGAAAAAGAAACCTACCACCAACTTTTTACAAACTCACTCCAACTCCTGCAGTAATCAGCAGCACCTGCTCACTCCTAGCCCCGCCCACCGGGAGTGCTACCCACTGAGCCACATCTGACATTGAGAGCATTAGATCAACATTGGGTGTCATTGGTGCTGTTGGCCAAGTCTACAGTACATTGCCAAAACGTAGATATGCTGGAAATCTGAAATTAGAAAAGAACAACAGCAAATTATACAAATGATATCACCAATCCATCCACGGCCTCCATTGCTAGGTGTCAGCTGTGGCTCAGTTGGTAGCACTCTTGCCTCAGGGTCAGGTGGTTGTGCGTTTGTAGTCCCACTCCCAGGACTTGAGCACAAAAATCTAGGCTGATCCTCCAGTACATTACTGAGGGAGTGCTGCACTGTCAGAGGTGCCATCTTTCGGGATGGCAAAGCGCAACAGTTATCGACCAGCCGGGATTAACGCCTCAAAATGGGCAATACCGAAGTTCTAGCCCTTTGTGTCCTCCTCACAACTTGCTTCCCCACCCACCTTAGTATCATCAGCAAACTTGGCTACATTATACTTGGTCCCTTCATCCAAGTTATTAATATAAATTGTAAATAGTTGAGGCCCCAGCATTTATCCCTGTGGCACCCCACTAGTTACCGTTTGCCAACCGGAAAATGACTCAATGACTTGGATGAAGGGACCAAATATAATGTAGCCAAGTTTGCTGATGATACTAAGGTGGGTGGGGAAGCAAGTTGTGAGGAGGGCACAAAGGGCTAGAACTTCGGTACTGCCCATTTTGAGGCATTAATCCCGGCTGGTCGGTAACTGTAGCGCTTTGCCATCCCGAAAGATGGCACCTCTGACAGTGCAGCACTCCCTCAGTAATGCACTGGACGATCAGCCTAGATCTCTGTTTTCTGTTAGTTAGCCAATCCTCTATCTAATATATTATCCCCAACCCTATGAGCTTTTATCTTGTGCAGTAACCTTTTATATGACACCTTGTCAAATGCCTTCTGGAAATCTAAATACACCACATCCACTGGTTCTCCCTTATCCACCCTGCTCATTACATCCTCAAAGAACTCCAGCAAATTTGTCAAACATGATTTTCCTTTCATAAAACCATGCTGACTCTGCTTGACTGCATTATGATTTTCCAAATGTCCTGTTACTGCTTCCTTAATAATGGACTCCAGCATTTTCCCAACTGCAGATGTTCGACTAACTGATCTATAGTCTCCTGCTTTCTGTCTCCCTCCTTTTATAAATAGGTGCGTAACATTTTCGGTTTTCCAATCCGTTGGGACCTCTCCAGACTACAGGGATTTTGGTAGATTGCAACCAACGCAATTATCTCTGCAGCCACTTCTTTTAAGACCTTAGGTTGCAGGCCCGGTCCAGGGGACTTGTCCACCTTTAGTCCCATTATTTTACCGAGTACCTTTTCTTTAGTGATAGTGATTGTTTTAAGATCCCCCCTCCTTATAGCCTCTTGATTATTTATTATTGGGATGTTTTCAGTGTCTTCTACCGTGAAGACTGATATAAAATATTTGTTCAAAGCCTCTGCCATTTCCCTGTTCCCCATTATTAATTTTCCAGTCTCATCCTCTAAGGTGCAGTTCTGAAGAAGTATCTGATGAATGGTCATCGACCTGAAACGTTAACTCTGTTGCTCTCTCCACAGATGCTGCCTGACCTGTTGAGTATTCCCAGCATTTTCAATTTTTATTTCAGATTCCAGCATCTGCAGTATTTTGTGGAGTCACATGTAGGTCAGACCGGGTAAGGGCAGCAGATTTCCTTCCCTACAGGACATTAGTGAACCATGGTTTTTATGACCATCTGGTACTTTTATAAGAACATAGGAAATAGGAGCAGGAGTAGGCCCTTTGACCCCTCGAGCCTGCTCCGCCATTCAATAAGATCATGGCTGATCATCGGCCTCAACTCCATTTTCCCGCCCGATCTCCATATCCCTTGATTCCCCTCGATTCCAAAAATCTATCTATTTCAGCCTTGAGTATATTCAGAGAATCGACATCCGCAGAGAATTCCAAAGATCCACAACCCTTTGAGTGAAGAAATTCCTCCTCATCGCATCTTAAATGGTCACCATTACCTTTACTAGCATTTTAGTGTAGATTTATTAAATAACTGAATTTAAATACCAACAGTTGCCATGGTGGGATTTGAACCCATGTCTCCGGATCATTAGTCCAAGCCTCTGGATTACTACAACTCCACCGTTTCAATTTCAAAACCACACAATGTTTATTACAACAGATCAACACCTCCACTCCAATCGCCAGATGCTGGTGAAATAGAACCACACAGTGCAGCAATACCCAGTAAAACAGTGCACTTCCCTTGTTAGCCTTACAACAGACCGACCCTTCCCGTGGGCTGAACCCTCCCGGGACTCACCTAACTCTAAACTCCGCCTCTGGTTTGGTGAGGACACACTGACACCCCCTCATGCACTTTTGTGGATCAGTTGGTGAGTGTGCAACTATCCGCCCTTCCTTGCTCACTGGTCTTTCCTCAGCGGTTCAACTCCTCGGCCCCGTGCTTGGCTGAAACATGCGAGATCCAGGTTAAAGTTGAAGTCCGCCGGGTTGGAGAAGCGAGGCTTCGCTCTCAGTCCTTATCCTCGAGGGGTGGCCAAACGTGCCTCCACGTAGGATATGATAGAACGAAGATCGAGCTTCCAAAACGCTCGACAGTTATACTCCTGTAATCCATAATTCTGGCTGGGTTTGGATGGTTCTTGGTGTGTATGGAGAAAGAGTCAGACTAAACACAGTGAACTCAAAATAAAGTGTGACCTTAGTCTTTTATTGCAGATCTCCAGAGTGCCTCTCCAACCTGTGAAGCCTCTTTAATTACCTGTGCCCTCAAGGGATTATGGGATCCCTTGGGACTCCAGGGGATGAGTCCTCTGGTGGCTGTACAGAGTAAATACAGTCCACATATAAACAGTTCTGTTCCTTCCAGAGAACCTTTCTGGCTCCTTCAGGTCTTATTTAACGCTATCTGAGATGTGCTGGGGTCTGACTAAAGCCAGCCGATCGATGTCTAAAGCTTTCTGCGTGAGTGTTAAATGACCCTCTCTCCTGCGACAGTTGGAACTGGTGCTCTTCACTCTCTCTCCTGCGACAATTGGAACTGGTGCTCTCCACTCTCCCATCCTGTGACAGTTGGAACTGGTGCTCTTCACTCTCTCTCCTGTGACAGTTGGAACTGGTGCTCTCCACTCTCCCGTCTGGCAACAGTTGGAACTGGTGCTCTCCACTCTCCCGTCCTGTGACAGTTGGAACTGGTGCTCTCCACTCTTCCGTCTTGCGACAGTTGGAACTGGTGCTCTCCACTCTCTCTCCTGCGACAGTTGGAACTGGTGCTCTCCACTCTCCCGTCCTGTGACAGTTGGAACTGGTGCTCTTCACTCTCTCTCCTGCGACAATTGGAACTGGTGCTCTCCACTCTCCCATCCTGTGACAGTTGGAACTGGTGCTTTCCACTCTCTCTCCTGCGACAGTTGGAACTGGTGCTCTCCACTCTCCCGTCTGGCAACAGTTGGAACTGGTGCTCTCCACTCTACCGTCCTGTGACAGTTGGAACTGGTGCTCTCCACTCTCCCGTCCTGCGACAGTTGGAACTGGTGCTCTCCACTCTCCCGTCCTGCGACAGTTGGAACTGGTGCTCTCCACTCTCCCATCCTGCGACAGTTGGAACTGGTGCTCTCCACTCTTCCGTCTTGCGACAGTTGGAACTGGTGCTCTCCACTCTCTCTCCTGCGACAGTTGGAACTGGTGCTCTTCACTCTCTCTCCTGCGACAATTGGAACTGGTGCTCTCCACTCTCCCATCCTGTGACAGTTGGAACTGGTGCTCTCCACTCTCCCGTCCTGCGACAGTTGGAACTGGTGCTCTCCACTCTTCCGTCTTGCGACAGTTGGAACTGGTGCTCTCCACTCTCTCTCCTGCGACAATTGGAACTGGTGCTCTCCACTCTCCCATCCTGTGACAGTTGGAACTGGTGCTCTCCACTCTCCCGTCTGGGAACAGTTGGAACTGGTGCTCTCCACTCTCCCGTCCTGTGACAGTTGGAACTGGTGCTCTCCACTCTCCCGTCCTGCGACAGTTGGAACTGGTGCTCTCCACTCTTCCGTCTTGCGACAGTTGGAACTGATGCTCTCCACTCTCTCTCCTGTGACAGTTGGAACTGGTGCTCTCCACTCTCCCGTCCTGCGACAGTTGGAACTGGTGCTCTCCACTCTTCCGTTTTGCGACAGTTGGAACTGGTGCTCTCCACTCTCCCGTCCTTATATATATCAGTAATTAACTTTTAGCATTTTTGTTGCCAATTTAAGTGTATCTAGGGGTTAAGTCACAGCAGGAGAGCTCGGACACGTGTTATGCTCGTCCTGTACTAAGTGGGAAGTCAGGAACACTTCCGGTGTCCCTGACGACTACGTGTGCAGGAAGTGTGTCCATCTCCAGCTCCTGACGGACCGCGTTGCGGAGCTGGAGCTGCGGGTGGATTCACTCTGGAGCATGCACGATGCTGAGAATGGCGCGAATAGCACGTTTAGTGAGTTGGTCTTAACACAGGTAAAGGGTCCACAGCAAGATAGGGAATGGAAGACAAACATGAAGAGCAGTGCGGGGATGGTAGTGCAGAGGTCCCCTGCTGTCATCCCCCTGCAAAACAGATACACCGCTTTGAGTACTGTTGAGGGGGATGACTCATCAGGGGAGAGCAGCAGCAGCCAAGTTCATGGCACCGTGGCTGGCTCTGCTGCACAGGAGGGCAGGAAAAAGAGAGGGAGAGCGATAGTGATAGGGGATTCAATTGTAAGGGGAATAGATAGACGTTTCTGCGGCTGCAACCGAGACTCCAGGATGGTATGTTGCCTCCCTGGTGCAAGGGTCAAGGATGTCTCAGAGTGGGTGCAGGATATTCTGAAAAGGGAGGGTGAACAGCCAGTTGTCGTGATGCTATAGGTACCAACGATATAGGTAAAAAACGGGATGAGGTCTTACGAGATGAATTTAGGGAGCTAGGAGTTAAATTAAAAAGTAGGACCTCAAAAATAGTAATCTGAGGATTGCTACCAGTGCCACATGCTAGTCAGAGTAGGAATCGCAGGATAGCTCAGGTGAATACGTGGCTTGAGCAGTGGTGCAGAAGGGAGGGATTCAAATACTGGGACATTGGAACTGGTTCTGGGGGAGGTGGGACCAGTACAAACCGGACGGTCTGCACCTGGGAAGGATCGGAACCAATGTCCTAGGGGGAGTGTTTGCTATTGCTGTTGGAAAGGAGTTAAACTAATATGGCAGGGGGATGGGAACCTCTGCAAGGAGACAGAGGGAAATAGAATGGGGGCAGAAGCAAAAGATAGAAAGGAGAATAGTAAAAGTGGAGGGCAGAGAAACCCAAGGCAAAAAGCAAAAAGGGACACATTACAGCAAGATTCAAAAGGGCAAAGTGTGTTAAAAAGACAAGCCTGAAGGCTCTGTGCCTCAATGCGAGGAGTATTCGGAATAAGGTGGATGAATTAACTGCGCAGACAGCAGTTAACGGATACGATGTGATTGGCATCACGGAGACATGGCTCCAGGGTGACCAAGGCTGGGAACTTAACATCCAAGGGTATTCAGCATTTAGGAAGGATAGACAGAAAGGAAAAGGAGGCGGGTGGCGTTGCTGGTTAAAGAGGAAATCAATGCAATTGTAAGGAAGGACATTAGCCTGGATGATGTGGAATCGGTATGGGTGGAGCTGCGGAATTCCAAAGGGCAGAAAACGCTTGTGGGAGTTGTGTATAGGCCACCAAATAGTAGTAGTGAGGTTGGGGACAGCATCAAACAAGAAATAAGAGATGTGTGCAATAAAGGTACAGCAGTTATGGGCGACGTTAATCTACATATAGATTGGGCTAACCTAACTGGTAGCAATGCGCTGGAGGAGGATTTCCTGGAGTGTATTAGGGATGGTTTTCTCAACCAATATATCGAGGAACCAACCAGGGAGCTGGCCATCCTAGACTGGGTGATGTGTAATGAGAAGGGATTAATTAGCAATCTTGTTGTGCGAGGGCCTTTGGGGAAAAGTGACCATAATATGGTAGAATTCCTTATTAAGATGGTGGGTGACAAAGTTAATTCGGAAACTAGGTTCCTAAACTTAAGGAAAGGTAACTTCGATGGATGAGCTGTGAATTGACTAGAATAGACTGGCAGAGGATACTTAAAGGGTTGACGGTGGATAAGCAATGGCAAACATTTAAAGATCGCATGGATGAACTTCAGCAATTGTACATCCCTGTCTGGAGTAAAAATAAAACTGGGAAGGTGGCTCAACTGTGGCTAACAAAGGAAATTAAGGATAGTGCTAAAACCAAGGAAGAGGCATATAAATTGGCTAGAAAAAGCAACAAACCTGAGGACTGGGAGAAATTTAGAATTCAACAGAGGAGGACTAAGGGTTTAATTAAGAAGGGGAAAATAGAGAACGAGAGGAAGCTTGCAGGGAACATAAAAACTGACTGCAAAAACTTCTATAAATATATGAAGAGAAAAAGATTCATAAAGACAAATGTAGGTCCCTTGCAGTCGGATTCAGGTGACTTTATAATGGGGAACAAAGAAATGGCAGACCAATTGAACCAATACTTCGGTTCTGTCTTCACAAAGGAAGATACAAATAACCTTCAGAATGTACTAGGGGACAGTGGATCTAGCGAGAATGAGGAACTGAAAGATATCCTTATTAGGCAGGAATTTGTGTTTGGGAAATTGATGGGATTAAAGGCCAATAAATCCCTGGGTCCTGATAGTCTGTATCCCAGAGTACTGAAGGAAGTGGCCCTAGAAATAGTGGATGCATTGGTGATCATTTTCCAACACTCTATCGACTCTGGATCAGTTCCTATGGACTGGAGGGTAGCTAATGTAATGGCACTTTTTAAAAAAGGAGGGAGAGAGAAAGCAGGTAATTATAGACAGTTTAGCCTGACATCAGTAGTGGGAAAAATGTTGGAATCAATCATTAAGGATGAAATTGCAGCCCATTTGGAAAGCAGTGACAGGATCGGACCGAGTCAGCATAGATTTATGAAAGGGAAATCATGCTTGACGAATCTTCTGGAATTTTTTGAGGATATAACTGGTAGAGTGAACAAGGAGAATCAGTGGATGTGGTGTATTTGGACTTTCAAAAGGCCTTTGACAAGGTCCCACACAAGAGATTAGTGTGCAAAATTAAAGCACATGTTATTGGGAGTAATGTACTGAAGTGGATAGAGAACTGGTTGGCAGACAGGAAGCACAGAGTCGGGATAAACAGGTCCTTTCAGAATGGCAGACAGTGACTAGTGGGGTTCTGCAGGGCTCAATGCTGGGACGCCAGCTCTTTACTATATACATTGACAATTTGGATGAAGGAATAGAGTGTAATATCTCCAAGTTTGCGGATGACACTAAACTGGGTGGTGGTGTGAGCTGTGAGGAGGACGCTAAGAGGCTGCAGGGTGACTTGGACAGATTAGGTGAGTGGGCAAACGCATGGCAGATGCAGTATAATGTGGATAAATGTGAGGTTATCCATTTTGGGGGCAAAAACACGAAGGCAGAATATTATCTGAATGGCGGCAGATTAGGAAAAGGGGAGGTGCAACGAGACCTAGGTGTCATGGTTCATTAGTCACTGAAAGAGGGCATGCAGGTACAGCAGGCGGTAAAGAAGGCAAATGTTATGTTGGCCTTCATAGCTAAGGGATTTGAATATAGGAGCAGAAAAGTCTTACTGCAGTTGTACAGAGCCTTAGTGAGGCCTCACCTGGAGTATTGTGTTCAGTTTTGGTCGCCTAATCTGAGGAAGGACGTTCTTGCTATTGAGGGAGTGCAGCGAAGGTTCACCAGACTGATTCCCGGGATGTCTGGGCTGTCATATGAGGAGAGACTGGATCAACTGGGCCTTTATAAGGATGAGAGGGGATCTCATAGAAACATATAAGATTCTGATGGGACGGGACAGGTTAGATGCGGGAAGAATGTTCCCGATGTTGGGGAAGTCCAGAATCAGGGGACATAGTCTTAGGATAAGGGGTAGGCCATTTAGGACTGAGATGAGGAGAAACTTCTTCACTCAAAGAGTTGTTGACCTGTGGAATTCCCTGCCGCAGAGAGTTGTTGATGCCAGTTCATTGGATATATTCAAGAGGGAGTTAGATATGGCCCTTACGGTTAAGGGGATCAAGGGGTAAGGAGAGAAAGCAGGAAAGGGGTAATGAAGGAATGATCAACCATGATCTTATTGAATGGTGGTGCAGGCTCGAAGGGCCGAATGGCCTACTCCTACACCTATTTTCTATGTTTCTATGTTTCTATGACCCATCAGTTCTGATTGCTGGACCGTTGTGGAGACAACGTGTGTCCTCGCATCTTGCTCTCTTTTCTAGACAACCTGGCTACACACACAAAAGAGTCCCTTGGCCTTTCTAAGAGCACCCAGATCTGATGTCACTGGCCGCTGGCAGGCCATTGTTCAAATTAACATTTGAACAGACCTAGCTTCTCTCACCAGTGTCTGTGGGAGAGATCCGCCTCCATGTGTTTCTCCCAGCCACATGTTCCTTCCTAATCCCGACCAGCCTTCTTGTGTCACAGTATTTCAATAGTCCTTTTCAGGGTGTACCGCCAACGGGGATATAAACACAACAGTTCAGAGTTGACTTTATCGACTTACAGTCGAACAAATTGGTTACTTTGTGCATAGGATTGTGCAGGTACGTATGTGTTTGCGTATGCGGGTGCGTAGGGAGAGTTGCGTTTTCAGGTCATTGAGGTCCTTGAGACTTGTGACACATTGACTTCTCTCACGAATTGGCTTTGTTCTTCGCTCCTATACGATTATTTTTTGCAACAACATCAACCACAACTTGCATTTATATAGCACCTTTAACGTAGAAGAAGATCTCAAAGGTACATAAGATCATAAGAAATAGGAGCAGGAGTAGGCCGTACGGCCCCTCGAGCCTGCTCTGACTTTTAATACGATCATGGCTGATCCGAGCATGGACTCAGGTCCACTACCCTGCCCGCTCCCCATAACCCCTTTTTCCCTTATCGGTTAAGAAACTGCCTATCTCTGTCTTAAATTTATTCAATGACCCAGCTTCCACAGCTCTCTGAGGCAGCGAATTCCATAGATTTACAACCCTCTGAGAGAAGAAATTCCTCCTCATCTCAGTTTTAAGTCGGCGGCCCCTTATTCTAAGATTATGCCCCATACCTTTGTAGTCTTCTTTATTTAAACTTAGTACGCTGGTTTGAGATCCGACTTTCTCACCCTGAATTTGAAATTCAACCATGATCACTCATTCCGAGGGGATCCTTTATTCGGAGATTGTTTATTGACCCTGTCTCATTACACAGGACCAGATCGAAGCTAGCCTGCCCCCTGATTGGTTCCGTTACATACTGCTCAAGGAACCCGTCCCTTGTGCACTCTATGAAGTCCTCCTCAAGGCTATCCTGACCAATTTGATTTGTCCAATCAATATGGAGGTTAAAATCACCCATGATTATTGCTGTTCCCTTTTTACAAGCCCTCACTATTTCCTGGTTTATACTCTGACCAGCAGAGTTGCTACTGTTACCTATAGACTATGCCCACCAGTGACTTTTTCCCCTTATTATTCCTTATCTCCACCCAAACTGTTTCAACATTCTGATCATTTGAGCCAATATAATTTCTCACTATGGCGGTGATTCCATCCTTTATCAACAGAGCTACCCCACTTTCTTTTCTTGTCTGTCCTGACCTGTCAAGTGCCCCTGAATATTTAGTTCCCAGTCCTGGTCACCTTGCAATCACGTCTCTGTAATGACTATCAAATCATAATGATTTGTATCTATTTGTGCTGTCAACTCTGGTGCTTCACCGAGGCATAAATTACCCCTATTTTACACTGTCTCTATAATTTACACCTGTGGTTCCTCGAGCAGATTCTACAAGCGATTTTGGGAATCTTAACTCGGTAGACATTTACTTGTGCTTTTGGCCTTTCTGGGGAACCAATTAAGCAGTTATGCATGTCAGCCATTAGCCAGTACCTCTACCGTATTGTCAGATAGAAGAATAAGTAGCTTGCACCACTTGGTTTTGAGATGTCACAGAATGAGAGGTACTCCAGAGTACAAAATATCAGTGCTGCTTATTTAAATCACTCAGAGTTCCTTCACTGTGGGAAGCTGGAGTTTATAGTTATTAATAAAAATTCTTTTGGTGAGATGAACTGGCATGGGGATCATATGGAATCCAAATATCCCCATAGAGGGTCATCTAGGCTTACATGAGCGATTGTACCTCTGCTATCAAATCCCAAGACCCTACCTTAATTGTTTCCTCCAGCTACAACCTATTATGGTGTCAGTTTTTACCTCAAACTGATTTGTTATTTATAGGAGATTTATAGGAATGAGAGAGCTACCGAGTGAATACTTTTATCTAGCATAGACCTTATTCCTTATTCGTAGCTTATAAAGACATGTTATGTACTTGTTAACATTCATCCTGTGTACAGGAAACAGAAGGTCCGTGAGGAAGCAGAACCAGTTGATCAGGATGTCCGGGAATTCAGATTCAGAAGCAAAATGGATACTGGTAATCTGAAACAAAAGCTGAAAATGTTGGAAATACTCATCTCCTCAAGACCCATCTTTTGTTTCTTTACTTGTCATATTACCACCACTTTTGCCTTGCACCATCATTCCTTTTGTCATTTAATCCCTCCTGCCTGCCATCCTATCATAGACCATCCCTTTTGTTCTTTCCTCCCCTCCCCCCTTTCCCTGCCTCTGCACTTGCTTAAAACCTCTCACATCTCTAACTTTTTCCGTTTTTGACAAAAGGTCCTCGACCTGAAACATTAACTCTGACATCGTGCCAGAGGTGGCGGAAATGGCGGAGGATGATCCGTTGAATGTGGAGGATGGTGGGCAGGAAGGTGAGGACGAGGGGAACCCTATCGTGGTCCCTATCGAGGGGAAGGTGTGAGAGCAGATGTACGGGAAATGGGACTGACATGGTCAAGTGTCCTGTCGACCATGGTGGAGGGGAATCCTCAGTTGAGGAAAAGGAAGACGTATCGGAATCACTGCTATGGTAGGTGGCATCGTCAGAACAAATGCGATGGAGATGGAGAAACTGGAAAAATGGAATTGAGTCCTTAACGGAAGCGGGGTGGGATTAGGTTTTTTTCAAGGTAGGAGTCTGTGCGCGTATAATAAATATTGGTCGACAATCTATCCCCAGAAATGGAGATAAAGAAGTCGAGGAAGGGAAGGGATTGTGCTGCCTCTCCATGTTGTTTCTCCCAAAGTGCAACATTTCACACTGATCTGCATTAAACTGCGTTTTTCATGAGCCTGATCATTTCACCAGTTTATTTATGTCCTCCTAAAGTCTGCTACAATCCTGTTCATTATTTACTAGATTGCCAAGTTTTGTATGATCTTCAAACTTCAAAATTGTACTCCTTATACCCAAGTCCAGGTCATTTATATATAACAAGAAAAGAAATGGTCCTAATACCGGCCCCTGGGAGACCCCACTGCATACTTCCCTCCAGTCAGAAAAAACATCCATTCACCCCTACTTACTGTCTGTTATCCCTGAGGCAATTTCATACCCAAGTTATCACCATCCCTTAAATATCACATACTTCTATTTTCCGGGTAAGTTTTTTATGCAGTATTTTATCAAATCATAGAATCATACAAGTTTACAGCACAGAAGGAGGCGATTCGGCCCATCATGTCTGCGTTGGCCGATAAAGAGCTATCCAGCCTAATCCCACTTGCCAGTTCTTGATCCATAGTCTTGGAGGTTACCGCACTTCAAGGGCATATCCAAGTACTTTGTAAATGCTATGAGGTTTTCTGCCTCTACGCTCCCTTTCAGGCAGTGAGTACCAGACCACCACCACCCTCTGGGTGAAAAACATTCTCCTCAAATCTCTTCTAAACCTCCTTTCATTTACTTTAAATATATGCCCACTGGTTAGTGAACCCTCTGCTAAGGGAAATAAGTGCTTCCTATCCATTCTATCGAGGTCCCTCATAATTAGATACACCTCATAAGAACATAAGAACATAAGAAATAGGAGCAGGAGTAGGCCATATGGCCCCTCGGGCCTGCTCCGCCATTCAATAAGATCATGGCTGATCTGATCATGGACTCAGCTCCACTTCCCTGCCCACTCCCCATAACCCCTTATCCCCTTATCATTTAAGAAACTGTCTATTTCTGTCTTAAATTTATTCAATGTCCCAGCTTCCACAGCTCTCTGAGGCAGCGAATTCCACAGAATCACAACCCTCTGAGAGAAGAAAATTCTCCTCATCTCAGTTCTAAATGGGCGGCCCCTTATTCTAAGATCATGGCCTCTAGTTCTAGTCTCCCCCATCAGTGGAAACATCCTCTCTGCACCCACCTTGTCAAGCCCCCTCATAATCTTATACGTTTCGATAAGAACACCTCTCATTCTTCTGAATTCCAATGAGTAGAGGCCCAACCTACTCAACCTTTCCTCATAAGTCAACCCACTCATGACCAGGATCAACCTAGTGAACCTTCTCTGAACTGCCTCCACAGCAAGTATATCCTTTCGTAAATATGGAAAACAAAACTGCACGCAGTATTCCAGGTGTGGCCTCACCAATATCCTGTACAGCTGTAACAAGACTTCCCTGCTTTTATACTCCATCCCCTTTACAATAAAGGCCAAGATTCCATTGGTCTTCCTGATCACTATCCTTTTGTGTTTCATGCACAAGTACCCCCAGGTTCCGCTGTACTGCAGCACTTTGCTATCTTTCTCCATTTAAATAATAACTTGCTCTTTGATTTTTTTTCTGCCAAAGTGCATGACCTCACACTTTCCAACATTATACTCCATCTGCCAAATTCTTGCCCACTCACTTAGCCTGTCTATGTCCTCCTGCAGCCTCTTTATGTCCTCCTCACACATTGCCCTTCCTCCCATCTTTGTATCATGAGCAAACTTGGCTAAGTTATACTCAGTCCCCTCTTCCAAGTCATTAATATAGATTGTAAATAGTTGGGTCCCGGCACTGATCCCTGCGACACCCCACTCGTTATTGATTGCCAACCAGAGAATGAACCATTTATCCCACTGTCTGTTTTTTGTTTGTCAGCCAATCTTCTATCCATGCTAATATATTACCCCCAACCCCATGAACTTTTATCTTGTGAAGTAACCTTTTGTGTGGCACCTTATCAAATGCCTTCTGGAAGTCCAAATACACCACATCCATTAGTTCCCCTTTATCCACCCTATTCGTTACATCCTCAAAGAATTCCAGCAAATTTGTCAAACATGACTTCCCCTTCATAAATCCATGCTGACTCTGCCTGACCAAATTTTGCTTTTCCAAATGTCCTGTTACTGCTTCTTTAATAATGGACTCCAACATTTTCCCAACCATAGATGTTAGGCTAACTGGTCTATAGTTTCCTGCTTTTTGTCTGACTACTTTTTTGAAAAGGGGCGTTACATTTGCAATTTTCCAATCTGCTGGGACCTCCCCAGAATCCAGGGAATTTTGGCAAATTACAACCAATGTATCCACAACCCCTGCCGCTGCTTCTCTTAAGATCCTAAGATGCAAGCCACCAGGTCTAGGGGATTTATCTGCCTTTAGTCCCATTATCTTACTCAGCACCGCCTCCTTAGTGATTATGATAGTGTTAATTTCCTTCCTCGCTAAAGCTCCTTGACTATCCGCAGTTGGAATAGTGTTCGTGTCCTCTACCGTAAAAGCTGATACAAAATACAAAAGAGTTTCTGCCATCTCCATGTTTCCCATCACTAATTCCCCGGTCTCGTTCTCTAAGGGACCAACATTTACTTTAGCCACCCTTTTTCTTTTTATATACCTATAGAAACTCTTGCTATCTGTTTTTATATTTTGTGCTAGTTTACTTTCATAGTTTATCTTCCCTTTCTTAATCATTATTTCAGTCATTCTTTACTGGCTTTTAAAAGCTTCCCAATCTTCTGTCCTCCCACTAGTTTTGGCCATATTGTTTGCCCTTATTTTTAATTGGATACCGTCCTTTATTTCTTTAGTTAGCCACGGATGGCTATCTTTTCTCTTGCCCCTTTTCCTCCTCACTGGAATATATTTTTCTTGAGAGTTGTGAAATATCTCTTTAAATGTACACCACTGTTCATCAACCGTCTCACACTTCAATCTGTTTTCCCAGTCCACTTTAGCCAACTCTGCCCTCATACTTTCGGATGTACTCTGGAGGTCTTTGGAAGTGATGTGAACATCTGAACAAACATCTTTATCATACTATGGTCGATTGTAATTTAATAGGTGTCTTCATCGGGACATTCATTATTTGTGAACAATCGGTGGAAAAGAGATAGCTATTGGAATGGGGCCTGTCCTTTCTCACCCTCTCTTGATGACCAATTACATGCCCCCGACTCGATGGCAGAAAGTACACTTGACAGCATCATGTGCCAATGAATGATGTGATAGACTGATGAGGAGGACCAGACATTACATTCCCCGCAAGTACAGGGAGAAGCAGTCTTACCTCGCTTTGCCCGACACCACCTGCCTTCGAAGACTGCGCTGCCACAAAGAGGTTATCACTGAGATATGCCAGCCTGCCAGCACCATCAGGACTGCACTGCACGTCGAGGTCAAAGTCACCGCGTTGGGTTCTTTTCAGGCCTCAGCTGGCGACATTTGCGGTCTGTCTCAGCATGCCACAGATTGCTGCATTAGACAGGTCACTGAAGCCCTGTGCGCATGCAGGATGGACTTTATCAGCTTCCCTAAGACCAGGGAGGCACAGAGTGAGAGGGCTCCAGGATTCTACCGAATTGCTAACTTCCCCAACGTGCGGGGAGCAATAGACTGTACGCACATCGCGATGCGGGCACCTTTTCAGGATGCAGAGATTTTCAGGAATCGCAGGGGATTCCACTCCCTGAATGTCCAACTCATTGTCGACCACCAGCAAATTATTATGGCAGTGAATGCTAAATTTCCGGTCAGCAGCCATAATGCTCACATCCTGCATGAGAGCGCTGTATCATACCGAGAGGAATTGAGTATAGGAGCAGGGAGGTCTTACTGCAGTTGCGCAGGGCCTTGGTGAGGCCATACCTTGAATATTGTGTACAATTTTGATCTCCTAATCTGAGAAAGGACATTCTTGCGATTGAGGGAGTTCAGCAATGGTTCGCCAAACTGATTCCCGGGATGGCAGGTCTGACCTATGAAGAAAGACTGGATCGACTAGGCTTATATTCACTGGAATTTAGAAGAATGAGAGGGGATCTCATAGAAACGTTTAAAATTCTGACGGGTTTAGACAGGTTAGATGCAGGAAGAATGTTCCCAATGTTGGGGAAGTCCAGAACCAGGGGTCACAGTCTAAAGATATGGGGTAAGCCATTTAGAACCGAGATGAGGAGAAACTTCTTCACTCAGAGAATTGTGAACCTGTGGAATTCTCTACCACAGAAAGTTGTTGAGGCCAGTTCGTTAGATATATTCAAAAGGGAGTTAGATGTGACCCTTATGGCTGAAGGGATCAAATGGAGAGAAAGCAGGAATGGTGTATTGAAGTTGCATGATCAGCCATGATCATATTGAATGGTGGTGCAGGCTCGAAGGGCCGAAAGGCCTACTCCTGCACATATTTTCTATGTTTCTATGTTTCTATGTATCTGACTTGTTTAACAATCAGCCACAAGGTCAATGCTAGATGTTTGGTGACAAAGGATATGGCCTCGCCACCTGGCTGATGACATCCCTGTGTGACACCCACACCGAAGTCGGGAAGCGATACAACGAGAGCCACAGAGCCACTTACAACGTCATGGAGAAAACAATTGGAGTGCTGAAGCAGTGCTTCAGATGCCTGGACGCTCGGGAGGCGAGCTCAAAATCAACCTGAGCCATATCTCAACTCGTGGCGGTGTGCTACAGGCTGAACAACTTGGCTATCAGGAGGGGACAAGAATTGCCAGAATGGTGTGACGGTCCACCTCAGGAGAGAGAGGAGGTGGATGCTGAAGTCAGGCCACACAATCAGGCTGACACTGAAGCCATGCCCCCACCCCGCTGTAGACTGCATGAAAGGGCCCATGGTGGCATCATAGCTGCGAGACTCTTACAGCCAGGAGCTCATAAATGAGCGCTTTGCCTGAAAGAATGTTGGTGGTATTTACAAAACTGACATAACGGGTAACTATACCCTTTGATGTTAAGGAATCACCAGTTTGTAACGGTGCAGCTATCTGAGCCAATGCGCAATAAGGTTATGTTAAGTAAAAAACATTTAAACCGAACATTTGTTTAAAATCATAAGTATATCTGTAAAAACCAAACCTTCCCCCTCCCCTCCCTTCTCATCCCCTTCGCTACCCCTTCCCCCGCGGACTCCAAGCCGCCTGGCCGAGGAGTTCCTCAGGCGATGCTTCATTGGGGTGGTGGGGGGGGGGGGGGTGACGACCGAACCGCTGCTTACATAGAAACATAGAAACATAGAAAATAGGTGATTCTGACTGCAAGGGACCTACATTAGTCTTCACTAATCTTTTTCTCTTCACATATCTATAGAAGCTTTTGCAGTCAGTTTTTATGTTCCCTGCAAGCTTAATCTCATACTCTATTTTCCCCCTCCTAATTAAACTCTTAGTCCTCCTCTGCTGAATTCTAAATTTCTCCCAGTCCTCAGGTTTGCTGCTTTTTCTGGCCAATTTATATGCCTCTTCCTTGGATTTAACACTATCCCTGATTTCCCTTGTTAGCCATGGTTGAGCCACCTTTCCTGTTTTATTTTTACGCCAGACAGGGATGTACAATTGTTGAAGTTCATCCATGTAACCTTTAAATTAGTTATCTACCGTCAACCCCTTAAGTATCATTTGCCCGTCTATCCTAGCCAATTCACGTCACTTACCATCGAGGTTACTTTTCTTTAAGTTCAGGACCCTAGTCTCTGAATTAACTGTGTCACTCTCCATCTTAATGAAGAATTCTACCATATTACGGTCACTCTTCCCAAGGGGCCTCGCACAACAAGATTGCTAATTACTCGTCTCTCATTACAAAAGACCCAGTCTAGGGTGGCCTGCTCCCTAGTTGGTTCCTCAACATATTGGTCGAGAAAACCATCCCTTATACACTCCAGGAAATCCTCCTCCACCGTATTGCTACCAGTTTGATTAGCCTAATCTAAATGTACAGGTGGGTACGGGAGAGGACGGTCCCGAGGTGGGAACTTGCTCCGAGCCAGAAGCAAGATGTTGCAGTGCCATGCTCCGGGACCACTGGGAGCCTTCTGCCACCAGTGTTCCTGGCTACCAGCTCCGGATACGGGAGAGGACAGTCTCGAGGTGGGAACGTGCTCCAAGCCAGAAGCAAGATCTTCCTCCTTGCTCTCATGTGTCATTGGCAATGGGGGTGCGGAACCTTGGGGTGCAGTGCCGCACTCCGGGACCACCCGGAGCCCTCTGCCACCAGTGTTCCTGGCTACCTGCTCCAGGTCCTCCTCTATCCCTTCCATGTTATATCTTATTTGTTGGACAAAAACACGGTGCCAACTATATTCTTGGTGCTTAGTAGGCTTTTTGTTGCTGGTGAATCTCCCTCCTGCCTCCCACAACAGTCAAACAAGCACACACCACACCCACGCATGCTTTCAGTCCCTCTCTGCTCCCTCTCTCTCTGTCTCCTCTTCTGCGCATGTAATAATGACCCCTGACCTCCTGAATCGTGAGAAACGAGTGTTGCCATGCCGTTGCTCAGGACCGCGACACTTTACGGCAGATGGTCAGAGAGATTTAACGGCAACGCCCATTTCAGATCGCTCGTGGTAACGCCCAATTTTTAAAATGGAGACTAGGAGTTTTGAGAATGAGCGACAAGCCAGTGATTTGAAAACCCATTTTTACCGCCCACGCCGTAAATACCGCCCATTTTTGGGTGATCTGCACAAAAGTGTAAAATCTAGCCTATGGACATTGTACAGTAGGCAACTCAAAACACTGGAGAAGTACCATCAGCGCTGCCTCTGCAAGATCCTGCCAATCCATTGACAGAATAGGCGCACCAACATCAGTGTCTTCGCTCAGGACAACATCCACAGCATCGAAGCATTGACCATGATCGATCAGCACCGCTGGACTGGTCACATCATCTGCATGCCTGACACGAGACTCTCAAAACAAGCGCTCTACTCAGAGCTCCGACATGGCAAGCGAGCCCCAGGTAGGCACAGGAAATGCTTCAAGGACAACCTCAAAGCCTCCTTGAAAAAATGTAACATCCCAACCTCACCTGGGAATCCCTGGCCCAAGACCGCTCAAAGTAGAGAAGAAGCATCCGGGAAGGCGCCGAGCACCTCGAGTCTCTTCGCCGAGAGCAAACTGAAGCCAAGCGTCGACAGCGGAAGGAGCGCACACAACCTAAGCACCCCACCCACCCGTTCCTTCAACCAACGTCTGCCCCACCTGTGACAGAGACTGTAGGTCCCACATTGAACTCTTCAGTCAGCTGAGGACTCATTTTTAGTGTAGAAGCAAGTCATCCTCGACTCCGAGGGACTGCCTAAGAAGAAGATTTTAATGCATACATTAACCCGTTAAAGGGGAACGACAGGGGTCACTGGACACTGATCAGGAGTGGGAATCCTGACTGGCATTTCCACCACACTACCTTAGGGGGCTATGAGTTCAGTCGTCGCGTCCTTCATCAGGCAAACTCCATACAATCCGGAAATTGAACCTGGGAATGTTTCAACCAGCCAATACAGCAGAATTTCGAGACTGAACAAAAACACCAAATAGCTGAAGTTTATCGTTTACATAAAAATAGACAATATTCAGATTACTAAAGAATTTACAATGGACTGAGTGTCACATAAAGGCATCGCTTTTGTAGAGCATTTAGAAAATGGTGCATCTATCATTGACTTAAGCAGAAAAGTAGTAGAGAACCATGAGCCATGAGAGCTCTACATTATTGGTCAAGAATCGAATGAACTCCTTATCAATTCAGCAATCAGACATGAATCACCCTCTGATTTGAATCACTGGTGTTGCTGATTCAGCTTATGAAATAGTCAATAGATTCGCAGTACCAAGTGCTTATTTTATGGCTTATTGATAATTACTTATTGACCAAAATGTTTTAATTATTTTTTATTCCACATGGTTACAGGCCCGCATTGAATGGAGAGAACTGGGTTTCATTCCAGCTGTGAGAGGCAGCAGGGAAGAGCTGAATACTTTGAGGTGAAGGTGAAAAATGGACTCAAAAGCAAAGGACGTTAATTTTTACAAATCATTGCTGCATACACTGCCAGCAAGGGAGCTCCTTGGAAAGTATGAAAAAAAGGAAAGGAATAATAAGGGGGAAAAGTTGCTGATGGGTGTAGGCTATAGGACCCCTAACAGTAGCTACACTGTTGGACGGAGTATAAATCAAGAAATAATGGTGGCTTGTAATAAAGGAATGGCAATAATCATGGGTGATTTTAACCTTCATATTGATTGGACAAAGCAAATTGGCCAGGGCAGCCTTGAGGATGAGTTCATAGAGTGTATCCGGGATAGTTTCCTTGAACAGTACATTGCGGAACCATCCAGGGAGCAGGCTATCTTAGATCTGATACTGTGTAATGAGACAGGATTAATAAATGATCTCGTAATAAAGGATCCTCTAGGAATGAGTGACCATAATAAGGTTGAATTTCAAATTCAGTTGGAGGGCGAGAAAGTTGGTTCTCAAAACAGGGAAATAAGCTTAAACAAAGGAGACTACAAAGGTATGAAGGCAGAGTTGGCGAAAGTGGACTGGGAAAATAGGTTAAAGTATGGGATGGTTAATGAGCAGTGGCAGACATTTAAGGAGATATTTCATATCTTGCAACAAAAATATATCCCAATGAGAAGGAAAGACTGTAACCATCCATGGCTAACTAAGGAAATATGGGATGGTATCAAATTGAAAACAAGGGCATACAATGTGGCCAAGACTAGTGGGAGGCCAGAGAATTAGGAAACTCTTAAAAGCCAGCAAAGAACTACTAAAAAAATGATAAAGAGAGGGAAGATAGATTATGAGTGTTATACTCATAATAAATGGTCAAGCCGAGTACTGTGTGTAATGAACAAGTGTGACTTTAGTCCTTTATTGTAGTTCCAGACTGCAGGTACCTTGAGGGTAACCTGCTCATATACCGTGCTCGCAAGGGATGCTGGGATCCCTTGAGACTCCGACAGGTAGGCCCTCTGGTGGACAGATGTGAGGCAGGTTACAAGGTTACAAGGGGTTAAATACATAACAGTAAGAGTAAAATAGATAATAAGAGTTTCTGCAGGTACATAAAAAGGAAAGAGTGGCTAAAGTAAATGTTGGTCCCCTGGAGGATGAGACTGGGGAATTAATAATGGGGAAAAGTGAAATTTGCAGAGACTTTGAACAAATATTTTGTATCAGTCTTTTGTATCACGGTAGAAGACACTAAAAACATTCCAAGAGTGGATAATTAAGGGGTTATAGGGACGGAGGAACTTAATACAATCATTATCACTACTGAAGTAGTACTCGGTAAAATAATGGGACTAAAAGTTGTCAATGCCCCTGGACCTGATGGCTTACATCCTACATAAAAGATGTAGCTGCAAAGATAGTGGATGCATTGGTTGTAATCTGCGAAAATTCCCTGGATTGTGGAGAGGTCCCAGCAGATTGGAAAACCTCAACTGTAACACCCCTAATTAAAAAAGGAGGCTGACCAAAAGCAGCAAACTATAGACCAATTAGCCTAACATCAGTCATTGTGAAAATGCTGGAGTCCATTATTAAGGATGCAGTAGTGGGACATTTGGAAAAGCATGATTCAATATTGATGAAGGGGAAATCATGTTTGACAAATTTGCTGGAGTTCTTTGCGGATGTAACGAGTAGGGTGGATCAGGGGATATCAGTGGATATGGTATATTTGGATTTCGAGAAGGCATTTGATAAGGTGCCACATAAAAGGTTACGACACAAGATAAAAGTTCACAGGGTTGGGGGTAATATATTAGCATGGTTAGAAGATTGGCTAACTAACAGAAAACAGAGAGTCGGGATAAATGGGTCATTTTCCAGTTGGCAAACAGTAACTAGTGGGGTGCCACAGGGATCAGTGCTGGGACCCCAACTATTTACAATCTATATTAATGACTTGGATGAAGGGACCGAGTGTAATGTAACTAAGTTTGCTGATGATACAAAGATGGGTGGGAAAGCAAATTGTGATGAGGACACAAAAAATCTGGAAAGAGATATAGATAGGCTAAGTGAGTGGGCAAAAATTTGGCAGATGGAGTATAATATGGGAAAATGTGAGGTTATCCACTTTGGCAAAAAAATTAGAAAAGCAAATTCTAATTTAAATGGAGAGAAATTGCAAAGTGCTGCAATACAGAGGGAACTGGGGGTCCTTGTGCATGAAACACAAAAACTTAGAATGCAGATACAGCAAGTAATCAGGAAGTCAAATGGGATGTTGGTCTTTATTGCAAGGGGGATCGAGTATAAAAGCAGAGAAGTCCTGCTACAACTGTACAGGGTATTGGTGAGGCAACAGGTGCTGGGCCTTCCACTGATGATCGCTGAGCTATCGCCCTCTATTGCACAAATAGGCAGGCTATCGACCATTTTACTTAAAAAGTGGAAAATTGGGCCAGAACATCGGCCAAAGATTGCCGGCCCAACTTTCGACACGCAAGAATTTCACATAGGCGAGGTGATCACCCACCGCAACTTTCGCTACATCGCCCACACACATCACCGGGCTGATTGCTCGCTGAGAAGATTGCTGGAGATCGCTGGTCACAGGACTTGGCACTATGGACGCCATTTTGAACATTGGAGGCTGCTTGAAGAAGGGGTTTGTAATGTCTGTGAGCTTGAAATGTTTGTAGTTCCACACTGTGGATGTGGGCATATTGTGTACTGCAGCTGCAGGGTTAATAATAAACAGAACCAGGCAGATTCTGGAGGCTTCCGAGAGAGCTGCCTGCCATATTGGGAGCTGTGTGTGCTGTGCTCGGTGAATATATCACATTTGGCGGTGAGATGGGATTTTTAGGATGATTTAAAGCTTAAATTCTGTTGGTGAAGGATTCAGCCAGCCGACAGAGAGACTTTGGAAATTTCTGTCTTTGGAAAAATGCTACAAAAATCCGAGGTAAGATATAGCAAACGGTGTGAACAGCTAGAGATTAAAATGGCAGATGTAATCGGACATTTGGGGGAATATAGACACGGCCGGGAACATTTTAAAGCGTATGTGGATCGGCTAGAAATGTATTTCACTGCAAATAACATAATCGAAGTTCCAGACAATGCAGTCCAGAACTGGGCTGTGTTGGAAAGTAAGAAAGCGATCTTCTTATCGGTGGCGGATCCGGCATTGTATGAAACCCTTGTAAATCTGCTTGTGCCTGATGAGCCAAAGGACACAACGCTTAAAGAGATTTTAACAAAGCTGGAGCAGCACTACAAACCCAAACCGTTAGAAATTGCTGAAAGCTATCATTTCAGGATTCGGAATCAAAAAGCTGATGAGCGTATCAGTGATTACATCGTAGCATTAAAAAAGCTGTCGATGCACTGTAATTTTGTAAAGTTTCAAAACCGAGCATTATGGGATCGTTCTGTGGGGTGAAAAATGAAGCGATCAGAAGGAAGTTATTGATGACGGATGACATGAATTTTGAGATTGCTTGTCAGACAGCGAGGTCGATGGGCATGGCCGAACAATATTCCCAAGAATTAAATAATAATTACTATTGGGTTCCTAACACAGATGAGACTGCACACAGGGAGGTTAAAGTAACAGTGACCTCAGTCTTTAATAAGACACTCCAGAGTGAGGAACAGGCCTTAGGGGCCGGCTTATATACAGTGCACCCAAGGGCTGCTGGGATCCCTTGGGACTTCAGGGGATGAGCTCCCTGGTGGCTGAACATGGGAGTGCATGCTTTACAGATACACAACATCACTTTCCCCCAAAAGTCAAAGTGAAAACTATTTACAAGGTGAAGCAGTCAGGAGCCTTTCTTTCCCTGGTGGACTGACTCGGTACAAATGTCTGTTCTGGTGTGTTGGCTGTGGCCTCGCTGGGCTGGCGTCTTGTTGGCCCTGCAGGGCTGCGAGGTGAGCCTGGCCTTGCTGGGCTGTTGGGCGTGATGGGTTTGATTTCCTGGTCCGGCGTGGTGTCATTGATCCTTTGGATGTGTGTTGTGGGCTCGAAAAAGGTGATGTCTCCTGTGGTTTATTCAGGGTAGTCTGTGAACTGCAGCTTAGTTTGGTACAGGTGCTTTCTGCAAATTTGTCCATTGTCTAGTTTGACTACAAACACCCTATTGCCTTCTTTAGCTATCACCATTCCCACAATCCACTTGGGACCATGTCCATAGATTAGCACATACACAGGGTCATTCAGAACAATTTCCCATGACACAGAGTGAGTCTTCTGTGACTTATTTAAGGTTCTGTTTAATGGTTTGTACTGCTCGCTCTGCCTGGCCATTGGAAGCTGGTTTAAATGGGGCCGAGGTGACATGTTTGATCCCATTGCGGGTCATGAATTCTTTAAATTCGGCACTGGAGAAACATGGCTTGTTGTCACTGACCAGTATGTCAGGCAGGCCATGGGTGGCAAATATGGCCCTCAGGCTTTCAATGGTGGTGGTGGCGGTGCTTCCCGACATTATTTCACATTCAATCCATTTTCAAAAAACATCCACCTCCACCAGGAGCATTTTACCGAGTAACAGGCCCGCATAGTCGACATGGATCCTTGACCATGGTCTGGAGGGCTAGGACCACAAACTTAGCGGTGCCTCTCTGGGCGCGTTGCTCAACTGAGCACGTACGCTGCATTGCCATACACAAATCTCTAATCAGAGTTGATATCGGGCCAACACACATGGGATCTGGCTATCGCTTTCATCATTACTATACCCGGGTGTGTGCTGTGGAGATCTGAGATAAACATCACTCTGCCCTTTTTGGGTAGCACTGCGCGGTTAGCCACAACAGGCAGTCTGCCTGAATGGACAGCTTGTCCTTTCGCTGCCGGAACGGCTTGATTGGCTCTTGCATTTCAACGGGGATGCTGGCCCAGCTCCCATGCAGTCGACATTTTTTTACTAGGGACAGCAGAGGATCTTGGCTGGTCCAAATCCTAATCTGGCGGGCCATGACAGGTGATTTATCATTTTCAAACGCTTCAATGAACATCAACAAGTCTGCGGGCTGCGCCCCCATCAACAAGTTTGCAGGCTGCGCCATTTTCAACCCCGTGGTGGGCAATGGTAGCTGACTGAGAGCATCCACACAGTTCTCGGTGTCTGGCCTGTGGCGAATGGTATAGCTTTACGCTGATAGCGTGAGTGCCCACCTTTGTATGCGGGCTGAGGCATGAGTATTTATCCTCTTGTTTTCAGCGAACAGGGATGTGAGGGGCTTGTGATTGCTTTCCAGCTCAAATTTGAGGCCAAACAGGCACTGATGCATTTTCTTTACCCAGAACACACACGCTAATGGCTCTTTCTCAATCATGCTGTAGGCCCTCTCGGCCTCAGACAAGCTCCTGGAAGCATAGGCAACAGATTGCAACTTCCCCACAACGTTAGCTTGTTGTAATACACACCCGACTCCGTGCGACGATGCGTCACATGCTAGCGTAAGTCTTTTATATGGGTTATACAATACAAGCAGCTTGTTGGAGCATAAAATGTTTCTAGCTTTCTCAAAAGCGATTACTTGTTTTTTTTCCCCATACCCAGTTCTCACCTTTACGCAAGAACACATGTAGGGGGTCTAAAAGGGTGCTTAACCCCGGAAGGAAGTTACCAAAATAGTTGGGGAGTCCCAGGAACGACCGCCGCTCTGTGACGTTCTGTGGCCTGGGCGTGTTCCTGATAGTCTCTGTCTTGGCATCTGTGGGCCGAATGCCATCCGCCGCATTCTTTCTCCCCAAAAACTCAACTTCTGTTGCCATGAAGACGCATTTCGACCTCTTCAGCCGCAACCCTAACGCGATCCAGTCACTGGAGGACCTCCTCCAGGTTTTGTAGATGCTCGGTGGTGACCCGATCTGTGACCAATATGTCGCCCTGAAAGACCACCGTGTGTGGTACCGACTTGAATAGGCTCTCCATGTTTCTCTGGAAGATCGCTGCAGCCGACCGAATTCCAAATGGGCATCTGTTGTAGATGAACAGACCATTGTGCGTGTTGATGCAGGTGAGGCCCTTCGAAGACTCCTCCACCTCCTGCGTCAAGTAGGCCGAAGTCAGGTCGAGCTTGGCGAATGTCTTGCCTCCTGCCAGCATCGCAAATAGGTCGTCTGCCTTAGGTAGCAGGTATTGGTACTGTAGCGAGAAACGATTAATAATTACTTTATAATCGCCGCAAATCCTGACCGTGCCATCACTTTTGAGTACTGGAACAATCGGGCTGGCCCACTCACTGAATTCCACTGGGGAGATGATGCCCTCGTGTTGCAGCCTGTCCAGTTCGATTTCCACTCTCTCCCTCATCATGTGAGGTACTGCTCGCGCCTTGTGGTGAATGGGTCATGCCTCTGGAACCAAGTGGATCTGCACCTTCGCCCCAGAAAAGTTTCCAATGCCTGGCTCAAAAAGGGAAGGAAATTTGTTGAGAACCTGGGTACATGAGGCCTCATCGACATGTGATAGTGCTCGGATGTCATCCCAGTTCCAGCGGATTTTGCTCAGCCAGCTCCTTCCAAGCAATGTGGCGCCATCGCCCGGGACAATCCAGAGTGGCAGTTCATGCACCGTGCCCTCGTAGGTGACCTTGACCATGGCGCTGCCCAGGACAGTGATAAGTTCTTTGGTGTACGTTCTCAGTTTCATGTGGATGGGGCTCAGGGCTCATCTGAATGTCTTGTTGCACCACAGTCTCTCAAACATCTTTTTACTTATGATGGATTGGCTAGTGCCAGTGTCCAGTTCCATGGCTACTGGTAAGCCATTCAATTTTACGTTTAGCATTATACATGGACATTTCGTCGAAAAGGTGTGCACCCCGTGTACTTCAGCATCTGCCTCCTCTCCCTGAGGCTCGAAATTTCTTTGATCCACCATGGACCGATCTCTGCCACATGGTGATTAGCAGGTTTTGCAGAGCTTGCAGCTCGTTTGCAAGTTCCTGGGAGATGCCCCATTGTTCCACAGTTCTTGCAAACATACCCTTTGAAGTGGCATGAATAGGCTGAATGGAAGCCTCCACAATGCCAACAAGGCATTGCCTTGCATTCATCCTTTGTTGGGGACTCTGAGTCATCTGGGTCACCTGAGGCCTACTGGCAGTTGCAGACTCGTGGGTTCTGCCCTGTTCATTTCTGCTCGCAAACACAGTTCCAGTTAATTTATGAACATTGCTAGCACTTGTGTGCTGAGAGATTTGTTTGGTGTTATCATTGGTGGACATAAATGCCTGTGCTATCGCAATGGCCTTACTGAGGGTCGGTGTCTCTACAGTCAAAAATTTTCATAGGATGGTCTCGTGGCCAATGCCCAGTACAAAAAAGTCTCTGAGCATTTGCTCCAGGTAGCCATCAAACTCACATTGTCCTGCAACTCACCTTAGTTTGGCGACATAGCTCGCCACTTCCTGACCTTCAGATCACTGGCACATGTAGAACCGACACCTCGCCATCAGCACGCTCTCCCTCCGATTAAGATGCTCCCAAACCAGTGTACACAGCCCCGCAGACTGTGAGGAAGATCGCTCTCATTTTTGCATCGCTTCCTTCTCCGTCCAGCTCGTTGGCTACAAAGTACTGGTCTAGTCGGTCGACATAGGCTTCCCAGTCCTCACCCTCCGAGAACTTCTCCAGGATGCCCACAGTTTACTGCATTTTGCGATGGATTCGCATTCTCATCGCCAGTTATTGTGTTACGAACACAGATGAGGCTGCACACAGGGAGGTTAAAGTAACAGTGACCTCAGTCTTTAATAAGACACTCCAGAGTGAGGAACAGGCCTGAGGGGCCGGCTTATATACAGTGCTCCCAAGGGATGTTGGGATCCCTTGGGACTTCAGGGGATGAGCTCCCTGGTGGCGGAACATGGGAGTGCATGCTTTACAGATACACAACAATTATGACCGTCAGTCAACCGAGGTAAATCACCTGCAGGTTCAAAGTAAAAGACGGTGGGGCCCCAAAGTCTCAGAAACTGGAAATTCCAACAGAGCGTCGAAGTCGTGCTATAGGTGCTTGGGACAAAACATTGCTCAAAGTTGCCCATATGTGAAGGCAGAGTGTTTCTTCTGCAGGAAGACTGGACATCTTGCAAAGACATGCCGACTGAAGGGTCAACCAGTTTTTAAAGCTATGAGGCCAGCGTTCAAAGCTATGAGTAGAAATCCCAAGATACTACATAGCATGGAAGAACAACAACAGGACAAGGGGATGTTAGAATTACACGTCATCAGGAGCACGAGATTAACGGACAATGATTCAGAAATCATCAAAATCCACATAGATGTTGCGGGATTCAAGATACCAATGGAAATTGACACGGGTGCATCCGTGAGTGTAGTACCGGAGTCGCTGTACCTCAACAAATTGCGTGATTTCCAGCTGGAGAAATCCAAGATAGAGCTGCGAGGCTACTCGGGAGAGAAAATTCCTGTGGTAGGACGTATCACCATACCGTTGAAATATAAAGATCAATTTCAGAACGTGTCTCGAACAGTAATGAAAGAAGACAAGTCTGCCTTACT
This sequence comes from Pristiophorus japonicus, assembly GCF_044704955.1. Taxonomy (NCBI): domain Eukaryota; kingdom Metazoa; phylum Chordata; class Chondrichthyes; family Pristiophoridae; genus Pristiophorus; species Pristiophorus japonicus. The sequence continues at coordinate 23,683,460 of NC_091977.1, forward strand.
AGGAAGAAATTGGTTGAGCTCACTGAAGCTGGATTGGAGTAAGATTTTCTATGTGAAAGCAAATTGGCAGAGAGCACCATGTTAGTTCACTATAAACATAAGAACATAAGAATTAGGAACAGGAGTAGGCCATCTAGCCCCTCGAGCCTGCTCCACCATTCAACAAGATCATGGCTGATCTGGCCGTGGACTCAGCTCCACTTACCCGCCCGCTCCCCATAACCCTTAATTCCCTTATTTGTTAAAAATCTATCTATCTGTGACTTGAATACATTCAATGAGCTCGCCTCAACTGCTTCCTTGGGCAGAGAATTCCACAGATTCACAACCCTCTGGGAGAAGAAATCCCTTCTCAACTCAGTTTTAAATTGGCTCCCCCGTATTTTGAGGCTGTGCCCCCTAGTTCTAGTCTCCCCGACCAGTGGAAACAATCTCTCTGCCTCTATCTTGTCTATCCCTTTCATTATTTTAAATGTTTCTATAAGATCACCCCTCATCCTTCTGAACTCCAACGAGTAAAGACCCAGTCTACTCAATCTATCATCATCAGGTAACCCCCTCATCTCTGGAATTAGCCGAGTGAATCGTCTCTGTACCCCCTCCAAAGCTAGTATATCCTTTCTTAAGTAAGGTGACCAAAACTGTACGCAGTACTCCAGGTGCGGCCTCACCAATACCCTATACAGTTGCAGCAGGACCTCCCTGCTTTTGTACTCCATCCCTCTCGCAATGAAGGCCAACATTCCATTCGCCTTCCTGATTACCTGCTGCACCTGCAAACTAACTTTTTGGGATTCATGCACAAGGACCCCCAGGTCCCTCTGCACCTCAGCATGTTGTAATTTCTCCCCATTCAAATAATATTCCCTTTTACTGTGTTTTTTCCCAAGGTGGATGACCTCAACTTTCGACATTGTATTCCATCTGCCAAACCTTAGCCTTTTTGCTTAACCTATCTAAATCTCTTTGCAGCCTCTCTGTGTCCTCTACACAACCCGCTTTCCCACTAATCTTTGTGTCACCTGCAAATTTTGTTACACTACACTCTGTCCCCTCTTCCACGTCATCTATGTATATTGTAAACAGTTGTGGTCCCAGCACCGATCCCTGTGGCACACCACTAATCACCGATTTCCAACCCGAAAAGGACCCATTTATCCCGACTCTCTGCTTTTTGTTCGCCAGCCAATTCTCGATCCATGCTAATACATTTCCTCTGACTCCGCATACCTTTATCTTCTGCAGTAACCTTTTGTGTGGCACCTTATCGAATGCCTTTTGGAAATCTAAATACACCAAATCCATCGGTACACCTCTATCCACCATGCTCGTTATATCCTCAAATAATTCCAGTAAATTAGTTAAACACGATTTCCCCTTCTTGAATCCATGCTGCGTCTGCTTGATTGCACTATTACTATCTAGATGTCCCGCTATTTCTTCCTTAATGATAGTTTCAAGCATTTTTCCCACTACAGATGTTAAACTAAATGGCCTATAGTTACCTGCCTTTTGTCTGCCCCCTTTTTTATATTAGCTGCTTTCCAATCCGCTGGTACCTCCCCAGAGTCCAGAGAATTTTGGTAGATTATAACGAATGCATCTGCTATAACTTCCGCCATCTCTTTTAATACTCTGGGATGCATTTCATCAGGACCAGGGGACTTGTCTACCTTGAGTCCCATTAGTCTGTCCAGCACTACCCCCCTAGTGATAGTGATTGTCTCAAGGTCCTCCCTTCCCACATTCCTGTGACCAGCAACTATGACATATCAAAGGCAATTAAGCTCGCATGTGATGCTTCTCTGTATGGAGTTGGGGCAGTAATCTCTCATGTATTAAGTAATGGGGAGGAGAGACCAATTGCTTTTGCTTCACGCACTCTCATTGCCAGTGAGAGTAATTATGCGCAAATTGAAAGGGAAGCTTTGGCATTAATTTTTGGGGTCAAGAAGTTTCACAAATACTTGTATGGTCGTAAGTTATATTTACGGACCATAAGCCCCTAACAGCAATCCTCCATCCAAAGTCCCCAGTTCCAACATTAGCTGCAGCCCGAATGCAGAGATGGGCTTTTATTTTGTCAGCATATATATATGATATTGAATACAGACGATCAGCTGATCACAGTAATGCTGATGCAATGTCTAGATTGTCTTCCCCATCACATGTTACACCCGATAGGGAAGAAGTATTTTATTTTTCATACATTGATGAACTGCCAGTCACAGCTGAAGAGATTGGTAGAGCAACCAAACGTTCTCTGATGTCAAAGGTGTATGAGTATATTGCAAATGGATGGCCAAACCAGGTAACAGACAAAGATACACATCCACTCTTCATTCTTCATTCATATGAATGAATTATCAATAGATAAAGATTGTATCATGTGGGATGCAAGAGTGGTGATACCAAATAAATTCAGGTCCAAATTATTATGAGACCTCCATGACCAGCACCTGGGAATGTGTTTGTCCAAGTGTTTTGCATGCAGTTATTTATGGTGGCCAGGTCTTCATAAAGATATAGAGCGCATTGTGAGTCAGTGTACGACATGTCAATGGGTAAGCAAGCAACCACCACCATTACCATTACAGCCATGGAAATGGCCTCCCAGTGTGTGGCAAAGGCTACATATTGATTTTGCTGAGTTAGAAGGACAACAATTGTTCATTGTGATTGATAGCCATTCGAAGTGGGTGGAGGTGTTTCCAATGTGGAAAATAACAACAAGTAAAACATTGGACATAATGTGGAAATTATTTTCTTCATTTGGCCTCCCTGAAGAGATTGTTTTGGATAATGGACCACAATTCCGTTCAGAAAAATTTGCAAATTCAACGAGCAAAAATGGTGTGAAACATACCAAGGTTCCACCATACCATCCTGCTTCGAATGGTGCAGCAAAGCACACTTTACAAATTGTAAAACGTGCCCTCATAAAACAAATGTTAGATCCAAATCCAAGGAAACGACAGTTGTCATTAGATCACAAATTGGCTAATTTTTTGATTACATATCGAAATACAGCTCATAGAACTACTGGTCGAAAACCAGCAGAGTTGTTTCTCAAACGACAGCCACGAACCAGATTCTCGTTGTTAAAACCAAATTTGGCACAGTCCGTAGAAGAGACACAATTAAAACAGATAGAGAATCATGATAGAGGTAGAGTAAAAGAGAGAGGTGTGAAATTAAACGAGAAGGTGAGAGTGAAGAACCATCACCATAAATTTTTAAAGTGGTTACCAGTAAGAGTGGTGAAGATATGCAGTCCTCGCACATATTTGGTAAACATGTTTGATAATGGACAGGTTAGGTTTGTTCATATTGATCATATTTTACCTATAGACATGGAAGGAGTTAGAAACAGAAACATAGACAATAGGTGCAGGAGTAGGCAATTCGGCCCTTCAGCCATGCAACTTCAGTACCCCACTCCTGCTTTCCTGCCATACCCCTTGATCCCCCGAGTAGTAAGGACTACATCTAACTCCTTTTTGAATATATTTAGTGAATTGGCCTCAACAACTTCCTGTGGTAGAGAATTCCACAGGTTCACCACTCTCTGGGTGAAGAAGTTTCTCCTTACCTCTTATCCTTAGACTGTGACCCCTGGTTCTGGACTTCCCCAACATTGGGAACATTCTTCCTGCATCTAACCTGTCTGAACCCATCAGAATTTTAAACGTTTCTGTGAGGTCCCCTCTCATTCTTCTGAACTCCAGTGAATACAAGCCCAGTTGATCCAGTCTTGATCGGTCAGTCCCGCCATCCCGGGAATCAATCTGGTGAACGTTCGCTGCACTCCCTTAATAGCAAGAATGTCCTTCCTCAAGTTAGGAGACCAAAACTGTACACAATACTCCAGGTGTGGCCTCACCAAGGCCCTGTACAACTGTAGCAACACCTCCCTGCCCCTGTACTCAAATCCCCTCGCTACAAAGTCCAACATGCCATTTGCTTTCTTAACCACCTGCTGTACCTGCATGCCAACCTTCAATGACTGATGTATCATGACACCCAGGTCTCGTTGCACCTCCCCTTTTCCTAATCTGTCACCATTCAGATAATAGTCTGTCTCTCTGTTTTTACCACCAAAGTGGATAAGCTCACATTTATCCACATTATACTTCATCTGCCATGTATTTGCCCACTCACCTAACCTATCCAAGTCACTCTGCAGCCTCATAGCATCCTCCTCGCAGCTCTCACTGCCACTCAACTTTGTGTCATCCGCAAATTTGGAGATACTACATTTAATCCCCTCGTCCAAATCATTAATGTGCAATGTAAACAGCTGGGGCCCCAGCACAGAACCCTGCGGCACTCCACTCGTCACTGCCTGCCATTCTGAAAAGTACCCATTTACTCCTACTCTTACTTGAAGGGGGAATGATTCAATTATTTCTGACTCATCAGATAGTTTTGGTACACCAGTAGCAAATCTTAAATCCAATGTACTGGAAACAAATCCAGGAGAAAATCAGAATGAAAGTTTGAGTCTGAGTCAGGAAAACAAAGAACCTGATGTTAGAGTGAGTTCAAATGAAAATCAAGGAAATTCCATGGAGGAAAGTATTCCTCAGGATGAACCTCGAATTAGTTTAGATTCAACACCATGTTTGGAAGGTTCTGTTCAAGAACGAAGGTATCCTCTTCGAAACAGAAAACAAGTGCTCAAGTTAAATTTGTAAATATGGGAAAAAATAAGTTTATATCCTGTGTTATGTATAAACATGAAAGTTATGTATGGTGTTGTTATAATAACTTCTTCATTCAGGAGGGAGAAGTGTAATGTCTGTAACCTTATACTGTTTGTAGTTCCACACTGTGGATATGGATGTATTGTGTACTGCAATTGCAGGGTTAATAATAAACAGAACCAGGCAGATGCCGGAGGCTTCCGAGAGAGCTGCCTGCCAAGTTGGGAGCTGTGTGTGCTGTACTCTGTGAATATATCACAGGGTTTATCAGGAAAAATAATTTGTGAGTTATTTTAAGGGCCTTAATTACTCATCAGCTCACATTTCTATTAATTGAGGACAAAGGGTATTTATTGCAATAGTAATGGGGTCTGTAACTTCTCTACCATTATTTGTAAATGCTCACATGTTGGAGACTGAAGTTGGGTTTAGTGAAGAGCACAATCAAAGAGGTGGCAGACTGATAAGGAGGAGGAGACTTTACACCCAATGTACTTACAGGGAAAGGCAATCATACTTTAACTTGTCCGATAACACGTGGCTTAGGAGGCTGCGCTTCCGAAAGGAGGTCATTGCTGAGATATGTCAGCTAATTAAGGGAGATCTGCAGCCTACCAGCACCATCAGGGCCGCACTGCCTGTTGAGGTAAAGGTTACAGGCTTTAGCTGGCGAACTCTGTGGTATCTCTCAGCATGCCACACATTGCTCCATTCGATGGGTGACTAAAGCCCTTTATGCATGCAGGATGGACTTTATAAGCTTTCCTATGACCAGGGAGGCACAGAACCGGAGGGCTTTGGGTTTCTCAAGAATATCAAACTTCCCCAAGGTGCAGGGAGCAATAGACTGTACGCACATCGCCATGAGAGCACCTTTACAGGATGCGGAGGTGTTTCGTAACTGAAAGAGATTCCACTTCCTGAATGTGGTCAACAACGAGCTGCACAATCAGATAATCATGGCAGTAAATGCTAATTTTCCAGGCAGCAACCATGATGTGTGCATCTTGCGTGAGAGCATTGTCTCTGACCTGTTTAACAGTCAGCCACAAGGTCATGGTTGGATGCTAGGCGATAAAGATATGGCCTTGCCAGCTGGCTCATGAACCCCCTGCATAATCCTCAGACGGAAGCCGAGAAGCGTTACAATGAAAGTCAAATAGCTACAGGTAATATTGTCAAGAAGACAATTGGAGTGCTGAAGCGACGTTTCAGATGTCTGGACCACTCTGGAGGCAGCCTGCAATGCCACCATAATCAGGTCGCTGAGTTTATTGTGTTGTGCTGCATGTTGCATAACCTAGCTATAAGGAGAGGACAACAATTGCCAGATGGGACTGCCGGTCCACCTCAGGAGAGTGGGGAGGTGGAAGAGACAGATGAGGAGGAGATGGAGGAGGATGACGAAGACCTTGTAAGGTTCAAAAATCCACGGCCGCATTTTATTGAAACACCCTAAGGACAAGAAAACTAACATGGGATCATTCTATTCATTTTAAATTAACATCATTTGGCCACCAAACCCTCAGACCAGGCAGGCTGGGAAACGTGTGGGCGGATGCAGACATTGTGGAGTCTGACCAATGGGGGAAAAGTGCATTCTGGTAGGCCAATCAGGGGTCGAGTCGGGCCTGAAGTGGGGAAATCCTCAACCAATAGGGACTACGCCCAGTTTGAAAATATGACTCACCCCTAATGAATGTGGACCATCATCTACCTAATAAATATGGACAGTGGACAATCACTGCAGCAATGGCCCATCAAAGGGGAGGCCCAAACCAATTGACTCCCAGCACTATAACAAAGGACCAGCAGATTTTTAGGCACCAATGTGCACTGAAACAATACCCCTGTCCTCACACCTATCTGTACCTGTGACATCTTCTGATTAAATATTTAAATCTATCTCCCTGCCCAAACTTACACAATGGACCACCAACTGAGTTTGAGGGCGAAAAGGCCAGAACTAAATTGGTTATAGGACCTACAGAACCACCGGGAGGTGTAGAAGCAGCAGGGTGTGGAAGCAGTTGGGGAGCTTGGAGCTGGCAGCTTGCAGCTTGTATCTAGAGAGAGCTCTTTCTCCCTCTCGCTCTCGCTCCACCAGAGGAAGAAGCAGCAGGGTGTGGAGGCAGTTGGGGAGCTTGGAGCTGGCAGCTTGCAGCTTGTATCTAGAGAGAGCTCTCTCTCCCTCTCACTCCACCAGAGGAAGAAGCAGCAGTTCCACAGACGAAGCCACCGAGACTGAAAACCAGCAGGCAGTGGCAGTGACGTCCCACAGCTGAGCTGAGCAAGGAAACCAACCAGAGGTTGGAGGTTGGGGTCAGCTTTTGGGAGTTGAGTCAGCTTTTCACAGGGCCCTCGCTCTGGGGAAGGTGTGCTTAACTCCAGCAGCTTTTTGCTTAGGAGCCAACCGAGAGGCAAAGAGAAGAAACCGACGCAACATCAAGGAGGAAAACCGAACCGACCAACAATGTAAAACCCACCCCAGAGGGACCTCGAGCTGAAATAAGTGCCCCCAGAACCCCGGAGTTGATAGGATTGTGAGTTTTGTCCAAACCCCCTCACAGACCCAATTTAGGATCGGAATTGGTAAGAAGGGTGGAAGTGGGAGGTATGGTTGTGTGTGAGTGGAATGTTTTAACCTCTTATTTTCTCCTTCCCTGTTGCGAAATTTTTTGTGTTGTTGAGTGAGATTGTGCCATTACTGCTATTTATGACCTCTTCCTATGCCCTCTATCTTGGTGTTCACTATTCTAAATAAACAACATTAGCCATTTTGTACTTTTACCCACTGTGTCTGGTGCCTCATTACTCACCCATCCTCATAAATCACATGTACAGAACCCCAGGGGAGTGTGGATTCAAACCCACACCCCAACCTCGAGGAGGACAATCAGCCTGGCGATGAACCCATGCCCCCACGTCCCCCCGCAAAATTGGAAAAGCCCCGTGGGAGTTACGCAGCTGCAAAACTCTTGCGTCAGAAGCTCATAAATGAACGCTTTGCATGATCTTACCTGGGTGACAGTTACAGTTATGGAAAGACAACAGTTGCAGTTGCATTACGTTTCATCCTGGACTGGCCTGGCCATTGTTTTCCAACAATTGTATTCATGTTTTACCTTATCTTACATTTTTATAAGACACTGCACAACAATTGTAAAATGCAATAAAATGTTTTAATAATTGAACGATAAACTTTTTGTTTTTAAATTTAAACCCCTCCCCCCCCGCCAAACAGTCATCCAACAATAAATTTTAAAAAACAACAACAATAGTAACAACAATAATATAACAACAATAATAACAGAATAACAACAACATCCCCCTCCCTACCTGTGGCCACACTTCCCTCCAGATCCTGTACACCCCTCGTGTCTTAGCCCCCTGTTTGAATCCCCAGGTAGCGGAACGAGGATGACTTGCAGCGGACGACCTAAAGACTTCCTGCTGTGGGGTGTGTGGGGTGGGGGGGGTGCGGTGGCAGGATAGTCTCAAGGGATGGTGGAGGAGAAGACGGTCCTGAGGAAATGACTTCCAAACCAGAAGGAAATTCTTCCTCCTGACTCGCATCCGGACATTGGATTGGATGATGTGGAATCTGTATGGGTAGAACTGCAGAACGCCAAAGGGTAGAAAACACGAGTGGGAGTTGTGTACAGACCATCAAACAGTAGTAGTGAGGTTGGGGATGGCATCAAACAGGAAATTAGGGATGCATGCAATAAAGGTACAGCAGTTATTATGGGTGACTTTAATCTACATATAGATTGGGCTAACCAAACTGGTAGCAATACAGTGGAGGAGAATTTCCTGGAGCGTATAAGCGATGGTTTTCAAGACCAATATATCGAGGAACCAACTAGAGAGCTGGCCATCCTCGACTGGATGTTGTGTAATGAGAGAGGATTAATTAACAATCTTGTTGTGTGAGGCCCCTTGGGGAAGAATGACCATAACATGGTAGATTTCTTCATTAAGATGAAGAGTGACACAGTTAATTCAGAGACTAGGGTCCTGAAATTAAACAAAGGTAACTTTGATGGTATGAGGTATGAATTGGCTAGGATAGACTGGCGAATGATACTTAAAGGGTTGATGGTGGATAGACAATGGCAGACATTTAAAGATCATATGGATGAACTTCAAACAATTGTACATCCCTGTCTGGAGTAAAAACAAAATGAGGAAGGTGGCTCAACTGTGGTTAACAAGGGAAATTAGGGATAGTATTAAATCCAAGGAAGAGGCATATAAATTGGCCAGAAAAAGCAGCAAACCTGAGGTCTGGGAGAAATTTAGAATTCAGCAGAGGAGGACAAAGGGTTTAATTAGGAGGAGGAAAATAAGAGTATGAGAGTAAGCTCGCAGGGAACTGACTACAAAAGCTGCTATAGATATGTGAAGAGAAAAAGATTACTGAAAACAAATGTAGGTCCCTTGCAATCAGAATCAGGTGAATTTATAATGGGGAACAAAGAAATGGCAGACCAATTGAACAAATACTTTGGTTCGGTCTTCAATAAGGAAGACACAAATTACTTTCTGGAAATACTTGGGGACTGAGGGTCTAGTGAGAAGGAGGAACTGAAGGAAATCCTTATTAATCAGGCAAATTATGTTCGGGAAATTGTAGGGATTGAAGGCCAAAAAATCCGAAGGGCCTGATAGTCTGCATCCTAGAGTACTTAAGGAAGTGGTCCTAGAAATAGTGGATGCATTGGTCATCATTTTCCAACATTCTATAGACTCTGGATGAATTCCTATGGACTGGAGGGGAGCTAATGTAATCCCACTTTTTAAAAAAGGAAGGGGAAAGAAAACAAGGAATTATAGACCAGTTAGTCTGACATCGGTAGTGCAGAAAATGTTGGAATCAATTATTAAAAATGAAATAGCAGCACGTTTGGAAAGCAGTGACAGGATCGGACCAAGTCAGCATGGATTTATGAAAGGGAAATCATGCTTGACAAATAATCTAGAATTTTTTAAGGATGTCACAAGTAAAGTGGACAAGGAAGAACCAGTGGATGTGGTGTATTTGGACTTTCAAAAGGCTTTTGACAAGGTCTCACACAAGAAATTAGTGTGCAAAATTAAAGTACATGACATTGGGGATAATGTATTGACGTGGATAGAGAACTGATTGGCAGACAGGAAGCAAAGAGTAGGAATAAATGGGTCCTTTCAGAATGGCAGGCAGTGACCAGAGGGATATCGCAAGATTCAATACTGGGACCCCAGCTATTTACAATATACATTAATGATTTCGGCAAAGGAGTTGAATGTAATATCTTCAGGTTTGCAGATGACACTAAGCTGGGTGGCAGTGCGAGCTGTGAGGAGGATGCTAAGAGGCTGCTGAGTGACTTGGACAGATTAGGTGAGTGGACAAATGCATGGCAGATGCAGTATAATGTAGATAATTATGAAGTTATCCACTTTGATGGCAAAAACAGGAAGGCAGAATATTATCTGAATGTTGACAGATTAGGAAAAAGGGAGGTGCAACGAGACCTGGGTGTCATGGTAGATCAGTCATTGAAAGTTGGCAAGCAGGTACAGCAGGCGGTGAAGACGGCAAATGGCATGTTGGACTTCATAGCGTGAGGATTTGAGTATAGGAGCAGGGAGGTCTTACTGCTGTTGTACAGGGCCTTGGAGAGGCCACACCTTGAATATTGTGTGCCCTAATCTGAGGAAGGACATTCTTGATATTGAGGGTATGCAGCGAAGGTTCACCAGACTGATTCCCGTGATGGCAGGACTGACATATGAAGAAAGACTGGATCGACTAGGCTTATATTCACTGGAATTTAGAAGAATGAGAGGGAATCTCATAGAAACATATAAAATTCTGATGGTATTGGACAGGTTAGATGCAGGAAGAATGTTCCCAATGTTGGGGAAGTCCAGAACCAGGGGTCACAATCTAAGGATAAGGGGCAAGCCGTTTAGGACCGAGATTAGGATGACAATCACACTCCACATTACCAGTTCATCCCCTCGGCTCACAACTACATACCTTACTGTGGATGATCTAGATCTAAAAGACTGGGGTTTTATTAAGTCTTGTGAACATCAGGTGACTGGCTCAGCAACTCACAATGCGAACAGCTCTACAAACCCCTTCCTCAGATTAGGGCACACAAACTCAATGTTTTATACATTACCCCTTCCTTCCTTCCTTCCTTCCTTCTTCTTTAAGGCGGAGATAGACAGATTTCTGAGCATTAAGGAAGTAAAGGGTTATGGGGAGCAGGCAAGGAAGTGGAGCTGAGTCCATGATCAGATCAGCCATGATCTTATTAAATGGCAGAGCAGGCTCGAGGGGCCAAATGGTCGACTCCTGCTCCTATTTCTAATAAGAACATAACATAAGAAGTCGGAGCAGGGGTAGGCCACCTGACCCCTTGATCCTGCTCCGCCATTTAATAAGATCATGGCTGATCTGATCATGGACTCAGCTCCACTTCCCTGCCCACTCCCCAAAGACCTTTACTCCCTTATCGCTCAAAAATCTGTCTATCTCCGCCTTAAATATATTCAATGACTCAGCCTCCACAGCTCTCTGGGGCAGAGAATTCCATAGATTTACAACCCTCTGAGAGAAGAACTTCCTCCTCATCTCAGTTTTAAATGGGTGGCCCCTTATTCTGAGACAATGGGCTAGTACATTCCCTTTTGAGCTTGGTGCCCAAAAATGGATGTTATTTCTGGCGTGGGCATTAAAAAAGGATTTTCAGATCGCCAGCTCCTTGCCCATTCTCAAAACACCGAGTTTACATTTCTGAAAATGGGCGTCACTACGAGCGATATCAAATGGGCGGCAGTATTAAGTTTTTCTGACCTTCTGCCGTAAAGTGTGGCCGTCCTTAGCAACGGTATGGCGACGCTCCATTCCCGCGATTCTGAAGGTCAAGGGTCACCATGACAAGCGCAGAAGAGGAGACAGAGAGAGAGGGAGCTCAGAGGGACTGAAAGCGTGTGTGGCTGAGGTGTGTGCTAGCTTGGCAGTTGTGGGAGGAACGACGGAGATTCACCAGCAGCAAAAAGCCCACGAAGCACCAAGAACATAGTTGGCATCGAGTTTTTGTCGAACACATAATGTATAAAATGGAAGGGATGGAGGAGGCCCTGGAGCTGGTAGCCGGGAACACTGGTGGCAGAGGGCTCCCAGTGGTCCCGGAGCGCGGCACTGCACCCCAAGGTGGTGCACCCCCATTGTCAACCACACATGAGAGCCAGCAGCAACATCTTGCTTATGGCTCGGAGAACGGCCCCACCTCGGGACCATCCTCTCCCTATTCCGTCCAAGCAGTGTAAGGGTAAGGGGTGGGTAAGGGGAAGGGGTAGCGGTAAGAAGAGAAGCGGGGTGGCGGGGTGGGGCGGGGGTTTGTACAGAAATACTGATGATTTCAGACTAATGTTCGGTTTAAATGTTTTTATTTAACAAAACCTTGCAGATAGCTGCACCATTACACACTGGTGATTCCTGAACATCAAAGGGTATAATCACACTTATCTTCAATCAACTTAAACTTTAACTGTCACCAAGGTGATGCCCACCATTGATGTATCACCTGCACACGCAGCAGTGTCAGCTTTGTAAATAACACCACCGTTCTTTCAGGCAAAGCGAACATTGATGAGCTCCTGACGTAAGGCTCTTGCAGCTATCATGCCACCACGGGCCCTTTCATGTGGTGTACATGGCAGTGGGGGCATGATTTCAGTGTCAGCCTGATTGTCTGGCCCAATGTCAGTGTCTGCATCCTCCTCCTCCTCTTCCTCCAGGTGGACTGTCAGGCTCATCAGGCAATTCTTGTCCCCTCCTGATAGCCAAGTTGTGCAACATGGAGCACACCACCACGAATTGAGCTACCTGCTCAAGGTGGTATTGGAGTTCGCCTCCTGAGTGGTCCAGGCATCTGAAGTGCTGCTTTAGCACTTCAATGGTTTTCTCAACGATATTGCGAGTTGCTCTGTGGCTCTCATAGTATCGCCTCTTGGCCTCAGTGTGGGTGTCACATAGAAACATAAAAAATAGGTGCAGGAGTAGGCCATTCGGCCCTTCGAGCCTGCACCGCCATTCAATAAGATCTTGGCTGATCATCCCTTCAGTACCCCTTTCCTGCTTTCTCTCCATACCCCTTGATCCCCTTAGCCATAAGGGCCATATCTAACTCCCTCTTGAATATATCCAATAAACTGGCATCAACAACTCTCTGCGGCAGGGAATTCCACAGGTTAACAACTCTCTGAGTGAAGAAGTTTCTCCTCATCTCAGTCTTAACTGGCCTACTCCTAATCCTAAGACTATGTTCCCTGGTTCTGGACTTCCCCGCCAAAATCTTATATGTTTCTATGAAGTCCCCTCTCATCCTTCTAAACTCCAGTGAATAAAGGCCCAGTTGATCCAGTCTCGCCTCATATGACAGCCCAGCCATCCCTGCATCAGTCTGGTGAACCTTCGCTGCACTCCCTCAATAATAAGAATGTCCTTCCTCAGATTAGGAGATCAAAACTGAACACAGTATTCCAGGTGAGGCCTCACTAAGGCCCTGTACAACTGCAGTAAGACCTCCCTGCTCCTATACTCAAATCCGCTAACTATGAAAGCCAACATACCATTTGCCTTCTTTACTGCCTGCTGTACCTGCATGCCCACTTTCAGTGACTGATGAACCATGACACCCAGGTCTCGTTGCACCTCCCCTTTTCCTAATCTGCCGCAATCCAGATAATATTCTGCCTTCAAAATGGATAACCTCACATTTATCCACATTATACTGCATCTGCCATGCATTTGCCCACTCACCTAACCTGCCCAAGTCACCCTGCAGCCTCTTAGTGTCCTCCTCACAGCTCACACAGTCATCTAGTTTAGTGCCATCTGCAAACTTGGAGATATTACACTCAATTCCTTCATCTAAATCGTTAATGTATATTTTAAAGAGCTGGGGTCCCAGCACTGAGCCCTGCGGCACTCCACTAGTCGCTGCCTGCCATTCTGAAAAGGACCCGTTTATCCCGACTCTCTGCTTCCTGTCTGCCAACCAGTTCTCTGTCCACTTCAGTACATTACCCCTAACATCATGCGCTTTGATTTTGCACACCAATCTCTTGTGCGGGACCTTGTCAAAAGCCTTTTGAAAGTCCAAATACATCTCATCCACTGGTTCTCTCTTGTCCACTCTGCGAGTTACATCCTCAAAAAATTCCAGAAGATTCGTCAAGCATGATTTCCCTTTTATAAATCCATGCTGACTTGGTCCAATCCTGTCACTGCTTTCCAAATGCGTTGCTATTTTATCCTTAATGGTTGATTCCAACATTTTCCCCACTACTGATGTCAGGCTAACGGGTCTATAATTAATTGGAAAATTATCACCAATGCATCCACTATTTCTCGGGCCACTTCCTTAAGTACCCTGGGATGCAGACTAACAGGCCCCGGGGATTTATCTGCCTTCAATCCCATCAATTTCCCTAACACAATTTCCCGCCTAATAAGGATTTCCTTCAGTTCCTCCTTCTCACTAGACCCTCTGGCCCCTAGTATTTCCGGAACTTTATTTGTGTCTTCCTTCGTGAAGACAGAACCAAAGTATTTGTTCAATTGGTCTGCCATTTCTTTGTTCTCCATTATAAATTCACCTGAATCTGAGAGCAAGGGACCTACGTTTGCCTTCACTAATCTTTTTCTCTTCACATATTTATAGAAGCTTTTGCAGTCAGTTTTTATGTTCCCTGCAAGCTTCCTTTCGTATTCTATTTTCCCCATCTTAATTAAACCCTTAGTCTTCCTCTGTTGAATTCTAAATTTCTTCCAGTCCTCAGGTTTGTTGCTTTTTCTAGCCAAATTATATGCCTCTTCCTTGGCTTTAACACTATCCTTAATTTTCCTTGTTAGCCATGATTGAGCCACCTTCCCCATTTTATTTTTACTCCAGACAGAGATGTACAATTGCTGAAGTTCATCCATGTGATCTTTAAATGTTTGCCATTGCCTATCCCTTCAACCCGTCAACCCTTTACGTATCCTTTGTCAGTCTATTCTAGCCAATTCATGCCTCAAACCATCAAAGTTCCCTTTCCTGAAGTTCAGGACCCTAGTTTCCGAATTAACTGTGTCACTCCCCATCTTAATATAAAATTCTACCATATTATGGTTACTCTTCCCCAAGGGACCTCGCACAACAAGATTGCTAATTAGTCCCTTCTCATTACACATCACCCAGTCTAGGATGGCCAGCTCTCTCGTTGGTTCCTCGACATATTGGTCTCGAAAACCATTCCTAATACACTCCAGGAAATCCCCCTCCACCGCATTGTTACCAGTTTGGTTCGCCCAATCAATATGTAGATTAAAGTCGCCCATGATAACTGCTGTATCTTTATTGCACACATCCATTATTTCTTGTTTGATGCCATCCCCAACCTCACTACTACTGTTTGGTGGTCTGTATTCAACTCCCGCTAGCGTTTTCTGCCCTTTGGAATTCCACAGCTCCACCCATACCGATTCCGCATCATCCAGGCTAATGTCCTTCCTTACTATTGTATTAATTTCCTCTTTACCCAGCAACGCCACCCTACCTCCTTTTCCTTTCTGTCTATCCTACCTAAATGCTGAAAACCCTTGGATGTTTCGTTCCCAGCATTGGACCCTGGAGCCATGTCTCCATGATACCAATTACATCATACCTGTTAACTGCTATCTGCGCAGTTAATTCATCCACCTTATTCCGAATACTCCTCGCATTGAGACACAGAGCCTTCAGGCTTGCCTTTTTAACACACTTTGCCCCTTTAGAACTTTACTGTCATGTGACCCTTTTTGCTTTTTGTCTTGGGTTTCTCTGCCCTCCAATTTTACTTTTGTTCTTTCCATGTTTTGCTTCTGCCCCCATTTTATTTCCCTCTGTCTCCCTGCATTGGTTCCCATCCCCCTGCCATATTAGTTTAACTCCTCCCCAACAGCACTAGCAAACACTCCCCCTCGGACATTGGTTCCGGCCCTGCCCAGGTGAAAGCCGTCCGGTTTGTATTGGTCCCACCTCCCCCAGAACCAGTTCCAATGTCCCAGGAATTTTAATCCCTCCCTTTTGCACCACTGCTCAAGCCACGTATTCATCTGTGCTATCCTGCGATCCCTACTCTGACTCGCACGTGGCACTGGTAGCAATCCTGAGATTACTACTTTTGAGGTCCTACTTTTTTATTTAACTCCGAGCTCCCTAAATTCGTCTCGTAGGACTTCATCCCGTTTTTTACCTATATCGTTGTTACCTATAAGCACTACGACAACTGGCTGTTCACCCTCCCTTTTCAGAATGTCCTGCATCCGCTCCGAGACATCCTTGACCCTTGCACCAGGGAGGCAACATACCATCCTGGAGTTTCAGTTGCGGCCACAGAAATGCCTATTTATTCCCCATACAATTGAATCGCTCTCCCACTCTTTTTCCTGCCCTTCTGTGCAGCAGAACCAGCCATGGTGCCATGAACTTGACTGCTGCTGCTCCCCCCTGATGAGACATCCCCCTCAACAGTATCCAAAGCGGTGTATCTGCTTTGCAGGGGGATGACCGCAGGGGACCCCTGCACTACCTTCCTTGCACGACTCTTCCTGTTGATCTTCCATTTCCTATCTGGCTGTGGACCCTTCACCTGCGGTAAGACCAACACACTAAATGTGCTATTCACGTTATTCTCAGCACTGTGCATGCTCCACAGTGAATCCACCTGCAGCTCCAGTTCCGCATTGCGGTTTGTCAGGAGCTGCAGGCGGATACACTTCCCGCACACGTAGTCGTCAGGGACACCGGAGGAGTCCCTGACTTCCCACATAGTACAGGAGGAGTATAACACGTGTCCGAGCTGTCCTGCCATGACTTAACCCTTAGAGACACCTAAATTGGCAACAACAATGCTAAATGTTACTTACTGATATAGAAAAGAAAACGAAAAGCTACTTACCAATCACCAGCCAATCACTTACCCACCCATGGCTGTGACGTCACCTTTCGATTTCTTTCTACTTCTTTTTTGCCTCCCCTCTGCAGCTGCACCAGCCACGCCTCCCCGACCCTGGACTCGCACTGCCCGACTGCCCGAACTCCTCCTCCAACTCTGGGCCTTTTGTAGGCCTCTGCTGCTCCGACCCCGGAACTCCCGCTTCTCCTGGACTCTCCGACGCCTCTCCAACTCTCTGCCTTTTGTAGGCCTCTGCTGACCAGACCCCGGAACTCCCGTCTCTCCTGGACTCTGGTGTGATCTGCAGTGGGGTCATCTGCCAGGTGGTGAGGCCATATCCTTTGTCCCCAAGCATCCAGCATTGACCTTGTGGCTGATTGTTAAACAAGTCAGATACAGTGCTCTCATGCAGGATGTGCGTATCATGTTCCGGGGTCGGAGAGGCAGAGGCCGACAAAAGGCCCAGAGTCGGAGAGGCGTCGGAGAGTCCAGGAGAAGCGGGAGTTCCGGGGTCGGAGCAGCAGAGGCCTACAAAAGGCCCAGAGTTGGAGGAGGAGTTCGGGCAGTTGGGCAGTGCGAGTCCAGGGTCGGGGAGGCGGGGCTGGTGCAGCTGCAGCAGGGAGGCAAAAAATAAGTAGAAAGAAATCGAAAGGTGACGTCACAGCCAGTATAATTTTCTGATGGCCAACAACCAGCTGAACATTCAGGGAGTGGAATCCCATCTGGTTCCTGAAAATCACAGCATCCTGAAAAGGTGCCCGCATCGCGATGTGCAGACAGTCTATTGCTCCCTGCACCTTGGGGAAGTTTGCAATTCTGGAGAATCCTAGAGCCATCTCACTCTGTGCCTCCCTGGTCATAGGGAAGTTGATCAAGTCCCTCCTGCATGCGTACAGGGCTTCAGTGGCCTGCCAAATGCAGCGATGTGTGGCATGCTAAGAGAGTCCACAAATGTCGCCAGCTGTAGCCTGAAAAGAACCCGAGGCGCAGAACAACAGTGCCGCAGTGACTTTGACCTCGACGGGCAGTGCAGTTCTGATGGTGCTGGCAAGCTGCAGATCTGACCTTATCAGCTGTATAACCTCTTTGTGGAAGCGCAGTCTCCAAAGTCAGGTGATGTCAGGCAAGTCAAGGTAAGAATGCTTCTTGTATTTGAAGATGGTGTAACGTCGAGTCCTCCTCATCTGTCTGTCACTTCTTTCATTGGGCACATAATGCAGTGCAGCATTACTTCGGTGATGTCGAGTCTGCTGCATGTATTTGGTCACCAAGAGAGGGTGAGAAAGGACAGGCCCCATAGCAGCAGCTCTCTGTTTTCCACCGATTGGTCACAAACAAGGAATGTCCCGACAAACACACCACTTCAATTCCAATCGATCACAACGTGGTCAAGATATTTTAGAGATGTTCACATCAACTCCAACGACCCGCAGAGTACATCCGAACTCCACCGAGGTTGAAGCACAGCAGCCTTTTAAAGGACGCGACGTGTGATCTAAAACATGGCGTCCATAACGCTGTGATTCGTCCCAGTGAGTTCCAGTTTTGTGGGCGGTTTTTTGAGTGGGCGATATTGTGGGCGAAATGTGTGCAAGGTGGTGAAATTGACAATGGGCGATCTCCATGGCCTCGAGTTTGGGTAAATATGCTCTTTATGACAAAAAATAGTGGCGGGTGTTAATATTGAATCTCGGCCTTAATTCCCTGTGGAAAGTAATGCTGGGTGATATTATGGGCATTGAATTCGCTCATCCTGCTGATTCCGCCCACAAAAAGTAGGCGGGCGGGAATTTTTTTCTCGCCATTAAGCGCATTGGAAAAGTAACGCTCGGTGATAAGTTCCCAAAAAGTGCCCGCCAGTTTCCATTTTGTTCCAAAATGGCCGATATATAGGCATTAAACTTCATTTCAGCGGTAAAATGGGCGTTAAGTGGGCGTTAGCAGGCAAAAAAAGTGGAGGTTGTAGCTTTATGTCCCCTGGTTTTAGTTTCCTATGAATGGAAATTTCCTCTCTGCATCCACCTTATCGAGCCCCCTCATTATCTTATATGTTTCACAGAAACATAGAAAATAGGTGCAGGAGTAGGCCATTCGGCCCTTCGAGCCTGCACCACCATTCAAGAAGAGCATTGTTGACCATTCACCTCAGTACCCCTTTCCTGTTTTCTCTCCATACCCCTTGATCCCTTTAGCCGTAAGGGACATATCTAACTCCCTCTTGAATATATCCAATGAACTGGCACCAACAACTCTCTGCAGTAGGGAATTCCACAGGTTAGCAACTCTCTGAGTGAAGAAGTTTCTCCTCATCTCAGTCCTAAATGGCCTACCCTTTATCATTAGACTATGTCCCCTGGTTCTGGACTTCCCCAACAGCGGGAACATTCTTCCCGCGTCTAACCTGTCCAGTCCCGTCAGAATTTTATATGTTTCTGTGAGATCCACTCTCATCCTTCTAAACTCCAGTGAATGCAGGCCCAGTCGATCCAGTCTCTCCTCATATGTCAGTCATGCCATCCCTGGAATCAGTCTGGTGAACCTTCGCTGCACTCCCTCAATAGCAAGAACGTCCTTCCTCAGATTAGGAGACCAAAACTGAACACAATATTCCAGGTGAGTCCTCACTAAGGCCCTGTACAACTGCAGTAAGACCTCCCTCCTCCTGTACTCAAATCCCCTAACTATGAAGGCCAACATGCCATTTGCCTTCTTCACCGCCTGCTGCACCTGCATGCCAACTTTCAATGACTGATGTACCATGACACCCAGGTCTCGTTGCACCTTCCCTTTTCCTAATCTGCCGCGATTCAGATAATATTCTGCCTTCGTGTTTTTGCCCCCAAAGTGGATAACCTCACATTTATCCACATTATACTGCATCTGCCATGCATTTGCCCACTCACTTAACCTGTCCAAGTCACCCTGTAGTCTCTTATCGTCCTCCTCACAGTTTGCTAGTGCTGTTGGGGAGGATTTAAACTAATATGGCAGGGGGATGGGAACCAATGCAGGGAGACAAAAGCAAAAGCAAAAGACAGAAAGGAGATGAGGAAAAGTGGAGGGCAGAGAAACCCAAGGCAAAGAACAAAAAGGGCCACTGTACAGCAAAATTCTAAAAGGACAAAGGGTGTTAAAAAAACAAGCCTGAAGACTTTGTGTCTTAATGCAAGGAGTATCCGCAATAAGGTGGATGAATTAATTGTGCAAATAGATGTTAACAAATATGATGTGATTGGGATTACGGAGACGTGGCTCCAGGATGATCAGGGCTGGGAACTCAACATTCAGGGGTATTCAACATTCAGGAAGGATAAAATAAAAGGAAAAGGAGGTGGGGTAGCATTGCTGGTTAAAGAGGAGATTAATGCAATAGTTAGGAAAGACATTAGCTTGGAGGATGTGGAATCTATATGGGTAGAACTGCAGAACACCAAAGGGCAAAAAACGTTAGTAGGAGTTGTGTACAGACCTCCAAACAGTAATAGGGATGTTGGGGAGGGCATCAAACAGGAAATTAGGGGTGCATGCAATAAAGGTGTAGCAGTTATAATGGGTGACTTTAATATGCACATAGATTGGGCTAGCCAAACTGGAAGCAATACGGTGGAGGAGGATTTCCTGGAGTGCATAAGGGATGGTTTTCTAGACCAATATGTTGAGGAACCAACGAGGGGGGAGGCCATCTTAGACTGGGTGTTGTGTAATGAGAGAGGATTAATTAGCAATCTCATTGTGCGAGGCCCCTTGGGGAAGAGTGACCATAATATGGTGGAATTCTGCATTAGGATGGAGAATGAAACAGTAAATTCAGAGACCATGGTCCAGAACTTAAAGAAGGGTAACTTTGAAGGTATGAGGCGTGAATTGGCTAGGATAGATTGGTGAATGATACTTAGGGGGTTGACTGTGGATGGGCAATGGCAGACATTTAGAGACCGCATGGATGAATTACAACAATTGTACATTCCTGTCTGGCGTAAAAATAAAAAAGGGAAGGTGGCTCAACCGTGGCTATGTAGGGAAATCATGGATAGTATTAAAGCCAAGGAAGTGGCATACAAATTGGCCAGAAATAGCAGCGAACCTGGGGACTGGGAGAAATTTAGAATGCAGCAGAGGAGGACAAAGGGTTTGATTAGGGCAGGGAAAATGGAGTACGAGAAGAAGCTTGCAGGGAACATTAAGGCGGATTGCAAAAGTTTCTATAGGTATGTAAAGAGAAAAAGGTTAGTAAAGACAAACGTAGGTCCCCTGCAGTCAGAATCAGGGGAAGTCATAACGGGGAACAAAGAAATGGCAGACCAATTGAACAAATACTTTGGTTCGGTATTCACTAAGGAGGATACAAACAACCTTCCGGATATAAAAGGGGTCAGAGGGCCTCGTAAGGAGGGGGAACTGAGGGAAATCTTTATTAGTCGGGAAATTGTGTTGGGGAAATTGATGGAATTGAAGGCCGATAAATCCCCAGGGCCTGATGGACTGCATCCCAGAGTACTTAAGGAGGTGGCCTTGGAAATAGCGGATGCATTGACAGTCATTTTCCAACATTCCATTGACTCTGGATCAGTTCCTATGGAGTGGAGGGTCGCCAATGTAACCCCACTTTTTAAAAAAGGAGGGAGAGAGAAAACAGGGAATTATAGACCGGTCAGCCTGACCTCAGTAGTGGGTAAAATAATGGAATCAATTATTAAGGATGTCATAGCAGTGCATCTGGAAAATGGTGACATGATAGGTCCAAGTCAGCATGGATTTGTGAAAGGGAAATCATGCTTGACAAATCTTCTGGAATTTTTTGAGGATGTTTCCAGTAAAGTGGACAAAGGAGAACCAGTTGATGTGGTATATTTGGACTTTCAGAAGGCTTTCGACAAGGTCCCACACAAGAGATTACTGTGCAAAGTTAAAGCACATGGGATTGGGGGTAGTGTGCTGATGTGGATTGAGAACTGGTTGTCAGACAGAAAGCAAAGAGTAGGAGTAAACGGGTACTTTTCAGAATGGCAGGCAGTGACTAGTGGGGTGCCGCAAGGTTCTGTGCTGGGGCCCCAGCTGTTTACATTGTACATTAATGATTTAGACGAGGGGATTAAATGCAGTATCTCCAAATTTGCGGATGACACTAAGTTGGGTGGCAGTGTGAGCTGCGAGGAGGATGCTATTAGGCTGCAGAGTGACTTGGATAGGTTAGGTGAGTGGGCAAATGCATGGCAGATGAAGTATAATGTGGATAAATGTGAGCTTATCCACTTTGGTGGTAAAAACAGAGAGACAGACTATTGTCTGAATGGTGACAGATTAGGAAAAGGGAAGGTGCAACGAGACCTGGGTGTCATGGTACATCAGTCATTGAAGGTTGGCATGCAGGTACAGCAGGCGGTTAAGAAAGCAAATGGAATGTTGGCCTTCATAGCGAGGGGATTTGAGTACAGGGGCAGGGAGGTGTTGCTACAGTTGTACAGGGCCTTGGTGAGGCCACACCTGGAGTATTGTGTACAGTTTTGGTCTCCTAACTTGAGGAAGGACATTCTTGCTATTGAGGGAGTGCAGCGAAGATTCACCAGACTGATTCCCGGGATGGCGGGGCTGACCTATCAAGAAAGACTGGATCAACTGGGCTTGTATTCACTGGAGTTCAGAAGAATGAGAGGGGACCTCATGGAAACGTTTTAAATTCTGACGGGTTTCGACAGGTTAGATGCAGGAGGAATGTTCCCAATGTTGGGGAAGTCCAGAACCAGGGGTCACAGTCTGAGGATAAGGGGTAAGCCATTTAGGACCGAGATGAGGAGAAACTTCTTCACCCAGAGAGTGGTGAACCTGTGGAATTCTCTACCACAGAAAGTAGTTGAGGCCAATTCACTAAATATATTCAAAAGGGAGTTAGATGAAGTCCTTACTACTCGGGGGATCAAGGGTTATGGCGAGAAAGCAGGAAGGGGGTACTGAAGTTTCATGTTCAGCCATGAACTCATTGAATGGCGGTGCAGGCTCGATGGGCTGAATGGCCTACTCCTGCACCTATTTTCTATGTTTCTATGTTTCTATGTTTCCACCACCACCCAGCTTAGTGTCATCTGCAAACTTGGAGATATTACACTAAATTCCTTCAGCTAAATCATTGATGTATATTGTAAATAGCTGGGGTCCGAACACTGAGCCCTGCAGCACTCCACTAGTCACTGCCTGCCATTCTGAAAAGGACCCGTTTATCCCGACTCTCTGCTTCCTGTCTGCCAATCAGTTCTCTATCCACATCAGTACATTGCACCCAATAGCATGTGCTTTAATTTTGCACACTAATCTCTTGTGTGGGACCTTGTTCAAAACCTTTTTGAAATTCCAAATATACCACATCCACCGGTTCTCCCTTGTCCACTCGACCATTTACATTCTCAAAAAATTCTAGATGATTTGTCAAGCATGATTTCACTTTCATAAATCCATGCTGACT
This sequence comes from Pristiophorus japonicus, assembly GCF_044704955.1. NCBI lineage: Eukaryota > Metazoa > Chordata > Chondrichthyes > Pristiophoridae > Pristiophorus > Pristiophorus japonicus. The sequence goes on from NC_091977.1 coordinate 23,706,608, forward strand.
TGGACCGATCCTGTCACTGCTTTCTAAATGCGCTGCTATTTCATCTTTAATAATTGATTTCAACATTTTCCCCATTACTGATGTCAGGCTAATTGGTCCATAATTACCTGTTTTCTCTCTCCCTCCTTTCTTACAAAGTGGTGTTACATTAGCTACCCTCCAGTCCATAGGAACTGATCCAGAGTCGATAGGCTGTTGTAAAATGATCATCAATGCATCCAGTATTTCTAGGGCTACTGACTTAAGTATTCTGGGATGCAGAGTATCAGGCCCATGGGATTTATCTGCCTTCAATCCCATCAATTTCCCTAACACAATTTCCAGCCTAATAAGGATTTCCTTCAGTTCCTCCTTCTCACTAGACCCTCTGGACCCTAGTATTTCCAGAACTTTATTTGTGTCTTCCTTCGTGAAGACAGAACCAAAGTATTTGTTTAACTGGTCCGCCATTTCTTTGTTCCCCATTATAAATTCACCTGAATCTGCCTGCAAGGGACCTACATTTGTCTTCACTAATCCTTTTTCTCTTCACATAGCTACAGAAGCTTTTGCAGTCAGTTTTTATGTTCCCAGCAAGTTTTCTTTCATAATCTATTTTCCCGCTCCTAATTAAAGCCTTTGTCCTCCTTTGTTGTATTATAAAATTCTCCCAGTTTTCAGGTTTGCTGCTTTTTCTGGCCAATTTATATGCCTCTTCCTTGGATTTAACACTGTCCTTAATTTTCCTTGTTAGCCATGGTTGAGCCACCTTCCCCATTTTAATTTTTACTACAGACAAGGATGTACAATTGTTGAAGTTCATCCATATGATCTTTAAATGTTTGCCATTGCCTATCCACCGTCAACCTTTAAGTATCATTCGCCATTCTATTCTAGCCAATTCACGTCTCATACCATCAAAGTTACCTTTTCCCAAGTTCAGGACCTTAGTCTCTGAATTAACTTTGTCACTCTCCATCTTAATAAAGAATTCGACCATATTATGGTCATTCTTCCCCAAGGGGCCTCACACAATAAATTGCTAATTAATCCTTTCTCATTACACATCACCCAATCTAGATGGCCAGATCTCTAGTTGGTTCCTCGACATATTGGTCTTGAAAATCATCCCTAATACACTCCAGGAAATCGTCCTCCACCACATTGCTCCCAGTTTGGTTAACTCAATCAATATGTGGATTAAAGTCGCCCATGATAACTGCTGTAGCTTTATTGCACGCATCTCTAATTTCTTGTTTGATGCTGTCCCCAACATCACTACTACAGTTTGGTGGTCTGTACACAACTCCCACGAGCATTTTCTGACCTTTGGTCTTCCGTAGCTCCACCCATACCGATTCCACATCATGCAAGCTAATGTCCTTCCTTACTATTGGGTTAATTTCTTCTTTAACCAGCAACGCCATCCCACATCCTTTTCATTTCTGTCTATCCTTCCTGAATGTTGAATACCCATGGATGTTGAGTTCCCAGCCTTGTTCACCCTGGAGCCATGTCTCCGTGATGCCAATTACATCATATCCGTTAACTGCTATCTGCGCAGTTAATTCGTCCACCTTATTCCGAATACTCCTCGCATTGAGGCACAGAGACTTCAGGCTTGCCTTTTTAACACACTTTGCCCCTTTAGAACTTTACTGTCATGTGGCCCTTTTTGCTTTTTGTCTTGGGTTTCTCTGCCCTCCAATTTTACTTTTGTTCTTTCCATGTTTTGCTTCTGCCCCCATTCTACTTATATCTGTCTCCTGCATAGGTTCCCATCCCGCTGCCATATTAGTTTAACCCCTCCCCAACACTCCCCATAGGACATTGGTTCCAGCTCTGCCCAGCTGCAGACAGTCCAGTTTGTACTGGTCCCACCTCCGAGAACCGCTTCCAACGTCCCAGGAATTTGAATCCCTCCCTTTTGCACCACTCCTCAAGCCACATATTCATATGAGCTGTCCTGTGATTCCTACTCTGACTAGCACGTGACACTGGTAGCAATCCTGAGATTACTATGTTTGAGGTTCTACTTTTTAATTTAGCTCCTAGCTCCCTAATTCGTCTCGTAGGACCTCATCCCGTTTTTTACCTATATTGTTGGTACCTATATGCAGCACGACAACTGGCTGTTCACCCTCCCTTTTCAGAATGTCCTGTAGCCGCTCCGAGACATCCTTGACCCTTGCACCAGGGAGGCAATATACCATCCTGGAGTCTCGATTGCGGCCGCAGAAACGTCTGTCTATTCTCCTTACAATAGAATCCCCTACCACTATAGCTCTCCCACTCTTTTTCATGCCCTTGTGCAGCAGAGCCACCCCCAGTGCCATGAACCTGGCTGCTGCTGTCCTCCCCTGATGAGTCATCCCCCTCAACAATACCCAAAGCGGTGTATCTGTTTTGCAGGGGATGACCGCAGGGGACCCCTGCACTACCTTCCTTCCACTGCTCTTCCTGTTGGCTACACATCCCCGATCTGGCTGTGTACCCTTTACCTGCGGTGTGGCCAACTCAGTAAACGTGCTATTCACGACATCCTCAGCATCGCGGATGCTCCAGAGTAAATCCACCTGCAGCTCCAGTGCCACAATGCGGTCTGTGAGGTGCTGCAGCCGGATACTCTTCCCACACATGTAGTCATCAGTGACACTGGAAGCGTCCCTGACTTCCCACATAGCACAGGAGGAGCATAACACATGTCCGAGCTCTCTTGCCATGACTAAACCCTTAGATTCACTTAATTTGGTAACAACAATGCTAAAGGTTACTTCGTGATAAGGTAAAAGAAAAAGATAAACTACTCACCAATCATCAGCCAATTACTTATACCCTTGGCTGTGGCAACACCCTTCGATTTCTTTCTACTTCTTTTTTGCCTTCTCTCCCTGCTGCAGCTGCACCGGATGGCCTTTTATAGGCCTCCCCACCTCATAAACTCCTCGCTGGCTACTGGACGACGCTGGGCCTTTTATAGATCTCTCCACGCTGCCGCTCCGCCTCACGAACTCCCCGCTGGCTTCGATAAGATCACCTCTCATTCTTCTGTACTCCAATGAATATAGACCCAACCTTCTCAACCTATCTTCATAAGTCAACCCCCTCATCCCCGGAATCACCCTAGTGAACCTTCTCTGAATAGCCTCCAATGCAAGTATATCCTTCCTTAAATAAGGAGATCAAAACTGTATCGTCTCTGCACCTTGTTACAAACTCACACGAGGCATTTATATATCAGACACGATCACTCTGTGACCTTCACTTTATTCCCAGGACCAAAGAGTGCCAACCCTGGATGGGACCTCCCCTTTTACACCTGGAAACCCACGTGAGGAGTGTCTTCCACAAGCTCACCCCCTGTGGTCAGGGTGTGCATTTCAAGGGTACAGGTGCAGTATGCATGAGTTACCGTTACATAACTATTGTCATTGCAAGATGGTGAAATACATAACATCACCTTCTCCCTTAAGTCTTTTAGTTTCGGAGGTTAAGTCTATCGGGTGGTCGATGCTCTCTCGTGGAGCGCCGCAGTTGTGGCTCTGGTGGCTGAGCTTCAGCACGCGTCTCTGTCACTTGAGGTGATTCCGGCCTGTCCAGGCTGGCTGCAGGGACTGTGCTTGCTGAGGGCTGTCTTTGTTGCTCGTGCGCTGGCAGTGGTGTGGGTGTTATCTCATCATGCTCTTCTTCCAGTTCCTCCGTGTCTACGCTGAACCTTGTCTTTACTTAGTCCAAGGGTTTGCGGCATATCTGCCCATTGTTTAGTCTGACCACCATGACCCTGTTCCCTTCTTTGCCAATTACGGTGCTCTCAAGCCATTTGCGTCCCAAAGCATGGTTAAGAACAAATACCGGGTCATCTATTTCTATACACCTCTGCCTTGAGCCTCGATCATGGAGCTCGGTTTGGGACTGGCACTTGCCCTCAACAATGTCTGCCAGGTCTGGGTGAATGAGGGACAGCCGCGTCTTGAGCGTGCGTTTCATGAGGAGTTCCACTGGCGGGACTCCTGTGAGCGTGTGCGGCCGGGACCTGTAGGCCAGCAGGAGGCGCGATAGGCGGTACTGAAGGGAGGGTCCTTGGATGCGTAGCATGCCCTGCTTTATGACTTGGACCGCCCGTTCTGCCTGGCCATTGGAAGCCGGCCTTAACGGTGCTGTCCGGACGTGCTTGATCCCATTGCCTGACATAAACTCCTGGAATTCATGGCTGGTAAAACACGGGCCATTGTCTCGAAAACTGTATGCAGACTCTTCACTGTGATGGATGTCGTGCACGAGTTTAATATGCTGCACTCGATCCACTTCGAGTATGCATCGACAACGATCAGGAACATTTTCCTCATGAACAGGCCCGCATAGTCTACGTGAATACGTGACCATGGCCTGGTGGGCCAGGGCCACGGGCTGAGTGGAGCCTCCCTGGAGGCATTGCCCAGCTGGGCACTCGTCGTGCACTTGCGAACCCAGTGTTCCAGGTCTGAGTCAATCCCCGGCCACCATACATGTGACCGGGCAATGGCCATCATTAACATGATGCCAGGGTGCTTGCTGTAGAGTTCCCTGATGAACGCTTCCCTTCCTTTCTGGGGCATGACTTCCCGGCTGCCCCATAACAGGCAGTCGGCTTCGATGGAGAGTTCGTCCATCCGTCTCTGAAACGTCCTGACTTTCTCGGGGCACGCCCTGTGTGCGGGCACCCAATTCCCAGTCAGGACACATTTCTTTATCATGGATAGGAGGGGATCCCTGTTAGTCCAGAGTTTGATCTGTCGGGCTGTGATGGGGGAGCCCGCAGTCTCAAAAGCCTCAACAGCCATGGCCATCTCGGCGCTCTGCTCCAAAGCCCCCTCGGTGGTGGCCAGTGGGAGCCTGCTGAGTGCGTCAGCGCAATTTTCGGTGCCTGGCCAGTGCCATATGGTGTAGTCATATGCAGCCAGCGTGAGGCCCCATCGCTGTATGCGAGCTGACGCGTTAGCGTTGACAGCCTTGCTGTCGGACAACAGGGATGTTAACGGCTTGTGGTCCGTCTCTAGCTCAAACTGTCTACCGAAAAGGTACTGGTGCATCTTTTTCACACCGTACACACACACGAGTGCCTCCTTCTCGACCATGCCGTATCCACGCTCTGCCTGGGAGAGCGACCTGGAGGCGTAAGCCACCGGTTGGAGTCGGCCGTCATCATTACCCTGCTGCAACACACACCCAACCCCGTAGGATGACGCATCGCATGTTAAAACCAGTTTTTTACAGGGGTCATACAAAGTCAACAGTTTGTTGGAACACAGCAGGTTCCTCGCCTTATTGAAAACCCGTTCTTGACAATCCCCCCAAAACCATTCACAACCTTTACGGAGGAGCATGTGTAACAGCTCCAACAATGTGCTTAAGTTCGGCAGAAAGCTCCCAAAATAATTCAAAAGGCCCAGGAATGATCACAACTCCGACGTGTTGCTGGGCCTGGGCGCCCAGCGAATCGCCTGTTTTTGATTCAGTGGGCCAGATCCTGTCTGCGGCAACCCTCCTGCCCAGGAACTCGACCTCTAGGGCCAAAAACACATACTTGGCCTTTTTCAGCCGCAAGCCTATCCGATCCAATCGGCGTAGCACATCCGCCAGGTTGCGGAGGTGTTCCTCAGTGTCTCGACCAGTTATAAGGATGTCGTCTTGGAATACGACCGTTCCAGGGGTGGACTTGAGCAAGCTTTCCATGTTTCCCTGAAAGATAGCCGCTGCCGAACGAATGCCAAACGGACACCTGTTGTAGGCAAATAGTCCTTTGTGCGTCGTGATGGTGGTCAGAAGCTTGGAATCTTCCGCCAGTTCCTGAGTCATGTAGGCCGAAGTGAGGTCCAGCTTTGTGAACAGCTTTCCACCTGCCAGCGTGGCAAAGAGGTCCTCCGCTCTCGGAAGCGGGTATTGGTCTTGCAGCGACACTCGGTTGATGGTGGCTTTGTAATCGCCACAAATCCTAACCGAGCCATTTGCTTTGAGGACGGGAACGATGGGACTTGCCCAGTCACTGAACTCAACGGCCGAAATTATGCCCTCTCTGAGCAGCCTGTCCAGATCACTTTCAATTTTCTCACTCATCACGTATAGCACCGCTCTGGCGTTGTGGTGCACTGGTCTGGCATCCAGAGTGATGTGTATCACTACTTTAGTGCCTTGAATGTTCCAACACCAGGTTGAAAGAGTGACTCGAATTTTTGCAATACCTGCGAGCATGAACTTCACTCCATGGATGAAATGGCGTGCACATCCCCCCATTTCCAATTCATCTCAGCTAGCCAACTCCTCCCCAAAAGCGCGGGGCCATTTCCCGGAACAATCCAGAGTGGCAGCCGGTTCTGTGATCCATTATGCGCTGCCACCAAGTTTGCACTGCCCAGCACTGGGATGATCTCTTTGGTGTACATATGAAGCTGCGTCTCAATGCGTTCCAGTTTGGGCCTGCTAGCTCTGTGTGGCCATAGTCTCTCAAATTGTTGGGCGCCCATGAGTGACTGGCTAGCTCCCGTATACAGCTCCATGTGCACCGGGATGTCATTCAGTAAGACTTTCATCATCATGGGTGGTGTTTTAGTGTATGAGCTGTGGACATCAGCCACATGAACTCTCTGAACTTCAGCATCCATGGTTGTTCCCCAGGCCTCATTCTGCATTGCAGACCCCTCATCTGGTTCCTCTGTCTTGCAGACTAGCCTCGCTCCTGCCTTTTTGCACATCCTGGCCAAGTGTCCACTGACATTACAAATCATGCAGGTGTAAAGCTGGAACCTGCAGCTTTTGGCAGTGTGTCTACCCCCACACCTCCAACATGAGCTGAGATTGCTGTTAACAAAAGGACTATTCCCAGGCATTCCTCTCTGATGGCCCGTTTGGCTGTTTCTAAGCACTCTGAATGGTCCCATCACGGGATGCATTGTTCCTCGAGATGGCATGAATTGCCGATCCCCTTTCCATTTTTCCTTTTGCGGGCCCACCCTGGAGCTTGTTGCTGTCTGGGAGGTGTCGAATTGCCCTTGCCTGCCTGCCTGGGTGGTGTTGAATTGTCCTTGCCTGCCTGCGGGGTTCTGTATTACTTTTACAACATTTACTCCCTGGTTCATCGCTATGTTAAAACCAGGGCTGCATGTGTAAGTTAGCTTGGTCTCCTCTTCCCCTGCCATAAAGGTCTGAGCTATCAATGCCGCCCCTTCTAAAGTCAGGTCCTTTGTCTTTATAAGCTTCCTGAAAATGCCGGCATGAGTAATGCCCTCGATGAAAAAGTCCCTTAACATCTCCCCCCTGCAAGCATCGGAGAACTTACAGAGACTGGTCAAACGCCGCAGTGCCGCTACGAAGTCCGAGATGTTTTGATCTTCCCGACGCAGGTGAGAGTAGAACCGGTGCTGGGCCATGTGTACGCTACTTGCCGGCTTGAGATGCTCACTGATCAGCTGGCTGAGCTCTTCAAAGGACTTGTCCGCTGGCTTTTGGGCTGCGAGCAGTTCTTTTATCAGCGCATACGTCTGTGGACCATAGCTGGTCAGTAGATGCGCCCTCAGCTTGTCAGCCGCTGTCTCTTCCAGCCAGTCCTTTGTGACAAAGCTCTGCTGGAGTCTTTCCACAAAGTCATCCCAATTCTCACCCACACAGTAGCGTTCCTCTGTGCCACCGGTGGCCTTTCTCGTGGTTCGGTGATTCCCGTTTCTCGTCGCCAGATGTAGTATCTCTGCACCTTGTTACAAACTCACACTAGGCATGGATATATCAGACACGGTCACTCTGTGACCTTCACTTTATTCCCAGGACAAAGAGTGCTGACCCTGGGTGGGACCTCCCCTTTTGTATCTGGAAACCCAGGTGAAGAGTGTCTCCCACAAGCTCACCCCCTGTGGTCAGGGTGTGCATTTCAAGGGTACAGGTACAGTGTGCATGAGTTACCATTACAGAACTATTGTCATTACAAGATGGTGAAATACATGACAAAAACTGCACTCAGTACTCCAGGTGTGGCCTCACCAATACCCTACACATTTGTAGCAGGACTTCTCTGCTTTTATACTCCATCCCCTTTGCAATAAAGGCCAACATTCCATTTGCCTTCCTGATCACTTGCTGTACCTGCATACTAACTTGTGTTTTATGCATAATGATGCCCAGGTCCCTCTGTACTGCAGAACTTTTCAATTATTCTTCATTTCAATTATAATTTGCTTTTCTATTTTTTCTGCCAAAGGGGATAACCTCACATTTTCCCACATTATAACACCATCTGCCAAATTTTTGCCCACTCATTTCACCTGCTTATATCCCTTTGCAGATTTTGTGTGTCCTCAAAACTTGCTCTCCCACCCATATTTGTATCATCAGCAAACTTGGCTGCATTACACTCGGTCCCTTCATCCAAGACATTAAAAAAGATTGTAGTTGAGGCCCCAGCACCGATCCCTGCAGCAGACCAGTACATACTGTTTGCCAACCAGAAAATTACCCATTCATCCCGACTCTCTGCTTTCTGTTAGTCAGCGAGTCCTCTATCCATGAGAATATATTACTCCCAACCCTGTGAACTTTTATCTGTGCAGTAACCTTTTATGTGGCACCTTATCGAATGTGTTCTGGAAATCCACATCCACTTGTTCCCCCTTATCAACCCTGCTCGTTACATCCTTAAAGAATTCCAGCAGATTTGTCAAGCAAATATGTTCTTATGATCTTATATTCCTTCCTTCCTTATTTCCTTCTGTCATATATGTACATTTGGGATCACTAGCCATTAGATGGCGTCACTGTTGGAGGCCATTGGGCTGCACGCACATGTGTGCAGCCCAAGTATAAGAGGCCAGCCATTTTGTATATTAGTCACTCTGGGCCTTAATAAAGCAGAGCCAGGTCATACCTCTTGGAGTTAAACAGTACTCAGTCTCACAATTATTGCATACACAACATTTGGCGACAAGGCAACAAGAACCTTTGTATGCAAAAATGAGCACAATTGGATTGTTGGAGCGATTCATGGAAGGAGAAGATTGGGCAGACTTTGTGAGCCATTTGAGCCAGATCTTCGTGGGCAACAAAATGGAGGAGGTCGGCGACGCCGATGGCACCGAGCGGTGTTCCTCACGGTTTGCGGCCCAAAAATTTATGAAGGGTATACTTCTGTCTGTGAGTCCAATAGAGAAGATGTATGAAGAATTGTGTACACTGGTGCAGGACCACTTTAAGCCAGACGAAGGCATCATCATCTCGAGATACAGATTTTACACGCACATTCGCTCAGAGAGCCAGAACATGGCGGAATTCGTTGCTGACCTGAGACGTCTAGCGGGACCTTGTAAGTTCGGGGCTGTGTTGGCAGACATGCTGTGGGACTTCTTTGTAATCGGCATCAACCACAAGGTGATCCTGTGTAAACTACTGGTGGTGGAGATGGTGGACTTGAACAGGGCCATCATGACGACAGATAGAAGTCTAAAGCAGATATCACTGAAAACTCGAAACTCGGCAAGTACTGTAAATATGATTGTTTCAGCAGAGCGGCACATGGCAGGGCCTACCCGACTGCGTACGCAAAGCCTGTGGCTGCCCAAAGTCCGCCAGCGGGAATGCATCCGATTTCTCTGTGTTGGCGCTGTGGGGGAAATCACCAGCACCAGCAATGCCAGTTTAAGCAATATAGTTGCAACGGCTGTCTGAGAGTGGGGCATCACCAGCGCAAGTGTCCGTAGATGAGCAAGCGTGCTGCGACACACCACGTGGAGGATGATGGTCAGATTAGCGCGGATCCGGATATGTAATCCTAGATACCAGAGGAGGAAGTGTATGGACTATACTCGTTCCTAACTAAGAGCAAACCGATTATGATCAACGTGCAATTTAACGGGGTGCCGGTATCGCTGGAACTGGACACGGGGGTGAATCAATCGATAATGAGCCAGAGTGCATTCAACAAGCTGTGGGATACTGAGGCTGTGAGGTCCAGGCTGAGTCCAATCAATGCTAAGTTGCGCACGTACACCAAAGAATTCATAATGGTGATTGGCAATGCCACAATTAAAGTGTCGTATGACGGTGCGGTTCACGAGTTACCACTATGGATTGTCCCAGGCAATAGTCCAACGCTGTTCGGCAGGAACTGGCTTAAAAAATCAGATGCGATTGGAATTACATCAAGGCGTTGTTGTCGGAGAAAGATACATATGCCCAAGTATGAGCAAGTTCCCCTCGCTGTTGGCAACTTCACGAGAGCCAAGCTGCAGATCCACGTGGACTCAGATGCAAGATCCACCCATCATAAAGCTCGGGCAGTTCCATATATGATGAGGGAGAAGGTCGAACTTGAACTGGACAGCGTGAAGGGATCATATCACCGGTTGAATTTAATGAATGGGCCAGCCCCATTGTTCCTGTGCTAAAAAGTGTTGGCACAGTCAGAATCTGCGGAGACTATAAGGATACGATCAACAGGGTTTTGAAACAGGATCAGTACCCGTTACTGAAGGCTGATAACTTGTTTGCAACGCTAGCCGGGGGAATGTCGTTCACCAAACTGGGCTTGATGTCGGCCTACATGACACAGGTGCCGGTCGAGACGTGGAAGAGACTTACGTGCATTAACATGTATAAAGGACTGTTTATTTATCACAGGTTCCCTTTTGGAATTCGCTCGGCTGCAACAATATTACAGAGGAACATGGAGAGTTCCCAGAACTGTCATGTTCCAAGATGACATCCTGATTACAGGTCGTGACTCTGAGGAACATCTGAATAACATGGAAGAGGTTCTACTTCATCTGGACAAAGTGGGACTCAGACTGAAACGCTTGAAGTGCGGCGTCTTCATAGCACCAAAGGTCGAATTCCTGGGGAGGAAAATTGCTGCTGACGGCATCAGGCCCACGGACGCGAAAACCAAGGCCATCAAGAATGCAGAATGTGACGGAGCTGCGTTCGTTCCTGGGTCTACTCAACTACTTCGGTAACTTCCTATCTAAATTGAGCACCTTATTAGAACCACTGCATTTGCTGCGAAGAAAAGGCGACAACTGGGTGTAGGGTGCATCTCAAGACTGAGCTTTTGAGAGAGCCACTAGTCTGCTTTGCTCTAACAAGCTGCTGGTACATTATGACCCATGTAAACGTTTAATATTGGCCTGTGATGCTTCGTCATATGGAATTGGTTGCGTACTCCAACAAGCTAATGAGTCGGGTAAACTTCAACCAGTTGCGCATGCTACAAAAAGTTTGTCTAAAGTGGAAAGAGCCTACAGCATAGTAGAGAAAGAAGCACTAGCCTGTGTGTATGGGGTTAAAAAGATGCATCAGTACCTGTTTAGACTTCGGTTTGAACTGGAGACAGATCACAAGCCGCTCATTTCACCGTTCTCTGAAAACAAAGGTATCAATACCAATGCTTCATCCGCATCCAGGGGTGGGCGTTGACATTATCCACGTATGATTATGTCATTCGCCATAGAGCTGACACCGAGAATTGTGCCGATGCTTTGAGCCGTCTGCCGTTGCCCACACCGGAGGTGGAAATGCCACAACCGGCGGACCTATTGTTAGTTATATGGATGCTTTTCAAAGTGAAGGAACGAACCCCTGTCACAGCTCAACAAGTTGAGACCTGGACCAGCCAGGACCCGATTTAATCGGTGGTGAAGAGTTGCATCCTCAAAGATCTGCCATACCCAAGCAAATGTGCGAGGAGACCAAACCTTACATTTGTCGCAAAGACGAATTGACTATTCAGTCGGATAGTCTACTGCGGGGCAAGAAAGGGAGAGAGAAATTTGTACGTGAGCTACATGGCACACACCCCGGCATTGTAATCATGAAAGCCTTTGCCAGATCTCATGTATGGTGGCCGGGAATTGACTCTGAGCTGGAATCATTTGTGTATCAGTGCAACACTTGCCTGCAGCTCAGCAAAGCACCAGCGGAATCGCCGCTGAGTCTGTGGTCATGGCCATCCAAACCATGGTCCAGGATCCACATGACTTTGCAGGTCCCATTCAGGGGGAGATGTTTTTAGTTGTGGTGGATGCATATTCGAAGTAGATAGAATGTATAATCATGTCATCCAGCACATCCACAGCTACCATTGAGAATCTCAGTGTCATGTTCACGACACATGATCTGCTTGACATCGTTGTTAGTGACAACGGATCGTGCTTACCAGTTTACTGTTTCAAGAGTTCATGAAACTCAATGGTATCAAACATGTAAGGTCAGCACTGTTTAAACCTGCATCCAATGGGCAAGCAGAACATGCTGTCCAAATCATAAAGCAGAGTATGAAGCGAGTACCCAAGGGTCACTGCAAACCTGCCTGTCATATATACTGCTGAGTTACAGGACAAGACCACGCACGCTTACCAGGATCTCACCTGCTGAACTAATGATGAAGAGAGATCTTAAGACCAAGCTATCTCTTGTACACTCTGACTTGAATAATCATGTTGAATATAGAAGACAAAGTCAGCAAGGGTATTACGATCGCGCAGCTGTGTCACGCGATATTTCTGAAAATGATCTTGTATATGTTCTGAATTATGGTCAGGATCCCAAGTGGATCACTGGTACTGTCATGGCCAAGCAGGGCAATAGAGTATTCATTGTCAAGCTCAAAAATGGGCAAACATGCAGGAAACATATGGATCAGACAAAGCTGCGGCACACAGACGAACTGGAACAGTCGGAGGAAGAGACAATTGACGACCAACCAACCTACCCCCAGTCATCAGAGGACTCAGTGGTCATCAGTGAATCGGGACTTTCAATTACTGACATGTTCAACGAAAATGGACTTTCAATCCCTGACATGGCCATTGCCACTCCCACCAGGTCAGCCACCCAGCCACCAGTCACAACAGACTCTGAACACTCACCCAAGGCTGGAGTTGAACTGAGACGGTCAACCCGCGAGCATAAAACACCAGACCATCTCAATTTGTAAAGGACTGTGTTAATATCTCAGAGGTGGGTATTGTCATCTATGTACTTTTGGGATCACTAGCCACTAGATGGCGTCACTGTTGGAGACCATTGGGCTGCACGCACGTGTGTGCAGCCCAAGTATAAAAGGCCAATCATTTTATATATTAGTCACTTTGGGCCTTAATAAAGCAGAGCCAAGGTCATACCTCTTGGAGTTAAACAGTACTCAGTCTAACAATAATTACATACACAACACCTTCCTTCCTTCCTTATCCCTCAATCAACATTAGAAAAACAGATTATCTGGTCATTAAGCCATTGCTGTTTGAGGGAGCTTGTTATGCCCAAATTAGCTGCCGCGTTTCTCAGTATTACAACTGTGACTATACTTCATTAGCTGTAAATCGCTTTGAGACGTTCGGTGGTCATGAAAGGCGCTATATAAATGTAAGTCTTTCTTTCTTTCCTTCCTTCCCTCTTTCTCTCTTTCCCTCTTTCTCTGCCTAGTTTCCTTCCCTCTCTCCCTCCATTCCCTCTTTCCTCAGAAAGCATACGTCCTGCTTCAGAATAGGTGTGGTATTGAGGCCTCTGTGGTTAGGTTTTCCTGTGTGTGTGTGTGTGTGTGTGTATATATAGGGAAAGGTCAATTGTTTAGTCAAACTAAGATTGATTCATAGTGATAGTTTAATGAAAGAAAATCTTGCCCTTTGGCGGAGATGAGGAGGTTACCTTATGATGATAGATTGAGTAGACTGGGTCTTTACTCGTTGGAGTTCAGAAGTATGAGGGGTGATCTTATGGAAACATTTAAAATCATGAAAAGGATAGACAAGTTAGAGGCAGAGAGGTTGTTTCCACTGGTCGGGGAGACTAGAACTAGGGGGCACAACCTCAAAATACGGGGGAGCCAATTTAAAACCGAGTTGAGAAGGAATTTCTTCTCCCAGAGGGTCGTGAATCTGTGGAATTCTCTGCCCAAGGAAGCAGTTGAGACTAGCTCATTGAATGTATTCAAGTCACAGATAGATAGATTTTTAACCAATAAGGGAATTAAGTGTTACGGGGAGAGGGCGGGTAAGTGGAGCTGAGTCCACGGCCAGATCAGCCATGGTCTTATTGAATGGCGGAGCAGGCTCGAGGGGCTAGATGGCCTACTCCTGTTCCTAATTCTAATGTTCTTATGTTCTTATGATAGCTTCACTGTTGAGAGTAAATTTACATCAATTCAGATTAAACAAGAATAATATCCATTTCCAATTATTTCTGAGTTGAAAGCAACAGTTTATGTCAACCTACCAGTGCGAACTGAGCACAGGGAAGAAGGGACATCTCTTTCTGTCGTGACCAATACGGTGGGGGCCGATTATCTGCCGTGTAATGAACGCGCCACCTCTCCTGCCAGATGGGATTCTTAGGTGGCTATTTTGTTCCTGCAAAACAGGCATGGCAGCATTGAATTTCCAGGCCTCGCTGATCCGTGCAAAAAGGTTTAACAAGCGCATATATTCTGAACATGGCAAGCACTTAACAAGCCCTTGACCAGATTTGTTTTCCCTCTCCACTTATATGTGGGCAATTTATGAACCGGAGGAAATCACCTTGAATTTTACAAGGGAATGTTATAAAAATTCATTCTCGGTACTGTGGGAGTTGGTGGCAAGGTCAGCATTTATTGTCCGTCCCCAGTTGACGTTGAGAAAGTGGTGATGATTCTTCATTATCAGAAAGAAAGAAGGCAAAACTTGCATTTTGATAGTCTCTTTCACAACCTCAGGACGTGCCAAAGCACTTTACAGCCAATGAAGTACTTTTTGAAGTGTAGTCACTGTTGTAATGCAGGAAAATAAACAGCGGCTTCCAATTTGCGCACAGCGCTTCCATATGACTGCAGAAAAAAATATAACAAACACAGGTGCCGTCAGGTCCAAGGTCGAGTGAAGGAACTATCAATGGACCAAAGAGACCAGAGGAGAATAAACAAATGGTAAGGTGGCTCAAGAGTGAAGCAGATAACAAAAGATCCCAAACAAGTTAAAACCATGGCCTGAATTTTGTGGAGGAGGGCGGGTTGGGGGTTGGGGGTGGGTTGGGGGTGGGGGCTCCGAGCTGGGCGAGAAACACGGGAGGCCGGGTTACCCGCAGGCACTGACGATTTTAACAGCAGGGCCCTATTTTCATGTCGGGCCCCAGTTTCCAAATTGGAAGGGATAATTGTGAACACTACTGTGAAGCATCTTGGGACGTTATATTCCATTAAAGGCACTATATAAACACAAGTTATTATTATCATTATTTCTCTATTCAGACCCCTCATGATTTTGAACACTTCTATCAAATCTTCTCTCAATCTTCGCTGCTCCAAGGAGAACAACCCCAGCTTCTCCAGTCTATCCACGTCCCTCATTCCTGGAATCATTCTCGTAAATCTTTTCTGCACCTTTTCGAAGGCCTTCACATCCTTCCTAAAGTGTGGTGTCCAGAATTGGATACAGTACTCCAGCTGGGGCCGAACCAGTGTTTTATACAGGCTCATCATAACTTCCACACTTTTGCACTTATGAAGCCCAGGATCCCGTAAGCCTTTTTAACTGCTTTCTCAATCTACCCTACCACCTTCAACGATTTGTGCACACGCACCCCCAGGTCTCTCTGTTCATTCAGCCCCTTTAGGATTGTGCCATTTAGTTTATATATCCTCTCCTCTTTCTTTCTACCAAAATGCAACACTTTACTGCGTTAAACTTCATCTGCCACGTGTTTGCCCATTTCACCAGCCTCTCTGTGTCTTCCTGAAGTCGATCACTCTCCTTCTCACTATTCACTGTACTTCCAAGTTTTGTGTCATCTGCAAATTTTGAAGAATGGGTTGTCGCGATGACAGGAAGTGAACACAATAAATTACCATACCGAGTCATTTATCAAACTGTAAGGAATTAAAATAAACCAGCGGCCTTTGTTGTTGTCCCTAGTTTGTTTGATGAATATAATTTTTTTGTACAATGGAGTTGGGAAAGGTGTTCAGAAACTCGCTCCATAGAATCCCTAGTGGCCAAAGCCTACATCGTAACAAGAAAGAAAAAAACGAAAGGAATTGCATTTATATAGTGCCTTTCATAACATCAGGACATCCCAAAATGCTTTACAGGCAATTAAGTACTTTGGAAGTGAAAGATACTGTTGTAATGTAGGAAAAGCGGCAGCCAATTTGTGCACAGCAAGCTCCCACAAAGAGCAATGAGATGATGACCAGATCCTCTGTTTTAGTGATGTTGGTTGAGGGATAAATATTGGCCAGGACAATACTGCAATAGAATGAGAAATGTTGGCATGGCAATTTACAATATACAAGCTGAGCCAAAAGCGTGACCTAAAATTTTGACAGCAGCAAGTTAAATTTGTGGACATAAAAATATTATTTTTCTTTCACTGCCAGAACCTTCCTGCCAGTACCACTGAATGCCCAGTGAATATCCAGTGAATGACCAGTGAATGCCCAGTAGATGCACAGTGGATGCCTTCCTTCCAGATGAGAGAGATGAGGTCATGCATTTGTGCCAATAGTGCCTCTCCACCATACTTTAATGCCCCAGTGGGGATTCTATCCGCTCCCGTTGCCTTGTTGTTCTTGAGTTGGTGGATGGCTTTTTCTACTTCGTGCAGGACTATGGTCTTGCTGAGATGGTGGCGGGTGGCATGCTGTGCTTTGAAGTGCTCCTTCCAGTGTGTCCTGACTGCCTCGGTGTCCTTGATGAGTGTCTCCCCGTTCTTGACCAGCGGGGTGGGGCCTTGGGTGCTTGGGCCGTAGGTGGACTTGACTGTGGTGAAGAATCCTCACACATCATGGCTGTCGGCCAGCTGTTGAATCTCCTGTGCTTTCTCCACCCACCATCTATTCTTTAGGTCACGGGTTTTTTGTTGAACCTCGGCCTTAAGCCGTCTGTAAAGCTGCTTTGCTGCTTCCGACTTGGGTTGTTGTTTTAAACATCAAAACATAGAAACATAGAAAATAGGTGCAGGAGTAGGCCATTTGGCCCTTCGAGCCTGCACCACCATTCAATAAGACCATGGCTGATCATTCCCTCAATACCCCTTTCCTGCTTTCTCTCCATACCCCTTGATCCCTTTAGCCGTAAGGGCCATAGCTAACTCCCTCTTGAATATATCCAATGACTGGCATCAACAACTCTCTGCGGCAGGGAATTCCATAGGTTAACAACTCTCTGAGTGAAGAAGTTTCTCCTCATCTCAGTCCTAAATGGCCTACCCCTTATCCTAAGACTATGTCCCCTGGTTCTGGACTTCCCCAACATCGGGAACATTCTTCCCGCATCTAACCTGTCCAGTCCCGTCAGAATCTTATACATTTCTATGAGATCCCCTCTCATCCTTCTAAATTCCAGTCTCTCCTCATATGACAGTCCAGCCATCCCTGGAATCAGTCTGGTGAACCTTCGCTGCACTTCCTCAATAGCAGAACGTCCTTCCTCAGATTAGGAGACCAAAACTGAACACAATTTTCCAAGTGAGGCCTCACTAAGGCCCTGTAAAATTGCAGTAAGACCTCCCTGCTCCTATACTCAAATCTCCTAGCTATGAAGGCCTACATACCACTTGCCTTCTTCATCACCTGCTGTACCTGCATGCCAACTTTAAATGACTGATGAACCCAGGTCTCGTTGCACCTCCCTTTTCCTAAAATGCCGCCATTCAGATAATATTCTGCCTTCGTGTTTTTGCCCCTAAAATCGATAACCTCACATTTATCCACATTATACTGCATCTGCCATGCATTTGCCCACTCACCTAACCTGTCCAAGTCACCCTGCAGCCTCTGAGCATCCTCCTCACAGCTCACACCGCCACCCAGTTTAGTGTCGTCTGCAAACTTGGAGATATTACACTCAATTCCTTCATCTAAATCGTGAATGTATATTGTCAAGAACTGGAGTCCCAGCACTGAGCCCTGCAGCACTCCACTAGTCACTGCCTGCCATTCTGAAAAGGACCCGTTTATCCCGACTCTTTGCTTCCTGTCTGCCAACCAGTTCTCTATCCACGTCAATTCATTACTCCCAATACCATGCGCTTTGATTTTGCACACTGATCTCTTTTAGGTTCAGAAATGCCCTGCGCTTGCGATTTATTAGCTCCTGGATCTTCTGGTCATTCTCATCAAACCAGTCCTGGTGTTTCCTGGTTGAGTGACCGAACAATGTCTTTACAAGAACCTTGTAAATTTCCTGGGAGGACAGATGCACCAACATTAATGTCCTCGACCAGGCCAACAACCCCAGCATCGAAGCACTGACCACACTTGATCAGCTCCACTGGGCAGTCCACATTATTCACATGCCAGACACGAGACTCCCAAAGCAATTGCTCTACTCGGAACTCCTACACGGCAAGTGAGCCCCAAGTAGGCATAGGAAAAGTTTCGCGGACACCCTCAAAGCCTCCTTGATAAAATGCAATAACCCCAATGACACCTGGGAGTCCCTGGCCAAAGGCCGCCCTAAGTGGAGGAAGAACATTCGGGAGGGCGCTGAGCACCTCGAGTCTCGTCGCCGAGAGCACGCAGAAAGCAAGCACAGGCAGCGGAAGGAGCATGCAGCAAACCAGACTACCCACCCACCCTTTCCTTCAACCACTGTCTGTCCCACCTGTGACAGAGACTGTAATGCACGTGTTGTACTGTACAGTCATCTAAGAACTCATTTTTAGAGTGGAAGCAAGTCTTCCTCGATTTCGAGGGACTGCCTATGATGATGATAATGATGATGATGACTGGATGCCCAGTGAATGATCTGTAGATTCTGAGTGGAAGGAACCAATAGTCTCTGTAGGTCGAAGACCATTGACATATTTTTTTTCTTTTCCATCACTCGTTTAATCTCCCCCTCAGCAACGCAGGGGTTTAACTTCCTTGGTAGCTTTAAACATTCACATGTAATTCTCCCGCGTGATATTTCAATGGATGGTAGTAAAATAACAATTTTACTGCAAACAAATCAACCAGCACCACGATCAGAGAGCGTTGCATCCTCCAATATAAAATCAGTAAATGCTGGAAATCTCAGCGGGTCAGGTAGCATCTGTGGAGAGAATCACCCCCTACTGTGTTAGACAAGAACTGGTAAAACAGAAAACTGCAATTGTCGTCATAAGATGGGTTTGGGTGAAAAGGTCCCACTGCCCCTGTTCTTTCCCCATAGCCATGCAATTTTTTCCTGTTCAGTGCACATCTGACTCACTTTTGAAGGTTACTATTGAATCTGCTTCCAACACTCTTTCAGGCTGTGCATTCCAGATCATAACAACTTGTTGCATTAAAAAAATTCTCATCTCCCCGGTTCTTTTGCCAATTACATTCATTCTGTGGCTCTGGTTACCAACCTTCCTGCCAGTGGAAACACTTTCTCCTTATTTACTTATTTATCATAACCCCTCATAATTTTGAACATCCCTATTAAACCTTCACTTAATTTTTTGCTGCTCGAAGGACAGCAATCCCAGCTTCTCAAGTCTCGCCACATAATTGAAGTGCCTCGTCCCTGGTGCCATTCCAGTAAATCTACTCTGCACCCTCGCCAAGATCACTGGATAGTGTTAGCTGTGGCTCAGTGGGTAGCACTATTGCCTCTGGGTCAAAATCTTGTGGGTTCAAGTCCCACTCTAGGGATTTAAGCACAAAAAACTCCAGGCTCAGGGAGCACTACACTGTCAGAAATAGTGACTTTTGGATGAGGCGTTAAACTGAGGCCCCGTCTGCTCTCTCAAGTGGACCAAAAAGATCCTGATACGTCCTTACTAAACAGTATAAATGCACACGAGGCCCATGCTTGAGAGAAGGTCAGTCTGTGACCTGTCCTTTATTCCTTCGCACTCAAGTGATGGAAGTGGGTGGAGCTTCCGCTTTTATATCTGAAAGTCCAGGTTAGGAGTGTCTCCCACAAGTTCAGCACCGAGTGGTCAGTGTTCTCACGGTGTACAACTTAGGTCAGATTGTACATGGGTTACAATGCTGGTTGAATACATGACATCACCTCCCCACCCCAAAGTCTTACTGGGATCACAGGTTGAGTCTCTCTGGTGGTTTATGCTCTCTTGTAGAGCACCTGAGTTGTGGCTCTGGTTGTTGGGCGCTGGCCTGAGTGTCTGCTGTTTGCGGTGCCTCAGGCCTGTCCGGACTGCCCACAGTGACTGGGCTCTCTTCCACTTGGTTCCTGTGTTCAGTCACCTGTGGAGGAGTAAACCCTATATCATGTTCTCCCTCTGCTTCTTCTATGGGATTGCTGAACCTCCTTTTTGTTTGATCCACATGTTTGCGGCAGATTTGTCTATTGGTAAGTTTAACCACCAGAATCCTATTTCCCTCTTTGGCAATCACAGTGCCTGCGAGCCATTTGGGCCCTGCAGCATAGTTGAGGACAAAAACAGGGTAATTTACATCAATACATCGCCCTCTCTCATTCCTTTCATGGTAGTCACATTGTGACTGGCGCCTGCTCTCGACAATTTCTTTCATGGTGGAGTGTATAAGGGATAACCGGGTTTTGACCGTCCTTTTCATTAGCAGCTCTGCGGGTGGAACCCCTGTGAGCGAGTGTGGTCAGGATCTGTAGGCCAACAGGAAGCGTGATAAGCGGCATTGTAGTGAACTCACTTGGATTCTGAGCATCCCCTATTTGATTATCTGCACTGCTCTGGTTGAGGCCGGCTTGAACGGTGCCGTTCTGACATGGTTAATTCCATTGCCTGCCATGAAGTCTTGGAATTCAGTGCTTGTGAAGCACGGGCCATTGTCTCTGACCAAGATGTCTGGTAGACTGTGGGCGACGAACATTGCCCGTAGACTTTCTACCGTGGCAGAGGATGTGCTTGAATTTAAAATGTCACACTCGATCCATTTGGAGTAGGCGTCGACTACAACCAAAAACATTTTTCCCATGAAAGGACATGCGTAGTCCTCATGGATGCGTGACCATGGCTTGGCGGGCCAGGACCAGGGCTAAGGGGGGCTTCCCCAGGCGCATTGCCCAGCTGGACACACGTGTTGCACCTGCGAACACAAAGTTCCAGATCTGCGTCTATCCCTGGCCACCAAAGGTGTGACCTGGCAATTGCCTTCATCATGACAATGCCCAGGTGCTCATTGTGGAGTTCTCTGATGAACACCTCTCTGCCCATCTGGGGCATGACTACGCGGTTTCCCCACAGTAGGCAATCAGCCTGAATCAAGAGTTCATCCCTGCGCCTGTGAAATGGTTTAAATTCCTCAGGGCATGCCTTGTACGTGGCTGCCTAGTCCCCATTCACGACACATTTCTTGACTAGAGACAATAGCGGGTCTCTATTTGTCCAGACTTCAATCTGACGGGCTGTCACGGGTGAGCCTTCGCTTCCGAAAGCTTCAACAGCCATGACCATCTCTGCAGCATGCTCGGTAGCCCCTTCAATGGTGGCTAGTGGGAGCCTGCTGAGTGCATCGGCGCAGTTTTCGGTGCCCGGTCTGTGCCGAATTGTGTAGTCATAGGCAGCTAACGTGAGTGCCCACCTCTGTATGCGGGCCGATGCGTTTGCATTTATGGCCTTGTTGTCGGCCAAAAGGGACGTTAGGGGTTTGTGATCTGTCTCCAGCTCAAATTTCCTGCCAAATAGCTACTGGTGCATTTTCTTTACTGCATATACACATGCCAGCGCCTCCTTTTCTACCATCCCGTAGCCCCTTTCTGCCTAGGACAGACTTCTGGAGGCATAAACTACCGGCTGTAACTGACCCTTGGCATTGACATGCTGCAACACACACCCGACACCATAGGACGACGCATCGCACGTTAACACAAGTTTCTGACATGGGTCATATAGCGTTAACAGATTGTTGGAACGTAACAAATTGCGTGCTCTATTAAAAGCCCTTTCCTGGCTGTCCCCCCAGACCCATTCGTGACCTTTGCATAGGAGCACGTGTAGCGGCTCTAACAGCATGCTCAATTTGGGAAGAAAGTTACCAAAATAGTTCAGGAGCCCCAGGAACGAATGCAGCTCCGTCGTGTTACGGGGTCTGGGTGCTCTCTGGATCGCTTCCGTCTTGGACGCAGTAGGGCTAATCCCGTCTGTTGCTACCCTCATCCCCAGGAATTCTACCTCTGGAACTAGGAAGACGCACTTTGCCTTTTTCAGTCGCAGCCCTACCCAGTCCAGTCTGCGTAGCATCTCATCCAGGTTGTGGAGGTGTTCTTCAGTATCATAACTCGTGATGAGGATGTCGTCCTGAAAAACCACCGTCCCTGGAATCGACTTGAGGAGGCTTTCCATATTTCATTGGAAGATCGTGGCGGCCGAGCGAATCCCGAAAGGACATCTGTTGTACTCAAACAACCCCTTGTGTGTTGTGATGGTGGTCAGCTTCTTCGACTCACTCGCCAGCTCCTGGGTCATGTAAGCTGAGGTCAGGTCCAATTTTGAAAAAGGTTTGCCACCGGATAGCGTCGCAAAGAGGTCCTCCGCTGTCGGTAGCGGGTACTGGTCTTGGAGTGACACCCGATTGATGGTGGCCTTGTAATCGCCACATATCCTGACCGACCCATCCGCCTTGAGCACCGGCGCAATCGGACTCACCCAGTCACTGAATTCGACTGGCGAGATGATGCCTTCCCTCAGCAGGCAGTCCAATTCGCCTTCTATCTTTTCCCTCATCACGTACGGCACCGCTCTGGCCTTGTGGTGTACTGGTCTGGTGTCCGGGTTTATGTGAATCACTACCTTGGCCCCCATGAAAGTGCCAATGCCGGGTTGAAATAATGAGTCAAATTTGTCCAGGATCTGTGAGCATGATACTCGCTCCACAGAGGAAATTGCATTGATATCGCCCCATTTCCAGTTCATGACAGCAAGCCAACTCCTCCCCAGTAGTGCGGGACCGTCCCCCGGGACAACCCATAATGGCAACCTGTTCTCCGAATCTTTGTGGGTCACGACTACCGTGGCGCTGCCTAGCACCGGAATGATCTGCTTTGTGTAAGTCCGTAGTTGTGCGTCAATCGGCGATAATTTTGGCCTCCTGGCCTTGGACGCCCACAACTTTTCAAACTGTTTGATAGTCATCAGGGACTGGCTGGCCCCCGTGTCTAGCACCATTGATACTGGGATGCCATTGAGGAGCACTTTCATCATTATCAGAGGCGTCCTGGTGTATGAACTGTATACATGCTCCACATGAACTCGCTGAACTTCAGCTTCCAGCGATTTCCCCCAGCGTTCATTTCTGCAATTTCTGCAGGTATTTTGCTCATCTCTGCAAACTCCGGCTGAGTGTGTGCCTCCACGCCTCCAACATGAGCTGCTGTTGGAAACAAAAGGTTCCTTGCCAATCGATCGACCCTGACTGCCCCTGTTATTGTCCTTGAGTGCACCATTAACAGGTGTTGATGGCCCCATTACTGGCCACATTGTCCCTTGTAATGGCGTGAATCGCCATTCAGCTTGCCATTGTCTCTGTCGAACTCCCCCTCTGGGTTCAACTACATGTTGGGGCATGCTCGATTGCCCTTGTCTGCCTGGAGAACTGTGTGCTGCTTTAACAATGTTGAATCTCTGTCCCAACCATTCCTTAATACAGTACCTCTCGTCTGTTCTGCTCATGGCCATGCTCGTGTGATTTAAATCCCAGTTTCTCGTCGCCATTGATAGGTCCTTACTATACAGTATAAATGCACACGAGGCCCATGCTTGAGAGAAGGTCAGTCTGTGACCTGTCCTTTATTCCTGAGCACTCAAGTGATGGAAGTGGGTGGAGCTTCCCCTTTTATATCCAGGTTAGGAGTGTTTCCCACAAGTTCACCACCTTGTGGTCAATGTTCTCACAGTGTACAACTTAGGTCAGATTATACATGGGTTATAATGCTGGTTGAATACATGACAGATCCATGACACTATTTTGAAGAAAAGCAGGGGAGTTACACCTGGTGTGCTGGAAAATATTTATCCTTCAAGCAACATTACAAAAAACAGATTATCTGGTCATTGCCACATTGCTGTTTGTGGGAGCTTGCTGTGCGCTAATTGACTGCCGCATTTACCACAATACAACAGTGAATACATTCCAAAAGTATTTCATTGGTTGTAAAGCGCTTTGAGACGTGCGGTGGTCCTAAAAGGCGCTATATAAATGCAAATCTTTCTTTTCTTTATAAAAACAGAAAATGCTGGAAATCTCAGTTGATGTTTCGAGTCAATGATCCTTCGTCAGACCTGAAACGTTAACTCTGCTTCCTCTCCACAGATGCTGCCTGACCTGCTCAGATTTCCAGCATTTTCTGCTTTATTCCAGATTCCAGCACCCCGCGGTAGTTTGCTTTTGTCTTTCTTCTCTTTCCCAGGCCTTGGCACTTGTTCTCATTCTTGGAGAATATGACCTTCCCATCATAACATCCAGCTGTTTCTTGAATGACCTCAATCATCATCATCATCATGGGCAGTCCCTTGAAATTGAGCAAGACTTGCTTCCACTCTAAAAACGAGTTCTTAGGTGACTGAACAGTCCAATATGGAATTAACAGTCTCTGTCCCAGGTGGGACAGGCAGTGGTTGAAGGAAAGGGTGGGTGGGACTGGTTTGCCACACGCTCCTTCCACTGTCCGCGCTTGGATTCCGAAATCTTCCCTTAAGCAGTCCTTGTCCAGATGTCGACGATGCTCCATATGAAGAAATACTTCCCAGCGTCTCCCCTACATCTGCCCTTAAGTGTCAAGCTGCCTTTGAAGCTGTGACCATGCAGACTTTCAGGCGAGCCCTGTGCATCTAATTTCTGAATGTTCAATATTTCCGCAGTTATATTGGAAATAGGAACAATGTATTAAAAGATAATGTTACCCTCCATGTAATGAGATCTGACTGTGAGGCTAATGCTCTTATCTGCCGCCACCAATACTAAATGGCAAAAAAGTACGCTACAATAAAATAATGTGAGACATCTAAACATCTCATTTCTATCAATATTAGTGTAACACAACATAAAAATCTATTTACAGTCACTTTAATTAATATTAGTAACTGGGAATAGGAGATAAAAAAGTGCTTATCTTCTATTCCCAATTATTTTCACCAAGCCCAATAGTCACTACCACTTCTACTATATCCTATCTGTGGCAACAAGCTGTGGAATTTCAATTTCCTCCTATCCTTTAGGGAGATATGCCTAGAAGGTGCAATAAATTATACATGAACATTTATAAAATAACTTGACATTTGTAGAAAGAGCAGCCATGTCACTAGAGGCCATAACTAGATGCTCACGAGTGCACTGAGGTACGAAAAAGGCTACCAAAGTTAATTATGGTTTCCGCTGAACCAGTAGAAATCTTAAATAGACTTGAGCAAACGGACTTTAAAGAAAGAAAGACTTGCATTTATATAGCACGTTTCACAACCACCGGACATCGCAAAGCGTTTTACAGCCCATGAAGTACTTTTGGAGTGTAGTCACTGTTGTAATGTGCGAAACACGGCAGCCAATTTGCGCACAGCAAGCTCCCACAAATAGCAATGTGCTAATGAACTGATAATCTGTTTTCATGTTGATTGAGGGTTAAATATTGGCCAGGACACCAGGGATAACTCCCCTGCTCTTCATTGAAATAGTGCCATGGGATGTTTTACGTCCACCTGAGAGAGCAGACGGGGCCTCGGTTTAACGTCTCATCCAAAAGACGGCACCTCTGACAGTGCAGCACTCCCTCAGCAGTAAACTGGAGTGTCAGCCTAGATTTATGTGCTCAAGTCCCAGGAGTGGAAGATGGTGTGTGGGAAGATAAAGGGGAATTTCCCTTGTTGCTTGAGGTAGCAACCGTGTAGATGGCCATTAGAAACAATGGCTGAGATTTTCCTCGCCTCGGTGGGTCTGGTGCGGCCGGTGTTAGTGACAGGTCATGACCCTGCTGCTGGCTCCATCCCACGGCCTAAAATTAACTTATCTCAATGTGACCTATTAAGCACATCCAGCGAACTTCTGGGCCCAATAAGATGGAGCAGGACTGTTGACATCATCGATGACGCATCTCGAGCTGCTTTCCTTTAAGGGACCATGCCCAACTTTATTTTGACATTTGTGCTGTCAGTGTTCGACAGCATTGAGGTGTTGCAAATACTAACAACAATATAAGAACATAAGAACATAAGAAATATGAGCAGGAGTAGGCCATATGGCCCCCTGCTCCACCATTTAATATGATCTTGGCTGATCCGATCATGGACTCAGGCTCCTTCCCTGCCCATTCCCCATAACCCCTTATTCCCTTATCGATTAAGAAACTGTCTATCTCTGTTTTAAATTTATTCAATGACCCAGCTTCTACAGCTCTCTGAGGCAGCAAATTCCACAGATTTACATCCCTCTGAGAAAAGAAATTCCTCCTCATCTCAGTTTTAAATGGGCGGTCCCTTATTCTAAGATTATGCCCCCCTAGTTCTAGTCTCTGCATTCACCCTGTCAAGCCCCTCATAATCTTATACATTTCGATAAGATCACCTCTCATTCTTCTGAATTCCAATGAGTAGAGGCCCAACCTACTCAATCTTTCCTATAAGTCAACTCCCTCATCTCCAGAATCAACCGAGTGAATCTTCTCTGTACTGGCTCCAAAGCAAGTATATCTTTTCGTAAATATGGAAGCCAAAACTGTTGTGTATGCATAATGTATGTACTGTAACATTAGACCACTGAATGTATCTTCACACTGTATACACCATATCTGTACCACCAGAGGGTGCTACTGGTGGAGACCGAAGCACACTGCAGGTAACCAGGTGTAAAAGGGAGCTCACCTTACTGTATCCTCACTCAGGAGCTGCAATAAATGGACTAAGGTCACAACAGTTTAAGTACAATACCTTACCTCGTGGAGTTATTACTAGAGTGCTTACATATATAACAAAACTGCACACAATATTTCAAGTGTGGCCTCACCAATACAGCAAGACTTCCCTGCTTTTATACTCCATCCCCTTTGCAATAAAGGCCAAAATTCCTTTGTTCTTCCTGATCACTTGCTGTACCTGCATACTATCCTTTTGTGTTTCATGCACAAGTACCCCCAGGTCCCGATGTACCGCAGCATTTTGCAATCTTTCTCCATTTAAATAATAACTTGCTCTTTGATGTTTTTCTGCCAAAGTGCATGACCTCACACTTTCCAACATTATACTCCATCTGCCAAATATTTGCCCACTCACTTAGCCCGTCTATGTCCTTTTGCAGATTTTTTGTGTCCTCCTCACACATTGCTTTTCCTCCCATCTTTGTATCGTCAGCTAGGTATTGGCTAGGTTACACTCAATCCCTTCTTCCAAGTCATTAATATAGATTGTAAATAGTTGGGGTCCCAGCACTGATCCCTGCGGCACCCCACTAGTTACTGGTTGCCAACCAGAGAATGACTCATTTATCCTGACTCTCTGTTTTCTGTTAGTTAACCAATCATCTATCCAAGCTAATATATTACCCCCAACCCCGTGAACTTTTATCTTGCGCAGTATCCTTTTCATGTAAAGTTTCTCCCTGTGGCTGAAGAGTCACAGTGTGGTTTCCACCCATTAAGGTGTACAACGGACATGATCTTCACCAGGCAACAACTGCAAGAGAAATGCAGGGAACAGCACCAACCCTTGTACATGGCCTTCTTTGACCTCACAACAGCCTTTGACACTGTTAACCGTGAGGGACTATGGAGCGTCCTCCTCTGTTTTGGCTGCCCCCAAAAGTTTTTCACCATCCTCCGCCTGCTCCACGACAACATGCAAGCCGTAATCCTGACCAATGGATCCACCACAGACCCAATCCATGTCAGGACTGGGATCAAGCAGGGCTGCATCATCGCACCAACGCTCTTCTCGATCTTCCTCGCTGCAATGCTACACCTCACACTTAACAAGCTCCCGGTTGGAATGAAACTAAACTATAGAACCAATGAGAACCTGTTCAACCTCGGTCGCTTCCAGGCTCGATCCAAGGTCATCCCATCCTCTGTCATCGAACAGTAGAACGTGGACGACACTTGCGTCTGCGCACATTCAGAGGCAGAACTCCAAGCCATCATCAACATCTTCACTGAGGTGTACAAAAGCATGGGCCTTAAACTAATCATCCATAAGACAAAGGTCCTCCACCAACCTGACCACGCCACAAAGAACTGCCCCCCCACCGGTCATCAAAATCTACAGCATGGCCTTGGACAATGTGGACCACATTCCATACCTCGGCAGTCTACTATCAGCAAGGGCAGACATTGACGGCAGGTCCAACACCACCTCCAGTGCACCAGCGCAGCCTTCAGTTGCCTGAGGAAAAGAGTATTCGAAGATCAAGACCTCACATCTGGCATCAAGCTTATGGTCTACAGGACTGTAGTGATACCCACCCTCCTATATGGCTCAGAGACGTGGACCATACATAGTAAACACCTCAAAGCACTGGAGAAATACTGCCAACGTTGCCTCCGCAAGATCCTGCAAATCCACTAGGAGGACAGATGCACCAACGTTAGTGTTCTCGATCAAGCCAATATGCCCAGCATCGAAGCATTGACCACACTCAACCAGCTCCGTTGGGCGGGCGACATCATCCGCATGCGCAACACAAGACTCCCAAATCAAGCTCTATTCGGAACTCCGACACAGCAAGCGAGCCCCAGGTGGGCAGAGGAAACATTTCAAGGACACCCTCAAAGCCTCCTTGATAAAGTTGAACTCCCACCGGCACCTGGGAATCCCTGGCCCAAGACCGGCCAAAATGGCAGAAGAGCATCTGGGAGGGCGCTGAGCACCTCGAGTCTCATCGCTGAGAGCATGCAGTAAAGAAGCGCAGGCAGCAGAAGGAGTGTGCGGCAAACCAGACCCCCACCCACCCTTTCCTTCAATCACTGTCTGTTCCACCTGTGATAGAGACTGTAATTCCCACGATGGACTGTACAGTCACATGAGAACTCACTTTCAGAGTGGAAGCAAGTCTGCCTATGATGATGATTGTTGTGTATCTGTAAAGCATGCACTCCCATGTAACGCCACCAGGGAGCCCATCCCCTGAAGTCCCAAGGGATCCCAGCATCCCTTGGGAGCACAGTATATAAGCCGGCCCCTAAGGCCTGTTCCTCACTCAGGAATGTCTTATTAAAGACTGAGGTCACTGTTACTTTAACCTCCCTGTGTGCAGCCTCATCTGTGTTTGGAACACAATAACTGGCGACGAGAATACGAATCCAATGCAAAGATGCAGCAAACTGTGGGCATCCTGGAGAAGTTCTCGGAGGAAGAGGACTGGGAAGCCTATGTTGAACGGCTAGACCAGTACTTTGGAGCCAACGAGCTGGACGGAGAAAGAAGCACTGCAAAAAGGAGAGCGGTACTTCTCACAGACTACGGGGCACCGACCTACAGCCTCATGAAGAATCTTCTGGCTCCGGTGAAACCCACAGATAACATAGAAACATTGAACCATAGAAAATAGGTGCAAGAGTAGGCCATTCGGCCCTTCGAGTCTGCACCGCCATTCAATGAGTTCATGGCTGAACATGTAACTTCAGTACCCCATTCCTGCTTTCTCACCATACCCTTTGATTCCCCTAGTCGTAATGACTACATCTAACTCCTTTCTGAATATATTTAGTGAATTGGCCTCAACAACTTTCTGTGGTAGAGAATTCCACAGGTTCACCACTCTCTGGGTGAAGAAGTTTCTCCTCATCTCGGTCCTAAATGGCTTACCCCTTATCCTTAGACTGTGACCCCTGGTTCTGGACTTCCCCAACATTGGGAGCATTCTTCCTGCATCTAACCTGTCTAAACCCATCAGAATTTTAAACGTTTCTATGAGATCCCCTCTCATTCTTCTGAACTCCAGTGAATACAAGCCCAGTTGATTCAGTCTTTCTTGATATGTCAGTCCCGCCATCCCGGGAATCAGTCTGGTGAACATTCACTGCACTCCCTTAATAGCAAGAATGTCCTTCCTCAAGTTAGGAGACCAAAACTGTACACAATACTCCAGGTGTGGCCTCACCAAGGCCCTGTACAACTGTAGCAACACCTCCCTGCCCCTGTACTCAAATCCCCTTGCTATGAAGTCCAACATGTCATTTGCTTTCTTAACCGCCTGCTGTACCTGCATGCCAACCTTCAATGACTGATGTACCATGACACCCAGGTCTCGTTGCACCTCCCCTTTTCCTAATCTGTCACCATTCAGATAATAGTCTATCTCTCTGTTTTTACCACCAAAGTGGATAACATCACATTTATCCACATTATACTTCATCTGCCATACATTTGCCCACTCGCCTAACCTATCCAAGTCACTCTGCAGCCTCATAGCATCCTCCTCGCAGCTCACACTGCCACCCAACTTAGTGTCATCCGCAAACTTGGAGATACTACATTTAATCCCCTCGTCTAAATCATTAATGTACAATGTAAGCAGCTGGGGCCCAGCACAGAACCTTGCGGTACCCCACTAGTTACTGCCTGCCATTCTGAAAAGTATCCATTTACTCTTTGCTTCCTGTCTGACAACCAGTTCTCAATCCATGTCAGCACACTACCCCCATGTGCTTTAACTTTGCACATTAATCTCTTGTGTGGGACCTTGTCGAAAGCCTTCTGAAAGTCCAAATATACCACATCAACTGGTTCTCCCTTGTCCACTCTACTGGAAACATCCTCAAAAAATTCCAGAAGATTTGTCAAGCATGATTTCCCTATCACAAATCCATGCTGACTTGGACCTATCATGTCACCTCTTTCCAAATGCGCTGCTATGATATCCTTAATAATTGATTCCATCATTTTACCCACTACTGATGTCAGGCTGACCGTTCTATAATTCCCTGTTTTCTCTCTCCCTCCTTTTTTAAAAAGAGGGGTTACTTTGACTACCCTCCACTCGATAGGAACTGAGAGTCTATGGAATGTTGGAAAATGACTGTCAATGCATCCGCTATTTCCAAGGCCACCTCCTTAAGTACTCTGGGATGCAGTCCATCAGGCCCTGGGGATTTATCGGCTTTCAATCCCATCAATTTCCCCAACACAATTTCCCGACTAATAAGGATTTCCCTCAGTTCCTCCTTCTTACGAGACCCTCTGACCCCTCCTCATATGTCGTATGAGGAGCTGTGTAACTGGTTCGGGAGCATCTTAACCCGAGGGCGAGTGTGCTGATGGCGATGTATCGGTTCTATACATGCCAGCGATGTGAAGGTCAGGAAGTGGCGACCTACTTCGCTGTGCTAAGGCGACTTGCAGGACAATATGAGTTTGATGGCTGCCTGGAGCAAATGCTCAGAGACCTTTTTTTACTGGGAATTGGCCATAAGACCCTCCTATGAAAACTTTTGACTGTAGAGACACCGACCCTCAGTAAGACCATTGCGATAGCACATGCATTTATGTCCACCAGTGATAACACCAAACAAATCTCTCTGCACACAATGCTCATAAATTAACTGGAATTGTGTTTGCGAGCAGAAATGTACAGGGCACAACCCACGAGTCTGCAACTGCCAGCAGGCCTCAGGTGACCCATACGACTCAGAGTCTGTAACAAGGCAATTAACACCTTGTTGGCGTTGTGGAGGCTTCCAGTCAACCTATTCATGTTACTACAAAGGGTATGTTTGCAAGAGCTGTGGAACAATGGGACACCTCCAACAAGCTTGCAGATGAGCTGCAAGCTCTGAAAAACCTGCTAACCACCACATGGCAGAGGAAGATTGGTCCATGGTGGATCAAAGCAATTTCAAGCCTCAGAGAGAAGATGCAAATGCTGAAGTACATGGGGTGCACACATTTTCGACGAAATGTCCACCTATAATGCGAAACGTAAAATGGAATGGCTTAGCTGTAGCCATGGAACTGGACACTGGCGCTAGCCAATCCATCATGAGTAAAAAGATGTTTGAGAGACTGTGGTGCAATAAGGCATTCAGACGAGCCCTGAGCCCTATCCACACGAAACTGAGAAGGTACACCAAAGAGCTTATCACTGTCCTGGGCAACGCCATGATCAAGGTCATCTACGAGGGCATGATGCATGAACTGCCACTCTGGATTGTCCCGGGCGATGGCCCCACACTGGTTGCAAGGAGCTGGCTGGGCAAAATCCGCTGGAACTGGGATGACATCCGAGCGCTATCACATGTCGATGAGGCCTCATGTACCCAGATTCTTAACAAATTTCCTTCCCTTTTTGAGCCAGGCATTGGAAACTTTTCTGGGGCGAAGGTGCGGATCCACTTGGTCGCGGAGGCACGACCCATTTGCCACACATGATGAGGGAGAGAGTGGAAATCGAGCTGGACAGGCTGCAACGTGAGGGCATCATCTCCCCAGTAGAATTCAGCGAGTGGGCCAGCCCAATTGTTCCAAAAGTGATGACACGGTCAGGATTTGCGGCGATTATAAAGTAACTATTAATCGTTTCTCGCTACAGGACCAATACCCGCTACCTAAGGCAGACGACCTATTTACGACGCTGGCAGGAGGCAAGACGTTCACTGTTGGAGTGGATTTTTGGACATATATTTGATTGTATACGGGACCAAACATTTGAATTATTTTCCCCTTTAAATGAATTTTGTAAGGGATAATACTGATGCATGCTTTAAACAATTAGACTTTAAGGCATGCTGGCCTTGAGTAAATTGGAATGTGAGATAATGAACACTGGAGAGTTAAGTGCTAGGTATGTTTGTTTAAACCAGTGTCAAAAGACCTGCACTTGTTTATACTGCCCTGTCACAATGCAGGATGGTTAATATCAAAAGCTTAGCCTTCGATAGTAACAGCTTTGTAGTGCTAAAGCATGTGTTGTAAAGTGACGTAATTTGTAAGATAAAAGGACTTCAGTGCAGATACTAATTTGAGAAGATGGTTCAAAGACAGGGGTCTTTAACACTTCTCCCAAAGCTTTGTCTCCGATTTAATAAACTTCTCTTTATATATTATACAGACTCAGAAATATTTTTCCACAACAAAATGGCGTGACGACAGGATGCTGTCTGATCAGACGTGATCACTTAAGACAGTATCTGGAATCTGGTGTTAGAGACTGAAAAGAGAGGTGTACGGGCACAACGGGATAGTGTATAAGATACGAGTAAAGAGATAGCTGGAAGAGGCTGACTAACCAGTTTGAGTTGTCCCTTTAGTAAATAAGGTCGGTATGGAAGGGAACTGATCGATCCAACCTCGAGCCGAAAACTCCGGTGGTAAGGAAACACGCTAGCTTTGTTGCGAAGACAAAGGGTCTCCACAGAGTAGTCGTGGCCGTGAGTATTACAGAAACAAAGGGAAACGTCCGAGACTGGCGAACATGGAAGGTAAGGAAGGGAATGTAAAACGCGGGCTGCCCGGGTCATTAATTAATTCCTATCATTAATTGTAACTTGCGTAATAACGTAATGCCATAAAAGAGCTGATAGTGACTATCTTAAGTGACATATGGATCCAGACATAAGCTTTGTTGAATGAAGAGAGACTTTTGTGAGTGTCTATTTTGAATGAAGAGAGTACTCGAGTGATTTTGACTGTGGAATGAATGAAAGCCTGCTTGGGAAGGTGTGGAATTGTCTGCCTGTTTTAGCTCCACCCACTCTTTCCAAACAGAGTGAAATGTTTTTTTTTAACCCTCCTGTATGTGGGAAGTTTAAGAAACTGTGAACCTTATGGTATTACATTTTAAGTTAGAAACGAAGGTGTGGATATAAGTTATGAAGCTAGGAAATGCACAAAGGATAGGTTTGTTGAGTAAAAGATAAAAACACATGGTCCCGGTAGTAAAAAAAAAAAGAATTTGACACGCTCACTTACTTGTCAAAAGAAAACATGCAATTGGGTTGAAAGACATAAATTTAGTCCAGGAATGAGATAAAGAATGCCTTTTAAAACACTCCCATTTTCCTTTATGTAAAACCTTGACACGAAAGCTTAGCTCAGTAAAAAAAAAAGAGTTTTAAGTTGAGAAATACCTTCAGGGATCAGGTCAAACTCCTGGGCCAGTGGTGAGCTATCTGTGAAGGTGTAAAAGGGACTTTTGGAAACGGCTAAAACAGTAAGCTTTAGCAGTTTAGAAAAGAAAAAGATAAAGCAGGAAAAGGTCTCTGCCACGGGAACAGGAGGAGGGCAGAAAAGGGGGACTTGCCATAATTGTGGAAAACTGGGCCATTTTGCCAGGGAATGCAAAGGGAAAGGCAGTGAAAAGCAATGTACGTATTGAGGTAAGAAAGGGCACCTGGAAGCAACATGCTATGGTAAGAATGGCTATCCTGATAAGGCAAGGACCCTGTCAGAACAGGATTACCAGCAGTGGCAGGCGTACAAAGCCACCCTGTGATGTCCGGCGGTCCCTGTACAAAGTAAAAAGGAGGGAAGGATATATGTGTCTGCACTAGTAGAGGGCCGACAGTGTGAGATGCTAGTGGACACGGGAGCCTCAATATCCATTACCAATCCAGATGTATAGCCGCGCTAGATTGCGCAGCTGGGGCGGTAAAAATTAAGCGAGCCTGTGGTGATGACTGGAAACATCATTCTCCACACTAAACACACATTGGTAGAAATGTTAAACAAGGAAAACTGAGAACCGTATCTAATATGAGACGGGTAAAGTGGGAAGCAGTCCTCTTAACACCCAACAAAGTGTTAACCATAATTAGGGATGTAGGAAACAACCCCGCAGAAGGTATGATGGGTGAAGGGGAACCCCACTTTTGCGAAGAGGTATGTGAGGATATGGAAGAGGATAGAATAAAAGACGCCCCCCTTCAAACCGCAGAACAAACCTTGTTTGTGGACGGCTCACGAAAATACGTAGAGGGACTACCACGTACCGGGTGGGCCGTAGTTAACCAGGATCTAGAGACAGTCGAATCAGGGCGAATTAATGGGGGGTCGTCAGCTCAAGTGGCAGAACTGATAGCTCTCACCCAGGCACTGGAATATGATTGTTAATATCTATACGGACAGTAGATATGCATTCGGGGTAGTACACGATTATATGACAGCATGGGGGAGAAGGGGTGTTTGCGATGGATAAAGACATAACTTACTAAATTGAAAAAAAAGAATTTGAAGAGGTAAAAAAAACACTCTCCATTGATAATGATTTTAAATTATTAAAATTAAGTCAGTGCTGCTGGGGCCCGAGACGAACAGATAAGTATTGAGAAACTACACCAGGACACTTCTGAGGAGGAAATAGGTATGTGGACAAAGCAGGGCGCAACGCAAGGAAAGGATAACGTTTGGAGACGAAATGACAAGGCAATGGCGCTTGAATGCATACAGAATACCTTATTGGAGTTGCATCATGGCCTGTCTCATTCAGGACGAGAGGCCATGACCGGGAGTCTTGGGAGAGATTGGTGGTGGAAGGGGATGGGGAGAGATATTGCTAAATATTGCCATCGATGCGTTACGTGCGCATAATATAGGGGTCTTTAACACTTCTCCCAAAGCTTTGTCTCCGATTTAATAAACTTCTCTTTATATATTATACAGTCTCGGAAATATTTTTCCACAACATTCACCAAGCTCGACCTGACTTCGGCCTACATGACACAGGAGCTGGAGGAGTTTTCGAAGGGCCTCACCTGCATCAACACGCACAAGGGACTGTTCATCTACAACAGATGCCCGTTTGGAATTCGATCGGCTGCAGCGATCTTCCAGAGAAACATGGAGGGTCTACGCAAGTCGGTACCACGCACGGTGGTCTTTCAGGATGACATATTGGGCACGGGTCAGGACACCGCCGAGCACCTACAAAACCTGGAGGAGGTCCTCCAGCGACTGGATCGCGTAGGGCTGCAGCTGAAGATGTCGAAATGTATCTTCATGGCAACAGAAGTGGAGTTTTTGGGAAGAAAGTTCACGGCGACGGCATTCGGCCCACAGACGCCAAGACAGAGGCTATCAGGAATGCACCCAGGCCGCAGAACATCTCGGAGCTGCGGTCATTCCTGGGACTCCTCAACTTTTTTGGTCACTTCCTACCGGGGTTAAGCACCTTTTTTGAGCCCCTACATGTGTTATTGCGCAAAGGTGAGAACTGGGTATGGGGAAAAAAACAAGTAATTGCTTTTGAGAAAGCCTGAAACATTTTATGCTCCAACAAGCTGCTTGTATTGTATAACCCGTGTAAAAGACTTGTGCTAGCATGTGATGCATCGTATGGAGTCGGGTGTGTTTTACAACAAGCTAATGTTGTGGGGATGTTGCAATCTGTTGCCTATACTTCCAGGAGCTTGTCTAAGGCCGAGAGGGCCTACAGCATGATTGAGAAAGATGCATTAGCATTTGTGTTCGGGGTAAAGAAAATGCTTCAGTACCTGTTTGGCCTCAAATTTGAGCTGGAAACTGATCACAACCCTCACATCCCTGTTCGCTGAAAACAAGGGGATAAATACTAATGCCTTAGCCCGCATACAAAGGTGGGCACTCGCGCTATCAGCATATAACTATACCATCCGCCACAGGCCAGGCACCGAGAACTGTGCAGATGCTCTCAGTCGGCTACCATTGCCCACCACGGGGGTGGAAATGGCGCAACCTGCAAACTTGTTGATGGTGGCACAGCCCGCAGACTTGTTGATGATCATGGAAGCGTTTGAAAATGATGAATTAGCTGTCACGGCCTGCCAGATTAGGACTTGGATCAGCTAAGATCCTCTGCTGTCCCGAGTAAAATACTGTGTACTGCATGGCAGCAAGCCAGCATCCCCGTTGAAATGCAAGAGCCAATCAAGCCGTTCCAGCGGCGAAAGGACGAGCTGTCCATTCAGGCAGACTGCCTGTTGTGGGGTAACCGTGTAGTGCTACCAAAAAAGGGCAGGGAGACGTTCATCTCGGATCTCCACAGCAGTCACCCAGATACAGTAATGATGAAAGCGATAGCCAGATCCCACGTGTGGTGGCCCAGTATCGACTCTGACTTAGAGTCCTGTGTATGGCAATGCAGCGGATGTGTCAGTTGAGCAACATGCCCATAGAGGCACCACTAAGTTTATGGTCATGGCCCTCCAGACCATGGTCGAGGATCCATGTCGACTATGCGGGCCCGTTTCTCGGTAAAATGTTCTGGTGGTGATGTATGCTTTTTCAAAATGGATTGAATGTGAAATAATGTCGGGAAGCACTGCCACCGCCACCATTGAAAGCCTGAGGGTCATGTTTGCCACCCACGGCCTGCCTGACATACTGGTCAGTGACAACGGGCCATGTTTCACCAGTGCTGAATTTAAAGAATTCATGACCCGCAATGGGAACAAACATGTCACCTCGGCCCCGTTTAAACTGGCCTCCAATGGGCAGGCAGAGAGGGCAGTACAAACCATCAAACAG
Organism: Pristiophorus japonicus; assembly: GCF_044704955.1. Lineage (NCBI taxonomy): Eukaryota > Metazoa > Chordata > Chondrichthyes > Pristiophoridae > Pristiophorus > Pristiophorus japonicus. The sequence continues at coordinate 23,743,904 of NC_091977.1, forward strand.
AGCCTTAAATGAGTCACAGAAAGCTCACTCCAAGCCTGCCTGTCCCGAGTGTCATGTATGTAACCGCTATGTAACACCACTGCAATACCGTATATACTTAAGCAATGCACACCTTGACCACAGGGGGTGAACTTGTGGGAGACACCCCTTACCCGGTCATCCAGGTATATATAGGGAGGGCCCACGTAGGATCATCACTTCTTGGTCCTGTGAATAAAGGTTCAGATCATAGAGTGACCTTGTCCATAGAATGTGCCTCGTGTGGGTTTTGTGCCTTTGAGTAAGGACTTTACACCGAGTACTGCTCAGCTACTGCACAAGACTCCACTCGCTCACAGGGGTGCCCCCGGCTGAGCTACTCATGAAAAGGACACTTAAAACCAGACTCTTGCTGGTTCACCCCAACCTGAATGATCAGGTAGAGAACAGGCGGCAGCAACAAAATGTAAACGATGGTCATCCCACTGTGTCACGGGAAATTGATCTGAATGACCCTGTGTATGTGCTAAACTATGGAGTTGGTCCCAAGTGGATCACGGGCTCAGTGATTGCTAAAGAAGGGAATAGGATGTTTGTAGTCAAACTAGCCAATGGACAAATTTGTAGAACGCACCTGGCTCAAACGAGGCTGCAGTTCACAGACTGCCCTGAGCAACCCACAGCAGACACCACCTTTTTCGAGTCTACAACACACACCCAAAGGATCAACGACACCACGCCGGACCAGGAAATCGAACCCATCACACCCAACAGCCCAGCAAGGCCAGGCTCACCTAACAGCCCTGCAGGGCCAACAACACGCCAGCCCAGCGAGGGCACAGCCAACACGCCAGAACAGATATTCGTACCGAGGCAGTCCACCAGGGAAAGAAAGGCTCCCGACCGCCTCACCTTGCAAATAGTTTTGACTTTGGGGGGGGGAGTGATGTTGTGTATCTGTAAAGCATGCACTCCCATGTTCCGCCACCAGGGAGCGCATCCCCTGAAGTCCCAAGGGATTCCAGCATCCCTTGGGAGCACTGTATATAAGCCGGCCCCTAAGGCCTGTTCCTCACTCTGGAATATCTTATTAAAGTCTGAGGTCACTGTTACTTTAACCTCCCTGTGTGCAGCCTCATCTGTGTTAGGAACACAATAATATTGAATGGTGGTGCAGGCTCGAAGGGCCAATTCGCCTGCTCCTGCATCTATTTTCTATGTTTCTATGTTTCTATGACAGCAGAAAATACGAACAGCACTTTGTTAGCGCGTTTATCCTGGTTCCTATCCCAGCAAAAGGAAAACTAACCAATCTTAGTAAACCCCTAATTACAACAACAACTATTACATAGAATGTACAGCACAGAAACAGGCCATTCGACCATTGTTTATGCTCTTCTACTCTATTTACTTCATCTAAGTTCATCAACATATCCTTCTATTCCTTAAAAGATCCGTAACAGGCACTATTTTGAAGAATAACAGGGGAGTTCTCCCCGGTGTCCTGGCCAATATTGATCCCTCAATCAACATAACAAAAACAAATTATCTGGTCATTATCACACTGCTGTGTGTGGCAGATTGCTGAGTGCAAATTGGCTGACGCATTTCTTTTATTACAACAGTGTCTACACTTCAAAAATAAAGTACTTTATTGACTGTAAAGAGCTTTTGGACATCATGTGGTCTTGAAAGGCGCTATATAGATCCAATTCTTTCTTGTTCTTTTTCTCCCTCATGTGTTTGCCTAGCTTCCTCTTCAATGTATCTATGCTATTAGCCTGAACCACTCCCTGTGGGAGTGAGTTCCACATTCTCACCACTCTCTGAGTAAAGACGTTTCTCCTGAATCCCTTACTGGATTTATTAGTGACGCTTTTATATTTATGGATCCTAGTTTTAGACTCCTCCACAAATGGAAACCTTCTCTAAGTCTATCCTATCAGGCCACCTCTCGGTCCTCTCTTTTCTAGAGAAAAGAGCCCCAGCCTGTTCAGTTGCTCCTGATAATTGTACCCTCTGAGTTCTGGTATCATCCTTGTAAACCTTTGTCGCACATTTTCCATTGGTGCTTCTACATCCATTTTGTGATATGGAGAAGTAGCAAAGCAGAGTACTGGACACAACAAAGATTAGGGGCTCTGACAGCTGAAGACCTGAGGGCCGAAATTCCGCCTCCCCAAAATGCTTCTTACCGCCGGAAATCGGCGGCCAAACGGCAGAGCCGAGTGGCCGTCGATTTGCGGTCGCATGGCCGCCTCCAGCGAAATTCACCTCGGGGGTTTCTGCAGCGATGCTCACTTCTGTCCTGCTCTCCCCATTTCTGCCACGGTCTTGTGGATGCGGCCTTGAAGAGGTCATCTGCCTCGGAAGCTATATATTATAAAAAATCTGCCTGACGATGCCCCCGACAGCTTTGTGTGTCGGAGCACTGTGCCGGCCGGCTCAAGATCGCCAGCGGAGGTGAGAAGAGTGTTGCGTGAATCGCCATATTTTTGGTCAAAATTTTTCTGGACTTGTCAAACCCATTATAGGATTTGTGAAAACTTTATAGGACTTGTGAAAACTTTATCACTCGCCCTTTTGAGATCAGCATTGAATAATCGTGGCCTGAGGGCCACAATCTGTACTCCACAGAGGCCTCATAGTCAGGTTTGCTCACACTCGGTGGCCGAACTCCAAGCCATCGTCAACACCTTCACTGAGGCGTACGAGAGCATGGGCCTTACACTAGACATCCGTAAGACATAGGTCCTCTACCAAACTGCCCCCGCCACTGTCCCCCGGTTAACAAAATCGACGGCGAGGCCTTGGACAACGTTGATCATTTTCCGTACCTCGGGAGCCTACTGTCAACAAGGGCAGACATCAACGACGAGATTCAACAACTGGGCAATGATATCCTCACTCTCTCATCTTGGTGGCTGCAGCGACTGTTCTGTTCCCGGTGGTTGCACAGGTCACAATCCTTCGGATCTTCAGTGGCTCGAAGCCGTTCCTTATGCAAATCTACGGGGTACCCCAGTTCCCCCAGCAAAGTTATGAGAAGGCAGCGTACTATAATAATGTTGGCTGCCTTCTTTGGGGGCAGTATTGCAAGGCAGGCTCTGACTGGCCTCAACAACTGAAGCATTGCTCTTGCACCCCAATTTGCCTGGCTCACATATGTACAGTCCAAGAGCTGTACAGTGGTGTCATCGGCATCTCAAACCTGCACACTCTGAGGAACTAGCTAGTCATCCCTTTTTTTGGCCCTCTCTTTCAATGGTCAGAGGCACTTCTGATTGCCTCAGAATATAAAACTCATTTGGGATTTCAGAGAAGCACGCAGTGTGTTATTTTATGGTGGTGATCGCATACTGCTTAGATGCTGAGTAGTAGCCCTTCCTAGTTAGGTAAGCCTTAGGGCTGACGGCAAGATGAATGGCTTTATCTGTGCTGGCAGCAATTGCCTGTCCCGACAATGGTGATAAATTGAAGCTGTCCCTTCTGCTATTGCTGCGTGTATGAGGGCATATGATTATATAGAGCATCAAGTGACCTCCTTAATGGAGCGGTACTTGGAACAGTGGCTAATCCTCGCTATGTTCCCCATTGGCGCCTTGTCCTTCATTGTAGCACGAAATCTGCAGCAGTACTGAGGGAGCACTGGACCATCGGAGGTGCCACCTTTTAGATGAGACGTTAAACCGAGGCTGAAGTGAAGTGAAAGACCCCACCACACTATCTGCAGAAGAGCAGGGGAGTTCTCTCCGGTATCCAGGACAATATTTAATCCCTCAACCAATATCACCGAAACAGTTTCTGAAGACGAAAGCTGTAGACTGCAGGAAGATATCAATGGACTGATCAGGAGGGCAGAACAGTGGCAAATGGAATGTCATCTGGAGAAATGTAAGGTAATGCATTTGGGGAGAGCTATCAAGGCAAGGAAATACACAATAAATGATAGAACACTGAGAAGTGTAGAGGAACAAAGGGACCTTGGGATGCATGTCCACAGATCCCTGAAAGTAGCAGGACAGGTAGATAAGATGCACATGGGATACTTGCCTTTATTAGCTGAGGCATAAAATACAAGAGCAAGGAGATTATGCTTGAACTGTATAAAACACTCGTTAGAGTACTGCGTGCAGTTCTGGTCACCACATTACAGGAAAGATGTGATTGCACTAGAGAGGGTACAGAGGAGATTTATGAGGATGTTGCCTGGACTGACAAATTTTAGCTATGAGGAAAGATTGGATAGGCTGGTGTTGTTTTCTTTGCAACAGAAGAGGCTGAGGGGAGACCTAATTGAGGTATATAAAATAGAGTGGATAGGAAGGACCTATTTCCCTTAGCAGAGAGGTCAATAACCAGGGGGCATAGATTTAAAGTAATTGGTAGAAGGATTAGAGGAGAGTTGAGGAGAAATATTTTCACCCAAAGGGTAGTGGGGGTCTGGAACGCACTGCCTGAAAGGGTGGTAGAGGCAGAAACCCTCATAGCATTTTAAAAGTACTAGGATATGCACTTGAAGTGTCATAACGTACAGAGCTACGGACCAAGAGCTGGAAAGTGGAATTAGACTGGATAGCTCTTTGTCGATCGGCACGGACACAGTGGCTTCCTTCAGTGCTGTAAATTTCTATGATGCTATGATTCTATGGTCATATGATTATCTGGTCATTATGACATCGTGGTTTGTGGAGGCTTGCTGTGCACAAAATTTGGCTGCTGTGTTTCCTACATTACATCAGTGACTATACTTCAAAAGTACTTAATTTGCTGTAAAGTTTGGTGGGATTTCCTGAGGTTGTGAATGGCGCTGTATAAATGCAAGTCTTTTTTTCTAGTGAAGCTGGTAGACTGTCCTGTTGATAAGTCGTAACAAGCACAGAAAAGCCTTTGAACCCCACCGTTCCACGATTGCTGCTGAAACCCTGACCAGAACCTGGTGTCTTTTTTGTCTTTTAAAGTTCCCTAACACCAATTAGCTTCAGCAAGTGCCTATTTATGATAATTAGACATTATGGACAGGGGAGCCTGCGCACAGCTACACATTATCAGTACAATAACATATTTTGCACTACATGGCATGACACTCCTGTTATTATAAGAACACAAGAAATAGGAGCAGGAGTAGGCCATTCGGCCCCTTGAGCCTGCTCCACCATTCTTCTACCTTAACTCCACTTGCCTGCACTAACCCCATATCCCTTGATTCCCTTAATATCCAAAAATTATTCGAGTTCTATCTTAAATATACTCAACAACTGAGCCTCCACAGCCCTCTGGGGTAGATAATTCCAAAGATTCACCATCCTTTAATTAAATAAATCTGGAATTAAAAAGTTGCTATCAGTAATAGTGACCCTGAAACTACTGGATTGTCATTAAAACCACATCTGGATCACTAATGTCCTTGCCCGATCTGGCCTATGTGACTCCAGACCCACAGTCAATGTGGTTGACTCTTAGCTGCCCCACTGAAATTGCCTAACAAGCCACTCAGTTGTACTAAACGGCTAAAACAAAGTTACTGTGGGATTATCTTCAAGAAGGCGGCTCACCACCACCTTCTCAAGAACAATTAGGGATGGGCAATATATTCTGGCCTTGCCAGCGATGCCCGCATCCCATGAACGAATAATTTTTTTAAAACCCTCTGAGTAAAGAAATTTCTCTTCATCTCAGTCCTAAATGACTGATCCCTTACTCTGAGAATGTGACCCCTGGTTCTAGACGCCACCGCCAGAGAAAACATCCTCCCTGCATCTACCCTGTCAAGCCCTGAAAGAATTTTGTACGATTCAATGAGATCACCCCTCATTCTTCTAAACGTTAGTGCATATAGGCCTAGTCTACTCAATCTCTCCTCATAGGGCAATCCCTCCATCCCAGGAATCAGTCTGGTGAACCTTTGCTGCACCCTCTCTATGGCAAGTATACCCTTCTTATAAAAGAATAAGATAATTCCTTGTCTTCACTCTCCCTTGGCAGTAAACTGGCAGAACAGATCACCCGCCTATTGTGGACCCCATCTGATTTCCATTCCTCCGATTCCTATCTAAAATATTATCCAGTTAATCACAAGGCATGCCATGGGAGACAGGAACACAGGATCAGGAGGAGGTCATTCAGCCCCTCGAGCTTGTTCCGCCATCCAAGTGGACAATGGCTGATCTGTATCTTAACTCCATCTACCTGCCTTGGTTCCGTATCCTTAATACTCTTGCCTAACAAATATCTACCTATCTCAGTTTTGAAATTTTCAATTGACTCCCAGCGTCAGTAGCTCTTTAAGCGATAGTTCCAGATTTCAACTAACCCTTTTGGTGTGAAGAATAGCTTCGTGATGTCAGCCCTGAACGGCCTAGCTTTAATTTTAAGGTTATGCCCTCTGTTTCTGGACTCCCCCACTACCCAATCAATTTCTTTAATCATTTTGAACACCTCAATTAGATATGTTAATTTTGTTTTTATCTTTTTAAATGCAAATTTCCACCAGCAGCATTGTCACCCTGCCCTGTTAATTTACAGCCATATCCGTGCATTGCCTTGATGCTCATCTCTTTAAGCCAACCATTTATTTCATGGCTTGATACCAGGCCGTCTGCAGCCCAGCGAGTGCACAGACACCTGCGGGTCTAGCGTTTCAGCTTCTTGTGCACTCTCTGCTCGTTTGTGTGACCGTCAGTGCTATCTTCCTTCGACAAGATTGCAGTATCATTGATAATCTATGCTAATTGTGTGCCTCACAGCCACATAAATGAATTTAGGGAGACTTGTTCCCATTAAGTGGCTCATTAGCTGTTTGATAATTCACAAAGAAGTTACAATCTGAATGCAATTTTAGCTGTTACCACTAACCGATGTACTTTTCCTGGAATTATAACAATTAGTTGTCAGCCATGGCTCAGTGGGTAGCACTCCACTTCTGAGTCAGAAGACACGATTTTGAAGAAGAGTAGAAGATTTTGTCCCTGGTGTCCTGACCAATCCTGAACAAATAATAGCGTGTGAACGGCCCACGCTGTCATCAGTGTGTAAATCGTCCAGCAACATGTGGCTTTGGAGAGGCACGCCTTGTGAATTGCAAAACGCCACAGATTGCCAGAACGGTATGTGATGCTTCACCATTAACCTTGAGCAAACGGCAGCTCACCGTTAACCTCCTCGTGAGTTTCATCAAATCGCTGCATTTGCGCATCAATTTCCCGTTAAACTCGCCACAGAAAGTTAAGACCAACAGAACATAAGAAATAGGAGCAGGATTGGGCCATACGGCCCCTCGAGCCTGCTCCGCCATTCAATAAGATGATGGCTGATCTGATCATGGCCTCAAACCCACCTGCCTGCCCATTTCCCATAACCCTTCACTCCCTTATCGTTCAAAAATCCGTCTATCCCCACCTTAAATATATTCAATGACCCAGCCTCCACAGCTGTCTGGGGCAGAGAATTCCAAAGATTCACAACCCTCTGAGAGAAGAAATTCCTCCTCATTTGCATTTTAAATGGGCGACCCATTATTCTGGAACTATGCCCCCTAGTTCGAGGTTCCCCCACGAGGAGAAACATCCTCTCTGCATCTACCCTGTCAAACCCGCTCAGAATCTTATACGTTGCAATCAGATCACCTCTCATTCTTCTAAACTCCAATGAGTATAGGCCCAACCTGCTCAACCTTTCGCCATAAGACAAACCCTTCATCTCAGGAATCAACCTAGTGAATCTTCTCTGAACTGCTTCCAAGGCAAGTATATTCCTCCTTAAATACGGAGACCAAAACTGTACTCAGTACTCTAGATGTGGTCTCACAAATGCCCTGTACATTTGTAGCAAGACTTCCCTGCTTTTATACTCTATCCCCCTTGCAATAAAGGCCAATATTCCATGGGTTAGATTTTACACTTTCGTGCTTATCGCCCAAAAATGGGCGTTATTTCTGGCGTGGGCGGGAAAAAAGGTTTTTCAGATCGCCGGCTTCTCGCCCATTCTCAAAGAACCTAGTCTCCATTGTTGAAAATGGGCGTTACCGCGAGCGATATGAAATCGGCGGTAGCTTCAAATCTCGCTGACCTTCGGCCGTAAAGTGTCACCGTCCTTAGCAATGACAGCGCAACGCTCAATTCCCACGATTCAGGAGGTCAATGGTCATCATGACATGCTGCACCGTTACATGCTGGTGATTCCTTAACATCAAAGGGTAAAATGACACTTAACTTCAATCAACTTTATCTTTAACTGTCTCCAAGGTGATGCCCACCATTGATGTATCACCTGCACACCCAGCAGTGTGTCAGCCTTGTAAATAACACCAACATTCTTTCAGGCAAAGCGACCATTGATGAGCTCCTGACGTAAGGCTCTTGCAGCTATCATGCCACCACAGGCCCTTTCATGCAGTCTACAGGGGGGCAGGGGCATGGCTTCAGCATCAGCTTGAATGTGTGGGCTGATGCCAGCGTCGGCCTCCTCGTCCTCCTCTTCCTCTCGCTGGTGAGGTGGACTGTCAGACGCATCAGCCAATTCTTGTCCCCTTCTGATAGCCAAGTTGTGCAACATGGAGCACACCACGACGAATTAAGCTACCTGCTCAGGGTAGTATTGGAGCTCGCCTCCTGAGTGGTCCAAGCATCTAAAGCACTGCTTAAGCACTCCAATGGTTTTCTCCACAATATTACGAGAAGCTCTGTGGCTCTCATTGTATCGCCTCTCGGCTTTGGTGTGGGTGTCACACAGGGGGTCATCAGTCAGGTGGCGAGGCCATATCTTTTGTCAGCAAGCAACCAGCATTGACCTTGTGGCTGATTGTTAAACAAGTCAGATACAGTGCACTCACGCAGGATGTGAGCACATAAGAACATAAGAAATAGGAGCACGAGTAGGCCATATAGCTCCTTGAGCCTGCTCCGCCATTTAATAAGATCATGGCTGATCTGATCATGGACTCAGCTCCACTTCCCCGTTTGCTCCCCATAACCCCTTATCGTTCAAGAAACTATCTATTTCTGTCTTAAATTTATTCAATGTCCCAGCTTCCACAGCTCTCTGAGGCAGAAAATTCCACAGATTAACGATCTTCTGAGAAAATAAATTTCTCCTCATCTCTGTTTTAAATGGGCGCCCCCTTATTCTAAGATCGTGGCCTCTAGTTCTAGTCTCCCTCATCAGTGGAAACATCCTCTCTGCACCCACCTTGTCAAGCGCTCGCGTAATCTTATACATTTTGATAAGATCATCTCTCATTCTTCTGAATTCCAATGAGTAGCGACCCAACCTATTCAACCTCATAAGTCAACCCCCTCATCCCCGGAATCAACCTAGTGAACCTTCTCTGAACTGCCTCCAAAGCAAGTATATCCTTTGGTAAATATGGAAACTAAAACTGCACGCAGTATTCCCGATGTAGCCTCACCAATACCTTATATCGCTGTAGCAAGACTTCGCTGCTTTTATACTCCATGCCCTTTGCAATAAAGGCCAAGATACCATTGGCCTTCCTGATCACTTGCTATACCTGCATACTATGTTTTTGTGTTTCATGCACAAGTACCCCCAGGTCCCGCTGTACTGTGGCACTTTGCAATCTTTCTCCATTTAAATAATAACTTGCTCTTAGATTTTTTTCTGCCAAAGTGCATGACCTGACATTTTCCAACATTATACTCCATCTGCCAAATTTTTGCCCATTCACATAGCCTGTCTATGTCCTTTTGCAGATTTTTTGTGTCCTCCTCACACATTGCTTTTCCTCCCATCTTTGTATCGTCAGCAAACTTGGTTACGTTACACTCAGTCCCTTCTTCCAAGTTGTTTATATAGATTGTAAATAGTTGGGGCCCCAGCACTGATCCCTGTGGTACCCCACTAGTTACTGTTTGCCAACCAGAGAATGAACCACTTATCCCAACTCTCTGTTCTCTGTTAGTTAGCCAATCCTCTATCCATGCTAATATATTACCCCCAACCCTATGAACTTTTATCGTATGCAATAATCTTTTATGTGGCACCTTGTCAAATGCCTTCTGGAAGTCCAAATACACCACATCCACTGTTCCGCTTTATCCACCCTGTTTGTTACATCTTCAAAGAACTCCAGAAAATTTGTCAAACATGACTTCACCTTCATAAATCCATGCTGACTCTGCCTGACCGAATTTTGCTTTTCCAAATGTCCTACTACTGCTTCTTTAACAATGGACTCTTGCATTTTCCCAACCACAGATGTTAGGCTAATTGGTCTATCGTTTCTTGCTTTTTGTCTGCCTCCTTTTTTAAATAGGGGTGTTACATTTGCAGTTTTCCAATCTGCTGGGACCTCCCTGGAATCCAGGGTATTTTGGTACATTACAACCAATGCATCCACAATCCCTGCCGTTACTTCTCTTAAGACCCTAGGATGCAAACTATCAGGTCCAGGGGATTTATCTGCCTTTAGTCCCATTAACTTACTGAGTACCAGCTCCTTAGTGATTGTGATTGTGTTAAGTTCCTCCCCCCCCCTCCCCCCCCCCCTCATAGCCCCTAGACTATCCACTGTCAGAATATTATTAGTGTCCTCTACTGTAAAGACTGATACAAAATATTTGTTCAGAGTTTCTGCCAGCTCCATGTTCCCCATTACTAGTTCCCCAGTCTCGTCCTCTAAGGGACCAACATTTACTTTAGCCACCCTTTTCCTTTTTAAACGCCTATAGAAACTCTTGCTTCCCGTTTTTGTATTTTGTGCTCATTTAGATTCATAGTCTATCTTCCCTTTCTTAATTATTTTTTTAGTCGTTCTTTGCTGGCTTTTAAAAGCTTCCCAATCTTCTGTCCTCCCACTAGTTTTGGCCATTTTGTATGCCCTTGTTTTTAATTGGATACCGTCCTTTATTTCCTTAGTTAGCTATGGATGGTTATCTTTTCTCTTACACCCTTTTCTCCTCACTGGAATATATTTTTCTTGAGAGTTGGGAAATATCTCCTTAAATGTATACGACTGTTCATCAACCGTCCTACACTTTAATCTATTTTCCCAGTCCACTTTATCCAACTCTGCCTTCATACCTTCATAGTTTATGCTGGTTAGAGATCCAACTTTCTCACCCTCCATCTGAATTTAAAATTCAATCATGCGATGATCACTCATTCCGAGGGGATCCTTTACTGGGAGATTGTTTATTAATCCTGTCTCATTACACAGGACCAGATCTAAGATAGTTTGCCCCCTGGGTTGCTGCTCAAGTAATCCGTCCCTTACACACTCTATGAAGTTCTCCTCAAGGCTACCCTGACCAATTTGATTTGTCCAATCAATATGGAGATTAAAATCACCCATGATTATTGCTGTTCCCTTTTTACAAGCCCTCACTATTTCCTGGTTTATGCTCCGACCAACAGAGTTGCTACTGTTAGGGGGCCTATAGACTATGCCCACCAGTGATTATTTCTCCTTATTGTTCCTTATCTCCACCAAAACTGTTTCAACACTCTTATCATTTGAGCCAATATCATTTCTTACTATTGCAGTGATTCCATCCTTTATCAATGGAGCTACCCCACCTCCTTTTACTTTCGGTCTGTCCTTCCGATTGTCAAGTACCCCTGAATATTTAATTCCCAGTCCTGGTCACCTTGCAACCATGTCTCTGTAATGGCTATCAGATCATATCCATTTGTCTCAATTTGTTCTGTCAACTTATCTATTTTGTTACAAATGCTACGTGCATTTAGACAAAATTCCTTTAAGTTTTTTTTTACCCATTGATCATGGATGCTGCCTGGAAATTGAGCATTGACTGCCAGTATAATTTTCTGGTGGTAAACAATGAGTTGGACAATCAGATAGTGGAATCCCTTGCAGTTCCTGAAAACTTCTGTATCCTGAAAAGGTGCTCACATCGCGATATGCGTACAGCCGATTGCTCCCTGCACCTTGGGGAAAGTAGCAATTCTGGAGAATCCTAAAGCCCTCTCACTCTGTGCCTCCCTGGTCATGGGGAAGCTGATCAAGTCCCTCCCGCATGCTTATAGGGCTTCAGTGACCTGTCTAATGCAACAATGTGTGGCATGCTGAGAAAGTCTGCAACTGTCAGCAGCTGTAGCCTGAAAAGAACCTGAGGCGTAGAATGACAGTGCCGCGGTGACTTTGACCTCGACAGACAGTGCAGTCCTGATGCTGCTGGCAGACTGCAGATCTGCCCTTATCAGCTGGCATACCTCAGTGATAACTTCTTTGTGGAAGCGCAGTCTCCGAAGGCAGGTGGTGTCGGGCAAGTCTGCTCCTCCTTGTACTTGCGGCGGGTGTAATGTCTGGTCCTTCTCATCAGTCTGGCATATCTTTCATTGGGCACATAATGCTGTGGAGTGTACCTTCGGCGATCTCAAGTCTGATGCATGTAATTGGTCATCAAGAGAGGGAGAAAAGGACAGACCCCATTGCAATAGCTCTCTAATTTCCACCGATTGGTCACAAACAATGAATGTCCCAACGAAGACACCTAATAAATTCCAATCGGCCACAGTATGGTCAAGATATTTGTACAGATGTTCACATCAATTCCAACGACCTCCAGAGTACATCCGAACTCTCCCAAGGTTGAAGCACAGCAGCCTTTTAAAGGATGCTACATGTGATGTAGAACATCGCGTCCATAATGCTGTGATTAGTTCCAGTTAGTTCCACTTTTTCTGGGCATTTTGTTGGGTGTGCGATATTGTGGGCGCGATGTATGCGAGGTGGTGAAAGTGAGGCTGGGCGATCTCATGGCCGCTAGTTTCGGTAAATATGTTCTTTACGACAAAAAAAAGTGGCCGGGAGGTATTATTGAATCTCGGTGTTAAATCAGTGCAGAAATTAACGTTGGGCAATATTATGGCCATTGATTTTGCCCATTCTGATGATTCCGCCGCAAAAAAATGGGCGAGCGGTATTATTTTTTCCGGGCGTTATGTACATGGGGAAAGTACCACTCGCCGATAAGTTTCTGAAAAATGCTTGTCAGTTTCCATTTTGTGGCTAAATGGGCAATATATGGGCGTTATATGTCATTTCAGCGGTACAATGGCAGTTAAGTGGGCGTTAAGCATGCAAAAAAAGTGGACAATCTAGCCCCATTTGCATTCCTGATTACTTGCTCTACCTGCATACTAACTTTTTATGTTTCATCTACAAGGACACTCAGCTCTCTCTGTACTGTAGCTTTTTGTAGTCTCTATCCATTTAAATAATAATTTGCTTTCCATTCTTCATACCAAAGTGGATTTTTCCCATATTATACTTCCTTTACCAAATTTTTGCCCATTCACATCCAGGGGTATTCAACATTTAGGAAGGATAGACAGAAAGGAAAAGGAGGCCGGGTGGCATTGCTGGTTAAAGAGGAAATTAATGCAATTGTAAGAAAGGAGATTAGCTTGGATGATGTGGAATCGGTATGGGTGGAGCTACGGAATACCAAGGGGCAGAAAACGCTAATGGGAGTTGTGTACAGACCACCAAACAGTAGTAGTAAGGTTGTGGACAGCATCAAACAAGAAATTAGGGATGCGTGCAATAAAGGTACAGCAGTTATCATGGGTGACTTTAATCTACATATTGATTAAGCTAACCAAACTGGTAGCAATGCGCTGGAGGAGGATTTCCTGGCGTGTATTAGGGATGGTTTTCTTGACCAATATGTCAAGGAACCAACTCGAGAGCTGGCCATCCTAGACTGGGTGATGTGTAATGAGAAAGGACTAATTAGCAATCTTGTTGTGTGAGGCCCCTTGGCGAAGAGTGACCATAATATGGTAGAATTCTTTATTAGGATGGAGAATGACACAGTTAATTTAGAAACTAGGGTCCCGAACTTAAGGAAAGGTAACTTTGATGGTTTGAGGCGTGAATTGGCTAGAATAGATGGCAAATGATACTTAAAGGGTTGACGGTGGATAAGCAATGGGAAACATTTAAAGATCACATGTGTAATGTATGTCGCACTCAAATCACTGACTCCACACGGTCTCATGTTGTAGTAACTGCTGTGACCTTAGTCCTTTATTGTGCAACTCCAGAGTGCCTCTCAGGTGTGGTGGGCAGCCTTTTATACTCTGTCTTTCAGGTACTTTCAGGTCTCCCACCACAGCGCCCTCTGTGGCGCACCATTGTACTTATACATTTAATGTACCTGGACAATACATAACATCTCACTCCCCCCCCAGTTCCAAAAGCCATTGCCGGTAACCTCGGCCTTGTTCGTCCTGGTTGGTTTGTGAGTGTGAGTCCATGACCATCCACTTCCCTCTACCCCGCCCCATGTAGAGATTATGCTTGCGATCCGATGCAAGCATGTGGTATTTGCAGTCCTTACATGGGTGATGAAGTACACGAGTATAACCTCCAACAGAAAGCAGGTATATATAGACAGTACATTTGTATGGTACATATGATATGTGGTACAGATGTTATGTCAAAAGGTTGCAGGTGCACTGAACAGTTATTTAATCCCAGCTCCACTGGGTGAGGTATGGTGGCAGTGTACTGCCCCTTTTTGCCCAAGGTGATGGCTGTGCTGAGACAGGGTATCACAACTAATGCGTTGCCTCTGTTCTCAGTAGTCGCCTTAGCGGCTCATCTGCAGCCGCTGAACCATTGCATGAATCACGTATAATCGGAAATCGCATTGGCCCCTTAGGCACGTTAGTCATGGACCCATTAACCCTTTTACTTGTACCTTATGGTATTAACTCTTTTCGTAAATCATTCATATCCATCGTTTTAAACACAGTAACCATTCAGCATCAAAATATCAAATCTTATCCTAAATCATTACATCATACAAATCACATTACACATTTAGACTCGCTCTTGCCTTACAAAAGTCTTTTTGTGGGGACCGCCAATGATGTAAGGCCCTTTTAAGGCTCCCGGGTGCATTTCCCTTTTAAGACGCCATCTTGTGGTTCCCACGAGGCTTTCCTTGGGCGCCGCTGTTTTAGTTTTTGTACACTGCTTGCCTTTGTTCTTTGCCACGAGGCTCGCCACCATCTTGAGTTCGCTGCCTGATGTTTTGCTGCAGTTAAGAAGAGATAGAGGGGATAAAGAAGAGAGAAAAAAAAAGAAAAACAGCCAAGAACGAGTCGCGGAACTGACTGATACTGCAGCTGCCGGAACAGCTCCTCCTCCCACTGCCGCGCAAACCAAGGCTCCCAGCAAGAAGAGGAATGTGATGAATGGCTGCTTGAAGCAGATCAAGGGCACGGGCGACGACGGATCCTCAGGGGAAAGAAGGTGAAGAAGCCAGCAGCCACGAAAGCAGCAGCCAAGAACGATTCGATCAGTCATAGTCCCTGTGGCCTCCGTAACTGCCGTAACTGCTGCTGTATCCGCCGCTCTGGCTCTTATGCCCACCCGAGTAGCTGTCGCGTTCTCCCGAGTTATGCCGGCCACCTCCGTAGCCTCCTCTGCCGCCGTGGCCTCCTGCGGCCGCCGTAGCCTCCGCCACCGCCGCCCGACTTTTTCTCCGCACGGCCCCTCCCCGACTTGTCGGCCGTCGATGGGTTTGCCGTTCAATGCCTGCTCTTCCAGGGTCTGCTCGTCTGTCTGTGGCTTCTTTCTCCTCCAGCTCGATCAGTGCTGCTCTTTGGGAACCCGGGGGACAGCGGTCTGTGGAGGGTTGAAGTCTTCACAGCTCCCACGGACCTTCTCCATCCACCTCCTGCCTTGTAGCGTCGGCCCATCGCCTGCAACGACCCACAAAGGTAAACCGTGCGTCTCGCCCCCGTGAGGTACCTGCACATCTGCTCTGCTAAGAACAGGTATCAGTTCCTTGGTGTAGGTACGCAGCTTTGCCGTGACAGGGACCAGCTTGGGTCGTGCAGCTGGGTTGACCCACAGTTTATCAAAAGTTCTCTGACTCATCAACGACGGACACGATCCAGTGTCCACTTCCATACTCACTAGGACTCCGTTAATCTTGACCTCCATAATCACTGGAGCCGAATCGTCGGTACACATATACAGTCCAAGCATCTCATCTTCTTCTGCCTGCTCCTCGCTGGATAGTAGATCATCTACCATCTCCTCAGCCACACGGTGAGTCAGGTTTCTTTTGCACATACGCTGAAGGCGACCTTTCGTGTGGCAGGTATTGCACGTATGCTCCGCAAACCTGCACCGGTGAGTCCCATGGCTTCCTCCGCAGCGCCAGCATGGTGCTACTCGATTAGCCCCCCTCGGCGGACTCTGAGTTCCAGGACCCCGAGATCCGTGCTCTCTGCCCTGGGCAGAGCCATGTTCTGCAGTTTTGTCCGTGGCGGACGCTATCCTGTGGACAATGCCTGCCGGGTTCGAGACCGTGTGGATCATCTGCTTGGTGTTGTAAGTCGAGGTCATGAATGCCCTGCTGATGGTGATGGCTTGCTTGAGGGTGACTGTAGGTTCAGTGGATAGCAGCTTGTGAAGGAGACCCTCGTGGCCAATCTCCGTAACAAAAACGTCCCGCAACGCCTCGTCAAGGTGTGTGCCAAAATCACACGGCGCCGTGAGTCTCCTGAGGTCCGCAGCATATTTGGTGGCATCCTGGCCCTCAGGTCTGTAGTGGTGGTAGAATTTGTGCCGGGCCATGAGGATACTCTCCTTCGGTTTCAGTTGGTCACGAATAAGTGTGATCAGCTCCTCATATGACTTGTCCCTGGCGCTTTCGGGTGCCAGCAAATCCCTGGCGAGACAGTAAACTTCATCGCCACAACTGGAAAACAATTTCGCCTTACGCTTCTCTCTCAGTGCTTCCGTGTTCCCCGTCAGGTCATTATCTGTGAAGTAGTACTCGAGCCTTTCCGTGATAGCCACCCAATCATTGCCCACCGTAAAATCCTTTAACGAGCCCAGAGTAGCCATGGTTGCGTGAAGTTCGTCTGTGTCCTTGTCGCCAATGAAATGTATGTAGCACTCAAATCACTGACTCCACACGGTCTCGTGTTGCAGTAACTGCTGTGACCTTAGTCCTTTATTGTGCAACTCCAGAGTGCCTCTCAGGTGTGGTGGGCAGCCTTTTATACTCTGTCTTGCAGATACTTTCAGGTCTCCCACCACAGTGCCCTCTGTGGCGCACCATTGTACTTAAACATTTAATGTACCTGGACAATACATAACAACATGGATGAACTTCAGCAATTGTACATCCCTGTCTGGAGTAAAAATAAAATGGGGAAGGTGGTTCAACCGTGGGCTAACAAGGGAAATTAAGGATAGTTTTAAATTCAAGGAAGAGGCATATAAATTGGCCAGAAAAAACAACAAACCCGAGGACTGGGTGAAATTTAGAATTCAGCAGAGGAGGACAAAAGGTTCAATTAAGAGGGGGAAAATAGAATACATAGAAACATAGAAGCATAGAACGTAGAAAATAGGTGCAGGAGTATGCCATTCGGCCCTTCTAGCCTGCACCGCCATTCAATGAGTTCATGGCTGAACATGCAACTTCAGTACCCCATTCCTGCTATCGCGCCATACCCCTTGATCCCCCTAGTGGTAAGGACTTCATCTAACTCCTTTTTGAATATATTTAGTACGAGAAGAAGCTTGCCGGGAACATAAAAATGACTGCAAAAGCTTCTATAGATATGTGAAGAGAAAAAGATTAATGAAGACAAATGTAGGTCCCCTGCAGTCGGATTCAGGTGAATTTATAATGGGGAACAAAGAAATGGCAGACCAATTGAACAAATACTTTAGTTCTGCCTTCACGAAGGAAGACACGAATAACTTTCCGGAAATACTAGGGGACCGAGTGTCTAGTGAGAAGGAGGAACTGAAGGATATCCTTATTAGGCAGGAAATTGTGTTAGGGAAATTGATGGGATTGAAGGCCGATAAATCCCCGGGGCCTGATCGTCTGCATCCCAGAGTACTTAAGGAAGTGGCCCTAGAAATAGTGAATGCATTGGTGATCGTTTTCCAATAGTCTATCAACTCTGGATCAGTTTCTATGGACTAGAGGGTAGCTAATGTAACACAACTTTTTAAAAAGGGAGGGACAGAGAAAGCAGGTAATTATAGACCGGTTAGCCTGACACCAGTAGTGGGTAAAATGTTGGAATCAATTATTAAGGATGAAATAACAGCACATTTGGAAAGCAGTGTCAGGATCGGTCCAAGGCAGCATGGATTTATGAAAGGGAAATCATGCTTGACAAATCTTCTGGAATTTTTTGAGGATGTAACTAGTAGGGTGGACAAGGAAGAACCAGTGGATATGTTGTACTTGGACTTTCAAAAGGCTTTTGACAAGGTTCCACACAAGAGATTAGTGTGTAAAATTAAAGCACATGGTATTGGGGATTTTGTACTGATGTGGATAGAGAACTGGTTGGCAGACAGGAAGCAGAGAGCCGGGATAAATGGGTCCTTTTCAGAATGGCAGGCAGTGACTAGTGGGGTGCCGCAGGGCTCAGTGCTGGGACCGCAGCTATTTACATGATACGTTAATGATTTAGATGAAGGAATTGAGTGTAATATCTCCAGGTTTGAAGATGACACAAAACTGGGTGGCGGTATGAGCTGTGAGGAGTATCTAAGACGCTGCAGAATGACGTGGTCAGGTTAGGTGAATGGGCAAACTTATGGCAGATGCAGTATAATATGGATAAACGTGAGGTTATCCACTTTGGGGACAAAAACACGAAGGCAGACTATTATCTGAATGGCGGCAGATTCGGAAAAGGGGAGGTGCAACGAGACCTGGGTGTCGTGGTATATCAGTCATTGAAAGTTGGCATGCAGGTACAGCAGGCAATGAAGAAGGCAAATGGTATGTTGCCCTTCATAGCTAGGGGATTTGCGTCTAGGAGCAGGGAGGTCTTACTGCAGTTATGCAGGGCCTTGGTGAGGCCTCACCTGGAATATTGTGTTCTGTTTTAGACTCCTAATCTGAGGAAGGACGTTCTTGCTATTGAGGGAGTGCAGCGAAGGTTCACCAGACTGATTCCCGGGATGGCTGGACTGACGTATGAGGAGAGACTGGATCGACTGGGTCTTTATTCACTGGAGTTTAGAAGGATGAGAGGGGATCTCATAGAAACATATAAAATTCTGACGGGACTGGACAGGTTCGATGCAGGAAGAATGTTCCCGATGTTGGGGAAGTCCAGAACCAGTCCACGGATAAGGGGTAGGCCATTTAGGACTGAGATGAGAAGAAACTTCTTCAATCAGAGAGTTGTTAACCTGTGGAATTCCCTACCACAGAGAGTTGTTGATGCCAGTTCATTGGAGATATTCAAGAGGGAGTTATATATGGCCCTTACGGCTAAAGGGATCAAAGGGTATGGAGAGAAAGCAGGAAAGTGGTACTGAGGGAATGATCAGCCATGATCTTATTGAATGGTGGAGCAGGCTCGATGGGCCGAATAGCCTACTCCTGCATCTATTTTCTATGTCTCTATGTTTTTAAGATGCGCCATAAAACCTGCCTCTTTTACCAAGCTTCTGGTCATCTGTCCTTATATCTCATTATGTGGCTCGGTGTCAATTTTTCTTCAACAAACCTCCTATGAAGTGCTTTTTTTTTTTACTTTGTCAAAGGCACTATATAACTGCAAGTTGTTGTTGATGTGTGACAATCCTGTATCCGTTATTTTCGTAGTCGCATTAATCCATTTAAAATAAATGGATTCATTCCTCTGCTAACTTAGTGAATTCGAGAATGACATGCAAATTTTTTCGGCGATGGGGGAGGGTCAGCTGGAGAGTTAGGTGGTGGGTCGGGTGGGAAAAAAAATGATTTTGACAGTGGGTTGGGACCCCGCTATCGAATCTCTGCCACGTGTCTTTCTCAGATGTCGGGTCTGTTGGTGTTGAACAAACCTGACACGCAGCAACGGGATAGGCGATTCAGGTAATTATGACCTTGTTTACAGCCCATTAAGAAGTATTTTGAGCTCACTTTTTGACTTTATGGGATCATTGATGGGGTACATGCTGCTTAGGGATCACGTCAAGTAAGGAGGTCGGGAGTTGTATGACCATCGAATCCTCTCACTACTTGACAGCTGCAAATGTGCTATAAAAGCTCCCATCCCACAGCTATTCACTTTCCAAGCTCAGAAGCTGTTGCTCACTGCATTGGGAAGACAGATTGAGCTTTATTCAGGTTGAAAGTTTTCGGAGTAAACTCTCTATCCAGTGTCACCTCATTGAAACAACCTCTCTCACCAGTGACAGATCGCTTCTGTCATCTCAAGTTCACCTGCCATCTATTGCATTAGCGTCGGTGCCCTTGGAACTATCTCACCTTGGTCCTCAGAATCCCACAACGATCAGCCCAACAGCAGCAGCACCAGGCACACCAGCAGCACCAACATTAACACCAATCACAGGACACAGAGCATCAGCACCTTATCACTTTGCTGCCCAGGATGCCAGGGATGGCCTCACCATGGCCAGATTTACTTCACTTGACACTGTACACCTTGGCTGCCACATGATGCGCCAGGTTAACACCACCCACACACCAGCATCATAAAGCATCCCTACAATGCCAAGCCATTCCTTTCACACTCATCACCTTGCTGGGGCGTACCCATATGTTTCACCATTCATTGCAACTCACTAACCCACTTCCAAAAGTTCATACTGATCTATCCAAGAATGCAGAGTGTTGAAAATAAAGATTACAACGTTTAATTAATAGAAACTTCATATGAACATTGCATAAAACACCCAAGTGCCTACCCTTGTGTATTGTTAGTTGGTATGATTGCACTAGGTTGAGGGTGAGTGTGAGGGGTGGCTAGTGAGATGGGAAGTGATAATGTAGAACGAGAGGGATGGGTGGAGGTGCAAGATAAGTTGGTGTGAGTAAGAATGCGCAGGAGTAAGGTCGGGAAGGAAGCGTGATGGGGGTGTGATGATTGGCACAGCAGGACGAGGTTGAGAGTGGCTTTGCAGTAATGTTTTGTGATCCACTGAGATCATTGAAAAGTTTGCACCGCTGCAGCCTAGTCCCCCTGACCACATCCCTCCTTGTGCCCTTCTGTTATAATGTGCAACCAGGCTGCATTGGTATCCTGGGGATAACTCTTCTGCCCATTCGAAGGGAAGAGAACCTCCCTGCGTGCTGTGAACATATGGAGGGAGTCGTGGGAGAGCCTGGGTGCAGCCGTGCACCTCTGTACAGTGCTTGTCAGTGTTTACAGCACGTCAATGCTGCAAAGCACTGAGAGCACAACTATCAAAATTAATTTGCGCATGGCCCCTTTAAGGAAATCGGCTGATGACGCGCCATCACGTGACATCATCAGACCTGTTTCCTTCAATTGGCTGGAAAATGCGCTGGGCGGGCTAAACCAGCCAATCAGGGGAATATTATTTTGGACAGCGGGTTGGAGCCAGCAGCGTGGCCCGAACCCGTCACCAACGTCGCCCATCACGGACCTACCGAGGTAGGGAAAATCACGGCCGAAGTGATGGTTTGCTGGTATCTCCGCAAAGTAACTTCCAGGCTAACATTGCCCCTTTATTTATTCTGGAGAATAGGAAGCGAAAACTTGCATTTGTATGCTTGTAGTTTTATTTTAAAGGAGTCATTTAAAAATAAGAACAGCTACTTGGTGTGCTGCATTAGGAAGTCATTAATATTCATGGTGTTGGGAAAATTTCTGTCTCCCTGGACCAATCTTCTTGGTACATTTTCTGCAACTTTGAAATTGATATTAATATTACAGTAATAAAGCAAGTCAAATATCACCAATAGATTCATTACTGCAGTGCTAACCTTGAGTACCCAAGATTAAAAATATAATTGTAGATTAAAATAATAAAATCTACACATTTGAATTCTGCTCTTGCTGTTGTCCTTCTCTCTGCTATATTTTTATCACCTTAACCTTAAAATTTCACTATGGATTTAACTAACTAATAATATTGGCCTCTCTCCCTCTCTCTGCTCCTTTAAGATGCTCCATAAAACTTACCTCTTTGACTAAGCTTTTGGGGCTAGAAATTCAGCAACATACCGCGCATTTACCGCCCAATTACTGCTGGGAGACAGTTTACCGCCCAAATCACGGACAAAGTGGAAATTATCGCCTATTTACCGCCCAATTACCGCCCAATTACCGCCCAATTACCGCTGGGAAACAGTTTACCGCCCAAATCACGGATAAACTTCCCAATGACCAGGGAGGCACAGAGTGAGAGGACTTTGGGTTTTTCAAGAATTGTTAACTTCCCCAAGGTTCAGGGTGCCATAGACTGTACGCACATCGCCCTGCGAGCACCTTTAGAGGAGCCAGAGGTTTACCGAAACCAAAAGGTATTCCACTCCCTGAACGTGCAGCTCGTCGTCGACCAAACACAATGCATCATGGCAGTAAATGCCAATTTACATGAGAGCACTGTCTCTGACCTGTTTAAGAGTCAACCACAAGGTCAGTGCTGGATGCTGGGGGACATAAGAACATAAGAACATAAGAATTAGGAACAGGAGTAGGCCATCTAGCCCCTCGAGCCTGCTCCGCCATTCAACAAGATCATGGCTGATCTGGCCGTGGACTCAGCTCCACTTACCCGCCCGCTCCTCGTAACCCTTAATTCCCTTATTGGTTAAAAATCTATCTATCTGTGATTTGAATGCACTCAATGAGCTAGCCTCAACTGCTTCCTTGGGCAGAGAATTCCACAGATTCACAACCCTCTGGGAGAAGAAATTCCTTCTCAACTCGGTTTTAAATTGGCTCCCCCGTATTTTGAGGCTGTGCCCCCTAGTTGTAGTCTCCCCGCCCAGTGGAAACAACCTCTCTGCCTTTTTTTGCATGTGCACTACTTAGACAGCATGAGGGGCCAAGAATTGCCGCAGGGGACTGCAGGACCACCTCAGGAGAGAGGCGAGGAGGCAGAGGACGAGACGGTCAAGTAGGACGTGGTCCAGGAGCCTGGCGATGAACCCATGCCACCAACGACCCCCCTACACCAAAGGAGAAGCCCTGTGGTAGCTGCACAACTGTAAAACTGTTATGTCAGAAGCTCATAAATGAACGCTTTGCTTGAATGGTGAGAGTTACGTTTCACCCTTGCCTGGCCATTGTTTGCAACCCTTATAGTGATTCTTAACCCTCATTGTGTAAAAGTGAGTGAGACACGGCACAAGAATGGTTAAGTTGAATAAAAATGTTTATAAAATTTGAAGCGTGAAATATTGAAAAAGTTTGTAATACTTGAAATAAAATAAATTTATAACTAATTCTTTTGAAATGAAATGTGATAAATAATTTTAACAAAACAATCATTAATAACAATAACAACAACAAACAGTAAAAATTATAAACACCCACAACACCTCCCAACAATCAACAATTTCGAACTAAAAACACCCTCAGCATCCCCCCCAGACTCTACTTGCGGCCACCGCCTTTTCCCCCGCGATCTTTACCCCCGCTTTCCCCTTCCCGTTTCTCCTACCCCTGCCCCTACCCGCGTTGGGACCAAGACATCGTGCAGCAGAGCACCTCAAGCTCTACTGCCACAGCGGGGTTGACAATAGCAGTTCCATGTGTGGGGGTTCTGGAGATGCTCGGGGATCGCAAAACCCGGCTTCAGAGTCGGAAGAAGTTCATTCCTCCCGACTCCCAGGAGCTGTCGGCATCGGTGGCCTGACACATTGGGGTGCAGTGCCATATACCGATTCCACCATTTGCCGCCTGGCACTGCCGCAATCAGCTCCGCCATGCCCTCCGATTGCCGAGCGGATTGCACGGCGAGGTTTCCGACTAAGCCACCAATGGCCTGGAGGAGCTCTCGACCTACGTCGATGCTCACCGTAGACAGTCCCACCATGTCCAGGTCGACGTCTGCCTGTCGCGGCGCATACCTGTCCCGCCGGATCAACCTCCGTGGATTTGACACGGGGCTGGAGCACTCAGGGGGCGCTGCTGCACACCTCTTGGTCCCGCTACTTCCTCCGAGTGGAAGCCCGATAAAAAGGATTCCGCTGAGGAAGAGGTGGCCGCAGGTAGAACGGATCCTCGAATCCCTGCCTCCCCCTCCTCAACCATCTCCTGTACATGTTGCGCACTTCTCCCACCCCCCCACCCCACAACAGCTTGAGGAGGGTCTTCACGACGTACGCTCTCCTCCTCCTCAGTGGAGTCCGCTCTGGAAAGGATCACCTGATGCAATAATGGGGATGCTCCGGGGGTGGGGGGGGGGGGTCGGCAAGTTGCTGCTCCTCCTGGGCAACTCGAAAACATAATATGAGTGGTTAGCAGCAGGGGAGGGTCAGGGTGACATGAGAACGCTCACGTGTGCAGGCTTATGTAGAGGAGCAACACTGCTGCATTATATATCACCGAGAGACATTACATGAAATTAGCATAAACAGAATGGACAGAAACTGCATGGCATTAGATTTCGTAGTCCCAGTGTTACATTACAGTATATTATTTCTACATTATATTCACATAACATTAAATTACATGACCGCAGCACGGCCCGGGAATTATGCAAGACTTACCCTCCACTGTGAGCAGATCAGCATCGACACGGGTTGCCGAGTGATTATGTGGTGCGCCCCTCCAGGTCTGAAAGACCTACCAGTTTTGGTGGCCCTCCACCAGTGCGCCGATGCTCTGCGCGATTGGTGGATATTTATTTCTGCAAAGATGACAATAACAGTGTATAACGTAACTGCCCCGCTACTATTACAGAACACACAGATAGACATCCCCAATTAGCCATCCTTTCCTCAATGTCCCATTAATGCACCGTTAGGATGCAAGTGATGCATGATGAACACATCTAAGTCCAGAAAACTATTGCAATAAGATCGTTCATGGGAAATAATGCATGACACCAAGCTCACCAGCATTAAAATGAGGCAGATTTACATTTTAAGTCATGAGTCAGTGCATGATTAAAGTTATTACTTACTCCCGCAGAAAAAACTATGTCGTTCCAACGCTTGCGGCACTGGTTTGCCCTCCCGAAAATCCTGGGCGATCGAGGACACCCCCTCTGAAATCTCCAATCAGATTCATTGGTAGACAGCTGGGGCGGGTTTCCCACGTCTACCCCGGGTCAATTGAATCCAAAATGCTTCCACCTTATGGCCAAGAGCCTCGTGAGCTTCCCAAGAGAATCTCTTAGTCCTCTTCCTTCCTCATACCTCTTTCAACCTCTCCCTTTACTTCTCTCTCCACTATTTTGTGATGGAAAATCATCTGAGATTGAGCAGAAATATATATTCAAGGTAGGTTAGAAATAAATGCAAAAATTTCAAGCTGGATGAACAGAAATCGATTAAATTGTAGTGGTTTATCAGTGGCACGGCGAAAAATCCAAGCAAGCAGTCTCCTCTCTCTATCTCTCGTTCCCTCCCTCCTTCTTCTGCGCATGCGCGGGTGACCCCTGATGCCCGAATTGCGGGAAAAACTTAGCTCTGAAAAAAAATAGATTTGCCGCACGCGCAGGATGTCCAGGATGCCAGCCTTACATGACTAAGAATACCTTAACCGCCCAATACTTACCACTCCCACCACCACCGCTCAAATTTAGCCCAATCTAGCGGCTTTGGTTCTCAGCACTATTCCGGCGGTACTAAAAACTCGATCAGTGCATACTGCCAGAATACCACTGAGATATAGGCAGTAGTGGTAAATATTACATTTCTAGCCCAATAGTCACCTGTCCGAATATCTCCTTATGTCAAGTTTTGTTTTCTACTCGCTCCTGTGAAGCGGCTTGGGATGTTTCACTATGTTAAAGGCACTATATAGCTGTGACTCAGTGGGTAGCACATTTTCCTCTGCATCAGAAGGTTGTGGTATCAAGTCCCACCCCTGGAACTTGAGCACATAAATCTTGGCTGACACTCCAGTGCAGTGCTGAGGGAACACTGCACTGTCGGAGGTGCCCTCTTTCAAATGAGTCGTTAAACCGAGGTGCCATCTACCCTCTCAGGTGGACGTAAAAGATCCCATGGCACTATTCCGAATAAGAGCAGGGGAGCTATCCCCAGTGTCCTCGACAATATTCATCTCTCAATCAACATAACAAAACAGGTTATCTGGTCATTATCACATTACTGTTTGTGGGAGCTTGCTGTGTGCAACTTGGCTGCCACGTTTTCTACATTACAACAGTGACGACATTCCAAAAGTACTTCATTGGCTGTAAAGCGCTTTGAGACATCTGGTGGTCATGAAAGGCACTGTATAAATGCAAGTCTTTCTTTCTTAAATAAGAATGCAAGTTGTTGTCTGGGTTGGCGACGCACGCTTATGTCCGCTGCCGGTTGAAACGTCATGTTCCGTGCAGCATGTGATATACAAGGCTTATGCAGATGCAAGCCTGATCAATAGGTAAACGCCGGGGGTCTTCTGACGTCAATAGCAGTCACGCAACTCGCCACCAGTGCCAAGCTCACCAGAGAAAGATGGCAATCGGCAGTAGCAGGCCTGAACAGTTAAGAGTTTATTGCCAAGAAATTGGATATGGTCCAATCACGGGTGCAGAGCGGATAGCCCTTGTGTCCGAGGTTTTGTCGTGATGGCTGGCAGATTGCTGACAGATGGGACTGGCGCAGGATGAAAGCACTTGCTTGCGAGGATAGCAGGCATTGACCATCATTGTCCACTGGTCATGGTCGCACAACAAATGCACATAAGTGAGTGGTAGCCTTTGTGTTTACTGAACATCTCAGGATTGATATAGGGTGCCCACAAAGCCATGTGGGTACAGTCGATGACGCCTTGCACCATGGGAAAGCCCGCTTTCCTGCCAAAGCCACATGCACGCTCATCCTGCTTCTCTCTGTTCAGAAAGAAGACAACTGTTATAAATGTCTACTTGTATTTACTCTGTACAGCCACCAGAGGGCTCATCCCCTGGAGTCCCAAAGGATCCCATAATCCCTTGGGAGCACAGATATTTAAGGAGGCTTCACAGGTTGGAGAGGCACTCTGGAGAACTGCAATAAAAGACTAAGGTCACACTTTACTTTGAGCTCACAGTGTTCAGTCTGACTCTTTATCCATACACAACAACAGGTGACAAGGATGGGATACAGATAGCGAACCCAAAGAAACAGGGAACAGTGGGCATCCTCGAGAAATTCTCGGAGAGAGAGGATTGGGAAACTTTTGTGGAACGGCTCGACCAATACTTCGTGGCCAACGAGCTAGATGGGGAAGAGAGCGCTGCCAAACGAAGGGTGATCCTCCTCACCATCTGTGGGGCACCAACGTATGGCCTCATGAAGAACCTGCTCACTCCAGCGAAACCCATGGAGAAATCGTGCAACGTTTTGTGCACACTGGTCCGAGAGCATTTGAACCCGAAGGAAAGTGTTCTGATGGCGAGGTACCAGTTCTTCACTTACAAAAGGTCTGAAGGTCAGGAAGTGGCGAGTTATGTCGCCGACCTAAGATGCCTTGCAGGACATTGAGAATTTGAAGGACATTTGGAGCACATGCTCAGAGACTTTTTCATTCTTGGCATTGTCCATGAAATCATATTTCATAACCTTTTGACTGTAGAGACCCCAACCTTGAGTAAGGTCATAGCGATAGCCAGGTGTTCATTGCCACCAGTGACAATACAAAGCCAATCTCTCAGCACACAAGTGCTGCTACAAGTACTGTGAACAAAGTGATGTTGTTTTCGAATCATAACGTACAGGGCAGGTCACACATACCTGCAGCTGCACGTCCACAGATGACTCAGAGTCCAGCATCAAGGGTGATGAATGCAAGGCCATTAACACCTTGTTGGCGCTGCAGGGGTGATCATCATTTCTATTCATGCCAATTCAAAGAGTACGTTTGCAAGGGCTGTGGAACAATGGGACACCTCCAACGAGCGTGCAGGCGAGCTGCAAAGCCTGTTAAACCTGCAAACCACCATGTTACAGAAGAGGACAGATCCATGGAGGATCACGATGAAACAGAGCCTCAGATAGAGGAGGCAGAGGTACATGGGGTGCACACATTCACCACAAATTGTCTCCCGATAATGTTGAATGTGGAACTAAATGGACTCCCGGTGTCAATGGAGCTGGACACGGGCGCGAGCCAATCCATCATAGGCAAAAAGACTTTCGAAAGATTGTGGTGCAACAAGGCCTCAAGGCCAGTCTTAACTCCAGTTCACACGAAACTAAGAACTTACACGAAAGAACTGATTCCTGTAATCGGCAGTGTTACCGTAAAGGTCTCCTACAATGGAGCGGTGCACAAGCTACCACTCTGGGTGGTACCAGGCAATGGTCCCACGCTGCTTGGCAGGAGTTGGCTGGGAAAAATACGCTGGAACTGGGATGACGTCCGAGCGCTATCGCCCATTAACGACACTTCATGTGCCCAGGTCTGAAACAAATTTCCTTCGCTGTTCGAACCAGGCATCGGGAAATTCCAAGGAGCAAAAGTGCAGATCCACCTAATTCCGGCGGCGCGACCCATCCATCACAGGCGAGAGCAGTACCGTACATGATGAGAGAAAGGGTAGAGATCGAGCTAGACCGGCTGCAAAGAGAGGGCATCATTTCACCGATCGAGTTCAGCAAGTGGGCCAGTCCTATTGTCCCAGTCCTCAAGGGAGATGGCACCGTCAGAATCTGTGGCGATTACAAAGTAACTATCAATCGTTTCTCCCTGCAGGACCAATACCCACTACCAAAGCCTGACGACCTCTTTGCAACGCTGGCGGGAGGAAAGACATTCACGAAGCTGGATCTGACTTCAGCCAACATGACGCAGGAACTCGAGGAATCATCGAAGGCCCTCACCTGCATCAACACGCACAAAGGTCTTTTTGTTTATAACAGATGTCAGCTTGGAAGCCGATCACTGGCGGCGACAATCCAGAGAAACATGGTAAGTTTACTGAAGTCGGTCCCGCACACCGTGGTCTTCCAGGACGACATCTTAGTCACAGTTCAGAACACAGTCGAGCACCTGCAGAACCTGGAGGAGGTTCTTAGTCGAGTCAACTGCGTGGGGCTCAGGTTTAAATGCTCGAAGTGCGTTTTCCTGGCGCCTGAAGTGGTGTTCTTGGGGAGGAGGATTGCGGCGGACGGCATCAGGCCCACTAATGCGAAGACAGAGGCAATCGAGAATGCACCGAGGCCACAGAACGTGACGGAGCTGCGGTCGTTTCTGGGACTCTTGAACTACTTTGGTAACTTCTTACCGGGTCTCAGCACACTGCTAGAACCACTACATGTCTTACTACGAAAAGGGGGCGAATGGGTTTGGAGAAAAAGCCAGGAAAATGCCTTTGTAAAAGCGAGCAAATTGTTATGCTGAAACAAATTGCTTGTGTTGTATGATCCATGTAAGTGTTTGGTACTAGCCTGTGATGCGTCGTCATATGGCGTCGGGTGTGTATTGCAACAAGCTAATGATTTCGGGAAACTGCAACTGGTTGCTTATGCATCCAGGAGTCTGTCTAAGGCTGAGATAGTCCACAGCATGATTGAGAAAGCAGTGTTAGCGTGTGTCTATGAGGTGAAGAAAATGCATCAATACCTGTTTGGGCTAAAATTCGAATTGGAAACTGACCATAAGCCACTTATATCCCTTTTTTCCGAGAGTAAAGGGATAAATACCAACGCATCGGCCCTCATCCAGAGATGGGCGCTCACGTTGTCTGCATACAACTCCACCATCAGCCATGGACCAGGCACAGAAAACTGTGCCGATGCTCTCAGTAGGCTACCATTGCCCACCACGGGGGTGGAAATGGCGCAGCCTGCAGATCTAGCCATAGTTATAGAAGCATTTGAGAGTGAGCAATCACCTGTCACTGCCCGGCAGATGAAAACCTGGACAAGCCAGGACCCCTTATTATCTCTAGTCAAAAGCTGTGTGCTTCACGGGAGCTGGTCCAGTGTCCCAGTGGAAATGCAGGAAGAGATAAAGTGGTTCCAGCGGCGCAAAGATGAAATGTCTGTACAGGCAGACTGCCTTCTGTGGGGCAATCGAGTAGTGGTCCCAAGAAGGGCAGAGAAACCTTCATCAATGACATCCATTGTACCCACCCAGGCATCGTAATGATGAAAGTGATAGTCAGATCCCACGTGTGGCCGGTATCGATGCGGACTTAGAGTCCTACATTCAGAGATGTAACACATGCTCGCAGTTAAGCAATGCACCCAGGGAGGCGCCGCTAAGTTTATGGTCTTGACCCTCCAAACCATGGTCTCGGGTTCACATTAACTATGCAGGCCCGTTCTTGGGTAAAATGTTCCTTGTGGTTGTGGACGCATACTCCAAGTGGATTGAATGTGAGATAATGTCGGCTCGCACGTCCGCTGCCACTACTGAAAGCCTGCGGGCCATGTTTTCCACTCACGGCTTACCCGATGTTCTGGTGAGCGACAACGGGCCATGCTTTACCAGTGCTGAGTTCAAAGAATTCATGACCCGTAACGGGATCAAACATGTCACATCTGCCCCGTTTAAACCAGTGTCCAATGGCCAGGCAGAGAGAGCAGTGCAACGCTTGAAGAGGGTAAATGAAGGCTCACTGCAGACTCGCCTATCCCGACTCCTGCTTAGCTACCGCACGAGACCCCACTCACTTACTAGGATCCCATATGTTGAACTATTCATGAAAAGAGCACTTAAGACAAGGCTCTCGTTAGTTCACCCTGATCTATATGAACAGATAGAGAGCAGGCGGCTTCAACAAAGTGCATACCATGATAGCGCAAATATGTCACGCAAGATTGAAATCAATTATCCTGTATTTGTATTAAATTATGGACAAGATTCCAAGTGGCTTCCCGGCACTGGCGTGGCCAAAGAGGGGAGCAGGGTGTTTCGGGTCAAACTTTCAAATGGACTCATTCACCGGAAACGCAAATCAAACTCAGATTCACGGACTACCCTGAGCAACCCACCTTGGACCCTACCTTTTTTAATCCCCCAACACACACACCAGTGGCATCTGGCATCACGGTTGACCACGAAGCAGAATGCATCATCCATAGCTGCTCTGCAGGGCCCAACACACCAGGCAGCCCAGCAAGGCCAGCTGCACAGCAGCCCAGCGAGGGCCCAACAAATGATTCAACAACACCAGCTTTCACACCGAGACGATCAAACAGAGCAAGAAGGGCGTCAGATCGACTCACATTGTCAACAGTTGCACTATTGACTTTGGGGGGAAGAGTGTTGTTATATATGTGAACTTGTATTTACTCTGTATAGCCACCAGAGGGCTCATCCCCTGGAGTCCCAAGGGATCCCATAATCCCTTGGGAGCACAGGTATTTAAGGAGATTTCACAGGTTGGGGAGGCACTCTGGGACCTGCAATAAAAGACTTAGGTGCCACTTTACTTTGAGCTCACAGTGTTCAGTCTGACCTTTTCTCCATACACAACAACAACGTTGTCCCTTCTCTTGGAGTCATCATCATCATCATAGGTAATCCCTCGAAATCGAGGAAGACTTGCTTCCACTCTCAAAGTGAATTCTCAGGTGACCGTACAATTCAATACAGGAATTACACTCTCTGTCACAGGTAGGGCAGACAGTTGTTGAAGGAAAGGGTGGGTGGGGAGTCTGGTTTGCCGCACGCTCCTTCTGCTGCCTGCGCTTGTTTTCTGCATGCTCTCGGCGACGAGACACGAGATGCTCAGCGCCCTCCCACATGCTCTTCCTCCACTTAGGGTGGTCTTGGGCCAGGGACTCCCAGGTGTTGGTGGGAATATTGCACTTTATCAAGGAAGCTTTGAGGGTGTCCTTGAAATGTTTTCACTGCCCACCTGGGGATCGCTTGCCGTGTGGGAGTTCCGAGTAGAGCGCTTGCTTTAGGAGTCTAGTGTCGGGCATTCAGATGATGTGGCCCACCCAACGGAGCTGGTCGAGTGCGATCAGTGCTTCGATGCTGGGGATGTTGGCCTGATCGAAAACACTCTCTTGGAGTAGAGAGCCTCTGTGACCTCCCAGACGCAGCGATGTTCAGGGAACTGGGAGATGCTAGCTATGTCTCCAGCCGCAGAAGAAATTGAGTGCCATGGTAACCATGAAGGCCACTGGGAGTGCCGTGGTCACCCTTCTCTGAGGCTGCAGGTGTAGTTCCAGAGATCTGTGACCACCTCCTTGGTGAAGCCTGCTAATACACCGCTCCTCGCTTAGGTGGTATTAAGAGAAGTGCCCTTGGAACACCCTTGGTGGGTAAGGTTAAGAACCCTCCTGCCACTCCTGCTCCTCCCTCTGTGAGCAACTTCTTCGCGGCCCCTTTCCCTCTCCCAAAGATACTCGAGCACGAGGGGGACTGCAAGTAGAGAGGCCATGCCTGTGAGCATGTGGTGCGAGCAGACGCCTTCACTTGAGAATGAAGGCATCCTTCACTTGCAACAACACTCCCTGTGACCTCTGCAACTTTTAGCAAGTTTAGAAAGTTGCAAGAGTTGCAGAAACTTAGACAGGCCCAGTCAAACTGAGAAACCATGCCAGCTGTAAATTGGTGTTGATCTTGTTCCACTCCAGAGACTTGAGCACAGAAATCCAGGCTGACACTCCAGTGCGGTGCTGAGGGAGTGCTGCACTGTTGGAGGTGCCGTCTTTCGGATGAGACCTTCAACCGAGGTCTCCATCTGCTCTCTCATGTGGATGTAAAATATCCCATGGCACTGTTTCGAAGAAGAGCAGGGTCCTGGCTAATATATATCTCTCAATCAACATAACAAAGACAGATTATCTGCTCGTTATCACATTGTGAGAGCTTGCTGTGCGCAATTTAGCTGCTGCGTTTCCTACATTACAACAGTGACTACACTTCAAAAGTTTTTCATTGGCTGTAAAATGCTTTGATACGTCCGGTGACAGTGGACGGTGCTAACTAAATGCAATTCTTTTCCTTACTTTGTTCCTTTAAATAACACTGCTGTAGGCTCCTGCCTGCTGCTGAACAGTTGATCAGCCGATTGTGACGGAGAGAGGGCGGTAAGTGGAGCGGCGACGTCGAAAATGGCAGATCGTGGGTTAAATGAATGTTGCGCACTCATTGATGTCACGATCGGCCTCATTTCCATTACATTAATGAGCGCCAGCAACGACAGCGGGCTGACCTGCCGAAAATGGCGATTGTCACGGGAACCCGCTGGAAGTGGGCCCAAATGAGTCAGACGCCATTTTGTTCATCAAAATGGGCCTTAACGGCCGCGCTAAACCCCCGAATTTCTCGGCTTTTCATTTGTTATGGTTTCCTCATGGGCCCCAGCCCGGACCTCCCTTTCCCACCCCACCCTCCGGCCCCGATTAAAGCAAAAAAAGCATATTATTTTTTGAAAGGTGAGAGACTGGGAAATGTTTGCAATCAAAGGGACCGAGGTGTCCTTGTACATGAATCACAGAAAGTTAGCATGCAGGTACAGAAAGTAATTAGGAAAGCAAATGGTATGTTAGCTTTTGTTACAAAGGGATTAGAGTATAAGAGTGAAGAAGCCTTACTACAATTATACAGGGCATTGGTGAGGCCACACCTGGAGCACTATGTAGGTTTCTGGGGGGAGAATTCGGCAGTTAGCATCTGGTAGGGGCGCTAATGGGGTTATCAGGCATTAGCACCTTGGCGGGGCAGATCCTCACTGTACAGCAAATTCGCCAGTCCTATAGCGCCGGCGATAAAAGTTAGTGCCTCGGTACCTTTCGCCATGTAGACGTCAGTGATGTCAGTGAGCGTGCAACGCTCACTGGGCGCCCGATCTACAAACTTCAGTAGCAACCCGCCGCCTTACCACCTCGCGCAGACAGTGCCAGGGAGCGGAGGCATGAACCAACCGGCTGGCGGGGCGCTACTTAAAGGGATGCGCCCCAGTACTTCCGTTCCAAAGGTCAGTTATGAGTGGCAGAGAGCACAGGATGTATCTGTAGCCAGATAAATGCGACTTAGTCCCCGGAGTGTTGCGGGCCGTCAAAGGTCTTTGCATTTCATCCCACAACATATCGCCGTTCCGCACTCTCCGAACTCCTGGGGCCTGTAGTGCAGAATCCAGCAACCCTCCCCTTTAATGGTTGGAAGGCACCTTCGTCAATGCTCATATTCGTTATCGCTTGGAGCCTAACGCCACTCACCTATGCCATTAGTGCCTGATTTTGTGTACCTTGCATTCTTTGAGGACTGAGACTGAATTTAGTGGGCAGCGAAATTGATTAGCATCTGGCGCTAAACTTCTCAAAAGTTAACGCCACAACCGGGGCAATACCAAATTTCTAGCCCTTGGTCTCCTTACCTAAGGAAAGGCATACTTGCCTTTGAGGGAGTGCGGCAAAGATTCACTAGACTGACTCCTGGGATGAGGAGATTGCCTTAGATGGAGAGATTGAGCAGACTAAGGGGGTAAAATTGCACCTTTTTATAGCCCAGTTAGCGCCCCCTGGAGGCATTAACGGGGTGCAAGGCAGTTTTTGCTCAGGGAGGGGGGCACTACCACCCCATGGGAAATTTTGGCATGCTTTTGTTAAACCTTTGTTAATAAACCAACTAGTTCTTAATAGCAGTGTGTTGCTATGAATTCTTAAGCAAAGAACCCTTTGAAACAAATACATTACATTGCCCATCTCCCCTTGCCCTGAGAAGGTTGGTGGTGGGCATTCTTCTTGAACTGATGCAATCCTTGGGCTGATGGTGCTCCCACAATGGTGTTAGCTAGGCTTCCAGGATATTGATTCAGCATCACTCATTCCCTTGAGGATAGGAGATTAAGAGGTGAACTAATTAAGGTATTTAAGATGATTAACCTGTTGTGAAAAAATATTTCCGAGACTGTATAATATATAAAGAGAGGTTTATTAAATCGGAGACAAAGCTTTGGGAGAAGTGTTAAAGACCCCTGTCTTTGAACCATCTTCTCAAATTGGTATCTGCAGTGAAGTTCTTTTATCTTACAAATTACATCACTTTACAACACATGCTTTAGCACTACAAAGCTGTTACTATCGAAGGCTAAGCTTTTGATATTAACCATCCTGCATTGTGACAGGGCAGTATAAACACGTACAGGTCTTTTGGCACCGGTATAAACAAACATACCCAGCACTTAACTCTCCAGTGTTCATTATCTCACTTTCCTATCTCCATAACTCAAGACCAGCATACCTTAAAGTCTAACTGTTTTTTTTTATAAAGCATAATGCATCAGTATTGTCCCTTACAAAATTCATTAAAGGGGAAAATAAAACACATGTTTGGTCCCGTATACTAGCCAAGTATATATCCAAAAATCCGCTCCAACAATATTCCCCCTTTTGGTCCTGGATGATGTTCATGAAATCCAGATGACCACAATGATAGTATCATATTGTCATATATTCATCCTTTGGGGTATGTTACTTCCCTGATGTTCTGTATGTCCACCTTGCCTGTAGCTCGAGGCTACCCTTCAAAGATAGTGGTCGGTGTCAACGTTGTCTGTTTCTTCATCCTTGGTGTCTTCAGATATTTCCATCAGGTGTGCTTCTTCTTCTTCGGCGATTACACTGGCTACTTGTCTCAGTCGAGCCAACATAACTTTACAGCAGATATTAAAACACCCGATAATCAGACAGCAAGTAATTATTATTACAACCAGAATAATTACTCCATGCATAAGATAGGACCCCCAGGATTCCCCTAACAGCCAGTCAAACCAGCCAGATCCTCCTGCTGTTGTGGATAACTTCTTTACCTCCCTTCTTATGTGATCAGCGAGGTTGGTTATGTTTTCTGAATTATCGGGAATGTAAGTGCAACATTCAGCTCCAATTAATGCACATGTGCCCCCACTTTGTGCTACTATATAATCTAGGGCCATTCGGTTCTGGAGTACCATTGTGCGTATGGCGACCATTTCAGCCGTTATGCCCTCTATTGCTTCAGCAGTGTCATTAACTATCTGTTCCAGTACCCTCTCTAGGTTACGTAATTCATCCATGGTATGTCCTATCCTGAATGGGAGCATCATGACCCCAAATAGCCTCTCTACCGGGGTAAGATCTCGTCTTAGTCGACCTGGTGTCTGTACTTCTGCTAAAGTACGTACCCGTCTGACAAAAGGGACCACATATCCCAAATAACAGGACCCCCTCCAGTTCTGAGGCAACCAGGGGTAGGCCTTATGCCCGCACACAAAATAAGTACCATTGTATGCTGTTAGATTCGATCCCAATCTCTCTCTCAGTCCCCGTCGCCACCTAATCTTAGGGTCCCAGTCCTGACTACTTGTCTGATTCTTCAAACCCTCTATTTCAAAGAACCCCTGGTTTGTTGTTTCGCTGGCTATTACGTTCCACCTGGCGAGGTTAAAGTATCCTGCTACAAAACCTGTTTCCTCACCGGTCAGGTTTCTAGTGAAACAAATGTCAGCGGTGGGCCTTCCAACTCCTGAGGTGTTGGTCAAAACCAGGAACGGGGGTCGTACCGACCTATTGTATTCCGGCTGGTACCAGCCGTCAAATGCATCCAAAAGGTAACCCCCCGATCTCCACGTTTCTTTATCCCCACTCTGGTTCCAAGTATCATTTACTTCCCCTGTACCGTTTTGTCGCATTACCCACTCTGCTACTTCCGAAATGTTAAGGGAGATTGACCTCAAAGGGATGCCTCCTTTGCTATGTATGGGGATGTGCGAACATACCCAGCAACTAGAAAAGTTCTCATTTTGCGCATAAACATAAGACATGTACAAAAAGGTATTCACATGTAACTCTCGTTTCGGTCTAGCTAGCAGGCCGGACCTAACATGAACTATGATAATCGCACCGATCGCAATATATAGTTTCATCTTATTACTCTATAATTAACAAATAGTCAAAGGCAAAATGGCCGTATGGCTTGCTTGAAGAATCTCTCGCTGTCAATCTGTAAATAGACAAACAACAACAACCAATACGTGTGCTAAACGGCTGGTTCAAAAACCTTAAGCTGGGTCCAATGCTTCCATTGTCCGTTCCCTTTAACATCAATGCAGGCACAAGTGTCCCTGCTGATTATAACCTCATATGGTCCTATCCATTTTTGGGGCAAACCCCGGTTTTCCCGGGAGGACCCTTACCATAACGCGACTTCCCGCCAACGGGACTTCAGGGAGCTTTGTAAGCTCTGATTCCGCGTCTCTTTCTTCCTGATTGTCCCTAACTAATTTACGCATCCCTTTTAATTGAGTACTTAGTTCCAAAACATACCGTTTTATTTTGTCTTTTAATGGGCCTACATCGGCCCCCCCTGTTATGATGTTCTCTGGTAATTGCATCGCCCTTCCTGTCATTAGTTCATAAGGGGTTAATCCGGTTGTCCAGTTTGTCGTGGCTCTTAACTTCATCAATATAATGGGTAATATCCTTGCCACTGTTGAGGCACTCCCCATCGGGGAATCACCAGCTCGGTCAATATCCTTGCCACTGTTGAGGCACTCCCCATCGGGGAATCACCTGCTCGGTCAATATCCTTGCCACTGTTGAGGCACTCCCCATCGGGGAATCACCTGCTCGGTCAATATCCTTGCCACTGTTGAGGCACTCCCCATCGGGTAATCACCTGCTCGGTCAATATCCTTGCCACTGTTGAGGCACTCCCCATCGGGGAATCACCTGCTCGGTCAATATCCTTGCCACTGTTGAGGCAGTGCAATCACGTGTGGGGAAAGCTTCCACCCACCGGGTAAATTGATCTATAATCACTCGGCAATATCTTTTTCCATGGGATGGGGGCAAAGGACCTGTGAAATCAATTTGTACGTGTTCCCATGGCCCCCGTGGACGGGGCTGGTAGTCCCATTTTAATTTTAATGGGCCTGCCTGGATTATATTGTGCGCATGTAACGCATCGATGGCAATATTTAGCAATATCTCTCCCCATCCCCTTCCACCACCAATCTCTCCCAAGACTCCCGGTCATGGCCTCTCATCCTGAATGAGACAGGCCATGATGCAACTCCAATAAGGTATTCTGTATGCATTCAGGCGCCATTACCTTGTCGTTTCGTCTCCAAACGTTATCCTTCCCTTGCGTTGCGCCCTGCTTTGTCCACATACCTATTTCTTCCTCAGAAGTGTCCTGGTGTAGTTTCTCAATACTTATCTGTTCGTCTCGTGCCCCAGCACTGACTTAATTTTAATAACTTAAAATCATTATCAATGGAGAGTGTTTTATTTACCTCTTGAAATTATTTTTTTTTCAATTCACCCAATATCTTTTTCACAGTTGATATCAACTGGTATTTAGTAAGTTATGTCTTTATCCATCGCAAACACCCCTTCTCCCCCATGCTGTCATATAATCGTGTACTACCCCGAATGCATATCTACTGTCCGTATAGATATTAACAATCTTATTTTCCGATAATTCCAGTGCCCGGGTAAGGGCTACCAGTTCTGCCACTTGAGCTGACGACCCCCCATTAATTCGCCCTGATTCAACTGTCTCTAGATCCTGGTTAACTACGGCCCACCCGGTACAAGGTAGTCCCTCTACGTATTTTCGTGAGCCGTACACAAACAAGGTTTGTTCTGCGGTTTGAAGGGGGGCGTCTTTTATTCTATCCTCTTCCATATCCTCACATACCTCTTCGCAAAAGTGGGGTTCCCCTTCACCCATCATACCTTCTGCAGGGTTGTTTCCTACATCCTTAATTATGGTTACCGCTTTGTTGGGTGTTAAGAGGACTGCTTCCCACTTTGCCCGTCTCATATTAGATACGGTTCTCAGTTTTCCTGTGTTTAACATTTCTACCAATGTGTGTTTAGTGTGGAGAATGATGTTTCCAGTCATCACCACAGGCTCGCTTAATTTTTATCGCCCAAGCTGCGCAATCTAGTGCGGCTATACATCTGGATAACCCAGTCACCACCGGGCTTTCGGTGGTAGAGTAATAGGCTATAGGTCTCCTTTTATCCCCGTGATCTTGGGTGACCACGGCCATATAGAACCCACCTTCATTGTTACAGTGGATGTGGAAATCCTTACCCATGTCAGGCAGTCCCAATCCAGGTGCGGAGACTTGTTCTGACTTGAGTTTACTATACGCCTGTTCTTGTTCAGGGCCCCACTCTATGAGGTCTAGGGCCGGTTTCCCCCCTTTCACTAATCTTTGTATTGGCTCAGCAATTTTTTTGCAAAATCAGGGATAAAGTTCTGGCTGTAATTAAAGAGGCGCAGTTCCTTCCCCACCCCCCTTACCGTTACTAGTCTAGGCATGTTCTTGACAGCCTTTTTCCTATCCGAGGGTATTTCTTTCAGCCCCTTTGAGAGGCAGTACCCTAGGTACAGGACCTGGGATTTCACTACCTGCGCCTTTTTGGGGTTAACCTTAAGGCCCGCCGTTTCCAGAGCCCTTAATACTAAGTATAGGGTTGCCTGATGTCCTTCCTTGGTTTCTGAGGCTATTAATATGTCGTCGACATATTGTAAAATACTATTTCCTGCCGGTATTTCTATTTGTTTTAGTATATCCCTCATGACTCAATGGAATATGGCAGGACTATTATGGAATCGGGTCCAAGTATATTGTTTATCCTCCACCGTGAAGGCAAATTTTTCTTGTGATTCTGGGTCGAGGGGAAGGGCCCAAAAACCATTGGCTATGTCTAGGACTGTAAAGATCTTATGTTCAGGGGATAATCCATTAAGGATTGTGGAGGGGCTGGCTACTATTGGGTGTAATTTGGGGGTGACCTTGTTAAGGGCAGTGTAGTCGATGGTGAGTCTATAACTCCCATCTGGTTTCCCTACCGGCCATGTTGGGGAGTTAGTGGTGCAAACTGTTTCTTTTAAGATACCCTTTTCCACTAGCCCTTTTACTATTTCTACAACCGCTGTTCTAGCTTCAGGTCTTATAGGGTATTGTCGGTGTGGTTTATGAGGTGGTCCAGGGACTTTAATAGGATCCATCTTCGCCTTTCCAGTATTTTGTTTGTGCCCAGACCCCGGGCACAGAGGCACATATGCCTCCATACCCTCCAGTCCCGATAAGCCAGTCAGTTTTTGTGGCTGTAGCTACACCTATACTTTCCACATGGTGGGCTAGCTGTCCTAAATCTCCCTTACTGCCATCCGCCTTTGGCCATGTCAGTTTCCCCTTGACGCAATCAATCAGGGCCTTAAATTCCCTCATTACATCATTCCCCAATATTGTTCCCTCACGATTCTTGCAAAAGTAAAATCTCATGGGTATATATAAGTTATCAATTTCCACCAATTGGGTGGTGCTCAGGCAGGCCAGTGTGGGCCGTCCATCTATTCCGTTTATCAGAGCCTTCTTGTCGGTGACGGGAAGGGGCATATGGATATTGAGGCTCCCGAGTCCACTAGCATCTCACACTGTC
Source organism: Pristiophorus japonicus (assembly GCF_044704955.1). Lineage (NCBI taxonomy): Eukaryota > Metazoa > Chordata > Chondrichthyes > Pristiophoridae > Pristiophorus > Pristiophorus japonicus. The sequence goes on from NC_091977.1 coordinate 23,784,145, forward strand.
GGCCCCCTACTAGTGCAGACATAAATATCCTTCCCTCCTTTTTACTTTGTACAGGGGCCGCCGGACATCACCGGGTGACTTTGTACGCCTGCCACTGCTGGTATTCCTGTTCTGACAGGGTCCTTGCCTTATTAGGATAGCCATTTTTACCATAGCATGTCGCTTCCAGGTGCCCTTTCTCAGCACAATACGTACATTGCTTTTCACTGCCTTTCCCTTTGCATTCCCTGGCAAAATGGCCCGGTTTTCCACAATTATGGCAAGTCCCCCTTTTCTGCCCTCCTCCTGTTCCCGTGGCAGAGACCTTTTCCCGCTTTATCTTTTTCTTTTCTAAACTGCTTAAAGCTTACTGTTTTAGCCTTTTTCAAAAGTCCATTTTGCACCTTCACAGATAGCTCACCACTCGCCCAGGAGTTTGACCTGATCCCTGAAGGTGTTTCTAAATTTAAAACTCTTTTTTTTTTACTGAGCTAGAAGCTTTCGTGTCAATGTTTTACATAAAGGAAAATGGGAGCGTTTTAAAAGGCATTCTTTATCTCATTCCTGGGCTAAATTTATGTCTTTCAACCCAATTGCATGTTTTCTTTCGACAAGTAAGTGAGCATGTCAAATTCTTTTTTTTTTTACTACCGGGACCATGTATTTTTATCTTTTACTCAACAAACCTATCCTTTGTGTATTTCCTAGCTCCGTAACTTGTCATCTGAATATATCCACACCTTCGTTTCTAACTTAAAATGTAATACCATAAGGTTCACAGTTTCTTAAACTTCCCACCTACAGGACAACACTACGAAGGGTTAAAAAAAAAAACATTTCACTCTGTTTGGAAAGAGTGGGTGGAGCTAAAACAGGCAGGCAACTCCACACCTTCTTAAAACAGGTTTTCATTCACTCCACAGTCAAAATTACTCGAGTACTCTCTTCATTCAAAATAGACACTCACAAAAGTCTCTCTTCATTCAACAAAGCTTATGTCTGGATCCATATGTCACTTAAGATAGTCACTATCAGCTTTTTTTTATGGCATTACGTAATTACGCAAGTTACAATTAATGATAGGAATTAATTAATGACCCGGGCAGCCCGCGTTTTACATTCCCTTCCTTACCTTCCATGTTCGCCAGTCTCGGACGTTTCCCTTTGTTTCTGTAATACTCACGGCCACGACTACTCTGTGGAGACCCTTTGTCTTCGCAACAAAGCTAGCGTGTTTCCTTACCACCGGAGTTTCGGCTCTAGGTTGGAGTGATCAGTTCCCTTCCGCACCGACCTTATTTACTAAAGGGACAACTCAAACTGGTTAGTCAGCCTCTTCCCGCTATCTCTTTACTCGTATCTTATACACTATACCGTCGTGCCTGTACACCTCTCTTTTCAGTCTCTAACACCAGATTCCAGATACTGTCTTAAGTGATCACGTCTGATCAGACAGTATCCTGTCGTGACGCCATTTTGTTGTGGAAAAATATTTCCGAGACTGTATAATATATAAAGAGAGGTTTATTAAATCGGAGACAAAGCTTTGGGAGAAGTGTTAAAGACCCCTGTCTTTGAACCATCTTCTCAAATTGATATCTGCAGTGAAGTTCTTTTATCTTACAAATTACGTCACTTTACAACACATGTATTAGCACTACAAAGCTGTTACTATCGAAGGCTAAGCTTTTGATATTAACCATCCTGCATTGTGACAGGGCAGTATAAACAAGTGCAGGTCTTTTGGCACCGGTATAAACAAACATACCCAGCACTTAACTCTCCAGTGTTCATTATCTCACTTTCCTATCTCCATAACTCAAGGCCAGCATACCTTAAAATCTAACTGTTTTTTTTATATAAAGCATAATGCATCAGTATTGTCCCTTACAAAATTCATTAAAGGGGAAAATAAAACAAATGTTTGGTCCCGTATACTAGTCAAGTATATGTCCAAAAATCCGCTCCAACAAACCGAATGGCTTCCTTCTGTGCCGTAAATTTATCTGATTGTCTGATTCTATGATTAAAGAAGTTGAGAGGATATATTCAGAGAGAAACTATTTCCTCTGGTGAATGGGCGGAGGAGTCCAGGACAAAGGAGCATGACCTTAAAATTAGAGCCAGGGTGTGATGTCAGAAAGCACTTCTTCACACAGAGGGTGGTGGAAATCTGGAATTCTCTCCCCCCAACAAGCTGATAAGGCCAGGGGTCAATTGAAAATGTCAAAACTGAGATTGAAAGATTTGTTGAGGGTATGAAACCCAAGCGAATAAATAAAGTTGAGGTACAAGATCAGCCATGATCTGATTGAAGAGCAGAGCAGGCTGGAGGGTGCCGAACGGCCTATGTTCCTGAGGACAGGCGCTTGATGTCCCAAGCCAGGACAGTGTGTGACTTGAAGAGGAACCTGAAGGCAATGATGATCTCACTGATGTAAAAGGTTAATGCAGCACAGTCAGCAACACTGCATTAAGTTTGTCAATGATGTTAAAACCAAGTCTAAATGTGACTTACAGTGCATCATTTGCAGAGTGAGTGAATTTAATTGGATCCGCCCCGATGATTAGCTAAAGTGGTCCTTTTACTTCGCTAGTGATCATTTACGGCCAGGCTATTCGAATGTACAGAGCGATGGCAAACCTGTTGACAGTCCTGATATTTGCTCCTTAATTCCTTCCATTAAACCTGCTGCTTTGCTGAACTGTCACTGGGACGAACCTAGCAGAAGGTTTGGATAAAATATTTATGAGGTAAATTTATGAGGCTATTTAACAGAAAATATCTTAAAAACAGAGATGAACAAGCTCCAGTAAGCATGCTGTCACCTCCTTGGCTTGCAACATGAATAAAAGCACTCTTTGCAATGAAAGTTAGGCAACCCCATGCAATATGACCCAGCCATTGGGTATAATCTTCAAAGTAAACATCAGGGCAAAGAGCTGGTTGGCTCTGAACCACTCAAAGTTTCACTGCACATTTGATTCCTTTTTTTTCTCCCCTTCCCCTCACACTTTCCAGCCGGGTTCAGCACTCAACAACAATATTCACTATTACAGCACCTTTAACCGAGTAAACGGTCCCAAGGCGCATCACAGGAGCGTTATCAAACTAAATTTGACACAGACCCACAGAAGGAGATAATAGGATAGCTGTCCAAAATCTTGTTCAAAGAGGTAGGTTTTAAGGAGCATCTTACAGGAGGAGCGAGAGAGGTGGAGAGGTTTGGGGAAGGAATTCCAGAGTTCAGGGCCGAGGTAGCTGAAGGCATGGCCACCAATGGTGCAGCGATTAAAACTGGGGATATTCAAGAGGGCAGAGTTGGAGGAGCGCAGAGATCTCAGAGGGGTGTAAGGCTCAAGGAGGTTACAGAGATAGTGAGGGGTTGAGAGGGGGTGGGAGTGGGGGGCGGAGCGAGGCCATGGAGCGATTTGAAAATAAGGATGAGTATTTTTTAATTAAGCCCTTGCCGGATCGGGAGCCAATGTAAATCAGCAAGCACAGGGGTGACGGGTGAACTGGACTTGGTGAGACTGAGAGTACATATGTGTGTGTGTGTGTGTGTGTGTGTGTGTGTGTGTGTGTGTGTCTGCGTGTGAGAGAGTGCATGTGTGTGTGAGAGAGTGCATGTGTGTGTGAGAGAGTACATGTGTGTGTGAGAGAGTGCATGTGTGTGTGAGAGAGTGCATGTGTGTGTAAGAGTGCCTGTGTGTGTGTGAGAGTGCATGTGTGTGTGTAAGAGAGTGCATGTGTGTGTGTGTGTGAGTGAATGTGTGTGTGTGAGAGAGTGCATGTGTGTGTGAGAGAGTGCATGTGTGTGTGCATGTAAAAGAGAGTACATGTGTGTGTTTGTGTGTGAGAGAGTGCAAGTGTGTGTGTGTGCGTGTGTGTGTGAGAGCGAGAGAGTACATGTGTGAATGTGAGGGAGAGAGTACATGTGTGTGCGCAGGTGCGAGAGTATGCATGTGTGCATGTGTGTGTGAATACATATTTGAGTGTGTGTGACCAAGTATGTGTATGTGAGCGAGTACATGTGTATGAGAATACATGTATGTATGTGAGAGAGTACATGTACAGTAGACACCTCAAGTTGCTGGAGAAATATCACCAATGATGTCTCCGCAAGATCCTACAAATCCATTAGGAGGACAGGCACACCAACATCAGCATCCTCGTCCAGGCTTATATCCCCAGCATTAAAGCACTGACCACACTTGATCAGCTCCGCTGGGCAGGCCACATAGTTTGCATGCCAGACACGAGATGCCCAAAGCAAGTGCTCTACGCGGAGCTCCTTCACAGCAAACGAGCCAAAGATGGGCAACGGAAACGTTACAAGGACACCCTCAAAGCCTCCCTGAAAAGTGCGACATTCCCACTGACACCTGGGAGTCCCTGGCCAAAGACCACCCTAAGTGGAGAAAGTACATACGGGAGGGCGCTGAGCACTTCGAGTCTCAACGCCGAGAGCATGCAGAAATCAAGCGCAGGCAGCGGAAAGAGTATGCGCCAAACCAGTCCCTTTCCCTCAATGACTATCTGTCCCATCTGTGACAAAGTCTGTGGCTCTCATATTGGACTGTCCAGCCACCAAAAACTCACTTCAAGAGTGGAAGCAAGTCTTCCTCGATTTCGAGGGTCTGCCTATGATGATGACATGTATGTGAGAGTACGTGTGTGTGTCTGTGCATGTGTGTGAGTACATGTTTGTGAGAGTATACGTATGTGTGCATGAGATACCTATGTGTGTGAGTGTACCTATCTGTGTGTACATGTCTGAGTGGAGAATTATGATGTCAAGGACTTGCATTTAAATATACTCCAGAAGCATTATTATAAAAATAATCGCAAGGCACTTCATGAATGTAACATTGATGTAATAATGACCATGAAGTGGGGGAACAATTTGTGAGCCATGGGAGGTGGTGAGGATGGGGGGCGGAGAAGAGGACAGGTTACTGAAAGTGTGGTCAAAAAAATTGGTTTTGGCAAGGTTTTTAAATAAGAATGAAATGAAGGTGCAAAAGGATTTCTGAGCTCAACAAGACCGAGGTTGGTGAAAGCTTTGTTCCCAAAAGATGTCTGTGCTCCTCAAATTCTGGCCTCTTGAACATCCCTCATTATAACTGCTCAACCTTCGGTGTCCGGGCCTTCAGCTGTTTGTGGCCTAAGCTCTGGAACTCCCTCCCCAAACCTCTCTGCCTCTCCACCTCCCTTTCCTCCTTCAAGATGCTCCTTAAAACCTACTTAGCTCGACTTTCCACAAAATATGGGCCTTGTTCCAACGATGTAGGATGTCTCAGCCTTAGTGATCGCTGGAACATGGCTCATTTTTTTTTTACAATTTTCCACTCGGCCTTAGGCCGGCGATGTGGAATAGGTGATGTTAAAGTTCAGCAATGTCACGTTCGCCCACCGAACGAGGAAGTCAAAAGCTTCCCTAGCAACGGGCTTCTGCGCATGTGTGAGATTTTTTTTCCGGCCGACTGGCTTTCCCACGTTTCAGGAGGTCAGGGTCATCACACATGCTCAGAAGGCATAAGGGGGCAGAGAGTGAGAGGAAACAGAGAGAGAGGAGGAAGCCAGAGAGTAAGAGGAGAGGGAATTTGATCGTTTGCAATATAAATACAAATATAAATATCAATATAAATACAAATACAAATATAAATATAAATACAAATATAAGTACTATAAAAAGTCCTATAAAAATGTCTGCTGACTTCAATTCAGAGAGGAAAAGGGCTAAACCCTTCAGCGACAAAACGACCGAAGCCCTGGTGAACGAGATGCATGCCAGGTGGGCTGAATTAACATGAGGTGTGCATGGGAAACTTCCACCCTGTGTCTACAGAAAAATTTGGGGGAAGAATGCAGCTGTGGTATCGTCTGCATCCCATAAGGCGAAGGGGGCTGACCAGTGCAGAAAACGCTGGAATACCCTGGTCATGGCAGCAAGAGTAAGTTGCATTTTATATTTTATATTTTAACTGTAATATTTTACCGATGCATGAAAATTTTTATTAGAGCAATGAACGTCCTGCATTGAATTTAAGTTTGTCGTTCTTTATTGTATTAATTAAACCATGTTAACAGTAAGTTGCATTTTCTATTTCAAACTTTATATATAATATTTTACTGATGCATGCAAATTTTTATTATAACAATGAATCTCCTGAATTTAAGTGAGTCATTCTTAAATGTATTAGCTAACCATTTTAAGATCCGGACAGTGATCTAAACCAGCAGCAGGTAACATTTTAAACTGTTGTGACCTCGAGATACTACTTAGTCCATTAGCTTATGCCATGCCATGCTCTTTTCTCCTTTGCAGAAGACGATATCTATCAACCGTTCCGAGAAAAGGCAGACGGGGGACGGCTCTGCTTAACTGCAGCCACTTACAGAGATTGAGGGCTGTGCAGCCACACTGGTTGGCCATGACAGCTGATCGGCCACCACCCATGGTCTGCCGAACCCAGCCATGTGTCTCGTGAGTAATGTGCAATGTGTAATGTGTCAAACAGTATTAAAAACAGTATTAAAAACTTAAACAAGTAACTGATCTAATGTACTGTAATTATAATGCAATGTGCAATATACGTGTGATGTACTTATGATGTACTAATGATGTCATGTCATGTCATGTCATGTATGCATGTATGCAGCCCTTGTGCATAAGAAGCAGGGGATGCAGCCACCACAGCTTTCTGGGATAGTGAAAAGTATTGATATGTAACGTCTTTTGGTATTCTTCACCATTATATTGTAATACGCTCTGTAAAAATGTGTTTTTAAGATCAACCTGATACGCTCGTTCAACTCCAGCCAGCACCAACAACCTCGGAGGAGGAAGAGGAGGAGCAGGAGGAAACAGAAATGGAGGAACAGGAGCACTTTCCTCACCTCGAGGAGGAGGAGGAGGATGACAATCTTGAACTCCTGCAGGATCCGTCCATTGTTGTGGGAGGGGGTGGGGGGGGGAGGGATGAACCTGCAGTCATCTTTGTTGAGGATGAAGCGACACCGGAACCAAGCGGTGTGCAGCCAGTAATGCCAAGGCATGTCATATTGCACACGTCGACCCCACGGAGGCTGGGTCAGCAAGGTGAGCAATCGCCTACTTTGGAAGGGCAGACGGAGTGCTTGATCTCCATGTGCAGGGAGACGGTCGTGATAGGTCGCGACCCCTTATCCAGGGGTCCCATCAGTTCTCCAAGAACTGGAGCTAGTTTTCCACGACCTTCTCCAACTGGTCTGTCGTGCAAACTGAGTTAGCACGGCAGACTTGGAGGGGATCCGAGAGCAGACCGCCGCAACCAATGTCCTTCGGCATGCATTGCTGGCTGGCCATGGCGCTACAGCCCAAGGTGTCGTGTTGGCTCAAAGTGTAACCCCTAGCACTCAATGCGAGTACGGAGGATACAGTTCCTCCTGACTCGGAAGACCAACATCGTGCTTCGCCTTCCGATCTGACACTTCCACCACGGCAGGGAGCCTTGCTGTTGCCCGCTGCACACCAGCTTCGTCTTGGTCTGTGGGTGGTGTTAAAACACGGAATGGTAAAGGACCTGGAGGGAAACGTGGCCACAGGTAGAAAGGGGGGTTGTTTTTTCATTGCAAATGTAAATGTTAAATGTTAAATGCTGAATTTTTTTAAGTTCGTGCGTTCATTGCTGTTTGGAGTTAGGGGCGATGGGTTTGAGGGTGTTGATAAAATATTTTAAAAATTCGCTGCGTTGAATTAACATTTTTTATTGAGTTTAACAATTGTTGTGCATTCTCTTACAGTTACGTTAAGCATAACATTTTTACAATTATTCTGCATTCGTTGTGCATTCTATTATATAACAAAAGTTTACTTAAGTTAAGCATCAAAGCAAATGCCAGGCTAGTGCAGGCAAGGCAAAAACGTAACTGAACACAAATGCAACTTTTGCTTAACCGTAAATGTGAATGTGACTATCCACAATGTAAGTTCAGGAAAAGCATTCATAAATGAGCTGCTGATGCATCAGCTTAGCAGCCGCGTAACTACCACTGGGTACTGGTCTTCGAGAGTGGTGGTGGCAACATGGACACATCGCAAGGCTGATTAGCCTCCACTAGGCCCTCACCAGCTTGCTCTTCCACCTTTTCCTTCCCTTGATCCTCGCCGGCTGGCTCTACCGTCTCCCCTCCTCCTGGAGGTGGACCTGCAGCCCCATCTGGCATTAATTGTGCTCTCCTTATAGCTAGGTTATGCAGCATGCAGCACACCACAATAAACTCAACAACCTGGTCAGGGTGGTACTGTAGGCTGCCACCAGAATGGTCCAGGCATCTGAAGCGCTGCTTTAGGACTCCAATTACCTTTCCGACGATGTTGCGTGTCGCTATGTGGCTTTCATTGTAACGGTCCTCTGCTTCAGTGACAGGATTACACAGTGGGGTCATCAGCTAACTGGCAAGGCCATATCCCTTATCCCCCAGCATCCAACCGTGACCTTCTGGCTGATTGACAAACAGGTCAGGCATAGCACACTCACGTAGGATGTGCGCATCATGGATGGTGCCAGGTAGTGTGGCATTTACTGTCGTGATCATTTGCGTGTGGTCGACATTAAGCTGCACATTCAGGGAGTGGATTCCCTTTCTGCTACGAAACACCTCTGCGTTCTTTAAAGGGGCTTTCAGGGCAATGTGTGTGCAGTGTATTGCTCGCTGCACCTTGGGGAAGTCTGCTATTCTCGAGAAACCCAAAGCCCTTCCTGTTATGTATGAAGAAAGGTCAGACTGAATACTGTGAGCTCAAAGTAAAGTGTGATCTTACACTCTTTTATTGCAGGTCTCCAGATAGCCTCTCCAACCTGTGAGGTCTCCTTAAATACCAGTGCTCCCAAGGGATTATGGGATCCCTTGGGACTCCAGTAGGTGAGCCCTCTGGTGGCTGTACAGAGTATATACAAGTTTACATACATAACAACACTCCCCCCCCCCCCAAAGGCAACAGTATAACTATTTACAAGGTGAGTCAATCTGGGGCCCTCCTTACCCTGGTTGATAGTCTCAGGGCAAATGCTGGTATTAGTGAATCGTCTGTTGGGCCCTCACTGGGCTGCTTTGCAGCTGGCCTTGCTGGGCTGCCTGGTGTGGTGAGTCCTGCTGGGCTGCTGTGGATGATGGGTTCTGCTTCGTGGTCAACCGCAGTGCCGGTTGCCACTGGTGTGTGTGTTGGGGGGTCAAAGAAGGTAGGGTCCAAAGTGGGTTGCTCAGGATAGTCCGTGAATCTGAGTTTAATTTGATCCAAGTGTTTCCGGTGAATGAGTCCATTTGAAAGTTTGACCCGAAACACCCTGCTCCCCTCTTTGGCCACAACAGTGCCGGGAAGCCACTTGAGGCCTTGTCCATAATTCAATATAAATACAGGATCATTGATTTCAATCTCGCGTGACACATTTGCGCTATCATGGTATGTATTTTGTTGAAGCCGCCTGCTCTCTACCTGTTCATGTAGATCAGGGTGAACTAACGAGAGTCTTGTCTTAAGTGCCCTTTTCATGAGAAGTTCAACAGGTGTGAGCGAGTGGGGTCTCGTGCGGTAGCCAAGCAGGACTCTGGATAGGCGAGTCTGCAGTGAGCCTTCCATTACCCTCTTCAAGCCCTGCTTGATGGTTTGCATTGCTCTCTCTGCCTGACCATTGAATGCTGATTTAAATGGGGCAGATGTGACATGTTTGATCCTGTTGTGGGTCATGAATTTTTTGAATTCGGCACTGGTAAAACATGGCCCGTTGTCGCTCACCAGGACATCGGGTAGCCCGTGCATGGCAAACACGGCCCGCAGGCTTTCAGTGGTGGCAGCGGATGTGCTTGCCGACATTATCTCACATTCTATCCATTTGGGGTACGCATCTACAACCACAAGGAACATTTTACCCAAGAACGAGCCTGCATCGTCGACATGGACCCAAGACCATGATTTGAAGAGCCAAGACCATAAACTTAGTGGCGCCTCCCTGGGTGCATTGCTTAACTGCGAGTATGTGTTACATCTTTGCATGCAGGACTCTAAGTCTGCATCGATACCGGGCCATCACACGTGGGATCTGGCTATCGCTTTCATCATTACGATGCCTGGGTGAGTGCTGTGGAGGTCACTGATGAAGGTGTCTCTGCCCTTCTTGGGAACCACTACTCGATTGCCCCACAGAAGGCAGTCTGCCTGTATAGACATTTCATCTTTGCGCTGCTGGAACTGCTTTATCTTTTCCTGCATTTCACTAGGCCACTGGATCAGCTCCCGTAAAGCACACAGTTTTTGACTAGGAACAGTAAGGGGTCCAGGCTCATCCATCGGGCTGTTCTAATCTATCGGGCTGTGTTGGGTGATTGCTCACTCTCAAATGCTTCCATAACCATGACTAAATCTGCGGGCTGCGCCATTTCTACCCCTGTGGTGGGCAATGGCAGCCTGCTGAGAGCATTGGCACAGTTTTCTGTGCCTGGCCTGTGGCGGATGGCGTAGTTGTATGCGGGCCGATACGGGCCGATGCATTAGTATTTATCCCCTTACTCTCGGAAAGTAGGGATATCAGTGGCTTATGGTCAGTTTCCAATTCAAATTTTAGCCCGAACAGGTATTGATGCATTTTGATTACGCCATAGACACACAATAACGCTTCTTTCTCAATCATGCTTTCGGCTCTCTCAGCCTTAGACAGACTCCTGGATGCATAAGCAACCAGTTGCAATTTCCCCAAAATCATTAGCTTGTTGCAATACACACCCGACGCCATATGATGATGATTCACATGCTAGTACCAAACGTTTACTTGGATCATACAATACAAGCAATTTGTTTGAGCATAACAATTTTCTAGCTTTTACAAAGGCATTTACTTGGTTTTTGCCCCATATCCATTCGTCCCCTTTACATAGTAAGGTGTGCAGTGGTTCTAACCGGGAAGAAGTTACCAAAATAGTTCACGAGTCCTAGAAACGAGCGCAGCTCCATCATGTTCTGTGGCCTCGGTGCGTTCTCGATAGTCTTTGAATCGGCGGGCCTGATGCCGTCCGCCGCGATCCTCCCACCCAGGAACTCCACTTCAGTGCCAGGAAAACGCATTTTGAGCGTTTTAACCTGAGCCCCACTCAGTTGAGTCGACTAAGAACCTCCTTCAGGTTCTGCAGATGCTCGCCTGTGTCCCGACCTGTAACCAAGATGTCGTCCTGGAAGACCACGGTACGCGGGACCGACTTCAGTAAGCTTTCCATGTTTCTCTGGAATATTGCCGCCACTGATCCAATTCCAAACGGGCATCTGTTATAAACAAAAATACCTTTGCAGGAGAGGTTGTTCAATGATTCCTCCAGCTCCTGCATCATGTAGGCTGAAGTCAAATCCAGCTTCATGAATATCTTTACTCCCGCCAGTGTTGCAAAGAGGTCATCGGCTTTTGGTAGTGGGTATTGGTCTTGCAGGGAGAAACGATTGATAGTTACTTTGTAATTGCCACAGATTCTGATGGTGCCATCCCCTTGAGGACTGCGACAATTGGACTGGCCCACTCATTGAATTCGATCGGTGAAATGATGCCCTGTCTTTGCAGCCGGTCTAGCTTGATCTCTACCCTTTCTCTCATCATGTACGGTACTGCTCTCGCCTTGTGATGGATGGGTCACGCCCCCGGAATTAGGTGGATCTGCACTTTTGATCCTTGGAATTTCCCAATGCCTGGTTCGAACAGTGAAGGGAACTTGTTTAAGACCTGGGCACATGAGGTGTCATCAGCGGGCGATAGCGCTCAAACGTCGTACCAGTTCCAGCGTATCTTTCCCAGCCAGCTCCTGCCGAGCTGCGTGGGACAATCGCCCGGTATCACCCACAGTAGTAGCTTGTGTACCGCTCCATCTTGGGAGACCTTTACGGTAGCACTGTCGATTACAGGAATCAGTTCTTTCGTGTAAGTTCTTAGTTTCGTGTGAACTGGAGTTAAGACTGGCCTTGAGGCCTTGCTGCACCACAATTTTTTGAAAGTCTTTTTGCCCATGATGGACTGGCTCACAGCCGTGTCCAGCTCCATTGACACCTGGAGTCCATTTAGTTCCACATTCAGCATTATCGGAGGACACTTTGTGGTGAATGTGTGCACCCCATGTACCTCTGCCTCCTCGGTCTGAGGCTCTGGTTCGTCGTGATCCGCAGTGGATCTGTCCTCCTCTGCAGCATGGTGGTTTGCAGGATTAACAGGATTTGCAGCTCGCCTGCACATACATTGGAAGTGTCCCATTGTTCCTCAGCCCTTGCAAACGTACCCTTTGAAGTGGCATGAATGGAAACGATGATCACCCCCGCAGCGCCAACAAGGTGTTAATGGCCTTGCACTCATCACCCTAGATGGTGAACTCTGAGACATCTGTGGACGAGCAGCTACATGCATATGTGACCTGCCCTGTACGTTGCAATTTGAAAACCACATCACTTTGTTCACAGTAATTGTAGCAGCACTTGTGTGCTGAGAGATTTGCTTTGTATTGTCACTGGTGGCAATGAACGCCTGGGCGATTGCTATGTCATTACTCAAGGTTGGGGTCTCTGCAGTTAAAAGTTTGTGAAGTATGGTTTTTTGGCCAATGACAAGTATGAAAAAGTCTCTGAGCATGTGCTCCAAATGTCCTTCAAATTCACAATGTCCTGCAAGGTGTCTTAACTCGGGGACATAACTTGCCACTTCCTGACCTTCAGACATTTTGTAGGTGTAGAACCGGTACCTCACCATCAGGACTCTTCCTTCAGGTTCAGATGCTCCCAGACCAGTGTGCACAAATCATCATATGATTTCTCTGTGGGTTTCGCTGGAGTAAGCAGATTTTTCATGAGGACATATGTTAGTGCCCCGCAGAAGGTGAGAAGAATCGCCCTTAAATTGGCAGCGTTCTCTTCTCCATCCAGCTCGTTGGCTACGAAGTATTGGTCGAGTCAATCCACAAAGTTTTCCCAATCATCTCCCTCCGAGAATTTCTCCAGGATGCCCGCTGTTCGCTGCATCTTTGGGTTCGCTATCTGTATCTCGTCGCCAGTTGTTAAGTATGAAGAAGGAGTCAGACTGAATACTGTGAGCTCAAAGTAAAGTGTGACCTCAGTCTTTTATTGCAGGTCTCCAGAGTGCCTCTCCAACCTGTGAGACCTCCTTCAATACCAGTGCTCCCAAGGGATTATGGGATCCTTTGGGACTCCAATGGATGAGCCCTCTGGTGGCTGTACAGAGTATATACAAGTTTACATATATAACACTCCCGGTCTGTGCCTCCCTGGTCATCGGGAAGCTTATAAAGTCCACCTTGCGAGCGTAAAGGGCTTCAATCACCTGTTGAATGCAGCAATGTGTGGCGTGCTGAGAGATGCGACAGATGTCGCCAGGTGAAACCTGAAAGGATCCCGATGTGTCGAAGGCAAGGGCTGCAGTAACCTTCACCGCAATGGACAGTGCAGTTCTGATGGTGCTGGAAGGCTGCAGATCCCCCTTCATGAGCTGGCAAATCTCATTGATGACCTCCTTCCTGAAGCGCAGCCTCCTAAGACACGCGTTTTCAGACAAGTTGAGGTAAGATTACGTTTCTTTGTACCTTCGTTGGCTGTGCGCTCACCTCCTCTGTCTCCTCTGTCTCTGTCTACGCATTACTCTGCCACCTCTTCGATTGATCCTTTCAGAAACCAGCTTGTGAGCAGTTACGAGTAATGACACAGAAAGCATAGGCCCCATCACTATCAATAATTATTTTCACTTGCTATAAATGTACTTTTGACTAAAAAATGTAATCTATTAAACTACTCTCTCTATAAAAGCCCCAGTCTAACACTGTATACCAATCTCAGTCTAATACGCTCTCTATTCCAGCCCCAGTCTAACACTCAGCTCCAGCACTTTCAATAATTATTTTCACTTGGTATAAATGCACTTTTCACCAAAAATTGCCTAACCCACTATGCTACTGTTAGTAAAATTAAATATAAGTAATAATCTGAGTAGATCTATCGATACAAGACCATTAAATAACTCACAACTATCTAAGCACGATTTTTTTCGCTGTCTCCACCCTTCCTCCGATCTTCAAAATGGCGTCCATAGTGCCCATTTCCTTTGATAAAGCCCAGGAAAAGCGATGTTCTCGGCGAGTGATCAACCCAGCCATGTGATGGCATTGTGCTGAAACTTCAAATCAGCTATGTGTGGGCGATCAGTTCGGCGAAGTAAGCCAAAACTTGGGGGCTTATTTGTCCGGCGATCTTTCTGGCCTAGTTTCCATTTTTTGCTTAAAATGGGCGAAAGAGGCCCGTTTTGGGTGATTATATGGGTCATCGATGGGCGATGCGAAGTGGAAAGTCTGGCCCTACCTCTTCAAACAAGCTTTTTGTCATCTGCCTTAATTTCTTCTTTCGTGGCTCGGTGTCAAATGCATCTGTTTTGTCTTTTAACGCCTCGGGACGTTCTACTATGTTAAAGGCGCTATATAAATAAAAGTTATTATTATTAATGGTGGGGTGAACAGAGGGGAGATTATGTGAAAGGAGAGAATCGGGGGGCATTCATTTGTTGGCTCGAGGATCTTGTGTGCATGTTGCCTGGTACCTTTCCCTACAGGACAAGAGTGACTGCTTCAAAAGTAATTGGAGTGTGAATCATTGTGCGATATTACATGATGTACTTCGATTATGTGTTATTTAATGTGCTGCGATGTTCCACGTGGTCATTATTACCGTAACAAACTAATTTTCAATTGCCCTCATGGGCCAATGGAAAGGAAAATTGACCAAGGACTATAATGGTCGCCCGTTCCATGTCACTCCCGAGTTGAAATTTGCCAATGATTATTCCTTCTAGTTGGAGAGGGGGGTTATCAATTAAACACTGGATATGTGAGCCTGAGGAGCGAGGTTAGGAGACATTTCATTGTACAAGAGCTCAGAAAACGTTGCCAAAGGCAGCTGCTGAGGCAGAGATCATTGCAACTTTTAAAGGAAAATTGGATAAATATTTGCAGAGGGCGGGTGCGCGGGCCAGTGGGATTAGTCCAGCAGTGAGTCAGCACAGACAGGATGGGCTGAATGGCTCCCTTGTGTGTAATGTATGCTTCTAGGGTTCTATGAGTTAGGGGTTGGGAAACAGCAGCCACAATCATCCTTATTTTCCAGTCCCTCCATGGCCTCCCTCCCCTCCTTATCTCTGTAACCGAGAGCATGCAGAAATCAAGTGCAGGCAGCGGAAGGAGCGTGCGGCAAACCAGACTCCCCACCCACCCTTTGCTTCAACCACTGTCTGCCCCACCTGTGACAGAGACCGTAATTCCCGTATTGGACTGCACCGTCACTTGAGAACTCACTTTTAGAGTGGAAGCAAGTCTTCCTCGATTTCGAAGGACTGCCTGTGATGATGATCGCTGTAACCTTCTCCGGCCCTACAACCCTCCGAGATCTCTGCACTCCTCCAATTCTGGCCTCTTGCGCATCCCCCGATTTTAATCTCTCCAGCATCGGTGGCCGTACCTTCAGCAATTGAGGCCCCAAGCTCTGGAATTACCTCCCTAAACCTCTCTGCCTCTCTATCTCTCTTTCCTCCTTTAAGACGCTCCTTAAAACCTACGTCTTTGACCAACCTGCCCTAATATCTCCTTGTTAGTGTTAGTGTTTATCAGAAGAATCACTCAACACTCAGAGTCGGTTCCAACGCCAGTGTGGCCTTTATTAACGCCAGCGGGGAGGAAGTCACAGGACTGGATCCAGGCTTCTCTCCGCCGAACAAAGGAACTCATCGATATTTATATGTTTTACAATAGTTCTTTACAGTTACTCAGCCCACTTCGGCTGGACACAATCCAATCATAACGATTATAGATTACATATAGGTTTCTTTAACCCAATAGAATTTCCCTGATATCTCAGGAACTGCATGTTCGGGTTTTGTCAGCTCAGGCTGATTAATGACCTCGTTATGTGAAGCAGATTCTCCCCTTATCTCTCTTCCTTGGACTTCGGCTGTGTGAAATCACTGGTTCATTGTATCCAAGGCATTCCTGGTAGTGGGCCTCACAGGGTCATTGCTTGGTCATTGCTCGGTCAGTCCCAGTTCATTACTTGACTAACGGGGTTCCCATCATGCTTGGGCAGCCATTTTATATGTGGCCATTTTAAACTTATATGAGTTTAGATATATTCAGCAGGTGCCTAATGCCTATTGTTTTATATATTCAACAGATGCCTAATGCCTACAACATTTCCCTCTTTTCAGTAAAGGGACGAGTCCTATACCCCCTTTAACCGACCGCCCTACTTTTATTAGATTTTGTGCACGGCCCGGTACTCTCTGCCTCAACGTGCTGGCCAGTCACGCGGTTTCAGGAGTCCCGGTTGCTTAAATCAAATTGACAAAGGCCAAATCCTCCTGCCCCTTCATTAGACAGGCTTGTTTAGTATTTGGGGACCGGTCATGGGTCCCTCTTCGTTGTGCATGGTGCCTGCATGCCTGGCAGGCCATTATGCCCCATGTTATCGCTAAGATCAATTGTATCCCGACCAGTATGTGTGAAATTATTCGAATCCAAGGATGGATGTTCACATTTATTCCCCAGTCCCAGACCTTTCTCCACCAACTCTGACTTTGTAAGTCTACATCGATATCTTCTTCCAGTATTGATTTTAGTTTGCAGTTGGTGGTAGAGCTTTACGGATTGACCCACTCTGAGCCACAACTCTCATAATACTTTGGTTAGATGTGGGATAGGGACCTGATCTGGCTCGTCATAATCCTGCAAATGATCATGGAGCTGATCGGTTACCTCAATAACTTCGGACTTCCGGCGCCTAACCTGGGTGATATGCGCTTGCCCGATCGTGACAGGTCGTAGTGGCGTAAAGCAAAAGTTTGGCTGTGGTATAGGGCACTGCAGGTCATTATACTGGTATGAACGCTCTGTGGTAGAGACGCAGTATCTTCCCTTCCCTCCGTAGCCTGCCCTCGCGAAGTGCCTGTGTGCGCGCACTATTTCTAGTACACACCCGTCGGTTCGGTTAAACCTGCACTCGTCTAGCTCACCTCGGCCTACTGGGTGAGGGCATACTGTGATCTCCCCCCTTTGCCTGCAATCTGTTGGGGAAATCCTGGTAAGTATGTTGTTTCGATGAACGGCGGAGGTGGTGGTCAGATAGTAACGCATGGAGACATTTTCCCGTATTACTCCGATATTCTCCAGTTGGTATAGGGGGAACGGCCCTGAGTCCGACATGGTTATAGGGATCATCAGGACTATCCCTATCCCAGTATTCTTACCCATCTGGCAATCTGGAATTGCTGGGTATACTCGGGTCAGTCCCTTCAGAGTACAATTATCCAGTGTCCCCCTCTGGTTAGCCAACTGAGCCAGATGTGAACTGTCTATCCAATCGGGTACTTCCCCGCGTTGGATCTGGTCGAGATTGTGGCGTATCTGTCCCACCATCCACAGACCATAAGCGTGACAGAGTTGCCCCTGCCTTTGCTTTCCTATATCTTCTTTTTCTCTATCAATGAGGTGATTGATGGTTTTGGCGTGAGCTTTCAGGACTGAGATGCCATCCAACTGGATTTCGGCACCCTCCTTTCCTAGGTTGGCTTGGTCGTCCTGGTTTTGCTCCACCCTCTCTAATAACCCCTTCATCACCCCTCTAAGCTGTTCCACCCTCTCATTTAATCCTTGTATGTCTATTGAGTTTATTACGGAGGTCCCTGTATTGAAAACGGTAGCAATGTCATTAACTATTTTCCTCTTTATCCTGGGGGCTGACCCCTGTCCTCGGAATCTACTGGTACCCATTGCATCGGCAGCCTGTTGCATTACAACTTTACTTAATACATTGTACATTTTCCTTGACTGTTCTGTACAGTATTTAGGCATCTGGATGCCTGAAATATTGATCAGGACAGGCACAATTTCATGTTTAATATTATCATACAATAATTCCCCTTCGTTGTACTTGACAATCCCATTTTCTGATCCCTTAGTAGTTATGGGACAAGGCAGTTCCTCGGGCAATGTAGTGATTCTTATGGGGCGCGGTGTCGGAGGGGGTGAGAAGCATACATACAATGATATTGCAGCCGCCCCCACCTCCTCGTAGTACCCACACAGCCCCACTCCCTTTTTGCGGATGACTGATTGCTGGGATTGTCCCGGAGGCGCGCAAATTATGCCGAAAGTACATTCATCAGGCCCTTTGACATCCCTCCATTTAATGCAGCTGCTCCTGATACCCGTGGAGCACTGTACACATACTCTTATTCTTATTAGGATTCTTATTAGGATTCACTTGTAACCATGCATTAAAATAAGTCCTGTCCTTGCTCCAGTCCTTGGCTGCTGGGATGCACATTCCATCCGTTAAATTAAACAAGACTCCATAGTTCATGTAGTTGTTTATTTCCTGAGTGCGCTGCAATCCGTCGGTGTCGTCCAGGGTACGTGCCTGTCGCATGGCTATCCATATTACGAGGAGTGCCGTTCGTATTCCCATTCTGATAGGTATTATCTGTAATTTTAAACAGACGGCCTGGTCGTCACCAGGGGTTAGGTTTTGCTCTACGAGTATCCCTGTCACCCTGCAAAATCAGAAGCACAAGGTTATAATCGAACCATTTCGAGTTGAATCTGTGGGGCGTGCGCCCGTGTCTTTACCCACTTAAATATTACCCAAACTCCTATTATGACCAAGGCCAAAGCTATTCCTCTGAACATCGTTGTCTGCTTTACCGTTGGGTTGGGTTTGTGGACTACACCTACCCACCGTGGGGTACATTGGCTCTATTGCCATAGGTGATGGTGCTATGGCTGCGCACTGCACTATCCGTCTAGTCCCGTTAACTCTTCCAGCCTGTTTATCTTAGTTTTTAACTCTTCAATTTGTTTTATTGAGTATCTATTTCTTTATTGTATCAGGCAAGTATTATTACATAAGCTAGTTCTGTTTTTATTTTTGTTTCCTCTGTTCGGTGAGTCTTTTTTTTCTATTAAGAAATCCAAACTAATAATGTTCATTATCTTAAACGGCTGTCAATGGAAAGGGTTAACTCCTTTCCAGGTTTGTAAGAAGACCTGATGTCATTACGTGACTTCACGTAAGCATCTGAAAAAAAAAGTCTTTGTGCCTTCAAAACTTACTTAGAAATTAGGAATCCGTTAAACAGCATAAATAATAAAAATCTTCTCATCAGGGAAGACGGCATTTTAGAGTAAACTCCAATGTTTTCTTTACTTCTAATTCAAGTACTTGTCAAATAAATCTTTTTTTTTTAATTGATATAAAACGAGACCACACATTTTTAATAGCAATATTGTTTACTGTAATTCAATTTTTTTTTTTAAATGTCTCTCTTTCTCCTCGTTATCTTCAAAACCCTCCTGCTTGTTTAGACTGTTCAGGACTTTTCTTGATAAACACTGTCCATTTTGGAAATCTTTTCAAACTGCATTGAAACTTTCTCATAATTTAAAATCATTATCAATGTTGAGTGTTTTTTACCTCTTCCAAATTTTTTTTTCTTTTTCTAATTAAACCAATATCTTTTTCACAGCAAACATCAACTGGTATTTAGTAAGTTATGTCTTTTTCTATCACAAACACATCTTTTTTTTTCTTTCTTCAAATTAGGTTTTGTATTTTACACGGAGGGTTTGTAACTCCATAAAGTTGTTAATTTAAAATCATTTGTTTACTTTCAAAGTGGCGTCTTTATCTTTTTATTTTTCTCCATAACTGGAATGGAGTCTAGCTTTGAGGGTTTGAGGGCTGCTTTTCGTTATCTCAAAATGCTCCAGTTTCAAAGTCGTTACTAAAGCTTGCTGTTTTTAACATTTTCCAAAAGTCCCTTTTTACACCTTCGCAGATAGCTCGCCACTCGCCCAGAAGTTTGACCTGATCAGATTTAATTTAATAATTTTTTTTTTAATCCACCTCAGTATTTTCTGTGCCTTCTCTGAATATCTCAAAATCCCAATTCAAACTTTGTAATTTCAATCTTTATTTAAAACTTTTTTTTTTGCAAGAAGCTCTTTTTTTTTTAAAGCATTCTTTATCTCAATCCGAGACTAAATTTATGTCTTTCAACCCAATCAATCATTGCATGTTTTTTTTCGGCAAGTAAGTGAGCATGTCAAATAAATCTTTTGCTCAACAAACCTATTCTTTGTACATTTCCTAGCTGCGTAACTTATCATCCGAATAAATCCACACCTGCGTTTCTAACTTAAATGTCTTAAAACTTCCCACATACAGGACAACAATACAAAGGGTTAAAAAAAACTTTCACTCTGTTTCTAAAATAAACAGACACTTACATTCCTCTTCCAACCAGGCTTTCGGAACATGAAAACATAAATATTCATTCCGCAGTCAAAAATCACACAAGCACTTCTCATTTAAAACAGACATTCACAAAAGTCTCTCTTCTTTCCTATTAATTGTTTTGGCCAGCTCTATTCCTCTTCCATACTTCACTTAAGACAATCACCGTCAGTTTTAAAAAAATCTTAACTTCCTATGTTAATTTACATGGGCTCGCAGTATCAAGACCACAGCCATTTTTTTCTTTTTGACTTTCCGTTCCTTCTCCCACCATTCCCGTTGGGCTGCTGGCAGGTCCTGTGTATCCCACCCTGCTCTAATCATTTTCTCGATTAGTTTCTTTTGCTTTTCCACCAGATGGTGGGTAATGGACCCTTCTGATCCCCACTCGAGTTTATTTGCTTTCATGGCCATTCCTGGGTAGGACTAGAACCGTTAGGAATCTACTCTCAGAGGTTTGCCTTTTACCTCGCACAACTTGTAGTAGACTGTCTCTGGGCTGCTGTCAGGTCACAAGTCTGCTGTTACACAAACTTATACAATTCTTAAAATGCGTTAAAGCAAATCCCGCAGCGCTCTACGTATCCTTAACAACTACCTACCACCGCTCTGCCCTGTTCACAGGTTTGGATTCCGTTAGCCGCTGTACACCGCTTGGTTCTACCCCGGGGTATATCTCAAATTACACTACTGGGTCCGGAAGATGTCTTTCAGTATCACGATCCCACGGTTCAAGTGTGTTCCCGGCACCTACTTAATTCCTGGCCGTCACGTGGGACTAAAGTCCTCTTAATTCAGGCTCAGGCTAGGTGTTTGAGATATTGGACTGTCCCCTCATGTCGATCAACCAGCATCCACCTTCCGCACCCTTTATAATTAAAAATCGTTTTGTATACTCACCCGGGTTTTTCCAAGGGCGCCCGGCGACCACAAAATCCTATTCGTGACGCCATTGTTAGTGTTAGTGTTTATCAGAAGAATCACTCAACACTCAGAGTCGGTTCCAATGCCAGTGCGGCCTTTATTGACGCTCAGCGGGGAGGAAGTCACAGGACTGGATCCAGGCTTCTCTCCGCAGAACAGAGAAACTCATCGATATTTATATGTTTTACAATAGTTCTTTACAGTTACTCAGCCCACTTCGGCGGGACACAATCCAATCATAACAATTATAGATTACATATAGGTTTCTTTAACCCAATAGAATTTCCCTGATACCTCAGGAACTGCATGTTCGGGTTTTGTCAGCTCGGGCTGATTAATGACCTCGTTATGTGAAGCAGATTCTCCCCTTATCTCTCTTCCTTGGACTTCAGCTGTGTGAAATCACTGGTTCATTGTATCCAAGGCATTCCTGGTAGTGGGCCTCACAGGGTCATTGCTCGGTCATTGTTCGGTCAGTCCCAGTTCATTACTTGACTAATGGGGTTCCCATCATGCTTGGGCAGCCATTTTATATGTGGCTGTTTTAAACTTATATGAGTTTAGATATATTCAGCAGGTGCCTAATGCCTACAACACTCCTGATGTGGCTCGGTGCCAGATTTTGTTTGATAACACTGCTGTAAAGCGCCTTGGGGTGTTTTACCCAGTTAAAGGCGCTATATAAATACAAGTTGTTTTTGCAGTTGATACCCACCAGAAATGGTAAATCTTTCTTGGGGCTTTTGGACTAATTTCTCCACAGCCGGATCAATAAAGTATTCGCCATCTATGCCAGTTACTCACCAATTTAGCTTCTTCACACGGGTGATGTTGATGAATATATTGTGTACAGTTCTGGTCTCTTAATCTGAGGAAGGACATTCTTGCTATTGAGAGAGTGCAGCGAAGGTTCACCAGACTGATTCCCGGGATGGCAGGACTGACATATGAGGAGAGACTGGATCAACTGGGCCTGTATTCACTGGAGTTTGGAAGAATGAGAGGGGATCTCATAGAAACTTATAAAATTCTGATGGGATTGGACAGGTTAGATGCAGGAAGAATGTTCCCGATGTTGGGGAAGTCCAGAACCAGGGGCCACAGTCTTAGGATAAGGGGTAAGCCATTTAGGACCAAGATGAGGAGAAACTTCTTCACTCAGAGAGTTGTGAACCTGTGGAATTCTCTATCACAGAAAGTTGTTGAGGCCAGTTCGTTAGATATATTCAAAAAGGGAGTGAGATGTGGCCCTTACGGCTAAAGGGATCAAGGGGTATGGAGAGAAAGCAGGAATGGGGTACTGAAGTTGCATGTGCAGCCATGATCTTATTGAATGGAAGTGCAGGCTCGAAGGGCCGAATGGCCTACTCCTGCACCTATTTTCTATGTTTCTATGAAGGTGTCCATTTCCCTGACACTAATGAACTGAGATTCAAAGAGAGACTTTGAAAGAAAAACAGTGCGCATCCTCCATTTTTATTTGGCTGTGCTCTTTTCTACAATGTTGCTGCAGGGCCAAGTAACTCTTTAATGGTGAAAAGAGCAAAAATCTATCCAAGGGCCAGACGAGCGGAACACAAGTAATTAGGCAGTATCCTGGTACAGTGGGCTCGTGTCATCTTCAGCATTTTAATTGGTTACAGAGGACCGACTCCTGGGGAAAAACTCGACCCTCCCCACACCAATAGCTTATGAGAGCAGTGACCATATATAATTAAGGTTCTCGTTCTCCTCTTATTAACGTTACCTTGTTAATAATTGATAGGTTTATGAAGGGAACTGAGCTTCTATCTTCTAGTACCGAGGATCGTATCTTTACAGTTTACAAACGGCAGAGGCCACACTGAACCTCTGGAGCAAGCTCAACTTGCAACTGTCAGTTTCTAAATTCTGTGAAGTATTTTTTTTAATTTTAAAAATAAATAGCGAGAGGGCGACAAGATATGGCTAGGAAAAGAAATACACACAATTGTTTAACTAACTGTATCATCCAAGTTAATCAGGGAGGCGAATTTAAGGAGCTAGGAGCTAAATTAAAAAGTAGGACCTCAAAAGTAGTAATCTCGGGATTGCTACCAGTGGCATGTGCTAGTCAGAGTAGGAATCGCAGGATAGCTCAGAAGAATACGTGGCTTGAGCAATGGTGCAGTAGGGAGGGATTCAAATTCCTGGGGCATTGGAACCGGTTCTGGGGGAGGTGGGACCAGTACAAACCGGACAGTCTGCACCAATCAGGACCGGAACCAATGTCCTAGGGGGAGTGTTTGCTAGTGCTGTTGGGGAGGAGTTAAACTAATATGGCAGGGGAATGGGAACCAATGCAGGGAGACAGAGGGAAATAAAATGGAGACAGAAGCAAAAGACAGAAAGGAGATGAGTAAAAGTGGAGGGCAGAGAAACCCAAGGCAAAAAACAAAAAGGGCCACATTACTGCAAAATTCTAAAGGGTCAAAGTGTATTAAAAAGGCAAGCCTGAAGGCTCTGTGCCTCAATGAGAGGAGTATTCGGAATAAGGTGGATGAATTAACTGTGCAGATAGCAGTTAATGGATAGGATGTGGTTGGCATCACGGAGACATGGCTCCAGGGTGACCAAGGCTGGGAACTCAACATCCAAGGGTATTTAACATTTAGGAAAGATAGACAGAAAGGAAAAGGAGGCGGGGTGGTGTTGCTGGTTAAAGAGGAAATTAAAGCAATTGTAAGGAAAGACATTAGCTTGGATGATGTGGAATCGGTATGGGTGGAGCTACGGAATACCAAAGGGCAGAAAACGCTAGTGGGAGTTGTGTACAGACCTCCAAACAGTAGGAGTGATGTTGGGGAGGGCATCAAACAGGAAATTAGGGGTGCATGCAATAAAGGTTATGATGGGTGACTTTAATATGCATATAGATTGGGCCAACCAAATTGGAAACAATACGGTGGAGGAGGATTTCCTGGCATGCATAAGGGATGGTTTTCTAGACCAATATGTCGAGGAACCAACTCGGGGGGAGGCCATCTTAGACTGGGTGTTGTGTAATGAGAGAGGATTAATTAGAAATCTCGTTGTGCGAGGCCCCTTGGGGAAGAGTGACCACAACATTCTACATTAGGATGGAGAAGGAAATAGTTAATTCAGAGACCATGGTCCAGAACTTAAAGAAGGGTAACTTTGAAGGTATGAGGCGTGAATTGACTAGGATAGATTGGCGAATGATTACTAAGGGGTTGACAGTGGATGGGCAATGGCAGACTTTTAGAGACCGTATGGATGAACTACAACAATTGTACATCCCTGTCCGCCATAAAAATAAAAAAGGGAAGATGGCTCAACCGTGGCTATCAAGGGAAATCAGGGATAATATTAAAACCAAGGAAGTGGCATAAACATTGGTTAGAGATAGCAGCGAACCAGGGGACTGGGAGAAATTTAGAACTCAGCAGAGGAGGACAAAGCCGTTGATTAGGGCAGCGAAAATAGAGTACAAGAGGAAGCTTGCAGGGAACATTAAAATGGACTGCAAAAGCTTCTATAGATATGTAAAGAGAAAAAGGTTAGTAAAGACAGTCAGAATCAGGGGAAGTCATAACTGGGAACAAAGAAATGGCAGACCAATTGAACAAGTACTTGGGTTCGGTATTCACTAAGGAGGACACAAACAACCTTCTGGATATCAAAGGGGTCAGAGAGTCTAGTCAGAAAGAGGAACTAAGGGAAATCCTTATTAGTCGGGAAATTGTGTTGGGGAAATTGATGGGATTGAAGGCCGATAAATCCCGAGGGCCTGATGATCTGCATCCCAGAGTACTTAAGGAGGTGGCCTTGGAAATAGCGGATGCATTGCCAGTCATTTTCCAACATTCCATAGACTCTGAATCAGTTCCTATGGAGTGGAGGGTAGTTAAAATAACGGCACTTTTTAAAAAAGGAGGTTGAGAGAAAAAACAGGGAATAATAGACCGGTCAGCCTGACATTGAAAGTGGGTAAAATGATGGAATCAATTATTAAGGATGTCATAGCAGCGCATTTTGAAAGAGGTGACATGATAGGTCCAAGTCAGCATGGATTTGTGAAAGGGAAATCATGCTTGACAAATCTTCTGGAATTTTTTGAGGATGTTTCCAGTAGAGTGGACAAGGGAGAACCAGTTGATGTGGTGTATTTGGACTTTCAGAAGGCTTTCGACAAGGTCTCACACAAGAGATTAATGTGCAAAGTTAAAGCACATGAGATTGGGGGTAGTGTGCTGACGTGGATTGAGAACTGGTTTTTGGCAGACAGGAAGCAAAGAGTAGGAGTAAATGGGTACTTTTCAGAATGGCAGGCAGTGACTAGTGGGGTACTGCAAGGTTCTGTGCTGGGGCCCCAGCTGTTTACACTGTACATTAATGATTTAGACGAGGGGATTAAATGTAGTATCTCCAAATTTGTGGATGACACTAAGTTGGGTGGCAGTGTGAGCTGTGATGAGGATGTTATGAGGCTGCAGAGTGACTTGGATAGGTTAGGGGAGTGGGCAAATGCATGGCAGATGAAGTATAATGTGGATAAATGTGAGGTTATCCACTTTGGTTGTAAAAACAGAGAGACAGACTATTATCTGAATGGTGACAGATTAGGAAAAGGGGAGGTGCAACGAGACCTGGGTGTCATGGTACATCAGTCATTGAAGGTTGGCATGCAGCTACAGCAGGCGGTTAAGAAGGCAAATGGCATGTTGGCCTTCATAGCGAGGGGATTTGAGTACAGGGGCAGGGAGGTGTAACAACAGTTGTACAGGGCCTTGGTGAAGCCACACCTGGAGTATTGTGTACAGTTTTGGTCTCCTAACTTGAGGAAGGACATTCTTGCTATTGAGGGAGTGCAGCGAAGGTTCACCAGACTGATTCCTGGGATGGCGGGACTGACATATCAAGAAAGACTGGATCAACTGGTCTTGTATTCACTGGAGTTCAGAAGAATGAGAGGGGATCTCATCGAAACGTTTAAAATTCTGACAGGTTTAGACAGGTTAGATGCAGGAAGAATGTTCCCAATGTTGGGGAAGTCCAGAACCAGGGGTCACAGTCTAAGGATAAGGGGTAAGCCATTTAGGACCGAGATGAAGAGAAACTTCTTCACCCAGAGAGTGGTGAACCTGTGAAATTCTCTACCACAGAAAGTTGTTGAGGCCAATTCACTAAATATATTCAAAAAGGAGTTCAATGTAGTCCTTACTACTAGGGGGATCAAAGGGTATGGCGAGAAAGCAGGAATGGGGTACTGAAGTTGCATGTTCAACCATGAACTCATTGAATGGCGTTGCAGGCTCGAAGGGCCGAATGGCCTACTCCTGCACCTCTTGTCTATGATTCTATGTTTCTATGTTAGGATATTCCTGTGAACCTGATAATACGAAAAAATCTTTTCTTAGCAACAGGAAAAAAGCTATTCGAATCGACATAGCCTGCTCTCGTTTTTTTTAAATTTATTCTTTCACGTCTTCACTGATGATCTCTTCTGCCCTCGCCTTCTGAAGGGATTGACTCTGTAAAATTTCTGGATATACAGGCACCAATTGGCCGCCTGTGTCTCACTCAATTGGACTTCCTTCGAGTAGTATTCTTGACCATGAGTTTTTTGGATGAGACGTTAAATGTCTGCTCTCTCATGTGGTCGTAAAATATCTCGCGGAACTATTTCGAAGAAGTGCAGGGGAGTTATCTGTGGAAGTGCAGGACATTATGCACTGCCAATTGCTGCAGGAAAGCTAGTCACCTCAATAGGCCAGGTGTAGGCTAAACTAGTGAATCGGCCAGACATTAGCAAAACAATGGTCATTGAATTTAGCTGATTACTTTAGACTTACTGACATGATCACTTCAGACTTACTGGAGCCAACTCGACTCTTGAGGTTAGAACAGAACAGGCAGAAGAAGAGAATAAAGATAGACAGGTTCGGACAGTCCATAGCGAGAACCTAGAAGCAACACTCGGCAGAAACAGGCACCAGAGAAAAGACCCTTAACAGAACAGAGTTAGGACAGGACTGATCATCCGTGGACCTATTTGGTAACTATAAAGTATAAGTGGTGAGTCTTGTACTTTTTCTACATAAAACGAACATTAACAGTATCGCCATTGTCTCGTGTGTCATTTGATATTTAACTCAGCAACCGTCGCAGGCAACTACTCGCCACACAACTAGCGAAATTGCTGTTTGAGCAACATTATCCCCGGTGCCCTGTCCAATATTTATCCCTCAATCAACATAACAAGAAACAAATTATCTGGTCATTATCACCTTGCTGTTTGTGGGAGCTTACAGTGCACAATTTGGCTGCCGTGTTTCCCACATTACAACAGTGACTGCACTCCAAAAGTACTTCATTGGCTGTAAAGTGCTTTGAGACTTCTGGTGGACGTGAAAGGTACTATATAAATCAAAGGGCTAGATTTTACACTTTTGTGCAGATCGCCCAAAAATGGGCGGTATTTACGACGTGGGCGGTAAAAATGGGTTTTCAGATCGGCGACTTGTCACCCATTCTCATAGCCCCTCGCCGCCATTTTTGAAATTGGGCGTTACCGCAAGCGATATGAAATGGGCGTTAACGTTAAATCTCTCTGACCTTCTGCCGTAAAGTGTCGCCGTCCTTAGCAACGGCATGGCAACGCTCGATTCCTGCGATTCAGGAGGTCAAGTCATCATGACATGCGCAGAAGAGGAGACAGAGAGAGGGAGCAGAGAGGGACTGAAGGCGTGTGTGGCTGTGGTGTGTGCTTATTTGGCTGTTGTGGGAGGCACAAAGGAGAGTCACCAGCAGCAAAAAGCCTACTAAACACCAAGAACATAGTTGGCACTGAATGTTTGTCGAAGAAATAATATCTAACATGGAAGGGATGGTGGAGGCCCTGGAGCTGGTAGCCAGGAACACCGGTGGCAAAGGGCTCCCAGTGGTCCCGGAGCGCAGCACTGCACCCCAAGGTGCCGCACCCCCATTGCCAACCACACATCAGAGCCAGCAGCAACATCTTGCTTCTGGCTCAGAGCACTCTCCCACCTCGGGACCATTCTCTCCCGTATCCGTCCAAGCAGCGGTTTGGCCGTAATCCCCGCCCCCCCGCCGCCAATGAGGCATCGCCTGAGGAGCTCCTCGGCCAGGCGGCTTGGCGTCAGGATGGGAAGGGGCAGGATATAGAGGTGGGGAGGAGAAGGTGGGTGGGGTGGGGGTAGGGTTGTTTTTTTACAGAAATACTGATGATTTCAGACAAATGTTCAGTTTAAATGTTTTTTATTTAACAAAACCTTGTTGCGCATTGGCTCAGATAGCTGCACTGGTGATTCCTTAAAATCAAAGGGTATAATGCCACTTAATTTCAATCAACTTAAACTTTAACTGTCACCAAGGTGATGCCCACCATTGATGTATGACCTGCACACCCAGCAGTGTGTCAGCCTTGTAAATGACACCAACATTCTTTCAGGCAAAGTGCTCATTTATGAGCTCCTGATGTAAGACTCTTGCAGCTATCATGCCACCATGGGCCCTTTCATGCGGTCTACAGGGGGCGGGGGCATGGCTTCAGTGTCAGCCTGATTATCTGGGCCGATGTCAACGTCCACCTCCTCATCCTCCCCTTCCTCTCTCTGGTGAGGTGGACTGTCAGACTTTTTCGGCAATTCTTGTCCTCTCCTGATAGCCAAGTTGTGCAGCATGGAGCACACCACCACGAATTGAGCTACCTGCTCATGGTGGTATTGGAGGTCGCCTCCTGAGTAGTCCAGGCATCTAAAGCGCTGCTTAAGCACGCCAATGGTTTTCTCCACGATATTGCGAGTGGTTCTATGGCTCTCGTTTTATCGCCTCTCGGCTTCGATGTGGGTGTCATGTAGAGGGGATATTAGCCAGGTGGCGAGGCCATATCCTTTGTCACCAAGCATCCAGCATTGACCTTGTGGCTGATTGGTAAACAAGTCAGATACAGCGCTCTCACGCAGGATATGAGCATTATGGATGCTGTCCGGAAATTTAGCATTCACTGCCAGTATAATTTGCTGGTGGTCGGCAATGTGTTGCACAATCAGGGAGTGGAATCCCTTGTGGTCCTGAAAACCTCAGCATCCTGAAAAGGTGCCCGCATCGCGATGTGCGTACAGTCTATTGCTCCCTGCACCTTGGGGAAGTTAGCAATTTGGTAGAATCCTAAAGCCCTTTCAGTCTGAGCCTCCCTGGTCATAGGAAAGCTGATAAAGTCCCTCCTGCATGTGTACAGGGCTTCAGTGACCTGTCTAATGCAGCAATCTGTGGCATGCTGAGACAGACCACTAATGTCGCCAGCTGAGACCTGAAAAGAACCTGACGCATAGAACGAAAGTGCCACGGTGACTTTGACCTCGACGGACAGTGCAGTACAGATGGTGCTGACAGGCTGCAGATCTCCCCTTATGAGCTGGCATACCTCACCGATAACCTCTTTATGGAAGCGCAGTCTCCGAAGGCAGGTGGTGTCGGGCAAGTTGAGGCTTCTCCCTGTACTTGCGGTGGGTATAATTTCTGGTCCTCCTCATCAGTCTGGCACGTCTTACATTGGGCACATAATGCTGTGGAGCGTACCTTCGGCTATCTCGAGTCTGCAGCATGTAATTGATCATCAAGAGAGGGTGAGAAAGGACAGGCCCCATTACAATAGCTTTCTGTTTTCCACCGATTGGTCACCAAGAATGAATGTCCCGACGAAGACATCTATTAAATTCCAATTGTTCGCAATATGATAAAGATGTTTGTTCATATGTTCACATCACCTCCAAAGTACATCCGAACTCCCCTGTGGTTGAAACAGAGCAGCCTTTTAAATGATGCGACATGTGATTTAGAACATGGCGTCCATAACCCTGTGATTCGTTCAGAACAGTTCCACATTTTCTGGGCGATTTTTTGGGTGAGGGATATTGTGGGCGAGATGTGTGTGAGGTGGTGAAAGTGACGCTGGGCGATCTCCTGGGCATTAGTTTCGACAAATGCGATCTTTACGACAAAATAAAGTGGGCAGTATGGCGGTAATTGAATCATAACGCACGGATAGTAATGCTGGGTGATATTATAGGCATTGGTTTCGCCCATTCTGATGATTCCGCCCTAAAGAAGTGGCCGGGTGGTATTATTTTTTTCCTCGCGTTACACACATGGGGAAAATAACGGTCAGCGATAAATGTCTGAAAAATGGGCATCAGTTTCCATTTCGTGGCTAAATGGGCGCTAACTGTGTGTTATACATCATTTCAGCGTTAAAATTGATGTTAAGTGGGCATTATGCATGCAAAAAAATCTAGCCCCATGTCTTTCTTTCTTTTAAATTGCCAGCTCTGTCAATCGGAAATCGAGTGGCAAATGCAAAAATCACAAAGGGTTTTCATCGGCAAAAATCTAGGGAAACTCTTTCCAGTGACAGAAATGTCAGTAACCAGAGGACACAGATTTATGGTGATTTGCAAAAGACCCAAGGAGGGAAAATGAGCAGAAATATATTTTTAATGCCACGAGCTATTATGATCAGGAAAGTTCTGCCTGAAAGGGTGGTGAAAGCAAATTCAATAGTAGCATTCAAAAGGCAATTGGCTAAATACCCTAGATAGATCTTTGGAGTCTAGGGGATATCAAGGGATATGGAGATCAGGCGGGAAAGTGGAGTTAAGGTCGATGATCAACCATGATCTTATTGAATGGTGGAGTAGGTTCGAGGGGTCATTGAAGGTTGGCATGCAGGTACAGCAGGCGGTTAAGAAAGCAAATGGCATGTTGGCCTTCATAGCGAGGGGATTTGAGTACAGGGGCAGGGAGGTGTTGCTACAGTTGTACAGGGCCTTGGTGAGGCCACACCTGGAGTATTGTGTACAGTTTTGGTCTCCTAACCTGAGGAAGGACATTCTTGCTATTGAGGGAGTGCAGCGAAGGTTCACCAGACTGATTCCCGAGATGGCGGGACTGACCTATCAAGAAAGACTGGATCAACTGGGCTTGTATTCACTGGAGTTCAGAAGAATGAGAGGGGACCTCATAGAAACGTTTAAAATTCTGACGGGGTTAGACAGGTTAGATGCAGGAAGAATGTTCCCAATGTTGGGGAAGTCCAGAACCAGGGGACACAGTCTAAGGATAAGGGGGAAGCCATTTAGGACCGAGATGAGGAGGAATTTCTTCACCCAGAGAGTGGTGAACCTGTGGAATTCTCTACCACAGAAAGTTGTTGAGGCCAATTCACTAAATATATTCAAAAAGGAGTTAGATGAAGTCCTTACTACTAGGGAAATCAAGGGGTATGGTGATAAAGCAGGAATGGGGTACTGAAGTTGCATGTTCAGCCATGAACTCATTGAATGGCGGTGCAGGCTAGAAGGGCTGAATGGCCTACTCCTGCACCTATTTTCTATGTTTCTATGTCTATATGGCATACTCCTGCACCTATTTCTTATGTTCTTATGTTTTAAGAGAAGAAAAGATAGAGGAGAGAATATTGAGCTAAACTGACTGTAATGTGTATTCAAAGGGTGTACCAGAAATGCGAGGGTATACACATATCAGGAAAGGATGAACAGGCTGGGTCTCTTTACTCTGTAAAAAAGAAGGCTGAGGGGTGAGAGGTCTTTAAGATTATGAAAGGTTTTGTTAGAGAGGATGTTTCCACTTGTGGGGAAGAGCATAACTAGATGCCATCAATGTAAGATAGTCATCAAGAAATCCAATAGGAATTCAGAAAAACCTCTTTACCCAAAGAGTGGTGAGAATATGGAACTCGGTCCCACAGGGAGTGGTTGAAATGAATAGCATCGATGCATTTAAGGGGAGGCTAGACAAGCATGGGAGGGAGAAAGGAATAGAGGGTTCTGCGGATAGATTTAGATGAGGAAAGACAGGAGGAGGCTCTGTAAGGGGGTGGTCTCTATGAGGGGATCAAGTTCCCTTCTGACCAACTTGAGAGGTTCGAATCGCTCCCACATCCTTGGGTTCTAGACTCTGGGTTTATTTGGGGGATGTGACAAAAGTGCAAAGGACACTGGTTTGATGCAAAAGAACTTTGATTTTATTACAGTCTAGAAATTAAAAACTTATAATTACTCTAATGAGAAAGTACAATGTCAAAACTTATTAAAGAACAGTACCTTACACACTCAGAGGAGTTTACAATAGCTTACAATGACTCTAATAGAAAACAATACATCACATATTCAAAGGGGGTTACAGTAGAATTACACCTCCCACCTCCCAATGCCTAATTCTAGCTAGGTTGGACTCCAGGGCAGGCAGGGACTATGCTTACCAATCCTTTTGACAGTTAATGGTAATCGTGGTTTCAGGGTTCGCTGGATGCAGTAGGGTCTGCTTGTCATACCCCGAACGTCGGAGAAGACTTCTTGCTGCGCAATCTTCAGTTGGGTTGAGTCTGCTGATGCGGTAAGGCGCGTTTTGGATCTGAGGGGTAAGTACCTATTTTCCTTGGTTAGAAATAGGTTTCTACAGTCATTTAGGTAATGTTTTAACCGTTGGTAGGTCAGGATCAGATTGTAGAGTGGAAACTTTTCGATTCTTCGTTTTTTTCCCGTTGGAGTTTTGTTTCAAGTTTGGTCGATCGCGGTGGTTTTCCGTTGCTACCACGTTGGTTGTGGTCGGTTGCTGCCGCGATGGTGATGTTCTTCCTTCCTTCAGGACTTCAGGACTTCGAGGCTGGAGAAGTTAGTTTACAACTGTCGCATTGGTTTCTCTCCTTGTCTTGATGAGGTAGTAGCAACCTTCTAGCTACTTAGCAACCTAACCCCTGTTGAAAACAGGGGCCAGTTAGACGATTTCAGTGGTTCTAATCTTGGTGCCAAATCTGTTCAGAATTCTTTGTTTAAATTTGGCTTGGCTCTTCTTTGTAAAATTTTGGCGGGCTCGTTAAAAGTTAATATGTTTTGGGTGGCTTGATGTTCGTAAACTATTTCCTGATGGAAATATTAGCTTGGTAATTGCAATGTCCTTTGTGCTTAGTTTTTCGCATACAGGCTGGATTGGGCCTCTTTGTGATGTATATGCTGAAATGGTTTTCCAGACCCATGTTGATGGGCAGCTATCTCTGGGTGATTTTGTGATGTTAATGTCTCTTGTGGAGAAGGATTCTCGAATATCCATTTCTCCAGACAGGTTACATTAGTCCTCATGCCCAGGTAGCCTCACTTAATCAGACTGTTTCCTGTTAGTCCTTTTAGGCCCCCCACAGCCTTGAATTTATCTCTTAAAATCCAAAATTCGATTAAAGTTCGTAGTTTCTTCCATAAGCAATTTAGGGTTCCAAACTTTTCGGTAGATAGTCCCAAATTAAATTTCCTATCGAATGAGCCCAAACACTAGGGGGGTTCTTGTGAATTTTGCATCCTTCAGCTCGAGTGGAGCATAAACACCGCCATGGACTGGTTGGGCCGAATGGCCTGTTTCTGTGTCGTATATCCTGTGTAATCCAATGTAAAAGCATTTCTTTTAATTTCAGAGTTGACTGTGTGAGTATATTTTCATTGAACCCTTAATAAAGGAGCATGTGTCTGACTCAAGAGACTCAAATCATTACTGGCACACAGTGATAGGAGTGCGGCCTCTGTCAATAATATCATCAAAGCACATTCCGAACAGGCAGTACAATAAAGAATGTGCTTATTTGTACTGCAAAAATAGCCATCAGGCTCCACCCCTTTTTTCTGATTGGTCCCCTTGGAGGATAAGCCACACCCTGAGGTTTCACAGGAATGTGTCACTGGATCTGCCCATCCCAAGGTCTCACTGACTTTGCAAATTGTAACTCGATCCACTTTGACTTCCTGAAGCGAGAGAGGACAGAGCTCCCCAGAAGACAGCAAGGGCCAGCCAAAGTGCCTTACCTCAATCCAAGTGCATGCCTCCCCCAGCCAAAGTGCCTTACCTCAGTCCAAGTACATCCCTCCCCCAGCCAAAGTGCCTTACCCCAGTCCAAGTACATCCCTCCCCCAGCTAAAGTGCCTTACCCCAGTCCAAGTACATCCCACCCCCAGCCACCACCACATCCCCCCCATCCCCCGCCCTGCATAGATGGGGCATTGTGTATGGATTGTTAACAGGTTTATTCACTTTATGAAGTGGATAATGAGTGTCGTGTCTTCTGGATATCATCCACTCCACCGATGTCCTTTGTAGGGGTTGGAAGAACGTGATCCGTCTTCCCTGAGATCCCTCTCTTCCCTGCGATTTCCCACCCGCCCCCATGTCTCTCTCTCCCCCCCAGACTCTCTCTCCACCCACACCCCCCCAGCCTTTCTCTCCACCCAGCCTCTGTCTCTCTCTCTCTCTCTCTCTCCCCCCAGCCACCCTATCCCCCCCGCCCCCAGCCTCCCTCACTCCCACCGCCCCCTTCCCCCCAAGCTTAGCCTCTCTCTGTCCACCCAGCCTCTCTCACTCTTGGCTCCAACGCCCTCCGACTTCCTCCCCCGCCCCCCCACACCGCCGGCCGCTCTCCCCCACCGCCGCTGCTCGGGACTCGTGGCTCATGGGAGGCCTGGTCGGCCGGAGAAGCAGGCTTGCGGAGGAGCAGCAGCCTGCCGCCATTGGCCCCCTCCCGTCACCATCGGCCCCCTCCCGCTGCCATCGGCCGGCCGAGGAGGGGGGGCGGGAGGACAGAGAGTCGGAACCTCAGTTTCTGCTTCTGGCAGCATGTGGATTGAATAATTCGACCGGGAGAGGGGGGAATGGAGCTTGACAGGGGGCGGGGCTTGTCACCTGTCGGTCAAAAAAGTGCAGTACGGTTGGGGGCAGGGGGTGGGGGGGTGGGTGGGGTAGCGGGGCTGGACAGATGCCTGTCTATCAAAAAAAGTGCAGTAAAATTGTCCTTACAATAAATACTTGAAGGGAAAATATTCACAGGGCTATGGGGAACGAGCAGGGGAGTGGAATTAATTGGATAGAGCTACCAAAGAGCCGGCACAGACACGATGAGCCTAATGGCCGCCTTCTGTGCTGGATCATTCTGTGATTCTATTTGAGAGACGCTATGCCAGCTGAAGTTGTATTCAGATTCCATTTGGAATTAAAGACCCCATTTTCTGGGTAAAAGGCAGCTTCTCTGAGACTTGTTGAAAACAGGCAACGTCTGCAGAACATCAAAAGTCTCTAAGGTTGTAACAGTCGTCACATGAAATAGCCTTGGCTAGTTCTGATATGCTCATGGATGGGTCTATAGGATTATTGTTTTCTGTACATGTAAATAGGTACAGTACTTTATATTATGTTTATATCTTTACCCAGAGAGTGGTTAGAATGTGGAACTCGCTAACACTGGGATTGGTTGAGGCAAATGTCTAAATGCCTTTAAAGGGAAAGATGGGTAAATGCATGAGGGAGAAGGGGCTAAAAAGATGTGCTAATAGGGTTCGATGAAGACATTTGGGAGGAGGCTCGTGTGGAGCATAACCACCGGCACAGATTAGTTGGGTCGAATGGCCTGTTGCTACACTGTAAATTCTACGCAATATATCCTGAGACCTTGCTGTGGAGGCTCTTTGAGCCTTTGGTATGTTGAGCTAAACTAACCTGATGGAAAAGCAAGAGTGATGGTCATGGAGGAGGTGATTCAATGGCCTTTTAGTTGAGCATAAGAAGTGAGACCATCGTTAGAAAGTTAAAACAGATGCTGAGAGGTTGCTCCCCCTGGCTGGAGTGTCGAGAACTAGGGTGCATAGTCTCAGGGTAAGGGTCATTTAATACTGAGAGAGGGAGGAATTTCTTCACTTAGATAGAAAGTCTTGCCAATATTTATCACTTAACCAAAAATCATGAAATCAGATTATCTCGTCATTATCACATTGCTGTTTGTGGGAGCTTGCTGTGCACAAATTGGCTACTTTGCAACAGCGACTGCACTTCAAAAGTACTTATTTGGCTGGCTTTGGGACATCTTGAGGTGTGAAAAAATGCAAATATGCAAGTCTCTCTTTATTTTTGTTTCGCAAACAATATTTTTGCATGATGTCAATGCTGAAGTCACAATTTTGCAAATCTTGACCGGCTTTTTATTATTATTTTGAAATCCAACGCTGGATACATGGAAGGTTACATTGTGCTCTCAGTGCCGTGCCAGAAATCCAGGGATCTGCCCCGATCATTTTGCACATATTGAAGTTTCTCCCCCCTGGGAGTGCGGGTTAGGAATTCGGGAATGAACGCCCCATGTTATCCCGTTCACGCTCCCGAATTCCTGAATGTGCTCTTGTTGATTGATGCTCCATGCAAATTCCTGGTTTAAAATTGATGAATCACTCAATGGCGTTTTCATTTTTGCTGGTTGTGTTGATATTTTCTACCTAAATTATTTGTGCACCTTATGATTCCATTCATATTAACAGGTTGTGAAATATGATATCTGTTCATCTCTAGCCACTCTGCAGTGACAGGGAGTGGAATGGATGCTGACTTAGCTTTGTGTTAATTTATGAATCCTCTCTTTTATTAATCGCAGGTAGTACCTCTGTACTCACAAATGTAATGCTCACCAGCTGTCCAGTCAACATTATATAACACAGAGCTAATGGTCCTTTTAATGTTTTCCTTCACAGTGTCTTATCCTGGCAGCTGTCGCTCAGCAGGTAGCACACTTGCCTCTGAGCAGGAACACGGTGGGTTCAAGTCCCACTCTGGAGACTTCAGCACATAATGCTAGGCTGACACTCCAATGCAGCATTGAGGGAGTGCTGCATTCTCAGAGGTGCTGCCTTTCAGATGACACATTAAACCGAGGCCCCGTCTGCTTTCTCAGGAGGATGTAAAAGATGCCATGGCATTATTTCGAAGAAGCCCAGGGGAGTTGCCCCGGGTGCCCTGGCCAATACTTATCCCTCAACCAGCATCACTAAAACAGATTATCGGCTCATTTATTTCATTGCTGTTTGTGGGGCCTTGCTGTGCTCAAATTGTCTGCTGCGTTTTCTACATTACCACAATGACCTCACTTCAAAGAGTACTAATTGGCTGCAAGGCACTTTGGGGCATTCTGAGGTAGTGAAACGTGCGATATAAATGTAAGATTTATTTTTCTTTCTTATCAGCTAATCCTTATAGCTCAGAGGTAAAGTTTCAATTCCTGCTCCAAACTGGAAGGCTCTCGGCTAAATTCCAATTTCAGCTGGTCTGGTGGTAGGAGGGCTATGTTTGGCCACAATGTCCTTTTTATGTATTTATGCTTGGGGTCACCAGACATCAGGGGGCGCCACTGTCGGAGGTCATCGGGCTGTACATGCACGTGCGCGGTCACTGGTATATAAGTGGGTACCATGTCACGCAGGTTATTTTGGGCGCTAATAAAGTTGGATCAGGTTTACACCTGAGGCAGTTTACAGTAACAAGTCTTTTGAGTCGTTACATTCATTACAATCCTTATGTCAAGGAAATTAAAAAGCAGCCATACTTTCCCTTCTGGTCCCTGTACAACGACCTCTATTGGATATGCTTATGTGTAGTCAAGTGGTGAGGATAAAATTGGGTTCAGCTCTGAGGTACTCTATGGTCAGATGGACAAAGCTCACACATGAATAATGATAGGAGCATAGGAACTGGAGGGGGCCATTCAGCCCCTCGGGTTTGCTTCGCCATTCAATCAGATCATGGCTGATCTAAATCTTAACTCCATCTACCCGTCTTTGCTCCCAATCCCTTCAGACCCTTACCCAACAGTCTCAGTCTTCAAAGCTCCAATTGTGCCAGAACCCATGGTTTTTTGGGTGAGAGAGTTCCAGATTTCTACCACCCTTTCTGTGAAAAAAGTGCATCTTGATTTTGCTTCTGAATGGCCTGGCTCTAACTTTAATGATTATGCCTGGATGGACTAGGCTTATATTCACTGGAATTTAGAAGAATGAGAGGGGATCTCATAGAAGCATATAAAATTCTGACGGGATTGGACAGGTTAGATGCAGGAAGGATGTTCCCGATGTTGGGGAAGTCCACAACCAGGGGTCACAGTCTAAAGATAAGGGGTAAGCCGCAACCGAGACTCCAGGATGGTATGTTGCCTCCCTGGTGCAAGGGTCAAGGATGTCTCTGAGCGGGTGCAGGACATTCTAAAAAGGGAGGGAGAACAGCCAGTTGTCGTGGTGCACGTTGGTACCAATGACATAGGTAAAAAAAGGGATGAGTTCCTACGAAATGAATTTAAGGAGCTAGGAGCTAAATTAAAAAGTAGGACCTCAAAAGTAGTAATCTCGGGATTGCTACCAGTGCCACGTGCTAGTCAGAGTAGGAATTGCAGGATAGCTCAGATGAATACGTGGCTTGAGCAATGGTGCAGCAGGAAGGGATTCAAATTCCTGGGGCATTGGAACCGGTTCTGGGGGAGGTGGGACCAGTACAATCCGGACGGTCTGCACTTGGGCAGAATCGGAACCAATGTCCTCGGGGGAGTGTTTGCAAGTGCTGTTGGGGAGGAGTTAAACTAATATGGCAGGGGGATGGGAACCGATGCAGGGAGATAGAGGGAAACAAAAAGGAGGCAAAAACAAAAGACAGAAAGGAGATGAGGAAAAGTGGAGGGCAGAGAAACCCAAGGCAAAGAACAAAAAGGGCCATTGTACAGCAAAATTCTAAAAGGACAGAGGGTGTTAAAAAAACAAGCCTAAAGGCTTTGTGTCTTAATGCAAGGGGTATCCGCAATAAGGTGGATGAATTAACTGTGCAAATAGATGTTAACAAATATGATGTGATTGGGATTACAGAGACGTGGCTCCAGGATGAGCAGGGCTGGGAACTCAACATCCAGGGGTATTCAACATTCAGGAAGGATAGAATAAAAGGAAAAGGAGGTGGGATAGCATTGCTGGTTAAGGAGGAGATTAAGGCAATAGTTAGGAAGGACATTAGCTTGGATGATGTGGAATCTATAAGGGTAGAGCTGCAGAACACCAAAGGGCAAAAAACGTTAGTGGGAGTTGTGTACAGACCTCCAAACAGTAGTAGTGATGTTGGGGAGGGCATCAAACAGGAAATTAGGGGTGCGTGCAATAAAGGTGCAGCAGTTATAATGGGTGACTTTAATATGCACATAGATTGGGCTAATCAAACTGGAAGCAATACGGTGGAGGAGGATTTTCTGGAGTGCATAAGGGATAGTTTTTTAGACCAATATGTCGAGGAACCAACTAGGGGGGAGGCCATCTTATACTGGGTGTTATGTAATGAGAGAGGATTAATTAGCAATCTCGTTGTGCGAG
This sequence comes from Pristiophorus japonicus, assembly GCF_044704955.1. Classification (NCBI taxonomy): domain Eukaryota; kingdom Metazoa; phylum Chordata; class Chondrichthyes; family Pristiophoridae; genus Pristiophorus; species Pristiophorus japonicus. Next base: position 23,823,620 of record NC_091977.1, read on the forward strand.
GCCCCTTGGGGAAGAGTGACCATAATATGGTGGAATTCTGCATTGGGATGGAGAATGAAACAGTTAATTCAGAGACCATGGTCCAGAACTTAAAGAAGGCGAACTTTGAAGGTATGAGGCGTGAATTGGCTGGGATGGATTGGCGAATGATACTTAAGGGGTTGACTGTGGATGGGCAATGGCAGACATTTAGAGACCGCATGGATGAACTACAACAATTGTACATTCCTGTCTGGCATAGAAATAAAAAAGGGAAGGTGGCTCAACCGTGGCTATCAAGGGAAATCAGGGATAGTATTAAAGCCAAGGAAGTGGCATACAAATTGGCCAGAAATAGCAGCAAACCTGGGGACTGGGAGAAATTTAGAACTCAGCAGAGGAGGACAAAGGGTTTGATTAGGGCAGGGAAAATGGAGTATGAGAAGAAGCTTGCAGGGAACATTAAGACGGATTGCAAAAGTTTCTATAGATATGTAAAGAGAAAAAGGTTAGTAAAGACAAACGTAGGTCCCCTGCAGTCAGAATCAGGGGAAGTCATAACGGGGAACAAAGAAATGGCGGACCAATTGAACAAGTACTTTGGTTCGGTATTCACGAAGGAGGACACGAACAACCTTCCGGTTATAAAAGGGGTCGGGGGGTCTAGTAAGGAGGAGGAACTGAGGGAAATCCTTATTAGCCGGGAAATTGTGTTGGGGAAATTGATGGGATTGAAGGCCGATAAATCCCCAGGGCCTGATGGACTGCATCCCAGAGTACTTAAGGAGGTGGCCTTGGAAATAGTGGATGCGTTGACAGTCATTTTCCAACATTCCATTGACTCTGGATCAGTTCCTATGGAGTGGAGGGTAGCCAATGTAACCCCACTTTTTAAAAAAGGAGGGAGAGAGAAAACAGGGAATTATAGACCGGTCAGCCTGACATCGGTAGTGGGTAAAATGATGGAATCAATTATTAAGGATGTCATAGCAGTGCATTTGGAAAGAGGCGACATGATAGGTCCAAGTCAGCATGGATTTGTGAAAGGGAAATCATGCTTGACAAATCTTCTGGAATTTTTTGAGGATGTTTCCAGTAGTGTGGATAAGGGAGAACCAGTTGATGTGGTATATTTGGACTTTCAGAAGGCGTTCGACAAGGTCCCACACAAGAGATTGATGTGCAAAGTTAGAGCAAATGGGATTGGGGGTAGTGTACTGACATGGATTGAGAACTGGTTGTCAGACAGGAAGCAAAGAGTAGGAGTAAATGGGTACTTTTCAGAATGGCAGGCAGTGACTAGTGGGGTACCGCAAGGTTCTGTGCTGGGGCCCCAGCTGTTTACACTGTACATTGATGATTTAGATGAGGGAATTAAATGTAGTATCTCCAAATTTGCGGATGACATTAAGTTGGGTGGCAGTGTGAGCTGCGAGGAGGATGCTGTGAGGCTGCAGAGCGGCTTGGATAGGTTAGGTGAGTGGGCAAATACATGGCAGATGAAGTATAATGTGGATAAATGTGAGGTTATCCACTTTGGTGGTAAAAACAGAGAGACAGACTATTATCTGAATGGTGACAGATTAGGAAAAGGGGAGGTGCAAAGAGACCTGGGTGTCATGGTACATCAGTCATTGAAGGTTGGCATGCAGGTGCAGCAGGCGGTTAAGAAAGCAAATGGCATGTTGGCCTTCATAGCAAGGGGATTTGAGTACAGGGGCAGGGAGGTGTTGCTACAGTTGTACAGGGCATTGGTGAGGCCACACCTGGAGTATTGTGTACAGTTTTGGTCTCCTAACCTGAGGAAGGACATTCTTGCTATTGAGGGAGTGCAGCGAAGGTTCACCAGACTGATTCCCGGGATGGCGGGACTGACCTATCAAGAAAGACTGGATCAACTGGGCTTGTATTCACTGGAGTTCAGAAGAATGAGAGGGGACCTCATAGAAACATTTAAAATTCTGACGGGGTTAGACAGGTTAGATGCAGGAAGAATGTTCCCAATGTTGGGGAAGTCCAGAACCAGAGGTCACAGTCTAAGGATAAGGGGTAAGCCATTTAGGACCGAGATGCGGAGGAACTTCTTCACCCAGAGAGTGGTGAACCTGTGGAATTCTCTACCACAGAAAGTTGTTGAGGCCAATTCACTAAATATATTCAAAAAGGAGTTAGATGAGGTCCTTACTACTAGGGGGATCAAGGGGTATGGCGAAAAAGCAGGAATGGGGTACTGAAGTTGAATGTTCAGCCATGAACTCATTGAATGGCGGTGCAGGCTAGAAGGGCCGAATGGCCTACTCCTGCACCTATTTTCTGTGTTTCTATGTTTCTATTTAGGACCGAGATGAGGAGAAACTCCTTCACTCAGAGAGCTGTGAACCTGTGGAATTCGCTACCACAGAAAGTTGTTGAGGCTAGTTCGTTAGATATATGCAAAAGGGAGTTAGATGTGGCCCTTACGGCTAAAGGGATCAGCGGGTTTGGAGAGAAATCAGGAATGGGGTACTGAAGTTGCATGATCAGCCATGATCATATTGAATGTGATGCAGGCTCGAAGGGCCGAATGGCCTACTCCTGCACCTATTTTCTATGTTTCTATGTTTCTATGCCCCTTTGTTTTGGATTTCCCTACCAGAGGAAATAGGTTGTCCATATCTACTGTATTAAATACCTTGATCAGATCACCCTCTCAATCTCGCAGACTCAAGGGAATACAAGCCAAATATATGAGCACTGCGCAAAGTATTGGAAACTACTTCTATCAATGGAATTGTATCTCCAGTGAAGGAGTCCACATCTTCAGCACGAGAGAGGGTGCAGAGGAGATTTACAAAACTATTGCCTGGACTGGAGAATTTTAGCTATGAGGAAAGATTGGATAGGCTGGGGTTGCTTTCTTTGGAACAGAGGAGGCTGAGGGGAGACCTTATTGAGGTGTGTACAATTATGAGGGGCCTAGATAGAGTGGATAAGAAGGAACTATTTCTCTTAGCAGAGAGGTCAATAAGTAGGGGGCATAGATTTAAAGTAATTGATGGAAAGTTTAGAGGGAATTTTAGGAGAATTGTCTTCACCCAGAGGGTGATGGGGGTCTGGAACTCACTGCCTGAAAGGGTGGTAGAGGCAGAAACCCCTCATCGCATTAAAAAAGTGATCGGATGTGCACTTGGAGTGCCGTAACCTACAAGGCTACAGACCATTTGGTCCCTCAAGCCTGCTCCGCCATTCAGTGGAGGAAGAGCATCTGGGAAGGCGCTGAGCACCTCGAGTCTCATCGCCGAGAGCGTGCAGAAATCAAGCGCAGGCAGAGGAAAGAGCGTGCGGCAAACCTGTCCCACCCACCCTTTCCCTCAACGACTATCTGTCCCACCTGTGATAGGGCCTATGGTTCTCGCATTGGACTGTTCAGCCACCTAAGGACTCATTTTTAGAGTAGAAGCAAGTCTTCCTCGATTCTGAGGGGACTGCCTATGATGATGATGGCTTATCTGATCATGGACTCAGCTCCACTTCCCAACCCACTCCCCATAACCCTTTACTCCCTTATTGCTCGAAAATCTGTCTATCTCCACCTTAAAATATATTCAATGACCCAGCCTCCACAGCTCTCTGGGGCAGAGAATTCCTTACGTTTACACCCTCTGAGAGAAGAAGTTTCTCCTCATCTCAGTTTTAAATGGGCAGCCCCTTATTCTAAGCCGATGTCCCCTAGTTTTAGTTTCCCCTATGAGTGGAAATATCCTCTCTGCATCCACCTTGTCGAGCCCCCTCATTATCTTATAAGTTTCAATAAGATCACCTTTCATTCTTCTGAACTCCAACCTACTCAACCGATCTTCATAAGTCAACCCCCTCATCATCTCCGGAATCAACATAGTGAACCTTCTCTGAACAGCCTCCAGTGCAAGTATATCCTTCCTTAAATTCAGAGACCAAAACTTTATGCAGTATTCCAGGTGTGGCCTCACCAATGCCCTGCACAGTTGTAGCAGGACTTCTCTGCTTTTATACTCTATCCCCCTTGCAATAAAGGCCAATATTCCATTTGCCTTCCTGATTACTTGCTTTACCTGCATACTAACTTTTTGTGTTTCATGCACAAGGACCCCCAGGTCCCTCTGTACAGCAGCACTTTGCAATTTTTCTCCATTTAAATTATAATTTGCTTTTCTATTATTTCGGCCAAAGTGGATAACCTCACATTTTCCCACATTATACTCCATCTGCCATTTTTTTTTTACAACAGAGAATTGGATCTATACTTGTAAAGGAGAAAGTTGCAGGGATATGGGTGAAGAGCAGAGATGGTGGGACTAACTGGATAGCTCTTTCAATGAACTGGCACAGGCCCGATGGACCGAATGGCCTCCTGCTATGCCGTTTGATTCCACAAACTATGCTCCAGAACTCAGATTACCCAGGAGCATAACCTCAGAAGATCAGCTAGTCTATTTTCTGCTAGTCATCTGGTTGAGAGGTTCTGTGAATGAGAACCACAGAGCATACGTTTGGCTTGTTGAGACCAATCAAAATTGTAAGATTCATCTGAAACAAGATAAAAATAACCCAACAAATAAATTCAGATTGCCAGTTGTTCCATTATTTTCTTTCCCAAACCTGTAAAACATCTCTCTTCCCAACCCCTCCACCCCTCCCCCCCGCCCCCACCCCCAGCATTTCACTTCATTTTACAAATGCGGGCCAGAAACTGTGATTGAATTTTGCTCCTGTTCCATCTTGATAAGAGAAAAATGTGATGATTATTGAAGCCAGTGACTGTTTCAATCAATATCCATTTTAGAATGAAACTGGAGACCAGTCAAGTATGAAAAGTATAAATTTTCCGAAAAGGAATTATACCAAAAACTCAGTGACCTACAAAGCTAATATTGCAGTTGTAGGTGCACTTCATTTTGCCTTGAACAGCTAGACTTTGGGTTATTTTTATCTTGTTTCAGATTAATCTTACAATTTTGATTGGTCTCAACAAGCCAAACATATACTCTGTGGTTCCCATTCACAGAACCTCTCAACCAGATGACTACCAATGCACCTGCTGCTGAATCCCAATCCTCCCTCAGCCTCTTCTGAGCTGGAAGTTGCTGGTACAAGAGTTGGGGCGTCCGGGGTGCTGCATTTGATTGATTTGAACATTAAGCACCCGGTGAGGTGGCCTGCAAAATTAGGGCAAATTGGGCACTTTCACCTCAGAAATGAAGGGAGGCACAATCTGAGGCATTAACGGCTTCAGTGGGGCACTGCAGGGGCACTATCACCAGAACTGCACCTAATGTCAGCTGACTTTCATTCAGTGATAGTCAGCCTCCTGCTCATGCCAGTTCTTAAAGGGGATGTCGTTTCAGGCAGCACCTGGCCATTTTTATCATTGTTGGAGGTGACTGAGAGCTGCAATGAAGATCTGCGATGGCTGTTCCCATACCTCTTAGAAGGGCCACTCGGTTGAATGACCGGGCATTGGAGACATTGGTGAGGGCAATAGAGAGAAGGAGAGATGCACTGTTCCCTCCATCTGGGAGAAGACCAATGCTGCAGGTTTTTAGGCTGATGTGGGCAGAGGTGGCCTCAGAGGTGTCGGCCAGCAGTGTGGTTGACAGAAGCACAATGCAGTGCCGGAAGAAATTCAACAACCTTATTCAGGTGGTCAAGGTGAGTACATGTTTGCACAACTCTTACATACCAGCCTCTGAGCCTCTGTGTGTGCACCCTCTGCAAACCAGCACTTAACCCAACAGGCAACCACCAAGCATCTGTACTTACTCACAGTCACATCCTCATTTCATGCCTTACCTACATTCATAGCTATTTAACCACAGCAGGCATACCTTCTGCATACATAACTGGACTCTTACTCACACAGGTTCCTTTCTTTTGCAGGCCGCGATGGCACATAACAGAAGGGATCAGACTGGAGCGGGGGAAGCTGACTGACTTGGAGGAGTGAGAGCTGCGGCTCATTGGCCCGCAGTTGGTGGGCGCCATGGCCGAAGGAGATGTCGAGCTCACTGGGGGCAACAATAATATCTTTATTCCCTTTTCTCATCCCACTTCCCATTAAACCAGAAGGTCTTATCACTTTCCAGCTCTTCAAACCATCTGCCTTCCTTGCTCTATTCCTGCCCCACTGCCCACAACTTAACACGACTCATGTGCCATTTCTGTTCCTTGATTAAAAACGCAACATGCCCACTGACGCCTGGGAATCTCTGGCGACCACCTTAAGTGGAGGAAGAGCGTCCTGGAGCATGCAGAAAGCAAGCACAGGCAGCGGAAGGAGCGTGCAGTAAACCAGACTCCCCACCCATCCTTTCCTCCAAGCACTGTCTGTCCCACCTATGACAGAGACTATGGGGTCAAGTTTCGGCCTGAATTGCTCTTATTTTTTTGGAGCAATTAGTTTAGAATGGAGTATCTTAGAAATTGCAATTCTCGGCATTTAGTTTGCTCCAGTTCTAGTCAGTTGGAATAGTTTCATTTTAGAACAGATTTTTTTTTTCAAAAGGGGGCGTGTCCGGCCACTTACGCCTCTTTTGCAAGTTTAGGCAGCGAAAACTTACTCCAAACTAACTTAGAATGGAGTAAGTGTAGATTTTTGTACAGTCAGAAAAACCTTGCCTACACTTAGAAAATCAGGCGTAGGGAATGGCGGGGGTGGGGGGGGGGGGCGGGGGGAGGGGGAAGGGAAGTTTGCAAACATGAAACACTTCACTTTTACAAATAAAGAGCCATCATCAATAATAAATGATAAATAAATCAATAAATCAACCAAAAGATCAATCAAAAAAATTAAAAAATTAAAAATTAAAAAAATAATGACGTCTCTACTCACCAACCGCAGCACCGGGAGCCCTCCAACAGCGTGCTGGTACGTCCCCCCCTGTGTCTCTCTCTGTCTCTGTCAGTGTCTCTCTCTCTGTCTGTCAGTGTCTATGTGTTTCTGACAGCGAGGGGAGGGGGGGAGGAGGGGTGAAGGAGGGGGGAGAGGAGAGGGAGAGGGGGGGAGAAGAGAGTCGGGGGGAGAGGAGAGGGATAGAGAGGGAAGGGGGAGAAAGAGGGAGGGAGAGAGAGGGGGGGAGAGAGAGGGGGGAGAGGGAGGATGGAGGGGAGAAAGGAGAGGAGAGGGGAGGGAGGGAGGGAAGTGGGGAGAGGAGAGGGAGGGGAGATGGGAGGGAGTGAGGGGAGGGGGGAGAGGGGAGGGAGGAGAGGGGAGGGAGGGGAAATGGGAGTGAGGGAGGGGAGGGGGAGAGGGAAGGGAGGGAAGAGAGGAGAGGGAGGGAGAGAGGGAGCAGATAGAGAGAGAGGAGAGGAAGGGGGAGGGAGGAGGGGAGAAGAGAGGGAGGGAGAGGGGGGAGAGAGGAGAGGGAGGGGGGAGAGGAAAAGGAGGGCGGGAGATGAGAGGGAGGGGGAGAGGGAGGGAGGGAGGAGGCTGAACGGGCCCGGCCGACGAGAAGAAGCCGGGCCGAAGACTTCGGGCGGGGCCCGCCCCCGGCAAGATGCCAGGTGGGCGTGCCCCGCCGAAGACGTGAAGAGGGAGCAGACCGGACTTGAACGGGGGCGGGGGGGAGCCGGATCAGAGCGGGAGCTTGGGGGCGGGGGGGAATGGCAGGCAGCGGAGCGGGAGCTGGGGGGCGGGGGGTGAGCGGGAGCGGGAGCTGGGGGTTGGAGGGGTGGGGGTGGGAGAGAGCCAGAGGAAGTGGGAGCTGAACAGGGGGGGGGAGCCAGTGCCAGAGCCAGAGCAGGAGCTGGAGGAGGGAGGTGCAGTCTGATCTTCACCGCCCCAGTGAGCCCATTCGGCCAGGGCTAGGGGCGGTGTGCTTCGTGCCCCTCCCACACAGTTTCGGCACCTGGAGCTACTGCACATGCGCGCACACTGTAACGCGCATGTGCAGAATTCCTGGCACTGTTTTCAGCGCCGGGACCTGGCTCCACCCCCCCACAGCTTGTGCTGCGCTGCACCGAGGGCCTGGATCGACCTAAGCGAGTGGAGAATACGGAGTTAAGTTTTCGGTGCGGTTTTGAGCACGGAAAGCAAGCGTGGCTCGCGGGCTGCGCCGTTCTAGGCGCGACCCGAAACTTGACCCCAAAAATTACAGTATTCGATTTCGAGGGACTGCCTACGATGATGATGACGCTTTCAGATAACCATACAGCAGATGAGCAACCTGTGTCTGAGCCGCCCCCCCCCCCCCCCCAACTAAGTCATGAGGAAGAAGGAGCGGGGAACAAGTCTGAGGAGGGAGGAGGAAGAGGACCCAAGCACTGCATCACTGCTGCTCTCACCCGCAGGCACCAGCTCAAATACTGGCACTACGCACTCCTTAGAAGTTAGCTTACAACAGGGGTCTGCACTGCGTGATGCACCGGGGCCTAGCAGGTTGTAGCACGGTCAAGGGCAAAAGGGACTTTGGGAGCCATCTCTCCAGAGGACAAGTTCAAACACGAGTTCTGCTGCACAGGACTCAGGTGAGGACCTTGATGGGGAGCATTCACACAAAAGGTGATGGCCATGCACTCCGACATGGTAGGTGTAATGGCAAGGGTGCCCGAGAGCCTGTCAGAATTGGTGAGGAGTGTGGGGGAGTCCGCCTCCTGCATTGTACATAGCTCTGCGCACAACATGGAGCCCCATCATTGCCAGTGTGCAGACGATGGTGGACTCCCAGAGAGAACATGCGGATCCAGACCTCATGACAGGTGTCATGGGCAACGTGGCAGCTTCCATTGCGGCACAGGCAACATCTTGGTGCTGCAATGTAGTCAATGGTTGCTCGTATGGCAGCTCGGACTGCTCCCATGCAGTCTCAGCTGCATGCTACGCAACATCGTGGTGCCGTCATGCAGTCTCAGCTGGATGCCATGCACGCTCTGACTGCTGCCATCGCCGTTGGGTTCACCGCAGTCGACCGGGGGGATCTCACGGTGTCGCAGCAGCCCAGCAATCTTCCTGCAGCAGATTGGTGGGGAGGCTGAGGTGCTGCCTCGACAGAGTGGCCCTGGTTCAGTGGAGCAAGAACCTGCTGTCCTCTCTCAGGGCGACAGCTTCCTGATCCCACCACTGTCACTCCGCCATTGCACTTGTCGTTGCCCAGCCTGAGGTGGTGCGGTCTACAGCCAGGCGTTCCAAGCCCAGAGCTGGTCGAGGGCATCCTGCAAGACCATCTGTCGTCTCTGGCCCTGACGCACAGCAGCCTTCCAGCAGCCCTGCAGCAGCCACAGGGGACCCACTGCGGAGGAGAATTAGAATATAGTCAATGTAAGAGGGGACATAAGGAAATGCACATGGGTGATGAATAAATACACATTTATACATTTTATTATCGCTTGATAAATGCTGATTGGAATGTTTAATGCTTGCTGTTGTCTCTCATTTCAGTCTTGAGGCTTTGGTATGGAAGGGCAAGTTGATGTGGTGATGGGGACGTCCCGAGGAAGTGGGATAGAAATCAGTGGAATCGAGCTCTGATGAGATGGTCGCAGACCTACATTGTAGGATCGCGATGGAGTCACTGCCTCCTCCGTCGCGACTGTTGCTGCTCCTGCTCCTCCTCGTCTTTCTGCTGTTGCTCCTCCTCCTGGTCCCCCTCCTCCTCCTGCGGTGGTGCTGCCCTGCCTGCTGGCAATGGCTGTGCTCTCATGATGCCTGTATAGCATATGAAATGTGTATTAAGAAACAAAAATTTCTATTTATATAGCACCTTTAATGACCTCTAGACCACTTAAGCTAATGGGCCAAGTAATGTCAACATACAAATAGCTAACATGCTAATAACCCATTTACTAAAATAGAGAACAACATCACTTACATGCATAACGAAGTCTAGCACTTATACAGTATCTTTCACGACCTCTCGACATCCCAAAGCACTTTACAGCCAATGAAGTACTTTTTGAATTGCAGTCACTGTTGCAATGTAGGAAATGCAGCAGCCAATTTGTGCACAGCAATGTGATAATGACCAGGTAATCTGTTTTTTTAGTGATGTTGATTGAAGGATAAACATTAGCCAGGACACCAGGGATAATTCATCTTCAAAATAATCCCATGGGATCTTTTATGTCCACCTGAGGAGACCACAGTTTAACATCTGATCCATATAACAGCATCTCCAACAGCACAGCACTCGACTGGAGTATCAGCCTAGATTTTTGCACTCAAGTCTCTGGAGTAGGACTTGCACCCACAACCTCCTCTGCTCAAGGCAAGCATGCTACCCACTGAATCACGGCTGAGCACATTGGACCAAGGAATGGCTTTAAGACTGAGAGAGCGCAGTTACTATGCTCCAGTCAGAGGAGGGAAGCTAAGGTGAGTGCAAGGAAAAATCACAATAAAAAATTAAAACTGTAATTCACAATCAAATTCTGAGCTGAGTAGCTATTGAGAATAGTTGTTCTGTGCTATTCTACATTACCCTGCTCTGTAGCATCAAATGGAACATCAATCGCACTCTGCCTGTGTTTAATTCATTGAGATTTTGAGTGCAACAACAAAATCACTCCAAATATGCTTTTTAGTATCTCACAAATAAATTGCCCTGCGGCATAAAAGTGATGTTTACTTAAACAGCGTCAGTGTTGCAGACGGTTTGACAATCAGTGAACACAGAGCGATGCGACGTGAGCATTTTTGGTAATTTAATATTTAATATTATACAAGCAGTGATGGAAGAGATAAATTATCCTGCTCAACTTCCATGAAGAGCTAGCTAGTCTTTCAAATTGTTGGTTCAGGCACCAGACGACTGCGAAATGTTGTTCAACAACTGAATATGTGCCCGAGCCCTGTTGTTTAATGAACGGAACATAGGAACAGCAGTGGACCATTTAGCCCCTCAAGTCTGATCCACCATTCAATGAGATCATGGCTGATCTGTGATCTGTGATCTAACTCCATATACCCGTCTTTGGCCTATCATCCCTTAATACCTTTGGTTAACAAGAAGCTATCAATCTCCGGTTTAAAAGCACAATTGATTGAGCATCAATTGCCATTTGCGGAAGAGAGTTCCAAACTTCTACCACCCTTTGTGTGTAGAAGTGTTTCCTAATTTCACTCCTGAAAGGTCTGACTCTTTTAGACTGTGGCCCCTAGTCCTATCTACCCTATCTGCTCCCCTTAATCCCTTGAAAACTTTGATCAAATCACCCCTTAACCTTCTAAATTCTAGAGAATACAACCCCAGTTTGTGTAATCTCGCCTTGTAACTTAACTCCTCATGCCCGGGTATCATTCTACACCGCACTCCCTCCAAGGCCAATATATGCTTCCTAAGGTGTGGGCCCAGAACTGCTCACAGTACACCAGGTGTGGATTAACATTTCAAAGACACCCTCAAAGCCTCCTTGATAAAATTCAACATTCACACCGACACCTAGGAGTCCCTCGCCAAAGATCATCCTAAGTGGAGGAAGAGCATCCGGAGGGCGCTGAGCACCTCGAGTCTCGGCGCCGAGAGCATGCAGAAACCAAGCGCAGGCAGTGGAAGGAGCGTGCGGCAAACCAGTCCCACCCACCCTTTCCTTCAACCACTGTCTACCCCACCTGTGACAGAGACTGCAATTCCCGTATTGGACTGTTCAGTCACCTGAGAAATTTTTAGAGTGGAAGCAAGGCTTCCTCAATTTCGAGGGACTGCCTATAATGATGATGTGGTTTAACCAGGGTTTTGTACAGCTGCTGCATAACTTCTACCCCCTTGCATTCTAGTCCTCTAGATATAAAGTCCAGCATTCCATTATCCTTTTTGATTATTTCAATGATTCTGGACCAAGTCTCTTTGGACCTCCATTATTTTCAGCTTTTCACTATTTAGAAAGTACCCTGTTCTATCCTTTTAAGACCCAAAGTGGATGGCCTCACATTTGCCAACATTACAACATACATAAGAACATAAGAATTAGGAACAGGAGTAGGCCATCTAGCCCCTCGAGCCTGCTCCGCCATTCAACAAGATCATGGCTGATCTAGCCGTGGACTCAGCTCCACTTACCCCTCCTCTCCCCGTAACCCTTAATTCCCTTATTGGTTAAAAATCTATCTATCTGTGATTTGAATACATTCAATGAGCTAGCCTCAACTGCTTCCTTGGGCAGAGAATTCCACAGATTCACAACCCTCTGGGACAAGAAATTCCTTCTCAACTCGGTTTTAAATTGGCTCCCCCATATTTTGAGGCTGTGCCCCCTAGTTCTAGTCTCCCCGACCAATGGAAACAACCTCTCTGCCTCTATCTTGTCTATCCCTTTCATGATTTTAAATATTTCTATAAGATCACCCCTCATCCTTCTGAACTCCAACGAGTAAAGACCCAGTCTACTCAATCTATCATCATAAGGTAACCCCCTCATCTCCGGAATCAGCCTCGTGAGTCGTCTCTGTACCCCCTCCAAAGCTAGTATATCCTTCCTTAAGTAAGGTGACCAAAACTGCATGCAGTATTCCAGGTGCGGCCTCGCCAATACTCTGTACAGTTGCAGCAGGACCTCCCTGCTTTTGTACTCCATCCCTCTTGCAATGAAGGCCAACATTCCATTCACCTTCCTGATTACCTGCTGCACCTGCAAACTAACTTTTTGGGATTCATGCACAAGGACCCCCAGGTCCCTCTGCACCTCAGTATGTTGTAATTTCTCCCCATTCAAATAATATTCCCTTTTACTGTTTTTTTTTTCCAAAGTGGATGACCTCACATTTTCCGACATTGTATTCCATCTGCCAAACCTTAGCCCATTCGCTTAACCTATCTGAATCTCTTTGCAGCCTCTCTGTGTCCTCTACACAACCCGCTTTCCCACTAATCTTTGTGTCATCTGCAAATTTTGTTACACTACACTCTGTCCCCTCTTCCAGGTCATCTATGTATATTGTAAACAGCTGTGGTCCCAGCAATGATCCCTGTGGCACACCACTAACCACCGATTTCCAACCCGAAAAGGACCCATTTATTCCGACTCTCTGCTTTCTGTTAGCCAGCCAATTCTTGATCCATGCTGATACATTTCCTCTGACTACGCGTACCTTTATCTTCTGCAGTAACCTTTTGTGTGGCACCTTATCGAATGCCTTTTGGAAATCTAAATACACCACATCCATCGGTATACCTCTATCCACCATGCTCGTTATAGCCTCCAAGAATTCCAGTAAATTAGTTAAACATGATTTCCCCTTCATGAATCCATGTTGCGTCTGCTTGATTGCACTATTCCTATCTAGATGTCCCGCTATTTCTTCCTTAATGATAGCTTCAAGCATTTTCCCCACTATAGATGTTAAACTAACCAGCCTATAGTTACCTGCCTTTTGTCTGCCACCTTTTTTAAACAGAGGCGTTACAATAGCTGCTTTCCAATCCGCTGGTACCTCCCCTGAGTCCAGAGAATTTTGGTAGATTATAACGAATGCATCTGCTATAACTTCCGCCATCTCTTTTAATATTCTGGGATGCATTTCATCAGGACCAGGGGACTTGTCTACCTTGAGTCCCATTAGCCTGTCCAGCACTACCCCACTAGTGATAGTGATTATCTCAAAGTCCTCCCTTCCCACATTCCCGTGACCAGCAATTTTTGGCATGGTTTTTGTGTCTTCCACTGTGAAGACCGAAGCAAAATAATTGTTTAAGGTCTCAGCCATTTCCACATTTCCCATTATTAAATCCCCCTTCTCCTCTTATATATCGGTAAAAGCTTTTACTATTTTTCTATTTTTTTACTATGTTTTTATGTTTTGCGCAAGTTTATTTTCGTAATCTATCTTTCCTTTCTTTATTGCTTTCTTAGTCGTTCTTTGCTGTCATTTAAAATTTTCCAAATCTTCTAGTTTCCCACTAACTTTGGCCACTTTATACGCATTGGTTTTAAATTTGATGCTCTCCTTTATTTCCTTGGTTATCCACGGCTGGTTATCCCTTCTCTTACCACCCTTCTTTTTCACTGGAATACATTTTTGTTGAGCACTATGAAAGAGCTCCTTAAAAGTCCTCCACTGTTCCTCAATTGTGCCACCATTTAGTCTGTGTTCCCAGTCTACTTTAGCCAACTCTGCCCTCATCCCACTGTAGTCCACTTTGTTTAAGCATAGTACGCTCGTTTGAGACACTATTTCCTCACCCTCAATCTGTATTGCAAATTCAACCATACTGTGATCACTCATTCCGAGAGGATCTTTTACGAGGAGATCGTTTATTATTCTTGTCTCATTACACAGGACCAGATCTAAGATAGCTTGCTCCCTTGTAGGTTCTGTAACATACTGTTCTAAGAAACAATCCCGTATGCATTCTATGAATTCCTTCTCAAGGCTACCCCGTGCGATTTGATTCGACCAATTGATATGTAGGTTAAAATCCCCCATGATTACTGCCATTCCTTTTTCACATGCCTCCAATATTCCCTTGATTATTGTCCGTCCCACCGTGAAGTTATTATCTGGGGGCCTATAAACTACGCCCACCAGTGACTTTTCCCCCTTACTGTCTCTAATCTCCACCCACAATGATTCAACATTTTGTTCATTAGAGCCAATATCGTCTCTCACAACTGCCCTGATATCATCCTTTATTAACAGAGCTACCCCACCTCCTTTCCCTTCTTGTCTATCTTTCCGAATTGTCAGATACCCCTGTATGTTTAATTCCCGGTCTTGGCCACCCTGCAACCTGCAACATTGAAATCTATTTGCCACAGTTTTGCCCATTCACTTAATCTATCAATATCTTTTTGTGATTTTGTGCTTTCATCTACTCTACCGACAATGCCGCCTATCTTTGTGTCATCGGCAAATTTGGATACGTGGCTTTCTATTCCGTAGAAACATAGAAAATAGAAAATAGATGCAGGAGCAGACCATTCGGCCCCTCGAGCTTGCACCGCCATTCAATATGATCATGGCTGATCATGCAACTTCAGTACCCCATTCCCGTCTTCTCTCCATACCCCCTGATCCGCTTAGCCGTAAGGGCCACATCTAACTCCCTCTTGAATAGATCCAACGAACTGGACTCAACAACTTTCTGTGGTAGAGAATTCCACAGGTTCACCACTCTCTGGGTGAAAAAGTTTCTCCTCATCTCGGTCCTAAATGGCTTACCCCTTATCCTTTGACTGTGGCCCCTGGTACTGGACTTCCCCAACATTGGGAACATTCTTCCTGCATCTAACCTGTCCAGTCCCGTCATAATTTTATATGTTTCTATGGGATCCCCTCTCATTCTTCTAAAGTCCAGTGAGTATAAGCCCATCCGATCCAGTCTTTCTTCATGTCAGTCCTGCCATCCTGGGAATTAGTCTGTTGAACCTTCACTGCACTCCCTCAATAGCAAGAATGTCCTTCCTCAGATTAGGAGACCAAAACTGAACACAATACTCAAGGTGTGGTCTCATCAAGACCCTGTACAACTGCAGCAAGACCTCCCTGCTCCTATACTCTAATCCTCTCACTTTGAAGGCCAACATGCCATTTGCCTTCTTCACCGCCTGCTGTACCTGCATGCCAACTTTCAATGACTGATGTACCATGACATACAGGTCTTGTTGCACCTCCCCTTTTACTAATCTGTCACCATTCAGATAAAAGTCTGTCTCTCTGTTTTTGCCACCAAAGTGGATAACCTCACATTTATCTACATTATACTGCATCTGCCATGCACTTGCCCATTTACCTAACCTGTCCAAGTCACCCTGCAGCCTCTTAGCATCCTCCTCACAACTCACACTGCCACCTAGCTTAAGTGTCATCTGTAAACTTGGAGATATTACATTCAATTCCTTCATCTAAATCATTAATGTATATTGTAAGTAGCTGGGGGCGCAGCACTGAACCCTACGGCACCCCACTAGTCACTGCCTGCCATTCTGAAAAGGACTCGTATATTCCCACTCTTTGCTTCCTGTCTGCCATCTAATTCATTAAGAAATATAATGAATCCAGTCGTGAAAGTGAGCCTAGTGTGGGCTTACATGAATATTTGCTTATAACTAACAGACTGCCCATGGCATTGCTGATGGTAGGTTAGAGTAGTTACTGTTTTATAAAGGAAGAACTTGCATTTACATAGTACCTTGTACATCCTCAGGATCTCCTACAGCACTTCATAGACAGTGAATTGTATTTAAAGTGCAGTCGGCAAACATCGCAGCCAATTTTTACAGCCAAGTCACGCAAACAGTGATGAAATGAGTTACCAGTTCATCTGTTTTTTTTTTGGTGGTGTTGGTTGAGGGATGAATGTTGGTCAAGGCACTGAGAAAACTATCCCACTCTTCTTTGAAAAGGGACGGACAGGGTGTCTAGCTTAAAGCCTCGTCTGAAGTTACACCTTGCAGAGTACCGTGTATTATTCTGCCGTTCGGTTGGAGCTGTATTTAAGTTGACCTGTTTCTTTCGGGCCACAAATGCAAATTGCTATGAATAAACGCAGGCTGAGGTCAGTTGGAGGATAATTGCTGCTTGGCTGACACTGCGCTGAGCTACAAGGAGCGGGATCGAGGAAACGACAAAAAAAAAATTGAAAGTCGCCTGCCTTACTGAGCCTCTGAACTAATTCCCAGCAGGTTTGGCCCGGGATTGGCATTGCAGTCGGGCCTCGATGACATCGTCGTAGATTAATCTGCATATTGAAACAAGGACCCCGCCGGATTCGGGCGGGTGTCCCTGACGCCTGTGGTTTCATTTTGCCGTCGGCAGAATTGAGGAGGGGGTGGGGGGTGGGGGGTGGGGCGGTGGTGGAGGCCAGCGGCTATGGTGCCCGCTCTAATATTACTGTTCTGCCCTCCCACCCAGTTTCCACCGAGTGGAGTGAATTAAAATTCACCCACACATTTCAATCATCCGAAAATAATGACACAGTAACCTTCAGCTATCCGTTAGTGGCTAATCATCTTGTTTTTTTATCGGGGAAGGATTTAACGTTCGAGGTATTTTTTTGAAAATAAATAGCTTCTTTGGAATGGAAACCATTAGATTGGCCTGTGCGTTTATACATTTTATTTGCCTCCATTGTCTCTTTCTGTAATGAAATCACTGAAGGAACAATCGCTCTTAATTAAACAGGGGATTACACGCTGGCAATTTTATGTTTGCCGACAAAGGTAGGGATCGCAATGAGATTCAAATAGATAGCAACTGTAATAACGTGTGAATGAAATTGTGTTCAAATCTCATTTCTCATGTGCAGCACTGCCACATAATAATGAGACATGAATGAGATATGAAATTCCATTTCAATTTGTATCACTTCGACCCGTACAGGTCGGGAGACTGTATCTGCTGCAAATGATCCAGTTATACTCCAGTTACATTTCTTTTGATCAATTGTAACATGAAGCATTAAAATAAGACCCTACGTTGCAAAAAAAAACCTTTAAAATCCAGTATCTATTTAAAGCTGTAATCGTTATGTGAATTGTTAGTGTTATTATTTTTTTTCAAAAATGAAATACAAACATGCAAAATTGACAGGCAAGCAAAGACCATCAGTTCCGGTTCATCATGCCTGCTCCATACTGACGATGGCCGGAGCATCGTGGCCGGACTCTTCACTATTCTCTCACACCCATCCCCCCTGCCTCACTTCCCCACAGCCGTGTAAATCTTCTGGGGGAACAAAAAAAAAATGGGACAGAAATCTGGGGCCAGTAAGGGGAAAAAAAATGCTCGCAAAGATTCCTTTCCGATTCCTCCTGAGGCGATCAGTACCAGTCTGCCACGTTCTGCCCTGCGTAAACTTGAGGTGATCCAAAATTCTGCTCCCCGTGTCCTAACTCGCACCAAGTCCCGCTCACCCACCCTGTGCTCGCTGACCTACCTTGGCTCCCTGTCCGGCAACGCCTCCATTTAAAAATTCTCATCCTTGTGTTCAAATCCCTCCATGGCCACGCCCCCTCCCTATCTCTGTAACCTCCTCCAGCCCCACAAACCACGCCACCCCCCCCCCCCACCCTGAGATATCTGCACTCTTCTAATTCTCCTCTAATTGGTGGCCGTGCCTTCAGCTGCCTGGGCCCAAAGCTCTGGAACTCCCTTCCTAAACCTCTCCACCTCTCTGCATCTATTTCATCCTTTAAGACGCTGGTTAGAACTTCTTTGACCAAGTTTTTGGTCATCTACCCTAATATCTCCTTATGTGACTTGGTGTCAAATTTTGTTTTATATAACGCTCCTGTGATGCACCTTGGGATATTTTACTATGTTGAAGGCACTATATAAATGCAAGTTGTTGTCTGGGGGATCACATGAACCAAGTGTTTAAGAACATAAGAACATAAGAAATAGGAGCAGGAGTAGACCATTCGGCCCCTTGAGCCTGCTCCGCCATTCAATGGGATCAAGGCTGGTCTTCGCCCTCAACTCCACTTGCCTGCGCTGTCTCCATATCCCTTGATTCCCTTATTATCCAAAAATCCATCAATCTCTGTCTTGAATAGAGTCAAAGACTGAGCCTCCAAAGCCCTATCAGTAGGAGAATTTCAAAGATTCACTACCCTCTGAGTGAAGAAGTTTCTCCTCATCTCAGTCCTAAATGGCCGACCCCTTATTCTAAGACTCTGACCCCTGACTCTATACTTTCCAGACAGAGGAAACATCCTCCCAGCGTCCAGCCTGCCAATCCCTGTAAGAATTTTGTATGTTTCAATGAGATCACCTCTCATTCTTCTAAACTCTAGAGAATATAGACCTTGGGGCTGATTTTCATCAAAGCCTTCGCCTGCCCAAGTGCCGCCCAAAGTGCGGGCAATGGCTGCCGAGGTACCGGACGGTACTTTGGGTGGGATATTCATGGCCGAGGTCCCTCGAAGGTCGGCGCGTGGCAAATGGACGACGTACGCCGCCAATCTGGGTGGCAGAGGATGGGAGGTCGCGTTCTCGGCGGCAGAGGCGCTTGCCGGGCAGAGGCGCTTGCCGCCCATGTGCCTCCGAGGATGGAGACCCACGGAGGGTCGAAGACCTGAAAAAAAAGAATCAAGAGTAAAAAATAAAAAAAAGTATCTGAAGACCTTCAGGGGACCCCATCCAGGTACGTCGCTGCTGATAAAAAAAGTATTAAAATGTTCACTTACCTTTTTTCACAGGTTCTTCATACTCACCGTTGGGGACAGACCCACTTCCAGCCAACGGTCCACCCCCGTTCTGCTGCCACGTCCCGCCAACTCCTACCTGCAGGAATCCGGGAGCTTGGTGGGCGGGAGCTCAGTTGCGCCGCTCGACCAGCCACTGACGTCAGCGGGCGGTTCCCGGCAGTTCTCCCCTCCCGCCCGCTCCAGGCCACCTCCAAAGTGGCGCTGAAACATAGAAATTAGGTGCAGGAGCAGGCCATTCGGCCCTTCGAGCCTGCACCGCCATTCAATATGATCACGGCTGATCATTCGCCTCAGTACCCCATTCCTGCTTTCTCTCCATGCCCCTTGATCCCTTTAGCCGTAAGGGCCACATCTAACTCCCTCTTGAATATATCTAACGAACTGGCCTCAACAACTTTCTGCGGTAGAGAATTCCACAGGTTCACAATTCTCTGAGTGAAGAAGTTTCTCCTCATCTCGGCCCTAAATGGCTCAGAGGGGAACGTGGAGGCGGTGGTGTTCCCATGCGGTTGCCGCCCTCGTCCTTCTCGGCGGGTAGAGATTGCGGGTTTGGGAGCTTGCTGTGCGCAAATTGGCTTTTGCGTTTCCCGCGTTACAAGAATAACTACACTCCAAAAAGTGTCTCGCCGGCTGTCGGTGGGTGCGTCTTCACGAGAAATGTTGCCGGCAATCGGCGACAGCAGGCAGTGGGCCTGATGAACTTCGGCCCCCGAGTCTACTCAATCGCTCGATAAAGTTTCGATAAAGAAACTTATGATATAATCTCTGCCCCAGTCAAGAACTGGCCCAGTTCCCTCTTGAAAGCAGACAGACGGAGTAACAGTGCTCAAATGAACCATGCATTTTGATTAATGTTATTCTTTTTTTTTGGAGAAAAACTAACCAAGTAATATAGTTACATTAGAAAAACTAAAACCGAGATTGGTAGATTTTTGGGTATTAAGGGATGCATAGTTAAGTGTCAGCTGTGGCACAGTTGGTAGCTCTCTTGCTCTGAGCCAGAAGGTTGTGGGTTCAAGTCCCAATCCAGAGAATTGAGCACAAAAATCGAGGCTGACACTCGAGTGCAGTCCTGAGGGAGTGCTGCACTGTCGGAGGTGCCGTCTTTCAGATGAGGTATTAAACCGAGGCCCTGTCTGTCTTCTTAGGTGGATGTAACAAATTCTCATGGCACTATTTCAAAGAAGAGCAGGGGAGTTATACCTGGTGTCGTGGCCAATGTTTATCCCTCAACCAACTCAACAAAAAAGAGATCATCTGGTCAACATCACATTGCTGTTTGTGGGAGCTTGCTGTGCGCAAGTTGGCTGCCGCACTTCCTATATTACAACAGTGACCATACTCCATAAGTACTTCAATGGCTGCAAAGTGCTTTTTGACATCCTGAGGTTGTGAAAGGCGCTATGCATATGCAAGTATTTCTTTCATTCGTTCCTGGGATGTAGGCGTCGCTGGCAAGGTCAGCATTTATTGCCCATCTCTAATTGCCCTTGAGAAAGTGGTGGTGAGCCGCCTTCTTGAACTGCTGCAGTGTGTGCGGTGAAGGTGCTCCCACAGTGCTGGTGGGAGGGAGTTCCAGGACTTTGACCCAGCAACGATATAGGAACAGCGATACACTTCCAGGTCAGTGTGATGTGTGACTTGGAGGGGAAATTGGAGGTGGTGTCGTTCCCATGCACCTGCTGCCCTTGTCCTTTCGGTGGTAGAGGTCGCGGGTTGAAGAATGCTTGGTGAGTTGATTCCTGGTCTACACTGAGTCCAGTAATCTCAGCTACAGTGGCAGTTGGGATACTACAATTTGCCTCCATAACACAAGTCAGGAAGCGGGGTGGAAATTCGTTAGAAATTGTCTTCAATCGTCCCATCATAGGAAGGAAGGGGTCACCTCCAAGAGTGAACCGGAAATTACAGATTAGGTTTGAATTTAGCCCACTTCAAGCGCAGGCCCTGTCCTCCAGTTCCACTGTTCTGGACAAGGCAAAATAGCTTATCATGGTCGGCCTTATCGAGGCTCTTTAGGATCCTAAAAGCAGCAATCAGACCACCTCTCAACCTTCCCCTTTCCAGTGAGAACTTGATCAATTTACATAATCGCTCCTCATAGTCCAATCCTCCATCCCATCAATCATTCTGGTCATGTTCTTCTGTTATCCTTTCAACCGCTGTGTTTTGTAAGTAGACACGGGTAGACATGCACTAGATGAATCAGTAAAAGAAGGAAAGACGTGAATTTCTATAGCGCCTTTCATGACCTCAGGATGTCCCAAAATGCTTCACAGCCAACGATGCTCTTTATGAAGTCTAGTCACTGTTGTGATGTATGGAAAGTAGCCAATGTTTGCACAGCAAGTTCCCACAAACAGCAATGAGATAATGATCCCTTTTTAGAATTCTCATCCTTGTTTTCAAATCCCCCCATGGCCTCGCCCCATCTATCTCAGTAACCTCCTCCAGCCCTACAACCCTCCGAGATGTCTGCACTCCTCCAATTCTGGCCTCTTGCTCATCCCCAATGTTAATCACCCCACCATTGGCCTTCAGCTGTCTGGGCCCTGAGCTCTGGAATTCCCTCCTTAAACCTCTTCTCCTCTCTATCTCTCTTTCCTCTTTTAAGACTTTTCTTAAAACCTACCTCTTTGAACAGGCTTTTGTTCACCTATCCTATAATCTCCTTATGTGGCTCGGTGTAAAATATTGTTTGATAACGCTCCTGTTGTTGTTAGTGATACTGGTTGAGGGAAAAATATTGGCCAGGAAACCGCCCCTGCTCTTCTTCAAATAGTGCCGTGGGATCTTTCACATAAACCTGAGAGGGCAGACGGGGCCTCGGTTTAAAATCTCGTATGAAAGACAGCACTTCTGGCACTGGGAGTGTCAGCCTGTACTTTGTTCTCAAGCCTCTGGAGTGGGACTTGAACCCACAACCTTCTGACTCAGAGAGTGCCGAACTGAGCCACTGCTAAAGTGCCACGATTGACTGCTGTAGTGCTGCAGTTCCACACCATCTGCTCGTTCAAAACCTGCGCAAGTAGGGAAAACTAAACGAAAGTCAATGCAGCTTCTCTCTGTAAAGTGGTGCTCTGGGTGTCCCACTGGGAAGAAAATTGTTGAAAACTGTAGCAACAGAGGGAAATCGTTTTTCTCCAATAACCGAGAGTGGTGTTCGCTGAGCAGGTCTCTGATTGAGCGACATAAACACAGAGTCGTTCGACCAGAGGCTCCTCAGCAAACTAGCGGGGAACCAGCCTTTGTGAAAGTAGCTACATAAAAGCTATTGGCACAGGAGACAGAGTTCTGGTATTGTTGTGCTCATTGAGTTGTAACAGCAGTTGTCCATTATATATATATTAGAGTTAGGGAGTTGGACGGCGCAAAATAAGAACAATCAGGCAGAGCTGGAACATTAACCCTTTGACACGATGACCAGAACCTGCCAAGCTGATATATATTCACCAGTAAATGCATGTGAACAAAAACGATATAACCGATTTAGTAACAACGTTACCACATTTCTGTTATATTTGCAGCATCCTTTTTAAGAAGAGCACGGGAGTTCTCCCCGGCGTCCTGGCCAACATAAAACCCTCAACCAACATCGCTAAAAGAAACAGATTGGCTGGACATTATCACATTGCTGTTTGTGGGATCTTGCTCTGCGCACACTGGCTTCAGATCAAGCATGGGCAAGAAGAACTCCTGCTGATTACCACCTATCGCCCTCTCTCAGCTGATGAATCAGTACTCCTTCATGTTGAACGAAGCACTGAGAGTAGCAAGGGCACAGAATGTACTCTGGGTGGGGGGACTTCAATGACCATCACCAATAGGGGCTCGGTAGCACCACTACTGACCGAGCTAGCCGAGTCCTAAAGGACATAGCTGCCAAACTGGGCCTGCAGCTGGTGGTGAGAGAACCGACATATTAGGAAAAACCAACTTGACCTGGTCCTCACCAATCTACCTGTCGCAGATGTATCTGTCCAAGACAACATTGGCAGCAGTGACCACCGCACAGTCACTGTGGAGACTAAGTCCCGTCTTCACAACTGACGACACCCTCCATCGTGTTGTGTGGCACTATCACCATGCTAAATGGGAAAGATTAAGAATAGATTTAGCAGCTCAAAACTGGGCAACCATGAGATCCTGTGGGCCATCAGCTGCAGCAGAATTGTACTCCACCACAATCTGTAACCTCATGGCCTGGAATATCCCTCACTCTACCATTACCATCCAGCCAGAGGGCCAACCCTGGTTCAAGAAGGAGTGTGGAAGAGCATGTCAGGAGCAGCACCAGGTGTAGTTGGTGGTACTAACGACATATGTAGAAAGAGGGAAGAGGTTCTGCAGGCAAATTTTAGGGAGCTAGGAATGAGATTAAAAAGCAGGACCTGAAAGGTAGTAATCTCTGGATTACTCCCAGTGCCATGCACGAATGAGTATAGAAATAGGATGAATGCATGGCTGTAGAGAGGGTGCAGATGGGACCGGTTCTGTGGGAGGTGGGACCTGTACAAGCCGGTACAAATATCCTCGCGGGGAGGTTTGCTAGTGCTGTTGGGGAGAGTTTAAACTAACTTGGCAGGGGGTGGGCAGCAGGATGTAGCATTAGAAAGGAGAAACAAAGGGCACAAAAGATTTGGGGGAGGCAGATAGCACTGAAGCAAGAAATAGTAAGGCACTAGCAGAGACCCGCAAAACACTTGCGGTCAAATTAGTATCTTTATTGCAACAGTACTTGTTCAGACTGTTATCACCTTCTTTGTCTGTAGAATCAATGCTGATGTTCTCCGGCCCTCTCTCTCTCCCTCCCTCTCTCTCTCACTCTCCCTCCCTCTCGTCCTCTCCCTCTCTCTCTCACTCTCCCTCCCTCCCCTCCCACCCTCTCTCTCCCTCCCACCCTCTCCCTCCCACAAAGATGGGTGAGAAAGCAAATTATGAGGACACACAAAATCTGCAATGGGATATATACAGGCTAAGTGAGTGGGCAAAAATTTGGTAGATGGAGTAAGGGGCCCAAGTTTCCACAAGAAAAAAAACGGGCGCCCCTCCAAGCTGGGCGCCCGTTTTTCGCGCCTAAAACGGCGCCTAAAAAAATCCTCGGTATTCTCCACCGACTTACAGGTCCTGTGGCACTCGGCGCAGCCGGCACGAGCTGTGGGGGGGCGGAGCCAGGTCCCTGCGCTGAAAACAGTGCAGGGACCTCTGCACATGTGCAGTAGCTCCAGGCGCTGAAATGTGTGGGAGGGGCCCGAAGCACGCAGCCCCTAGCCCTGGCCCAATGGCCTCACTGGGACTGCGTGAATAAGGCTCCCCCCCCCCCCCGCCCTGACCCGACACCCGAGACCCGCTCCCTCCTGCCCCGCCCCGACCCGAGACCCGCTCTCCCCCCACCCCGCCCCGACCCGAGACCCGCTCTCCCCCCACCGCGCCCCGACCCGAGGCCCGCTCCCCCCGACCCGACACCCGCTCCCGCCCCCCCCCCGACCCGACACCCGCTCCCCCCCCAACCCGACACCCGCTCGCCCCCCCGACCCGACACCCGCTCCTGTTCCCCGACCCCCTCCCTCCCTCTCTCTCTCCCCCCCTCCCTCTCTCTCTCTCCCCCCTCCCTCTCTCTCCCCCCCTCCCTCTCTCTCCCCCCCCCTCCCTCTCTCTCCCCCCCCTCCCGCTCTCCCTCTCTCTCTCCCCCCCCCCTCCCTCTCTCCCCCCCCTCCCTCTCTCTCTCCCCCCCTCCCTCTCTCTCCCCCCCTCCCTCTCTCTCTCCCCCCTCCCTCCCTCTCTACCCCCCCTCCCTCTCTCTCCCCCCCTCCCTCTCTCTCTCCCCCCTCTCCCTCTCTCCCCCCTCCCTCTCTCCCCCCCCTCCCTCTCTCTCTCCCCCTCCCTCCTTCTCTCCCCCCTCCCTCCCTCCCTCCCTCTCTCCCCCCCCTCTCAACCCCCCCTCTCCCTCCCTCTCTCTCCCCCCCCTCCCTCATTCTCTCCCTCCCTCCCTCACTCTCTCCCCCCCTACCTCTCTTCCCCCCCCTCCCTCCCTCTCTCCCTCCCCTCCCTCTCTCTCCCCCCCTCCCCCCTCCCTCTCTCTCTCCCCCCCTCCCTCTCTCTCTCCCCCCCTCCCTCTCTCTCCCCCCCTCGCTCTCTCTCTCCCCCCCTCGCTCTCTCTCCCCCCCCTCCCTCTCTCCCCCCCCTCCCTCTCTCTCTCCCCCCTCCCTCTCTCTCTCCCCCCTCTCCCTCTCTCCCCCCTCCCTCTCTCCCCCCCTCCCTCTCTCTCTCCCCCCTCCCTCCCTCTCTCCCCCCTCCCTCACTCCCTCCCTCTCTCCCCCCCCTCTCCCTCCCTCTCTCCCCCCCTCCCGCATTCTCTCCCTCCCTCCCTCACTCTCTCCCCCCTCTCCCTCTCTTCCCCCCCTCCCTCCCTCTCTCCCTCCCCTCCATCCCTCTCTCCCCCCCCCTCCCTCCCTCTCTCCCCCCCTCCCT